>NC_090928.1:1031984757-1032609757 GCF_040938575.1 Ambystoma mexicanum | reverse complement strand
TCAATGCTGCTTCTGCTTCTTTAGAAAGTATACCAACTCTCAAACTTTTTAAAATGTTGGCATAAGTTAGATCTGCAGATTGGCACATGTTTTCTGTTAATTCTCTGTATTGGAAATGTTGCCAAAGGTTGACATTTCCAATGCTGCCAACAGTTTTACGGTAGAGTTTGTGCCCTAATGTTTTAAAAATAGGTTCACCTTTTACTGGTGTTAATTGAAGCAGATGTCCAAAAACAATAATGTGTTTTCCTGCAAAGAGCTCTTCATAGTCTGTTTTGAGTACATACTTCTTGTAATCTGAGGTGAATCAAAGCTAACATCAGGTTGGAGACCATGCTCACTTCATCTATTAGTAGCATTTTCATTTGTTTCAATACTCTGCGTAATTCCATTGCAGCTTCTGCAGAAAGTTTGTAATAGTCTAATTTGTTCTGGTGTTCTACTGGTAATAGTAGTAATCGGTGTAATGTAACACCACCTATGTTGTAGGCAGCTAAACCTGTGGGGGCAGTGACAACAGCTGACAGTTTGATGTTTGTCAATTGTTGAAGGAACTTACTAATGATTTTGATTAGGAATGTTTTGCCAGAACCAGCTTCACCACTGACGTACAGTAGTATAGGTTTATAATTATGGCAGGAACATTCTTTATTTTCATGTTTTACACCATGTGCAATTTGTTTTGTTACTTCTTGAAAAATGCTACTTTGCTCAGAAAAGAAAGGGATGGAAATCGCATCAAAACGTTTTGGATTATGGAGAGGGTTTGGGGATAATTGACTGGGATATGGTGAGGAGGGACAGGTACATGTGGGGCAATGGTACGAGGTTTTTGGTTTGAAATGATTTTCTACAAAAGTTTTTAAATTATTAAAATTAGCCAACAATACATCAATTTTTTCTTCTATATTGTGAAGACTGTTATCCATAACAGGGTTTTCTGAATTTTTTCTATTCTGGTATGCTCTGTACAAAAAAATAATATATATGTTGAATGTATATAAAAAAAATAATAAATAAATGGTTTATATTATAAAGTGTTTACCATTAGTTTCACTATCTTGTGACATTTCTTCATATGGGAAATTGTTCTCTAGCCATTCCAGAGCACTAGACATTTCTGTGAGAAAAAAAAAAAAAAAGATAATATATTTTTTAATCGAATACAGAAAGTGTATAAATATATGAGTAAAATGAAGTACACTTCCTATTTCTGGTAAGATAAGTCCTATGTATTCAGTGGGTCTGGTCTTGTTCTCACTTCTGTTGTGTCTGTGAGGTAATTATGTTGGAAGCCAATTTATCTTCTTGTGGTATATTCCATTTCAGAACATATTGTATTTAAATGAATGGTTAGTGTGTTACATATATGGGTTACATTTCTTATGTATTACTATATATAATGTGTTTGTGTGCTGCTTTTTGAATTTGTTAAATGTTCCTATATTATGATACAACAATCAGACATACCCCACCACCCCCCCCCCACAGTTTTTAGGTAGTGGTACTGTTCTCCGAACATGTCCGCGAACATTAAATAAGTTCGCGGACATCAAGTTCATAAGAAGAGATCTAGTCAGTTCCATATGACATGTATATAAAGTCAAAGTCATTATTGTTAAGTTGTGCTACTAAAAAACTATGAAATTCAGTGAAAAAACTTTGTTAAAGGGACGTTATGGTTAAGTTGCGCTACTAAAAACCTATGAAATTCAGTGAAAAAACTTTGTTAAAGGGACGTTATGGTTCCAAGTAAAACCGAAAAACCCTTGAAATTCGCCAGTTATGGTAAGCTAAGCAACCATAACTTGCGCCACCACCGTGCACTGCTAAGACTAACACCCAGGACATCAAAGATGACATCACAAATGTGATTTCAAGGGTTTTTCGGTTTTACTTGGAACCATAATGTCCCTTTAACAAAGTTTTTTCACTGAATTTCATAGGTTTTTAGTAGCGCAACTTAACCATAACGTCCCTTTAACAAAGTTTTATTCACTGATATATATATATATATATATATATATATATATATATATATACAATGATGCCATTCTATATACCTCTGAGCCACTACAAAATAACCTAGCAATGAAAACACGGCATGGTCCTTGTCAGCATTTCAAGATGGATACTATATATAGTACCCATTCACAAGGGCTACTCTGTTGAAGTCTGTGCGAACATACATACTGACAATTGTGTCTTTGGAATCTAAAATAGAAACGTAAACACGTACATGATTGAATCTTCCCCACCTCTAAATTAGTAGAAACGAGTATATGCTTCTCTTTACTAGACACTACTTCTTTTGTAGAAAGAAGACATCACTGCTAACTAAAAAAAAACAGTTAATGAAAACAGACATATCTCCCACTCCAGCCTGCATCAACAGGACTGTACCACCAGTTTGGTGAGTACACCCATTCTTAATACTTGCTTTTATAACCAGTATGCCAACAACAGCCAGGCTAAGTGTACCACCATCTGTCCTTAGGAAAACCGAAAACCAGACAGTGTTGACACACGATGCAGATCCTGGCACAACACTTAGAAGACAGCACCAATAATAGGTGAGTGATTCCCTCCCCCTCTTTTTTAACTGCAATAAGCAAGTATAAAGTAAGGAACTAAACTCCAACATATGATAGTGTCACATTACGTACTCTCTCTATTCCCTGTCTCATCACAGGTTTACAACAGGGATGTGGATTTAGCAGTCTGGTATCGTGCAGCTTTATAGTTACTCACCACACAATACGTCACGCTTGTGTTTGGGTCCTGAAGAAAGTGGGACAGAAGCGATTGGTATCTCACTGAAACTGGTCGACCATTATTATTGCAGACTGTCTGAACAACAACTAGGCGTCTTTGATGAGGTAACCACTTTTTAGCCTTTTTTTAAGTTGTACAAGTGAACAGGTGAGTATGGGGTATTAAAAGCAAACTACACTCCCTCCCGTGCTCCTTAGTCCAGTATTTCCGGATTTTAGTATAGTATTTCTTGCACTTCTCTGAGATTGCAATCTGAAACGAATTAGGGCAAGCCTTCTCTGTCTATCCACTAACCCTAGATAGGCGGCACATCAGCTTCCACTAAGGACAATCATCAAACAAGTGCTACCTAACAATGTTTGGAGGGCCAGCTTTACCTAAATCAGAAGTCTTCTAAAAAATATTTGAAATAATAAAAAGTCACCTGGCCTTTTTTGTGTATCCTCCCTTCAGTTATTTAATACGTGGCAGACACAATAATCTTAAACTGCCCAACAAAGAGAGCCTGGCGCGCTCTGAAAATCCTGGTGGAGAAGATGAAGTGCTTCCCTTCAATCAGGGAATTGTATTCACCTGTTGCTAGTAACCTTTGGTGTGTGTCAATATCATGGTGTCAGAGAAGTCATTGTCGATCTCCAATTTTTTTCCAGCATACAACTCACATCCTAAGGGAGCAAGGTTAACACAAACAGCTGTGGAAAGGGCACAGTGCAATTCAACATTGCAGACAGGCCAGAAGAAGCCTTGGTTCGCCTTGCTAAGACTTAAGACCACCATTAGCCTCATGCACCAGAGGCAGGAGACAATCACACCACCACCCCATTTACAAGACACAGGTAGGACCCTCACCAGAAGGCCAACTCGGGGGAATGAGAGAGAGCACTATAAAAAGCAAATATCACAATTAGCCAGTTTGGGTTGAAGGAGCAGGAGGTACAGGTTTAGCAGTGGCTGGAGATGAAAGAGATTTGGAGGAAATGGGTGGGGGGCTTAATGGGGGAGTTTGAAGAAAGAACAGTAGTGGATAGCAGAGTTAGCAAGAGCTAAAAAAAAGGAAAGGGGAGGCAGTAAGATCAATGAACAGGAGGCATAAACATTTAGAGGAGAGGGTGGTTATCAGGATGAGGTGGTAAAAGCAAGGGTACGGGAGGAGGTGCCATAATCAAACTGTGAAAGTGGTAAAGAGAAGGTAGAAGTTTGAACATTTGGCAGCGACAGTGAAACAGAGGAACTGGAGTGGAAACATCAAGTAACAAAGGTGGTACAGAGGAGGTGGAGATGGAGAAGATCAGGAGTGGAAGGTGGCAGCCTAGATGATATAATGCCAAGAGGAGAAAGTGATGGTATGAAGGGGACAACATGAGGAAATAAAGGTGGAACAGAAAAGTAGGTGTTGGTGACATCAGGAATGGATTGTGTTGTATAGGAGGTGGTGACATCATGAGAGAAAAAGGACAGAATAACATCAGGAAGTAAAAGTGTTGCAGAAGAGGAGGAGGGGGGAATTTCAGGTGGCTGAGGTTCCTCCCTCTACACGAATATAGCCCACAATGCTGGGATGGATGCTATGGAGTGGCTCCTGCTGGAATCAGGAACATGTGGAAATGACAAAGTTTTTATACTTAAACTACTTAAACTCACATTGATGAATATCTTTTTGAAGCTCAGAGACAATTATTACTTACAGGTATCTTCCATTAGCATGGGGGCAGCGATGGCCCCGTGCTATGCCAACACCTTCATGTTATATTTGGAAACAGAATATGTTCTTAAATCAGAAAGATGGCTACAAAGGTTAACGATGTATGGTAGGTACATCAACGATATATTCGGAATTTGGAATGGATCAGAGACAGAATTGAAAGAATTTTTTGAGATGATGGATTCAATGCACCCACGCATTAGATTTACCTCAGAATATAGTAAGTCCATTATACATTTTTTGGAAGTAGAGGTCTACACTATCGAAACAGAGTTGCATACCCATATCTTTGCTAAGCCTACAGATAAGAACAGCCTGTTCATGGCTATGAGTTTTCATCCTAAAAGGACACTAGACAGTGTTCCTATTAGCCAATGTATGTGTTATCGGAGGAACATTTCATAAGAGGAGGAATACATCAGACAAGCAGGTACACTGAAGCATACATTTCAAGAAAGAGGTTATAAAAAATAACAGATTAAATCAATAGGGGAAAAGGGAGCCAACATACCAAGAGAGTCCTTACTTCAATTCAAACAAAAGAAAGGTGAAAAATCGTTGGTATATGTCTCACACAATCACTACAGAGTGAGGAAATCAAAAAATTCATTTAGAGAAACTGGCCATTATTAAAGATGGATCCCGTTCTGGAAAAATTCATACCTGATGGACCCACCTTTGCATACAGCAATAGTCAAGCACTTCTTAACACCCTTGTGAGGTGCTGAGATGATGGACAATAGGAGAACACTGAGATTTGCCCATAAAGGCACAATACCGTGCTTGAATTGTCAGCACTGTGACAATATTATCAAAGGTAATGAAATTAGACATCCTTACTCTGGAAAGGTAATCAAATTGAATCACTCCTGTACATGCGATTCCAATAACATTGTATATGCATTGAAATGTCCCTGCGGTTTATTCTATGTGGTGATGACCACCCGCAAGGTGAAAATAAGATGGACAGAACATAAGTCAAACATAATAACTAGAAATCTCAAGTCTCCAGTCTCTAACCACTTTGTGGACGCGAGGCATACCATTGCTCAGATGAGATGTGTGATTTTGGAGCAGGTAAAAGTCAGTAGTAGACGGGGTGATATCAATAAAAAAACTCTTACAGAAAGACATTTTTGGGATTGAGAAATTAAATTTGCTATCACCAAAAGGAATGAATTCTGAGTTTGACTTAATGTGCTTTTTGTAACCATATGGGACTAGGAGTATGGATCATTCTGGTTCAATAATATTAATTATCAAATGACCCATAGTTGACATGGGATAGCACAATTGGGGTCATAAGAGTGTGAGCCTGATTGTTGGACAGTATTTCTTCACAGCATATGTCTAGTTGTCAATGAATGACAAATCTGTGGACATAAGAGTGTGAGCCTCATGTATGGACAGGACTTGTTGGACAGGATATACCTATTCTGGGGTTAACTTTTACATGTTATGTTGATATTTTACTACGTAATGCCACCTCAGGTTTGTAAATAAATTCAGGTTTGCTGGCAAAAATAGATTTGGAATGGAGGAGCGAGGCTTGGCCCACGCTACTTTAATACCGAGAGGTTGTGAGCCCCTCTGGAGGGACAGAGAAGAGTACACGGAAACGTGACTCTGGATAATCGTTGTAACATTACAATAAATTGCATAGCATAGTTTGGAATGGACCAGACATAAAGGGTGGTTATCAGATACAATTAAGCCTTATATGTATTTTTCACTTTCAGTTGCGAATAATGGGTTACTACTGACAGTTACTACTACTGTCCATTTGATCCTCGTTTCATCACACTGATAGATACAGCTTTTATCTGATATTGTATATGCCTATGATTGCACTAGAGACACAAATTAGATCATAGATGCCCTCCTAATGCTTGTAAGGCTGTTGAAGCTTTCGTATGGAACAAAGCACTTTTTCGATTTTCCCCTAGTAACATGGCTGACACGCGCTGCCATGGATTCTAATGTGCATGCGCGTGGGAATCCATGGCAATGGAGTGTTTATATTGTCAAGTTGAGAGATGGGACGGTTTCGGCCACGAGACTCTGTACGCTGCGGTTGTTTTCTTGCATCTAGCGCATTAGGTGAGTGAATTTATACATTTTGGCACGCTATACCAGCATGCTATATTCTTTGCTAATCGATGTATGGACAAGGCAACGCATTAGGAAACTCGTACCTAGTGACGGCGCATTGATTGAATATTTGAGTAATGCCGAGAGGACATTACACAAAGTTACTGTTAAACTCTGTGACTGTGGTGACCCGCCTCCGGTCACCAGGGCGGGCCACGGATCATGTCGGGAGCACCCAACACCGCAAAGGGACACTGCGTCCTCGCAGTGTATTGGAAGACGGGGTCACCCAGCAGCACCCGGATCACCGGGCTATGGACAACCAGGCTGGGGGGCACCCCAGCCACGGTGGAGCTTTCACTGGGAACACCCAGGCAAGGCTGCCAGATAGGCCGCAGGCACGTGGCAACAAGTTCCCCCAAGAACCACATAGACTCGAGTTGCCTCTTCCTGGGGCTCTGCTGCACTGCTGTGTGCGTGCCAGAAGAGCCCCTTTTATTAGAGAGGCGTCATGACGAGGTCATGACGCACTCTCACAAAAGGAACTAGACCCACACATAACATTCGTCCTTTATTATAAACAAACAAATATCAACCCACTGCAAACGGGAACCCTCTACTGGGTTACACTTGGTGCATTCTAGTCCGCACACCCACTGTGCTCCTACATCATCACAGCAGACTTTGGGTGCATTCCAGTCCTAGCACCACCTAAAACTAATCCCCCACTTCAACTTTTGGCACTGCAAACAAACAGGTGTGTTCCAGTCCACACACCACAGGGCCCGACAGCGGGCTGATTGAGCTCAGAAAATTCCAGGATCGAACTGGCCAGTGGTGCTGCTGCAGGACAAGAAGAACACATTTTCTTTATCTTCCTCCTCTCCAACGTCACACTGTGCTCTCCTTTGGTCCTCCGCTGCTTGGACCGCCTGCCACTCTGGGGGTCCTTCTCCCCTTTGACTCACTCCCCCTGATGTCCCTGCCATGCTGGCTGGTGTCGGGGCGAGCCACACCCTTGCGAAGTGATCCATCTTCCCGCACCTCCCACAGATGTGCCCTTTCGCTGGGCAGTCCTGCCGGTGTGGAATATCACACCCACACTGATGACATATTGTGGCATTGGGGACTCTCCTTGGCCAGTCTCCCCTCCTCATCGGTTTCCTTCCTTGCCACTTGCCGACAGCTGCCACCTCCTCGAGCTTGGACCGCTGCATGGGGTCCTCTAGCTTGAGGTGGTGTCTGGATAAGTCCATGTCCGAGGCCCGCACCTCCGCCAGTTCTAGGGCCCGGCAGAGGTCTAGTATTCGATCGAGGGTCAGCGTCAGGTGCCTCATGACCTTTTTGAAACACTTCAAGAAGCAGCAGCCATAGATGATCTGCGCTCTGATCTCGTCCCCCTCGAAGTTTCCAAGGTCGCAGGACAGTGCAATGCCGCAAAGCTTCCCATGGAACGCATCAAGGCTCTCCCCTTCGTCATGCCTCGCGCACCTCATCCTGAACCGTTCTTAGTCCCTGTTGACCATGGGTCGGAAGTACTCGTTCAGGGCTACGATGGCTGCAGCATATGACTGATTTGCGGGTCTTAGTGTCTTTAACAGCCTTTGAACAGCCAGTCCGGCGGAGTACAGGAGTGTTAGGCGTTTTGCTGCATCATTGATCTTCACCGCCTCAAAGTACAGCTCCAGGTTCTCCACCCAGGCTGTCCACCGAGGCCCCAGACTGGCAGGCGCGCCCTTCACATCGAAACAATGTAGTGGTGCGAGCTCTCCTCGACATAGCCCTTTGTTGTCGTTGTCCGCAATGATGGGCTCTGGCCCGGGTGCAGGAGGACCGTTAGCGAGTCTAAGGGTGGGTTACCAGTCCCTGGGCCTCAGGTGGCTTGATCAGTCGGAGGAGGAGAGTCCTTTGAAGGCGCACAAGCAATCATTAAGGAGCCGCTACCTCACGGGAAGTCTGGGGCAAGAGTGGACAAACCCAGATGGGTTAGCGATGCCCTGAGCCCTCCCAGAACATTGGGCGCTCAGGCCCTACAGCATTGTCCAGGGAAGACCTACTCATTGCCTCTCAGGTGTCAATTGGGAGGGAGAAAGAAATCTTGTTAATCCATTGTTCGTGGGCTTCCTTTTTAGCCCCACAATCAGGGCCAGCTGTGGGATGGGGAAATTATGATATACTGTTCTTCTCCTCCCCTGGTTCCTGTTGTTTGTGGGTTGCCCCTTCTTAGGCAGTCCGTTTTTCTTCGGTATGTTTCTTAAGCCCCACTGCTGAAGCCAGATACTTCGTGGGACCTGTTCAGTTCACCGCCACTGCCCATTTCTCTAGGCCACGTCCCTTCTCAGGCTGGTTTGCTGGCCTCGAGGTCCACTTTTGAAAATGTTAAATATTTTTTTTTTTGGCCCGGTATCGATGGCCTTCATTCACTGTGGATCAGCTCAGGCTCTTCACCGCCGCAGCCCGGGTGCGGGAATATCTATCCCCTTACCAGCGGGCAAGGCTTCCTTTCTCCTGAAGCTCGCTGAGGGCACGCCCCTTTTTCGGGCTGACCCCGGTCTCCCCTGCGCTCGAGCTCTTGTGGAGGGTTTCACCCCACCCCTTTCCTTTGTCCTGGGACTGGGGACTCAAGCAACACACGTCGCCTTTAACATCCTCCATCGCCAGGCCTGGGTCTGCGTGGGCCACGCCCACTGCCATTTGTTCAGGGCAGCAATGGTCTTCCGCACGTTGCGGGCATCAAGCGACCTGTGCCGTTAGACAGCACCAGGTCCCTGGGCCACCTGCCACGCAGCCGACACTCGACACGTGGGTTCTTCGCCTCGCCCCCTCCACAAAGGAGCTGGAAAACCTTGTGGATGCTGCACACCGACGTGAGCAGGGGGGCGAGACCTCCTCGTCGTCAATGTGGTGGCCCGCCTACGGTCACCGAGGTGGGCCACGGATCGTGTCGGGAGCACCCGACACGGCAAAGGGACACTGCGTCCTCGCAGTGTATTGGAAGCCAGGATTACCCAGCCGCACCCGGATCACCGGGGTATGGACTACCAGGCTGGGGGCACCCCAGCCGCGGAGGCGCTTGAACTGGGAGCACCCAGGCAAGGCCGCCAGATAGGCCGCAGTCACGAGGCAACAAGTTCCCCCAAGAACCACACAGATGCAAGTTGCCGCTTCCTGGGGCTCTGCTGCACTGCCGTGTGCATGCCAGCAGAGCCCCTTTTATTAGAGAGGCGTCATGACGACGTCATGACGCACTCTCACAAAAAGAACTAGACCCACACATAACAGTGACCACGATAATTTGCGATTATAGATGTCATGATTGGAATGGCCTGTATAAGTAACCTAAGTGCTAACATGAATAGCAAGAATATCTCACGTGGGAACATGGGGGTGAGTGCATAACAACGTGATAGGCAACTGTAAAGTTGGGTTTAATTGAAACATAGTGACATCATACCCTATGACGAAAGTATGAAAAGTTATTCTGGAGTTAGGAGTCTATGAAACGAAGAGCAGTCGGAGTATTGTGCCACTATCACTTTAAAGGTAGTTCAAGTTTTATAACGTTTTTATACTGTATTGATGCTTGCTCTAAGAGAACATGCTGTAGCTATTGAGGTCTTGAAGTTTGGGGGACGATGGATGCTATTGTTCCAATGTAGGTGATCACAGAATTGTATTGAAGAGGAATGGTTTGCAACTACAAACATGCAGTATTTGAGGTTACATGGCAACTGACGATGAAAGCATCAGAAGGATAGTGTTAAAGCAATTATTTTAAAATATTAAGACTTGAATGGGACATGGTCTCCTTAATATTAATTGGGATTGCTGTCCTTGTTTACAGACTTATAGAGGAATTGTAATCATGGTAGCAATTAGAAGTCAGCGTTGAACAGGCCCTGATGAAGGATTTATAGCTGAAATGTGTAGGCCACAACTTGAATATTTAAACACTGACTTGGACAACGATTGGTCAGTTTTCAGTTTTTTGTTTGAAGAGGAAGCAGCCAAGAATTGGTAACAGTATGGATTGAAACACTCTCGTTTGATGACCAGTTGTGTTATTTCATCAAAGTGAATTAACTATTGTTTGAAGTGAATTGTATTGTAAATGCATTATAAAATACTTCTTAAGTAGAAGTAAAACAGCATCACTGAGATATGTATATTGTGCTTCCAATTTATGGTGCCTTCATGTGTTGAGATTTTCTCGAAAATGGAGACACTTCACTTAAGTCTAGGGAACATCTTTAATTCATATAACTGAAACTTTCACAGTTATTGTATGAATAATTAGATGAAATTCAATTGGAGGTTGCAATAACCCAATAAGAGTGCATAGAGGTTGCCTGTTCGAAATAACGAGTTATTTGTGTACTGAGGAGAGGGAGAACAGACCAATAGGCAGACAGGATAGGAAGGTTCTTGAATACCTTATTGATCCTAAGCAAGACCAGACGGTGTGAGGATGAACGAGAGTGGGCCAGGGAGGCCATTTGAAGATCAGGGAGATGAGAGGAGAAGAAGTAGTATGGCCCACAGTTAAGGCATACCTCAAAAGACCCTTCTTTTCCCCTTCTCCCTGATGGCTAGTCACATTGACGGGACACACACACGTGAGTAAGTCTTGGAATATGTGAACCAAAGACGATCATCAGAAGGAGAATTCAGGAAAGTATAAAGCCTGCAGCTCCTAGAGAAATGAGAAGAGGGTGATAGAACCTCTTTTGAAATTGTAAGCCCTGGGGAAGATGTCCAAGAGGCTGAGGAACCCTGAGAAGCCTGGGGTAAATATGAGACTATTATGGGGGTCCAAAAGGGAAAGATAGGAAAAAGGTGGGGTCATAGAGGGTCATAGTGGACTAACATCCTGCTAATTTTACTTTTAGTCGTCCTTGTTTTACCTATTTTCATTAATACAAAGTTTTGTAGTCAAGCATATAGTAATGGCATTCTTCTTGGTTTCAGGCAACCCTATGAAAGGATGTCTTAAGATTGCCAAGTGTGTAATTAAGACTTCTGAATACAATGTGAATATCATATCTGAAATGGGACACATTGGAGAAATAGATGTTGGATGAGGCACAAGAAGTATAACATTCTCCCGTTATCCCCAGAAAGATGGGGAATGCAGACCAGGTATCAGTCTGGTACGGGCTGTCAGAACAGTATTAGAGGATGGTGAAAGAGGCCATTATGGATGAGCGATTTTTAGCAATAGCGTGAATGTCCCTGATTTTAATAAGAAAGAGGAAAGGTTATCTACATGCTCTTGAGAGGGAAGAGGACCAGCTGTTGAAGCCAACGGAATAGGGAGTCACTTAATCACCTTAGAAAACACCCAGAGTACCCATGTTAGAGTAATTATTGAGGACTTTGCCTTGCAAAAATATTCTCAGCTACCAATATTTGAACATACCTATTTTGAGACCGAATAGTTTATTCTAATGATGTCAATTTGTTTTTGCAAAATGTATTCCCCAAGCAAAGAATTGCATTGTCATTAAGTGGTTTAGACAATACATCTTGAAGCACTTACATGAGGATAATTCAGAGCACCCATGATAGATAGAACATTTACAAATACTCAATTCTGATTCCTTAAAAAAAACGAGGGTGGTCAACCTTCAAAGTGTAACAAGGACAAATTACACATATGGAATACTCTGCCTCTTCAGCCATTATTAACCCCATATGTGCAAGGATGAGTAGGCTCGTCCTAGGTGCATGGGAATCTTCATTAGAAGCACTTTCCTTAGCAGTAAAGTGGTTAATAATACACACTATGTGTGTGGCATGTCATTTCTATTAGCTCCTGTACAGTAAATCCTCCAATCTCCTATTATATATTATTTTAGTAAACACTTTGCAAAACAAAGCAAAATACATTAAGAAGAAATCCAGCCTAATGTAATAGAAGAGTATAATGCATGGAAGTAAAGGATCCTAAGACCTGTTTGAGGATATACAGGCTCTTTCCAATGAACTGTATGCCTAACCACAGTGATCCCACGTTCCCCTAGACTCCCTTGTCTCTACGGTTTCTGTCTTGTTATTCCGTCATGTACTACCTCATGTGTTTTGGCTTTAATTAATCATTTAGTACCCCAGATCAGTCTTGGGCTGGTCTCCAAGCGCAGGACCTATGTTGCTCTGCCCTGTCTTGCTTGCAAGTCAAATGCATTGCCCTGAGCTACCCTCTCCTTTTGGGGTTTGACAGGAAAAATAAATGAAAATAAATGACTGCGGTCTGCTGATATGGAGGAAATTGATTCTTCTAATGCTTATAATATCATTGGTTTTGCATTGATGCTAGCTTAAACCCCTTTATAGCACACTCCATGATCTCCATTAACGTTCAATGTTTCTGAACATTCCTATTGTTCATACATTCATTAGCATGGTTTTCTTTTTAAACAACACTATTTATGATCAACCTGGATGCTGTGTGCACTGCAACATGGGAAGAAAGAGGGTGGAAAGGACTGTTGGCAGAGGACGAGAGAAGAGGGATTTGGGATGGGTTAAGCATGTGGGCTTCTGGCAGAAGCATGCACTGTTTTATTAATACCTAATCCAATAACTAATCTTAAATGCAATTTCCTAAAGCTTAACCAGGTGTGATTGTTACTTTCCCATGGTTGCTATTGTATTGCCATTCTTTGCTCCAGATTAACCACCACCCTGTCAATAGCTGACAGCCAGGTGTCCACGTCCAGCCTGGTCCTCTAATTCCACTCCATTAGACTCAATGTGGTAGCACATGTGATTGCATACTAGGACCACCAGCAGTGCATATTGCAATTACAAGTGAAACCCTTTCATCAATGTTACTGCAGTAATCTGAAACCACCTGCAAAATCATAAAATGTGCAACACAGAGTGTAAGGCCTGAAGACTGGCTTTTGCTGCATCAGGCAAGTGTTGGTTCCATGTAATAATGTCGCCAAAAAAATCTCGCCATGCAAAAATATCGCCGAAAAATTGCCGTTTTTTGTGGCGACATTATTGCATGGAACATGCGGGGGACACCCACGCAACCCCCACACTTTTTGTTTTCTTTTTTTAAATTTTTTTTTTTGCCCCTGTCCCCATATATATGGTCACCCAAATAATATCGCCACAACATTTTCCCGGCGATATTATTTACGGCGACCATGTATATGGGGATATTATTACCTGATACCCAAGTGTTTGGGTCTCTGGAGCAATGCTTAAGAATTTGCAGGACAGTGTGACATTCCTTCTCCAGGAGGTCCCTACTTTGTTAGGCCTCCCATTTTCATTTCAATATGGGGAGCTCCTCTTCCATCTGCCGGGCCAGCTCCCTGTACACATATGACAGACTCATTCCTTCTGCCGCTGCCTTACCCATTATTTCCAGGAAGAACCGGAACCATCCCCTACTTCCGCTGCCTTGGGCTTGTGTGCAGAACAGCAGATGTTGAATTAATCATCTGCTTAATCTTACCACACAGTTTTCAGGAGCAGGGCATAGGGGTTCATATATGGGTTCCCGTTGACCTGTCTACCCTCGTGTTTCCACACAGAGCTCGCAAAGAACACGGTAGCAATCTTTCTATGTCCCTTCAGTTTAGTCTTATGCATGGGTATTGCTCAGTTTGAGTTCACCTGCAGTAGATCTCTCCAGCACAGCGCATGCTCAAATAGTGCATTCTGCTCTTGCCTGCAGCAGGAATGAAACATAATGATAAAGTCTCCGAAATGGCAACTGCTTAGTCCAGCCTCCAACCATCCACCTCTTTGGGAGCCGTACAATCAGGGATTTGGAGGAATCAGATTTCTAAAGCCTGGTGGGGGAATGTGTAGGCACTTCCTTCAGAAGGTACATAGGGCCAGAACATGTGGGAGTAGCTTGGGGGGCTCTGAACTTTAGCATGCACATGTAGCTCCTCGTTTTAGCATGCACATGTTAGCAGGGTTTTGAACTGCAATAGGGGGTCAGAGGGTGAAACTCATTACTGGACTCAAGAATATGAGTCTCAGGCAGAATTAGATAAATACCAATGCACAGTGCACATGCTTAAAAGTGCATGTTATTTCAGGATGATATTTCAATTGACTGAGCTGCACTCAACCTAATGCTAATATACATTAACATACTAACCCAAACCCCAGGTAACATGTAACTGTAAAGCGCGCTATCAAGCATGACTCTTGGCACAAATTGAGATAGTGGGATGGAGGGGGCAGCTATAAGGTGGGGAGCATCAAAGCCAATTCCATGTAGATGCAGTTTTTCCTGCATTGAGGGAATGGTTGCTCACATACATCTAGTTTTATTAAATAGGGTGTGATTAAATTGGAGACTAGAGAGGGCGCTGCGCACAACTTGAAGGCAATATAAGTATTCTCTGCATAGATCTGGAATGTGCAGGGAAAAAAAGCAATAATTTGGGCTAAGGATAGCAAGTACGTTTTAAAGGGCTAGTTTGAGTTGAGAGTATGGATCCTTAGATCCACAGTTGAAAGTTCTGAGAGAAAAGAGCCCCATTTAGCATGGACCCTGCCGTGCCAGAAAAAGATGGCGATCCGCCTAACAGCATTGTTGTTGATGCCAAAGTCAATGGCATTGGGAGTCTACACTGCAGCACAGTAGATCATGTGATTAATTGAGGATGGCTGAAACCGTGCACATGTGCAGTGTAGTTTGCATATAGTGACACACTGTGGAGTAGAGAATGGAAAGATGCAATTACCTTGCTATTAGATGTGGGAAGAGGCTTGCTGACATGTAGGGTATCAAATCACAGCTCTGGGTATATTGCGTGCTTGAGGATATTACAAATGTGGGAGGGGAAGTACAGTAGATTATTTAAAATCTGAAAACCTGCTTTTGTTAGTAAATTATATGAATACATGACTGTAAGACTGTGATCTTGGCGTTCACAGAAAACCTGTCATTCTTCATCTCCACTCTCTGAATATAAAATACACCATACAGCTGAAGTGGGTATGCTCAAAGGTGAAAACTCTTAATTGCAAGAAGTGCATATAAGGATATGTTCATCTGGGTGCAACCACTTTTGACCCTATCATTTTGAGCCATTGATGTGGCAGGGAAAGACTCAAAATGATGTTCAATGGAGCAATGGATACAAGGGCACTATATGCAGTGTGCACTGCATCTGGATATAAACACTACTGGTCAAGGGAAAGAAACACTGTACTTCTTAGAATAAAACCTGTCGCCACAGTCATGTGGCAGGATGTCTTGCTTTGTACCACCTTGGAATTGGCCGTGCAGCACTTCACAAAGTCGAGAGCCCAATCTTGGGAATAGGCAAACTAGTTGACAAATGGAATGTTAGAGTCAGCAAAAAAATTATTTTTAGATACTGGTCCATTCATGCACAGGCAATCTATAATGTTAGAGAGGGTGACGGCCAGTATGTGACCTACCCTGTCAGGAGAAAATGAACATCACCAAGTAATTCATATTTCTAAAGGTGACGACAACTACCACAACCACAACACTTTGCCTGCTGTATTGCAGCGCCTCATCCCTGAGTTTGTTACTTTTTCACATGTATGCTCTATGATATTTGTAGAGATTATAACTAGGCCGTATAGTGTGATTGCTCCTTAATGAGTGACAATAACACTGGCATCATAAGATAGTCAGTCTCTTACATGGAAAGACA
This sequence comes from Ambystoma mexicanum, assembly GCF_040938575.1. Lineage (NCBI taxonomy): Eukaryota > Metazoa > Chordata > Amphibia > Caudata > Ambystomatidae > Ambystoma > Ambystoma mexicanum. Next base: position 1,032,593,524 of record NC_090928.1, on the reverse strand, counting down.
ACGGAATGCGTTTGCTACTATTGTGTTAGGGCACATGCATATGTACGTTCCATTGTCAATGGTTCTGATGTTCCAGGGTATTCATATTTTTTTCACTAATAAGTGCTTGAACATACTTCGAAGAGGTATGTGGGACTCACTTGAGCATACTTACCATGGTTTACCTTTCAAATGTGAGCATATTGGGGCGTGTTTCACATTTCATAATGCCCATGTCTATACATATCCTATCCCACTTGTAACATGTCCTGTCTGATTTGCATTGCACACCCTGGTTTATGCAAAAGGCAAATTCTTCCATGGCTACAAGCATCTCCAGACATGTTTTAGCCTTGTTGGGCCTCATCAGTGAGGAGCAGCGTGGGTCTCTAGGTCCAGCAGGCACGGGACCCACGTCTGGGCATGCCTGTCCCACTCTGGGTGACTAAGCGGAAACAAAAGAGGTGATGGCTGGAAGGTTTAGAATTAATCTATAAGCATCTGGAGGTGCATGCAATCTTTTTGACGATATGTATGAAAGTAACCTACCATTAGATCTTTAGGGAGGACCTGTTTATTCCTGAATATTCAAAGACTAAAGTTTTATTTTCAGGATGTAGGTACCCTATCTCGGATTGACATAGGGTACGTACATCATGGATTTTTCTATCTGGAGGAAAAACCCAGCCCTATTACTGAACTATTAGGGTAGATATAATAAGCTGGTATGTTGGGCCAGGCACAACTGCTCATGAATCCATGAAGGCTCTAAATGGACTGGCCTTGGGAAAAGTATTAAGGCCCTTCATTGTTCTGCTCCCAGAGGAGCGACTACAGTATGGAGGCCTTAAAACAAAGATAGTTAGGCACAGCCATTTTCGGTTCTCTATGGGAGGGCTAGAGCAGACTTCTCTAGGTCAAATAAGATGGGGCATATTTTATTGTATACACTGTAATTAATCCAATCTTAGTTCCTGGACCCCCTTGGGTGACAAAGTACCGCCAGAGGCACAGGCAGGACTAACCCTGTCCAACACTCTCTCGGGAGGATTTCCAGCAATTCCAGGACATGGCATAAATTGCGATCTATAATGAGGAGGCTCGCTGTCAGAGGCTTAGCATTGGCCCTTAACTCTGACTTCAGGAGCTTTCATCCATCATTCTCTCCTAAACACTAGCAGCTAACCACAGCATTGTCTCTCTTTCCTCCCGCTGGGCTCTGGATCTTCTCTGCTGTCCTGTTCCAGGCATTCCTTGGAACTGGTTCACTCCCTCCACAGAATAGAATACCTAAGGTATAATTGCTGGGGAATGGAACGTGCTGACTGGACTGGGAAGAGGAACCCAGTTGGAACACAATTAACTGTATCCTGCATGGGAGCCCTCAATTCTGAAAACTCCTAGCCATGTTTATGGATTACACATTTCACAGTCAGATGACTTACATATAGTTCTAATAACTCCCAAGTGAGGTGCACACGAATGATCAAAATTAATATTTCCCACCAACCAAGCAGTCCACACACAGTCAACAGACGCACATTGCATAGCATTATGTTTAGCACTTTGTCACAAAAGCTGTGCACACCCCATTCACTATCCTATCAGGTTTTTTCAGGATTGGAGCTCAGATGGTGAGGGTCGAAACTGGATTGATCAGGATGGAAAAGGAAAAATTACAGGATGACTAGGGCTCACAGTTCAGTCATTTCGGCCTTTCACCTGCTGTAAACTGGTAAACAGAAATCTAGGGTGAACCATAGTTTTAGCACTGGTGGTACCTCTTTGCCAATGTGTCTTTCTCAAGGACGCCATGGATGCTCTTAGGATGTTGTTAATATTTGCCATTACTATCAAACAGCAGGTTATGTCATATTCTGTCAGTGCAAGGGAATAATCACACGAGTTAAAACCTTGTGTGTCAAAGCTTCTCATGGTGGAAAAAGGCGTGGTCTGTGCCGATCACCCAAGCAAGCTAACTGCTAACACATTATCAGATGTAACATTAAAGAAATGAAAAAGCACAAATACCAACCTGGCACTTTTTAATTTGTCACACAAAAAAACCGAAAGTTCTTGCGCCTCGGCAACAGCAGAGCCGTTCCATCCCTCCCAAACAAAAAAGGACAGCAGCAGTGTAAGCTTCCCTCACCACAAAAAAGACAGTTACTGCGCAGGTGTCACAGCACCAGCTTCACTCACACACAAAGTGCTCAGTACTTGCCTAACCAATTATGGATCCAACAATTTAGGGAATAGAGAGCGCTGCAGCCAGCTGAGTGGAAAGGTTGATTGGAACTCGAAGAACTGGACATGAACTCTGAAGGACTAAAACTTGCAGGCAGAAATTAACTGCAGGATCATATCTTCGCCCAGTGTTGTACGTAGTTAATCGGGACAAAGCCCCTTTAAGAAAACACCCACGGGGAAGCGAGAAGAGCGCGGAAGGGAGGGGACAAGGGGAGAAGGCAGTTATGATGTAGATGTGAATAAAGGAGGTTCACAGTAAGATTGGCTCCGTCCATCGTATGTGCGTGTTGAGAGCCCCCCAACACCCTGGTCCATGGTCTCGGGGAGAGGGAGTTATGAGTTGAAATATGATATGGTATTTATAACGCGCCTGTACACAAGTGTTTCTAAATCATTGCCAAAACCAGGCCCTGCTTCCGATGATAACTGCACCCTACACTTTCCTATCTCCTTCCCTCTGGATCTTCTCACCTGCAACAATCCACAGTAAACTTCACTTGTTTTCAGCCTATCGTTTACCAACGTGGGTTCCACCAACGTGGCTGCCAATGCCCTTGCTCACTCACATTCTCTGCCCTTCTCCAGCCGTGTGTTTGGTTAACAAAGTACATTGTTTCCATATCCAACATGGCATCCCACACAATGTAAGTTCAGATATTTGTATCTGTTTCCCATGCCCGCTGTGGGCTCAGCCTCATGCTCATGTAGGCATCTGATGATTGTATCTGGGAGGAAAAGGTTGCATGTGAAACCAGCGTGGAGCTCTGTGGGGCGCGTTGTACCTTATGTTTGGCATGTGCCGGGATAATGCACCAGCTCGGCTTGGTTCACAGCGGTCCATAAGTCGCCTATGTGGAGTAATTACACAGCAGCTGCCTGACTCATGAAATGGGTTGAGTTGTGTGTGAATGAAATGTATATAGATCACTTTAGGGAAATTACCAGATATGTGCAGTTGGTAAGAGATTGTGACTCTTACCATGTTCCACTATTTTATAACCCAACAGAAAAGAGATCCACCAATATGTTTTTAAAGTGGGACATTCTTATCGGTTTGCAGCAAATGTGCCTCTCCTTTTGTTCAAGAATTCAGATCTTCTGGATACCTTATGGCTGCTGTGACAAAGTCACCAGTGTGGACCATTTCCGGCGCACTCTGTCTCAGCTGACTCTCGTATTAAGTGGGAAAAGGCTGTTGTGTGCATACAAATAAAGTAAACAATAATATGTGGCCTTGAATCTTTTGTAAATGGTGAACTTTTCAAGTTATCCCCGCATTTGTATTCAGGAGCTGTAGTTTAATAATTATGCAGAAAAAGAAAAAAAAACCTCTGTGAGGCACTTGTATTACACGAATTTGTGGTTAACCAATAAACACATGAGTCAGGCCTTTGGAAAGAGTCTCGTAATTAAAGTCAAATGGCATGACATAATAATGTGCTCGCAGCACTGAGGTCTTGGATTAAAGCTGACACTGTGCACTGCTTCGCAATTGTTAGCTGGAGCTTTTGGAAGTAATTCAATTATTTATTTACATTCTTAATCGGTCCACACATGTTTAATTGCGTGCAAAAACCCCATGTTTTCTCCCAAGAGCAAACTGCCATCCTCTTCGAAATGATATGTATGTATCAGTGGTTTTCTCAAGGAATTCACTAAGGGGACCCCGCCCCTACACTAAACAACTGGAATCCCAATCCCTCACAATGGAAACATAAGGTTATCTAAGGACATGTTTGTAGAAAGAAATATAATTACACTTGTCAAATGCTAAGTATGATATTATCATGGTGATACGTGAGAGCTGTGTTCCCACCGTGCATGCAGCCATGCCTAGGAATGTGTCATCACACTCCGATTGAAGTGGAAGGTGCAATGCCGATAAGGGGCTGCCACCCCTTTGTTCAGGCTGCAAGGGCAGCCCACATGCAGTAGCATGACTTGTGGGGATATGGCTCGGCCTGTCGAGAAAGAGGCCTGGCTGCAACAGCCGCCACTCCCAGCCTAGCACTGTCGTGTGGGAGCCTGCTGTCCAAGTTGCACGATGGGAGGACTAACCTGTGCCGATATCTGAGCTGTGAAGGGATCCCCTTTCTGGCTGTTGATGGAGGGATACCATGGCATAGCTTTACTGCAAGGATGGAGACATTGCACAAGCACTCTTAGTTAGAATCAAGGAAACACCCCCATTTCCCTCCTTCTAAGGAGTCCTTGTCCAAGATAGGAAAAGACTACTGAGTAGGGATTGTCCTTTGTGTCACTGGAAGAAAACCTGTGGGGGAATCCCTTGTATGCTAACGTTTTTCAGTCCAATCACAGTGTTAGGGGAATTCTTAAATAAGTATCCCTCAAACTGGTTTGGGACATTAATCCCTGATTTCCAAATCTCATTCCAAGACAGAGGCAAGCAGTATCCTCTAACCATCCCAAGGGACCATTGGGTGTGTACCTTCTGCTGGAACAAGACCTGCCTCTCTGCAACCGCAGCAGTACCCTGGACCTCACCGTCTCGAAGGACCCCTGCAGCTGTGTGCCAGCCTCTGCCACATTTGGGATCCTGAGAACAAGGATCCATCTTGCCCCTGAGCCCCTGGAGTGGGACTCACAGCGATCTGTGAAAGGACATGCTGCTTGAGCAAAATCTGCCTCTCTGCCAGCTACAGTGATATGCAGGACCTCACTGTGTTGAAGGATCCATGCAGGTGTGTGCCAGCCTTCCCGTATTTGGGAGCATGAGAAAAGGACTGATCTTGTCCCTGAACCACTGGCTTGGGACTCAGAGCACCCTTAGTGCCAAGACACCTGGGAGCCTATTGTGTTTTGCAGTTGAACTGCTTGGAGCTGTTTCAAGAACCGTTTAACACAATTGAATGACCAGGATCCCGCGGTGCTGCCTTTTGCACTCTCATGATCATCAAATGTTTGTACAGTATTAAAAAAGTCTGATTTGGAGCTGCCAGACCACCAAGAACCTCAAAATGGTATTATAGACTGCTAACAGCCCCAATCGGTCCATGGCTGGGCCCTAGAGACTTGTTAAGTCACTTTTATCCATTTTGACCCCAAGAACATATCTTTTTTGAACATTGTGGTGATTAATTGCATTCTGTCCCCTGTCTCATTATCTAGAGTGCTGTATCTGCTATTTGTGCATATTCTGTGTTCAACAGTGGTGGGTTTTTTGTAGTGTTTTCTAGTTATTTAATATTGTACATGGTGTGTTTGATCAAAGTATTACATGGCCTGCAATAGCGGCCATGTAGTTATTATTAAGTTGCTAAACCCATAGGAAGATTACTTTTTGGGTGGCTTATAACTTTGCTCCCCCCAGACGAATCCTCACCAAATTTTGCAACAAAAAGTATATGGCCCACTCTAAATTATTTTGCAAAGTTTGTTGAGGTTTGGTCTAGCGGGGGGCAAAGTTACAGGAGGTCGCAAAATGTCTTTTATTCCCATAGACTGAATGGAGAAAAACTTTGCTCACGCCTACAGCCGAAACAGATGGACAGATTTTCACCAAATTTGCAGCAGGAGTGGCGGCTTGGTCTCAAAAGTGTGCTTTTGTGATTTTGGTGGAAATCCGTCCAGTAGTTTTTTTTAAAACAACCAAAAATTAGGTCTAAAACAATTAGTGATATCTATGTCCGCTCCGCGGACACACTTCCCTATTTGCTCCACAGACGGGACACCAATTGGCTAATAGACTTGCGTCATGGCCGCGGACACACAACGTGTTCGCTGATTGATTGGAGTGAAGCGTGAGGTGCGTCAGATTTTTGGAAAAGCCTGACAACTTGGATTCGCGGACAGCGACCAGTGTCTGCGGACATCGCGTAAAAACATATTAAAAAAACACAACATTGCACTTGTCAAACTTATCAAATAATCTATAGGGAGATGAGGGGTGATAAGGATGGGATGGAATATGGCTGAAAAATTCAAAAAAAATTGGTGTCTTTTACCGCGCAAGTCCACAAACAGTTTGGATGTTCGCGATCAGTCCCGTGAAGTTCGCGAACACCTCTGCATTACAGGGTTGATGAAAAGCAGTTCTTGTATTGCTTATAACTTTGGTGCCACTTAATGAAACTGCATACAAGTTTGGTGGGATTCTGTCAAGAGAGGGCAAAATTAGAGGGGGGTTCCCAAAATAATGTAAAAGCTTATAAATGAGGTGCCATTTGACAAATCTACACTCAATTTGACAAACTGATAATAGATCTATATATAAATGTATTTGCGAAGTTTGGTGGGATTTTGTCAAGAGGGGCAGAAATAGAGGGGGCCCCAAAATATTGTAAAGGCTTATAAATGTGGTGACATTTGACAAATCTACACAAAGGTTTTCAAAAAGATTATAGATCTAGATATAAATGTTTTCGTAAAGTCTGAATGAATTTTGTCAAGTGGGGGCTAGGTGATGTGACGAATGTATGTGTATACATTTGACACTTTTGATATGGAACCCCGCCTTCCCTTTCCATGGTGGCCATCTTGGAAAAGGATTTTCCTTCCTACACCGGGACGCTGCAGGTGTAACTTGTGCTTATGTGTAACTATCACTACACTTATAGGAGAAATAGCGAAATGCCTATGTGCAATAACCACTATAGATAAAATATCCTATCTTCTCTTCTTTTTCTAACATCTTGTGTGGAGACCTTATGTAGCCCTCACAATCACTTTAACTCTTAGGGTTTTCTACACTTATTTTATAGTTTTTTATTACTAATTTGGGTTCTTATCACCATTTTCTATGTTAACTTTGTCTGATTTGTGCGCCCATGGCACAAACCGTTTGCCCAAAGCAAAAATATAACCTCTTCTTGCTTGGCTGTCTGTGTGTTCTCTTCTGGCAGATAACCCCTTAAGTGCCAAGGGAGAGGTATCTCGTCCTTGGGATTACTTCCCTGTTGCCAAGGATGAGATACCTCGTCCTTGGCACTTAAGGGGTTAATGAAACAGAAAACGTTAGAAGGCATTGAATGGCAAAATACCAAAATCACCAAAAAAGGCCTTGGCACTGGGGGGGGGAACCCATGGCAGTTACGAATGATTTGATCAATAGCCCCATTTGAATAATTGGTTTAACCAATTAGGCTCCAAGCAATATAGCCACCTTGGTTGTCAACCCTTTGGTAGAAGTAAACCCTTTCTTTTTCACATTTTTGTATATGCCCAGTTCTGCTCCCTGGCCACTAGGGCAGCCAAACCCCTTTTGTTTTGTAAGTTATCTATGAGGACAGTGCCCCCTTCCTTTGCCAGTGACATCCCTATTCAACTTTAACTTGAATCTAACAGAATGGTAGTGCTGGCCCCTCTTGACACAGAGCAGATGATGTCGTCGGTTAAAAAGGGTAAATGTTCAGGTTCACCTCTCGATGACTCCTCCATAAACTTTTGCTTAGATTTTCAGACCACAAACAGGTTTGAACAATGAAATAATGTATAACAAAAATGTTCCTGACCGGTACAAAATATTCAGTACGTACTTAAAATATAGCCATAGTGCACTATTCATTAGTAATTAAAAGAAGATATTTGACAGATTTAAGGTTTCAAAATAGTGGTAATCTTCTGGTACGTTTTTATCATCTTCAATGTTATAGATCCTTATAAGAAATGTGTGTTGCTTTCTTTGAGACCTCTCAAAAAGTTCAAAGATGTTCCACTGTATAGATTCTTGGGGAGGATTCTTTTGGTGGTGGCACTCACCTTCTTTGAACAAAAGACGTATTCATAATGAAAACTCCACAGCAGTGTGCTGCTGTGTGTTCTGTGGAGTCAGTGGATCATACTGCTGTTCCTGGCCTTTCGCAGTATCCTTTCTTTGTGTTTGCCGCCGAGGGGCAGAGTCAGCACAAGCACAAGCAACATAGACTCTTTGAGGGTGCGGAGTGCAGCAGTGTCCTACTGTGTGTTCTGAGTGAGAGGAGGAACCTTCATTCAAAAACCCTTTCTCAGAGTTTGTCACTGAGTTCCCGGGAGCCTGCACAGTCTGCGCGGGTTTGAAGGGCAGAGAAGCTGGGCTTGTGCAGCCAGGATGGAGGAAGGCCATAACCTATGCAGCTCCAAGCTCAGGATAGAGGGGGAAGGTGTGCTTGAACCTCTGTGTCTGCGCCCAGTTTTACCTCCACCACACCATTTTAGAGGAGAGACACCTTATGTGGGTAGGCAAAGCATCAGAACTGCCTCTTTGAACATCTCACTGTCCTCAACCCCCAGACCCACTGCTCGACCCTTTACAACATACACTAGTCCTTACCCTACCCTCTCGTCCCTACAACTTCCATCTTATACCACGTCTACCTTGGCAGGTGACACAATGGAACAAGACTGTCAGATAAAAGCCGAGCTCCCAGGCTCTATGACACCTTTAGACGCTTTTATTTGTGGCAAAGAAAGTGCCCAAAACACGAGCCACATGTGGTCTAGATCCGACACTGAAGTCACTGATGAGACAGTCTTACCCTCTTACAGTTTGCATTTACAAGATAAAACCACATCAATGGCCACCCTAAAAGTGTCCATAGTGCCAACTCTGTCTACCACTCCCTTGAACTTGGCAGAAGAGCGATCAAGGTGCTGTGGGTATGGTGGAATCATACCCCGGGTCAAAGATATAAATAATAAAAGCACTTCAGGCTTGCCGGCAACATTGCTGCTACTTTCACGCAACACCCCGGTTCGACCCACCAACCCACAGTCTTCATCTACTTTGGAGCGGTCCGAGTGCCAGTCTCTTGTATGAGTGGAAGTGCATAATGGCCCTGCCCATGCACCATATTTTGTCCAAGATCGAATCCTGTGAGAGATCCCAGAAATTACTGCTATCCTTTCCCCAGGGTAAACATTGTATGTGCACGAGCAGGTCCTTGAGGGGCTTGTCAACTCCTAACCCTGCTCAGCCACTGAGATTGTTATCTCAACCAAAGTACAACGAAACACCTCAAAGAAGATTCATTCCCCATCAATCCACCATAATTGGCGGATGAAGCACCATCCAGGACCTCCGGGGACTCACAACATTTACCAGTCAAAGCCCCTCCACTACCTCAAATGGTCAATAAGAAGAAAACTAAAGACTCTTTACTGTCTGTGAACATTGCACTCAATCCACTTCAACGAAGAGGTGGCAAACCAACAAATCTGCAGAGAATCTACCGAAAGGTGAATACAAACAGAATTCAAACCTGTCTGTTTTCTTTCAACCTAAGATCGGGAAACCATCAACTCCAGAGTACATGGGAGAACTTTCGGACACAGAAATTCTTGAGGGCACAAAGGACAGTGTTTCGTTCATTAGGCATGAACCACCCGCTCCAGAAGGAAATGTCCGTGCGTCTTCGATTAAAAGATGGCAATTTGCAGAGGCAAAAACCATCATAAGTCTCGGCCTTCACAAGGTTACCTAATGCCTCAAACGCCCTCAATATCAATAGTTCCTTCCGCCATATTGACGTGTGGAAAAGAGGAGCCCCAGAACAGGGAAGTTTGCCACAAAGACCTAGCGACAGCTCAAACTATTCACATTATAAGTAGCAAGGACCCAACACCTTCTCATGATTTAAACCTGGCCCCAGCTTCAGACTCTGAGCCAATGAGAATGGCTGTGGAACCTTTTTCTAATCAGCTACTTGAGGAACAGAGTCCTGTTACCCAAATGTTTCTCAGAGGGCCGAGCAACCATCAGATCCCAAACAGCTACCTACATCGAAGAGATCTGCCAGACATAGTTTGGAAGGTGAAATACAATGACAGAAAGCTACCCAACACGTGCCTCCCACATTAGACTCCTCACAGGACTCGTCCTTCTCATACTGTAAGGAGAACAACACACGATCAGGCCATTCACATTTGCAATCAGAAAAAGAAAAGGAAAAAAATAAAACCTATTTACTAACTAAAATGTCAACCTTAACCATTGCTCTGGCATCATTCACCAAACTATACAAGTCAATAAATGCTACCTTAAAATACCACACCACTCTGTTGGCTATGATGCATTCGAAACCTTTGTTTACGGAAGGCTACATCACCGCCAAACAAACAAAGAATTTTGACTCAGGGAAAAATTCGGATAATCCTGAAGTTGTTAGTAAACCAGAAAACAAGGTCTCATGTACCCTCTGTCAGCAGTTCCGACAGGCCCAATCGTGGGAAATCCCACAGGTGGACTTAATGGGTGAAGGGTTAGGAAAAACCAAACCTAACACCCCGAAAATGAGGAACGAGTCTACCAATACTGAAGTTTCAACGAGCATACTAGACCTAACAAGCAATGAAGAGGACTACAGCAAACAGGCGAAAGAAAAACCAAGGAGGGGGGCCAATGAAAGTGACACCCTTGAAACTCAAAATCCTTCCTATGCACAAAGAGCTACAAACCCAGATAAACTCTGAAAGGTAACACAGATCTTACCAGTGCAATTAATCCAGAATTTTCCAACTTTGTGCAAAAGATGAAGAAGAAGAAAGACACACACAAGTCTGCCACACTGGAGCAAGGATTGGTTCAAAATGTACCCCGGCCTCCAGTCATTGAAACCACTCGATCTACTCTATCCAAAACTAAGTCACCCAAACTCACCCAGAGGAAAGCCCCAAGGAAGTACTTCCCGAAAGTATTCGATCTTGCTTCAACGAGTAGTCGGGGGAGAAATGTGGAATTCTCAGCAACAGTATCAGATGATGAAATACAAATGATGCAAGAGCTGATGAAGTTATCTCAGTACTCGATTGAAGTCACCGGTTACCGGTTAGCCAGTGCATCTCCTTCAAGGCCTTGTGCATTGTCCATTGGACTATCCATGGTCAAGGGGCCGAGTTTCTACTGGTCAAATGTTCCTGCTACCTCCCAGAGTGGGACCTATGCTCCTCCACTGCGGATCTTCTTGTTGTCCCAAGATATCATCGCACTAGAGTTGGCGGCAGGGCTTTTTCTATAGCTGCAGCCAACCTGTGGAATGGTCTTCCTCTTAACATGAGGAAAACTTCCAACCACCTTGCTTTTAGAAGAGCACTTAAGACCATCCTGTCCTAACTCCTTATTCTGTGGCCTCTCCTAGTTGTTCAGATCTCCCTCCTCAGTGCCATGATGCCTTTGGGTGACAGTGTGCTATATTAGTGAAGGTAACATAACATAACAAGTCTCTGAGTTTGACCTGGCCACTAACACCTCAGGACCACCAGATCAACATCTTCGTCAGTGAGAAAATAGAACTACAGCCACACTAGCACACATTATAGAGGTGCCAGACACCCCTATCTTCCTGACCCTCTCTGAAAAAAGGAAAATAGTGGTCAAGAGACTTTACAACAGTGACAGATCGGATAAAACATTACCTAAAGTCAACAAAATCTCGAGTAGAGAACACCATGGCCAGTCCCAGCCGGAGAATAGGAGAAAAAGGACCCTCCACCGCAAGTTTCCCAGATGGAATCACCAATACAGAGAAGATATCCTTAACACCCTTCCAAGTCCTCTCCTCACCGGCAAGAATAGTAGAGGCTGGAAATGAGCCATGGCCTAGGGTCGACCTGACGAAGTTGCTGACATACAAATTATGTGAAATCTAACTGCAAATTCAAAACAGAACAGTCAGCGTTCATTACAATTAGAGAGAATTTTAGATACAGAAGACACCTAATCCTAAATAGAAAAATGGTCATGACACTTCTACACTGTATCCCACACCTACGCCACGTCCTCTCCAAAGACTTGAAGATCATTGAATTTGGAGACGAACAACGTATGGACTGTATATATTTCCACATCCCCTCCCCAGTGGTAAAGGGAATGTTGATGGACGCAGCTGAAAGTCTACTGATGCTTGGTTTTAACTCAACCCAAATGAAAGTCGCAGAGGACTTGTCAAACACTCTACATGCTCCAGAGAGGGTTAATGAAGGAATAGGAATCTCTATGTAAAGATCTAGCAAATCAACTCCCCCGATGAAGCGACCTTAAGATCTTCAAGAGAGACACAAACATTCCTTGACCCAATGGACACAGGTCGAAGTCCAAAAATGTCCAAAATACAATCTGAATATCACATTCAAACCGCACCGTATCCAGGATCCAAGCAGCAAAACAAAACCCTCCTCAACCAGCCAAAACCAGGCCCAGGTACAATCACAATGGTCCTGGCTCCCTGGAGTCTTGGCTAAACAGGATCTTGCATAGCCACTCAAGATGCCTTCTTTCTACTCGTCAACAACAGATTGCCTTATTTACTCATCGTCCACACCTAATTGTCAAATGATGGCCTCCTGGAACACAAGGGGCTTTAAACACCTGACAGCGGAAAGTGATGTTAAACTAGGAGACTTTGGCCTCCTATGTTTCCAGGAAATGTGGCTAAGTGAAAAAACCCACTCTTGACGGATACGAAGTAGTCTTGAGCCCAGCAGCCAAAGGTCAGATAGGACGGCCCTCATATGGCCTACTGACTGCGGTAAGAAACCCGGCGGGAGTCTGAACATCACCAAAGTAATCTCTGCTAACCTATTTGCCCAAGAACATCTGGTAAACTGGCGCCACCCCGAGAATCCACTGATCGAAGCTAAGTCATCTACTCTGGTAATCATAAATCTTTACAGGAACCATCAAGTTCTCTCAATTAGACCTTTCTGCATATGGCAACAAGTTTAATTGATGAGGCATACATTAACCAGCACACCACACACATCATTCTATGTAGTGATCTCAACGCCAGATGCATAAAGGATAATCATGAGGAGAGCGGGACCGACGGAAGTCCCGCTGCAGTCGAAAGAAGTACCCAGTGGATGTCACTTAAGGCCTCAGGTAACCTGCACATCTTAAATGGCCAAATTGAAGGGGATGTACCGCCAATGGGGGAGAGCTGATTAACATGCAATAATTGATTTCATTTTTGTATCCAGGGACCTTTTGCAAATTGTTAAATCCTTCCAAGTGGTCAATGGACAACAGCGGCCACAACTTGCTGAACACAACCTGGCGAATACTGATATCCGTGATTTAATGCAACAGCGGTACACGATTAAAATTGATGAAACCGGCAATTGAACAGTTGATGCCTGACTTTATTACAGATCCTGCAAACGGATAGTTCTAAAACTGAGAACATCAAAGTAGATTACACTCCCCTCCTTGAATGTTATTGTGTCTCAATACGTGGCCCGCAGGTGGAGATAACAAACAGATCCACACTTATGATGCCTTGCTTGTTGAGAAAAGAAGAACATTGAGAAAGGCTAAATGCACAGCAACTAAGACAAACCACCCGGATGACAAAGAAAAAGCAACCTTGGCAAATAAATCCTATAAAAACTGGCTACTTACCTACAGATCCAAAAGATACTAAAATGATTTGGAAAATATGCTTAGAGTGATTTGTGGAAAAAAAGCAAAATACTTTTGGTCTCTGGTTAAATCCTCAGGGACTTATACCATCGACCCCCAGCAGGACAACGTCTAGGAAGAAATCTCGGTGGCACACTTCCGGAATCCCTTCCAAGGGAACACAGACTCCACCCAACGACCCCCAGTGTACTTGATCGAACCATGGGATATCCCACACAATGTTGAACTTATACTGAGGAAATCACCAAGGCTAAATTCCTCAAGGGCCCCCGGCCCAGACGGATTGACGAATGACACCATTAAGGAACATCCAGAGCCATGGGTGCTCTTCATGCACACTCTGTTTGAGCGAATCACTCAAACTCACGTGATACTCAGCTCGTGGAGGAAGTCAATAGTGGGCCCCCTCTTTAAGAGAGGACAAAGAGAAAACCCCAGCAACTATTGCCCCATCGCACTCCTGGATGTGATGGGGAAGATGTCTGGCTCTTTAGTAATACAGGGCTTACAAGACTGGACCACAGCAACGGGATGTAATGACCCTTTTCAAACAGGGTTGGTTAAGGAGAGTGGAACGGCTCCCAATATCCTGCTTCTGAGCGCACTTAAGAGAACGGTACAGGCAGGTGAACTGAGGATCTTCGTGGCTTTCATTGACTTGGTCCAAGCATTTGAACAAGTGAAACGCCAAAGCTTGGGGGAAAAAGGGGCTGCCCGCAGCTGCCCGACATCAGCTCTGGAACCCATGGTTGCACTTCATTCCAACACCACAATGAGAGTGCATCTTAATCGATCAGGAACACTATCGAGCAAAATCAGAACAGCTAGAGGCATCACACAGGGCTGTCCCATCGCTCTGGCACTGTTTCATTTGTTCTTGTCAGACCTTTAGCATTTTGAGCCTAAGATTAGATCCACCAATTATAGGAGGCGTGCATCTCACCCGTCTCCTGTATGCTGATGATCTGGTCCTAATAGACCAACCCCCCCGTAGGTCCTCAACGCCTGCTGGACAGTCTCCAAAAATACATCAACAAGAATGATCTTGAGATCTTGAGATAAACACTGAGAAAACAAAAATCATGAGCTTCGAGAAAACAAGGAAACGCAACGAGAAACTAAAATGGTTTCTAGGTCACACACCGACTGAACAAGTGAACCACTTTAAATACCTAGGACTCAGGTTAAATAACAGCACAGCGGAATCTCCAATGGTGGATCTTCTCCATGAAAAAACTAAGTCCCTAGCCAGTCAGGTGATGGTAATCAACAAGAGGTACTGCCGCTTTTCTATGCTGCTGGTGTTAAACTATTATAAGTCAGAAGTAGTCCGTTCATTGACCTACGGTGCTGAGGGCATGCTGACCATTCCGGAAATAGTATGGCCCCGGTTAGAGGCTTTTTCTGGAAGAGAGTCTTGGGACTTCCAAAGTCAACACCAATACAGATTCTACGCAGAGAACAAGGCCTCCTCTCCCTAAAAGCTGTGGTGGAATGTAACATCTTGGCTTTGTTCAGAAAAACCATTCTACCCACCCGGCCGAAAATCTTTGCGATAATCAACAAAGAACTGATGGAAGGGACAAACGTAACCCTAGGAAAATGGGCACTCAAAAAGAGAACTAAACTGGGGGCAATAGATTGCACAGAAGACGATCTGACGCTGAACCTTGAGAGTCAAAAATAAACTAGGAGAAAACGACTGCATTCACACTCTCGACATCTCCTCTGGGTATAAGTCAACAGCAAACTTGCCATCAGAAGGAAGAAAAACGAACCTACTTCCAGGATACTTGGTAAAGTTTCCCAGTCGTTTCCATCAAGACCAGTTCCTGCGAACATGACTGAACCTCTTCCCTAATAGCGAGATAATAGCTGTAAGATCAAAATCGGACTAAAACGGATGTCGTTTTTGTAAAGATGTTGACACAGTTGAAAACTCAAAACATCTTCTGATCCACTGTTCTGGATTAACCAAGGAGCGTACGAAGATATTAGGTCACCACTTGTCGATATTTCCCTCGCTTGATGCAGAGGACTGGTGGGCAACCTTTATGCACGGGGAAAATAACACCTTTGTGCTAGCAGTGGTGGCATTCATAGTCAAGATTTTGGCAAGAAAAAGTTAAAAGTTATCAGACGTTATCCCCAAAGGAAGGATTTACGGTGATACCTCGGTATCTTATGGAATTGGTACATTAATTTAACATTTTGTAAAAATTGTGTTTCAATTAAATAAAATAAAAAATCCACACTTTACTTCAGGCCAACATTTTGTGTGCAACACAAAGCTTTACAAAATGTTTCATGGTTCACTACAATTGAATTAATTGCAAGATATTTAATGAATTTTCTTTGAGAAGGCATCTACCGGTAAAGTATAATGTTGGTGCATGATCATGCTGCGTCTTTGTGTAGAATAGGCCCAGCTGCAGTATTAAAAAAAAGTTTGCACGTGCGGCATAGCCGCTAATTGGACTGCAAATGAGCAAATGCAGGTGCCACCTGGGCAAACATAGCACATCTCCACCCAATTTGGAAGGTAACAAAATCATTTTAAAACAAAAATTCGAATGCTTGGTTGAATTTTGAGAAATTCTCGATTTTGGACTGGGGGCACAGAGGGGGGCCCTGAAGCAATATCGTTGTTCATGTGTAATATTTATTTTCTGCTCATGCTAAGACTGATTCTCAGATCGTTTTTCAATGGAATTTCCTCATTGAAAAACGCTTCGTGGATCAGGCCCACTGTCGGTTTCAGTTATTTGACTTGCTGCACTGCAAGTGCAACATTGGCATTGATCGATTCTAAAGAAATGTTTTAATTCTTTCAGTAAGAACTTTTGGCTGATGGCTTTAACACTGAAATATAGTTGAGGAGTGTTACTGTATTCTGCAGGTGCTATTTCTCACAAGACGGTTTATGGAAATTCATCCTCTCAATCCCTCGCCGTCCCTTTTCCCGAACAGTTGCAACTTCTTCTCGCGCCAGCGTGTATATCTTACTGCAACTGGTCCTGACAGAGGAGCCAGCCATGGCTCCGTCTGTATTTATTCGAATTTCCGCATGAGAGAAAAGCCCCTTCACTTGAAAGTTTGACATGAAAGGTGAGGTTATTCACACCTTCCATTATCTGTGATGTGTCTTACTCAGCTTTCCTGGAGTTATAGCCACATGTGCTTCTGTAATTCCTTACAGATGTGTAATTTCCTGGCCCTACACTATCACACTGTCGCTGCTACGAAGAAAGAGACAGGTGTCAGAGTGAGCTTAAAAAAAGGGATTTGGAAATATTGCCTCAGAGACAGTGGGTCTTGCTCGCAGAGCAATTGGACTCCTGGAGGCCACCTGTATCTGTGGCTAAAATATTCTTTTTTTTCAGCCCAGAAAACTGAACTCCCTCATGATATGGCTACTGAAAGCGTTTACAGTATTATGTTCAAGCAAATGGGAAGGAATGCAAACAGAAACGCTTGGGACTGGGGTTCGGGAGATGGTCAACAGCTGAGGGATAGTGCAGGGAGGGCTGGACAGTATTAAAAGGGCATTATAAATGTACTATTCATTTTAACTAGTATTTTAACATTTGTATTTTTATTAGCTATATTGCACCTCTATTTTGTAATGATGTTATGAGCTTTGCCTTAACAAACTTGAATTACTGCTTCCAGAGCATGGGACGGTGGCTTTGATACCCCATGACCTAGTGGCAGTTTTAGGGGGTATATAGACAAGCTCAAGATTAATGTCATTTGGGCTCAGCAATTTGTTCAGCCTCAAAGATTCAAGTATGCTAAGTATTTGGCCCAGGCATTTGGCACATATAAATACGGACATACAAATGACCCTAAAAAGATGCTCCACTCCGCACACAACATTTTGAAAGGCGGTCCCTGTTTTTGAAAACTGGTGTGGACATTGATCTCCTGTAAAGGAATATTATAACCCGGGGGAGTGAAGCGTCACTCCTCCATTGGCCAATTGGAATACCATACGAGCCAGTACGGCTCAGAAATGCAATAAGCGGTCTGGAAATTGGACAATGAGAGGATGTTCCGCTTGCTCCCTCTAATCATGGGAGCACCAGGAGGAGAGCCCTGCCACAAGCACCTCTCTCCTGCTTGACTGGGCCGCACCTGATAAGCCAGCTCACCCCTGCTCCTTAGCTGAAAACCCTGGTTGCTCCTGGCATAGACAAGCAGGGTAAGCAACTCCTCCTCCAGAGGTCGCAATCCATCTTGCCAGGCTGCCCCTAGCAGACGAAGCTGGCTTGGTTGTGACACCATGCCACTCCATATCAGCATGCTTTGGAATTCTGCCCCTCCCGTCTCCTTTCTCAGCATATTCCTACATGCTCAGTTTAACACCCCAGGTAGACTGCCTGCTTTTTTGTAAACCCCCACATATCCCCATGCACAGGTCATAATAGCTTTATAGACCACGCCCGTGGGCCATACCTGGATTTATGTGCCCACAAAGCTCATTAAACACTCTTGCTGTGCTCAGGCCTTTTACTCTTTGGGGTCCATAACTCCCAGTATGGCCCTTGGGCTAGGCCCATACAGCTCAATTAAGATCATTAACATTGTGTCAAGGACTTGGAAAGGCACAACCATCGCGTTTTCATTACATTGTGGTCATCATTTTAAAACATTTTAGATGGACTGCAAAGGTTCATGAAATGTGGCATAAATTCAAATTAAATAACGGAACACAGACGTTTAATAAATGGATCAGTAAATAAAACTGAAATTGGTGAAGAAGGTGAAAAAGGTAGTTTCCCGCTGTGGTATGCTATACAGTGTAGACGCTAAGGGACTGGATCATGAAATGTTTTGCGCACTGCAAAGGTACGTTGTGCCCAAAAAGTGCAATTTGCGATGCATAAAACACGATTTCCCTATTCATGGACAGTACTTTGCATTACTTTGCGCAACTTTGCATGGGTCCGTCACGACTTTGCGTGGTGCTGAGAGCTTTGCGTGACATACCACGCAAAGTGTGGGAAGAGCCTGCGCAAAGAAAGAAGCAGGGGCAGAACATGCATATTCTCAATTTTCACTGCAAAATTAGGAATAACGAGGAATATGTAGGCGTGTTGATGGACGCACCACAGAAAGAAACTACACGCCCAGTCAAGCATCAACCTAACCAAATTCATGGATTACAAAGCGCAAATTCACATAAGGAAAAGGTACATGCAAACCTCGTGATCTTAACGCCACAAGATATGAGACGCAACATACAGGCACAAAGTACACGTAAATAAAGTATGCAATGCACACCATTCAAACGTCGCTCTACCAGGATGAATCCAGCCACAGTGGCAGCAATCCTATGTGTCCATGGAAGGAGGAGGATGATGAGGGACAGGATTTTCCACCCATGTACAATGCTTTTTGGGATGCCGGTTAATGAGGTGTACGCAAGGTGCAGATTCCTAGCCAATGGGCCTCATTACACGGTTGGCGGAAAGGGATTACCGGCACCGGTAAGGGCACCGGTGCCGGTAATCCCTTACCGCCCTACTACGAGGTCCCTTAGCGGGTCCCTTCCTTAATGCCTGGTTTTACCAGGCGTTATGGAAGGGACCCGTTAAGGGACTTCAGAGCTAATAACGGTACCGCAAATTGCGGTACCGTTATTAGCTCAATCCCCATTCCCATTGAGCCCTATGGGGGCTCAAATGGGAATGGAGAATGGTTCCCGGAATGGGGACTTACCGGGTCCTCCAAGGTTGGAATGACCTAGTAAGTCCCTATTTCTGGAACCCAGACCCGGAATGCGGTAAGGGGTAGCCATGGCGTAATGAGGCCCAATGTCATCCTACACCTGGTCAGGGAGTGGGAGGGAGACCTTGCATCACCCACTATCTGCCCCCATGGCCTTTACACCCCTGGAGAAGGTGCTGATAGCTCTACATTTCCTAGCCACAGGCTCTTTCCAGCATTCCTCTGCCATTATTGTGGGCATATCGCAGGCCACTCAATCCCAGTGCCTACACCAGGTATTGCGCTGCAGCACATCAAATGTGTGTAGGCACATATACATACAATGCACACCGCAGGCAAGGCAGAGAGTGTGCCAAGAGTTTTATGCTATAACACACTTCTCACAGGTACTGGGACCCATTAATTGCATGCATGTTGCACTACAGCACCCACCAGTGATTTAGCGCATTTACTGCAACCAGAAGTATTGGCATTCAATCAATGTCCATGTCATCTGCGACTCAAAAGGAGCCATAATGCATGTCAATGCAAATTTCCCTGGAAGCTCACATGGCAGCTTCATTTACCGAAAGTCCCCACTGTAACGGGACCTGGCATCGGGAACCTTTGGCAGCACCTGGCTCATCAGTGAGTATCAACTATCACACACATGCAAGCTGTCACACAGAATAACAGAAAGTGGGGCTCATTAAGAGTGTTTCCCGGTATCCCACCAGTACTACCAGCGGGATATCGGCAAACTACTGTACTGTCTCTGCCGCCTAATATCCCAGTGTTACTGGGATATTCAGAGCGGCAGAGACACTGGTAACTCCCCATTCGCATGGAGTCTCACAGGACTCATTGCAGGAATCATCGGCAATGGTAGTACTGTTGCCGGTTCTTCCAGCATTGTTCTGTTGGTAGGGGCCTGATCCAACAGCAGGTCAGGTCTGCCAGTAGTTCACTGCCCCTACCGGCAGACTTGTAGTTTGCTGGTCTGGAAAAGTGCTGGTACATTATTTCCAGACCGGCAAACTTGTAAGGAGGCTGCATGACTATCAATGCTAACTACAACCATTTACACATTTTCAGGGGACAGTGCCTACCCGCTCTCACCATTGCTGTTCACACCATTTCAGAATCCTGCCACACCAGCAGAGGTATGGTACAATGCAGCACACATACCCAATAGGGGCATAGTGGAGCACACAGTTGGGGTGTTCAAGTCACATTTCTGCTCCCTTGACCACTCTAGCTGCATATTGCTATATGCCCCACCAGTAGTATGGAAATCATTGTGGCATCCTGTGTCCTGCACAATGTTGCCACAGGATGTGGCATACCAGTAGAGATGGAGGTAAGACAATGCATTCAGCCACAGGCACCACTCATGCCCAAAGCTGGCAAAAGGGCACAGGGACAGGGTGCAGGCAATCAGCTCATGCATACCTACTTCACATGAATACCAACCCCCATGCAGCACACACAGTGCATCCACATCCCTGGTGCGCTTCAATGATGAATCGGGCCTACACCACCTTGCTTATGACAACACCCTGAGAATGTGTGTCTGGTTGAGACAAACTGTGTGTGTCCATACCCATAAAACTAACTGCACCAACCACTGACACAGTCATAGCAAGTGTAAACAACAGTATAAATGTTGCTCACACAAAACACACAACAAAATCAATGAAGTGCCCTACCACTTTCACATGCTCATCACCAACAAGTGTGCTCATAGACCCTCAACTACACACTGGAGAACACAAGTAGGGTGGCGCAGCATATAATGGACCTATGCCACGTCCTCTCCAAAGACTTGAAGATCATTGAATTTGGAGGCGAACAACGTATTGACTGTATATATTTCCACATCCCCTCACCAGTGGTAAAGGGAATGTTGATGGACGCAGCTGAAAGTCTACTGATGCTCGGTTTTAACTCAACCCAAATGAAAGTCGTTGAGAACTTGTCAAACACTCTACATGCTCCAGAGAGTGTTAAAGAGAGAATAAGAATCTCTGTGGAAAGATCTAGCAAATCAACTCCCCCGATGAAGCAACCTTAAGATATTCAAGAGAGCTACATACATTCCTTGGCCCAATGGGCACAGGTCGAATTCCAAAAATGTCCAAAATACAATCTGAATATCACATTCAAACCGCACCGTATCCAGGATCCAATCAGCAAAACAAAACCCTCCTCAACCAGCCAAAACCAGGCCCAGGTACAATCACAATGGTCCTGGCTCCCAGGAGCCTTGGCTAAATGGGATCTTGCATAGCCACTCAAGATGCCTTCTTCGTCAACAACAGACTGCCTTATTTACTCATCGTCCACACCTAATTGTCAAAAGATGGCCTCCTGGAACACAAAGGGCCTCATTACGACCCAGGCGGTAAGTTACCGCCTGGGCCGTGACTTTACCACCATGGCGTAAACTATGTTTACGCCATGGTGGTTGGCGGACTTACCGCCCCATTCTGACCTTGGCGGGGCAGTAAGTCCCCAATCCCCATTTACCCTTCCCCATTCCCATTTTTGCCCCATAGGGCATAATGGGAGTGGGGAAGGCGTTAATTACGCCACCGTAAATTACGGTGGCGTAATTAACTCCATGGTCCCTTAGCGCCATGGATTTTAACACCTGCTAAAAGCAGGTGTTAAATCCGCCATGGCGCTAAGGGACCTCGTACTCAGGCGGTAAGGGTCGGCGCTGTTTACGCTACCGTAAACCCCTTACCGCCTGGGTCGTAATGAGGCCCAAAGTGCTTTAAACACCTGAAAGCGGAAAGTGATGTTAAACTGGGAGACTATGGGCCTCATTACATGGAATGCGGTAAGGGTTTACCGTTAACGGTAAGGGTACTGGTACCGGTAAACCCTTACCGCCTTACTAAGGTCCCTTTGCAGGACCCGACCTCAACGGCTGGTTTTACCAGCCGTTAAGGAACGGGCCCGCAAAGGGACCTTGGAGGCAATTACGGCACCGCAATTTGCGATACCGTAATTGCCGCCTTCCCCATTCCCAAATGGGAATGGGGAAGTGCCATGGTGAATGGGGAATTACCGCCCCCACACACCTTGGAATGTGGCGGTAATTCCGCCATTCACCATGGCGGACTCGGTACG
The DNA here is from genome assembly GCF_040938575.1 of Ambystoma mexicanum. NCBI lineage: Eukaryota > Metazoa > Chordata > Amphibia > Caudata > Ambystomatidae > Ambystoma > Ambystoma mexicanum. The sequence goes on along the minus strand of NC_090928.1, from coordinate 1,032,571,092 downwards.
GTACCGGCGGCAACCATGGCGCTAATAGCGCCTACCGTGTAATGAGGCCCTATGACCTCGTATGTTTCCAGGAAATGTGGCTAAGTGAAAAACCCACTCTTTACGGATATGAAGTAGTCTTGAGCCCAGCAGCCAAAGGTCAGATAGGACGGCCCTCATGTGGCCTACTGACTGCAGTAAGATCCGGCCTTAGTAACACTTTGTAACTAACAACTGTTAGTTACAAAGCAGTAACTAACACTTGTGAGGACAGCCCTGGCCAACCAAGGCATGTTTCACAACACTATGTAGGTGGAGTGGCAACCCCATTACCTGACAACAATTTAGCTCATATTACACATCTACATCTAAATAGTCAGTCACACTAAGTTCAAGAAAGATGCCCATCTCACCTCACACATTTTCCAAGTTGTACCCAGTCATGTATTCATGCTCCCCTCCGTAGGTGTCCAAACCAACCTACACTGCTGAGGTGTCACGTGCAGGCATCCCACAGACCTGTGGCCATGCATAGCAGTAGACATCTCCACCAGCTGAATGCCTCAGAAGAATAAAATAGCACAAGGTCAGAGCAGGTAAGACAGCCATGCCCCAGTGACACTGCACCCTGTGCCCCCTGAGTAACATGCAACAACTTCAAGCAATGACTCGTCCATCTCCCATCACTATGTATCCCCTGCACCCATGCAGACGGACTTGCTTACCTCAGGCCAACGCACTGAAAACACTGCACACAGTGACAGCATCCCCACCCACAACACCTTCACAATCTGAAAGCTGCTGTGCCTCTAAGGACTGACGCAGAGAGGACCTGGTAAGGCGCCCTCTTCCCGAGCTATGAGGGACAATCGTGCACCAGCTGATCTTTGCCAAAGCTCCCTGGTAGACAGACCTTCGACAGGCTGCCGATCCGAGACGGGGACTGCCGCAGAATCTCAAAGATAAGCACTCGGACTGTTGTCCGCCACTGTCGACGACCGTCGTCGCTGACCGGAACCGCCGTGCTCCCGTTTGCCTAAGAACTTCATTTTGATCTTCGGACGCTCTCGTCTGCATCGTCGCCCGCTTTATCCCGCTGGAGAAAGCCCGACCGTTGATGCGCTGAGAAGAATCCGCCAGTGGGTTTCCCGCCACCTAAAGACCACAGAGATGCCGATGACTCGACGTCCTTGCTGGTCCACAGTTCTTCATCATCTCTTTGCGGTCCAGAACTATCGTCACCGAGGTGCCCCGCACGCCTCTTCCTTGCAGGATGCCAACGCTCTGTCGTCGACGAGCACCGCTAGGAACGAAGCTGCCACTTCACCGCTGTAGTTCAACCTGTTCACCGTCGGACGTTCGACGATCCGTGACTCCTGCCTTAAAGGGAGGGCACTCAAGAAGGGCTGTCGATTCCCCGACACCGAACGCCGAGTTCCTCGACGCCTCTCGACGATCCGTGGCTCCTGCTTTAAAGGGAGTCACTCAAGAAGTATCGGTCGACGCCTCTTTGGAGAACTCTACTCCACCAGGTACATTGGGGGGGGGTAAAACCTTAATAGGAGTAACTAAGACTATTGAACAATATATGGTCTGGGCTTGTGCTATATATCTTTATTTACAGGTTGCCCAGGTGGGGGGATCTCCACACAGAACTGTGCCTAGCGGTAGGGGTCAGCATTCTGCCTATTGTTGCAACCATCTTGCGTTCCTTCCTATCTCTATTGCTGGTTTCCTCGTTATTGATCTGTGTGACATTTTAACCGTACAGTTGATGCACTTTAATGAGATTCGATAACATTGGTGGTACCACTTTAGAATTGTATATATTTATCATTGTTGACTTCCGAGTACAAAGTGCGTTATTGTGATCGTGTACATACCTTTGAATATTAATTATATAAAGACTGTGTTTTCAGTAATACAGTGTGTGGACATTCCTTTGTGGGGGTTCGGGGACTACACTGTACTTAAGAACCAGCCTGCATCACCTCCTGAGAAGCTAGGCCTTGATTGCTCGTCCATTGCTACCTTATAGAGAATCTTGGCTGGGGTCCTCTGTGCCTCTCCACTACCATATAGAGAGCGGAAGTACAGACACCCCCTACCAGTCTTTACAGTCAGGACTTGAGGGGGCTCTCTGGGGGTTGAGGCAGAGGTGAGTGGGGGACCGGGGTGTCAGGACTTGATGGGCTGCCGGGAAGTTGGGTCGGAGGTGAGTGGGGGTGGTGGGTGGTTGTCATGACTTGAGGGAGTTGCCTGGGGGTTGGGGTGGAGGTGAGTGGGGAGGTGGGGGGTGTCAAGATATGAGGGGGCTGCCTGGGGGTTGAGGCAGAGGTGAGTGTGGGTGGTGTCAGGATTTGAGAGGGCTGCTATGACTTACGTGTGATGGTCTGCAGATTAGCTGGGGTGCTGCCTTGAGTTACGGGGAACAGTACGTAGTGTTGCTGGAATGCTGCTTGGAGTTAGGGGGGATGGTGCACAAATCCACTGGGGTGCCGCTTGGAGTTAGGGGTGATGGTCTGCAGATCCACTGGGGTGCTAACTTGGGACACGGGGAGCAGTATGTAGTTTCACCGGGGTGCCGATTGGGGAGGTGCACACATTTGCTGGGGTGCCACTTGGAGTTAGGGGTGATGGTCCGCAATTTCACCAGGCTTCTGCTTGAGTTATGGGGGACAGTACTCAGTTTCGCCTGGGTGCTGGATGGTGGTGCACAAGTAGGTGCAAAGGTTGTTTGTTGGTGCTAGTTTTTGTTTGTGTGGGGGTGGGTTGTGGGCATTCCAGGTGGAACTCGTTCTTGGAACGGTGGGTTACTTTGCACTTTGGGATCCATAAATTCGCGGAACGTGCCCACATTTTTGCATGAGCAAGTAGGTGCAAAGTTGTTCATGGCACTAAGTAGTTTGCGGGGACTAAGCACATTGGGCCTCATTCCGGGTTTGGAGCTAACCATGGAGTAATTAGCTCCATGGTTGCTTCCAAAACCGTCCCATATCCGACATGGTGAATGGAGTAATTACCGGTCCATTCCAGGGTTGGAAGGACTGGTTATTCCCCATTCACCTTTTGCCCTTCCCCATTCCCATTTCTGCCCCATAGGGCTCAATGGGAATGGGGAAGGAGGTAATTACGGCACCGTAAATTACGGTACCGTAATTACCTCCGAATTACCTTTGCGGGTCCCGTACTTAACTCCTGCTAAAAGCAGGAGGTAAGGAAGGACCCGCAAAGGGACTTCGGAAAACGGAGGTAAGGGATTACCGGCATTGGCACCCTTACCGGTGCCGGTAATTCCTTACCTCCAACCTCGGAATGACCCCCAGTGTTCTTTATGCAGGAAGGCAAAGTGCAATCTGCACATAGCATAGTTGCATTTTGAATAGTTAGATTCAGCAGCAAGTGTGGCATTGCAAACCGTCGGCCCCATTACGAGTTTGACGGTGTGGTAAAAAAGTGGTGCTAGATATGTTACCTCCCTTTTTTGGCAGTAAATGACTAACCAACGATTTTACCACATTTTCAAAATACAAGCTTGATGGAGAAGTGCAAGAGATACATCCAGGATTTATCTTGAGGTATCTCGTCCAATCAGCTTCCAAAAGTTGGAGATTTTACCAGTGATGCAATTAGTGCATGTGATAAATCCTCCAAATCCCCAGTGGAGTCCTATGGTGGGGACTAACTCTGCTGTGCCACGACTTATCGTCTGGGTGATCATGCCACATTTGAGTGACAGTAATGACAAGACCGATTTGTCAATATTCCAGAGAGAAATACTGCCAAATCCGTAATTAGACACAATGTTTACCATATTTAGTAGACCAGCATGTTTCCCTGTAAATTAGGTTGCATCTATTAAGCGATAGTAGTGTGTGGAGGAGCATAAGATAGTAAGTTTAAAGCTAACGTTTTATTTTCATAAAAGACTTATTAACTGCCATGCATCTGAACCTGATCCCTAACAGTTGATAAACTTTGGGCCCAATCGAGTAGGGGTAGAAATCATGATTAATGGGAATGAGAAATCATACAAATTGCAATTTCCAAAACTCAGAAAAAGAAAGCAAATATTGAGTTAAAGCAAAAGTCTAACAAATGCCAGAAAAGAAAAAACAATTAATGTAGCAATCACCACCATGTTGTGGGGTGTCGATGGCCGGGAACAGCCCATCAGCCTTAGCCTAGAGTTCAGGGCCAGTCCTGGCCAGGCTAGAGTTCAGGGCCAGTCCTGGCCAGGTACGCACCCCCAACAAGGGTATAATAGCTATTCGCACTCCAGGTTGCAAGTATATACATGTTTTGTTTACTGGCGATGGAGCCGATATCGAGTTGAAAACAAAACCAAGATGGCCACTGCCATAAAAAATAAAAACGGGAGCAGGCCCCTTTTCTATTTCTCTGACTGCGACCTGACAAGAAGGAGCAGCGCTTCCAGGAGCCCCAGAGGTAAGTGGGGTGGGTTGGGGACGGGGTTTGAGGGATGATGTGGGGACCATGGGGAGGGTCAGGAAGGGCAAGGGGCAGGGAGGCTGGACGAGGGGCTGGGTGAGGGTCTAGGGGACGGCAACAAAATGGAAGGACCTCTGGTGGCTCGTGTAATGTATTTCGAGCAATCTGACTGGCTCAGCGTCCTTCCGTAGGCACGAATAATAAATACATTCCGGTAAGTTCACCCCAATGGACAACACCACATGTAGGCAGTGATGCACTATCATGATACAATCTGCATTGCTAAGCACAACTGCAAGCCCATTTCTACTACCAATGAAACTAAAAGTGGGCACTGACACACAATAGTAATGTTTTCAAATATCACTTTACAGGAGGACATTAATATAGGCACTGCCTTATGGCGAAAAGTAATGTGTGTTGGTGTGCAACCTCTATAAAAGGTCAGTGAGGATTGAGAAGGATTTATATGCATTTGGTGTAGCGCCCAAGTGTCAACCATGTATTCCTTTATAGTTCTCCCCAGTATTCCAAAGGAGGTATCGGGTAACACCACCCGGGGTGCTGTATGACCACCATGTCATTGGGTCCAGTGTCTGGGAGACAGCATAGCCTATCCCAATCCCTCCATCCAAGATCATCAAGTGGCGGAGACATGCGCAGGCTGTAATCCGCCTTTATTGTATAGGGTGACTATGCCACAGTTTGAGGACAACCAGAAGAATCAGCACTTTTGGCCCTTAGGCACATTATGCCTATATTGTATGGCAGTTGTCAGCTTGGGAGTGCCAATTGAGAAAGAGATAAAGTGCGCAGACGAACCACCCTGCAGGTGGGCAAGGAGAAAAGAGATAGTCAGCTGAGAGGTACAAATCTTTTCAGGGAGCGGCTCCCATCCGTGGAAGATAGATCTGCTCTGTGAGAGAGTCATTACAAAGATCAGAGGAAGCAACTGTCTCTTTAAGATAGGAAACACATATTGAAGTGAGCGATTCTCCCTGATGGGTGCAGCATAAAGCCATTTGGGGGAGTGGCTCTACTCTATGGAGGAGTGGCAAAACGATGTTAGGGAGTGATGCAGCTTGGTTTGTGTTCAGGATCTACTAGACAGAGTCAACGTGACTAATAGCAGTAGCAAATGTCATCATGAGCTTGGTTCAGGGTTCATGCTTTATCACCACTACTTCATCACTGCTACTTCTATCTGTGTCACTACTGCAACCTGACGCCCCCAATCCACCTGCCTTTCCCTGAAGTGTATCAGACAAGAGCAGGAGCACCTTCCATGCTAGTAGTGCGTCCTCTCTCCTGCTCTTGACGTATGTTCACAGGTACGGTGCTGTAGTCTGACAGGGTTTCTTTGCTGTTTAATTTCAATGAATGTCAATTGTTTTAAGTGTGCCACTCAGAAGCTTCTCTCTTAATCAAACACATTAACCCCGGTCGAGGAGGGCGCTGTTGCGCACATCTAAGATGGCCGCCTAGTCCCAGAGCTCCGGCTTCTATAAATCCTTCAAGATACGCATCCTCTCTCAGGGCAGTCCGCGGAACAAACGAAGCGCACCGTCCAGAGGCGTAAGACTGGGTGCACATACTGGGAAAAATTTGGGCCGGTCCGCTGAACCGCGTCGAAGATACACCGTCTTGAAGATCCTGCGGACGGAGGCTGAGACATTGGCCGCCCGTGTGTTCCGGGCGATCTTCCCCTGGAGCCGCGGGGGGAGGGGCCGGGTCGAGTTGGAGAGGCCACGCTTCGATCAAACTCCTTGATGTGATGGACTGTCTCTAACGGCTGATGTGAGGGCTACGCGCCGATATATACTGCTGATGCGTGCTGGGCGCGGCGGTCACAGCAATCCCCCGGACAAGGCCGCGTGGTGTACAGCCGCCGTGCTCCGACCCCCGTGCCTGCGGAGCCGCCCTGATATCTCCTGCTGGTGGAAGGCCTCTCCACGTGAGGACGGATGTTAAGAACAAGTAAGAACTAGTGGGGCAACGCACGAGGAGGGAGGATCTGCTGAGGAGAGGACATTTTATCCGACTACAACCCTTCCTTGAACGCCTCTCCTGCATGACAAGGGGGTCTCAGCTCACCATCAACCCCGTATAGAGTCCGAGCCACACGTTGGGGCGGACGGGGCGGAAGGCGTTGGAAGACACGGTCTACCTGAGTCTACACATGGGTCGACACGAGCAGAAGGGAACACGCCCCAAAAAAACAGGCCCCATGGACTCCTTCACCAATTCCCAGCCCAGCGGGTCCGTGGCGCCCCCGTCGGAGCAAGAGGATAGTCACCCTGAGTTGCCAATGGAGGAGAGGGGGGACCGATTGATGGCCATGGTGCAGAACGGCTTCCTAGCAGTGAACACTAAATTGGACGACATAGGGGCAACAATTAGCTCCTTGAAGGCAAGGGTGGACAAGGAAAGCACACGGATTACTGAGGCCGAAGGCAGGATCGCTACCAATGAAGACTCGATACAACAACATGGCCGCAATATTGCCCAGCTGAAGGGGGACCTCCGGAAAACCCTTGCCAAATGCGAGGACTTGGAATCCCGTTCTAGGAGGAACAATATCCAACTTTCGGCAAAGGGGCCATGGAACGTCAGGTAGAGGCCCTCCTGAAGGAACTCCTGGGCCCTGACTCCTTTTCGGACCACTTCCTTGTGGAGCGGGCACATCGTACATCGGCACCTCCGCCTAGGCCTGGAGCTCCACCTCGTACGATATTTGCCCGCCTTCTAAATTATAGGGACAGAGACGCTATCCTGCGGATATCCAGGGAGAAGGGCACCCTATTTTATGAAAACAATAGAATTCACGTATATCCAGACTTTTCTACCAATGTGCAATCACTCAGGAGATCCTATGAGCCCCTCAAGAGACAATTGAGACTGCGACAGGTCCCGTACTCCCTTGTCTACCCGGCGAAAATGAGGATTCAGCACGGAGGCAGGGCTCATTTTTTCAAAAATCCAACCGAAGCCATGCTCTATGTGGAAGCCTCCATTCCTCTACCGACCCGGGATCGGGCCGGGAACCAGAACCTCCCACCCCTAGGCGCAGTGGAACCTGACGACCCCGCGGGTTGATATCCTTTTCTTTTTTCTTATGCCACACTGCTATAAAGTCTTAAATTGAAGCCCGCAGGGTGGCCCTGAAGGTAAATATTTGTTGGAATGGCGCTGTGCAGACTTCCCGGACCGGCAGTCGTACGAGTGCAGCACACACCCCCAGGAGTGTTCCTAGGTTATGGTTTTAGGGGTACATCGTCCAGTTGGGGTTGATGATGCGGGAGGGGGTTGGGAGTGGAATAGGGTGTTGAAGTCCGAAATACCGGGCTTGTTGGGGGAACCCATGTTTAGGGTTGTTATAACGGTTAAAATAGAGAGCGGTTTTGCAGCGGGATACCCATCCTCCCCGCGACAGGGGCGGGAGCATGGATGTATGCCTAGTCTCAGGTGCAACCATGACGCAGGTTAATAAGGGCTTGAGTGTTAAGCTCCTCTCCTGGAACATCCGGGGGTTAAATAACCCGATCAAGGCAAGGAATATCACGGCGTACATCACACGTCACAACCCTCACATTCTTTTTTTGCAGGAAACACACACGCTTGGGCAGGTTAATACTAAACTCTTACCGAGGTGGGGGTCACACAGATACTATACAGAATATTCAGCACAATCCAGAGGAGTATTGACTCTCATACACCCCAAAATGTGTTTCAAATATCAGTCCAGCAAGATAGACACACAGGGTAGATACGTACTGGTATGGGGTGAATTGGCAGGGCTCCAAGTGCTTCTGATTAATACCTACGGTCCCAATTTAGATGACCCACAGTTTTATTGTACAATACTAGATATGCTTTCATCAGCTGGGGAGGTACAAATACTCTGGGGTGGCGATTTCAACATGATACTGGACCAATCCCTGGACCGTTCATCGACTGTCCCCAGAACCCCCTCCAAAGCCGCACTGGTGGTAACACAATTGATGGAACAGACGGGTGTGGTGGATGCATGGCGTGCATTACACCCAAGTGAGAAGAAATACACCTTTTACTCATTGGTGCACGACTCCCACTCACGCATTGACTATTGGATCGTCAGCCAATCCCTATCTGGGGCGATCTCCCAATGTGAAATACATCCCCGTACCCTTTCGGATCACTCGCTGGTATCGCTTGACATCAACTTTAGTGATGTCTCTCCCCCGGCGAGAAGATGGAGGATGCCCCCTGCAATCCTAAGAGACCCCAACATATGTGAATCATTGCATGTAGAGATTGCCGAGTTCCTAGAACTAAACGCAGGTTCTGTTGCCGCATATGCCACGCTGTGGGATGCATTCAAGGCCTGGGTCCGGGGAGCCATCCTGGGCAAATCGACTGGTATGTTGAAGTCGGTGCGTGAGGAATTGGGGGTGGCCGAGACAAAAATTGACCTATTACAGACCGAGTATAGCATCACACAGGATAAGGGAACCCTGGCGCAAATACATAGCACAATGAAAGAGTTCCACAAGCTAGCCCATAGAGAGGTTCTTTACATGGCGGTTCCAGCCAAAGCCCGACGATACGGGGAAAGCAATAAGGCTGGGAGATTCCTGGCCAACATGCTTAGAGCTGATAGGCACCACAACCCAATCCCGAGCATACAGACACCGACTGGGGAGACGGTGAACAAAGACCAAGACATTAACTCCGCTTTTACTGAGTTCTACTCCACCCTCTACTCTAACCACGACACAAAAAACAAAGAGGATACGTTTCAATATCTGGACAGCATCGATCTTCCCACACTAACTGCCGGAACCCGTGACATACTAGACAGCCCAATCACATCAGAGGAGATTGCAGAGGCTATAAAAACTCTGTCGAGCCGTTCTTCCGGCTCGGACGGCCTCCCTGCGGAACTATACAAGGAATTCTCTGGTGAATTGGCCCTGATACTGCTGAAAGTGTGGGAAGAGGCAATGAGCCTCCGGGTTCTCCCGGAATCGATGCGAGAAGCAATCATCACGGTCCTTCTGAAGCCCCATACACCACCACAAGACATGGCGTCCTACCGACCCCTGTCTTTAATTAACACTGACGCAAAAATCTTTGCAAAAGTGCTGGCAACCAGACTCCTGCCATACATGCCGATCCTGGTTCATCCCGACCAGGCTGGCTTCATACCAGCTAGGTCCACGGCTCTCAACCTAAGACGCCTATTCAATGTTATGGCACAGATAGACCCAGATGCCAAGGCGGCCGTGGTCGCACTAGACGCCGGGAAGGCCTTTGACACCGTTTCCTGGGCATACCTCTTCCTAGTGCTGGAGCGGTTCGGGTTTGGCCAGTACTATATCAACTGTGTCCGATTATTATATACACAAACGACAGCTAAGGTCCTGACTAACACCACTCCCCGTCATTTCTCCTACACAGGGGGACCAGGCAGGGATGTCCCTTCTCACCCATACTATTCGCTCTGACCATTGAACCAATGGCGGAATTCATAAGGCAAAACCACTCACACAGAGGCCTCAGGATGACCGGTCCCCCCCAGATAATATCACTTTACACTGACGACACCCTTTTATATGTCTGTGACCCCAAAGAGAACGTGCAACACATTATGTCTGATATACATGAATTCTCAGATCACTCGGGTTATAGAATTAATATTCCGAAATCAGAAATATTTCCCCTTACTGACGGCACGGGAGACCTAACTGAAATAGAGGGATTTAGATCTGCCCCCACCAAGGTACGTTACTTGGGGATAATGGTCGCCAGAGATAAAACCCTGTTATACACGCATAACCACGGGGAACTGCTGTCAACCCTTTCGACCAAATTTCAGATATGGGCTAGCCTTCCATTATCCCTGTATGGCAGAGTTGCGCTTCTTAAAATGGTGGTCCTACCCAAGCTCCTATATTACTTTAATAACATCCCACTTTGGCCCGGTAAACCCTTTTTCTCGAAACTTAAATCACTCCCCTCCACGTTTATTTGGAATGGGAAAACCGCCAGGATGGGTTGGGACAAGATGGTTGAGCCTTTTGTACAGGGAGGCATCGTGGCACCAGACTTCGAGCTTTATTATTTATGCGCACAGGCGCAATTTGCAAAACATTGGTTTGACCCGGAGGATACTGCTCCCCACATATTGATCGAAAAGCACTCTGTTCGCCCAAACAACATACGCTCAGTCCTTCTCAATCCAAGCTATGGGGACATATGCCCATTCGATCCAGTATACACGACCTCTCATGCTTGGGCCAGACTTTACAAGAGGCTAGGACTCGAATACCCCTACGACCCGGAAGTCCCTCTGTGGGACTTCTCCAGCATTTCTCCCACATTTGACCGAGCCCTTCAACAATCCTGGGACCCTAACAAACTTTTCACACTACACGACATGTTCCCGGATGGTGAGTTCTGTGACCTCACGACATTCACTGAAGCGGTGGGGAGGGGCCAACTTAAACGCCTTCAATATTATAGGATGAGGGCTGCTTTCTCGGCGAAGTGGCCGACATTTCCACAAGAACCCCAATCCCATGCATGCATTAGGTCAATAGTATCAATGGACGGTCAAAGCAAGGGGGTCTCTATGTTATATTCATTGGTGCAGACCCACTCCCCATCGCGCAATACAATGAGAGAAATCTGGGAGCGAGACGTGGGCACTCAAATAGACGAGGTCCGCTGGGCCCGGTACTGTCAACTTACTCGATCAGTGTCCATGAATGCTGGGTTCCGGCTGATTCAGTTCAAGGTTTTAAACCAATTACACTATTCCCCAATGCGGGGCCTTATCATATGTACTGGTCATGTCCGCTAATAGCGGAGTTCTGGGAGGAAGTTGCGAAGCTCCTTGAGGATATCACAGCCATCCCGGCGACTCTCTCCCCCTTGAAATACCTGCTGGGCGACATAGGCAAAGTGAAGGAAACCACGAGGCGTTTATTTAACATTGCTTGTATTATTGCTAAACGTTGTATTCTTAAATGTTGGAAGTCCTCCACCGCCCCAACCAGAGCCACTTTTTTAAGGGACCTCTGTATGGTAAATGATGACGAGGAATTATTTGTATTGTCGGTTCCGACGCCATGTCGCCACAAAGATATCTGGTCACTGCTGCGCTTCTATCTGTGCGGCCTGGACTCAGACCCTGATGTAACACCTGGGTCCTCGCCTTGACTTGCGATACCTACTACACTTGTACTGGTTGCTCTCATGTCTGTGATTTGTGATGCCTCCCGCATCCCCCTCTCCCCTAAATTGAAGGCTGTAAAATGATCAAGCTATATTTTGACATGTTAATATTGTGTCTTGCTGCTGACCTACTCTCTCAATAAAGATATGTTTAAAAAAAAAAATACATTAACCCCGGCCTACTGAAGGTATTTTTGGATTGTATGCTAGAAGGTAAATTAGTACTGCCCACACTGACCACTGGGAGTATCATTTCTATAGTTGAGCATCACAGATTCCAAACTGTCATGTGTCAAGCAGATATGCCGGCACTCTGTTGCAAATGCATCGTGGCTCAAAAGTGTGTTACCTTGCTGTCCGTGTTATTTGCTGATCATGCCGTAGATGTTGGCAAGCAGGGGTAGATCCTGCGCAATGAAATCTGTATTGGTAGCTGTAGTGGAGTATGCTGCTCCGCACGCGTTGAATATCATTTCATGCACTGCATCTTCGACTTGCTTCAGTAATGCATACTTGCTGATTTTACATGTTTCAAGCTCTGAGTAAGCATCATCACCTGCATTCTTCTACATAAAACTGCAAAGAAATATTTCATTGTGGGCCAAGGAATGATGACAAGAGAAGTATTGTGTGTGCTCTGAGGATTCACAGGATATTGTCAATTCTCCCCATGGGGTAGCCCTTCCATGTGAGACTAGGGAGATGTTACGATAGGAACTTCTTATAGACAGCTGAGTCTTACCTCTTAGCATTGCTTCTTACTTTATTCAGTTACATATGATAGGTACATATGTTGACAGGACAAGTATAGGAGCAGGGAGGAAGCCCACTGGCTCCCACCACCCAGGCTACATGGTTTCCAACTGCCTTTGGGTGGAACACTCACACTAGGGAACATTCCACCTCACCCAACATTCCACACCTGACATCACTCGGACACTGCCATCCATCACTCTGCACAACCTCAGGTCATCACATGCTCAAATCCAGTCATAACACTTCCTTGCCTTCACAACCAAAACACCGCAGCATAACACACCTCCTCTCCATCTAACACAAATGCACACCACCAATAACACAATAAACACACACCACACATTTTCCAACTAAACAAGCCTCACAATAGGGCAAAACACAGAGCAGAAACTGACCAACAGGGCGTAGCTAACCATCCAGTAACTTACCTGGGCCAACCAAAACAACCTTCACCAACCACCAAACAAATTGCCAATCACCTTCCATTCATGGCTGCCATCCATGAATCTTGAGACTGCCACTCCCAAGCACACATCTGCTCACCGAGGGCAACCAAACAAACCACACAATGCAGTCTAAAATAACAGACCACCCCCGACCCCTCGCTGCCAACGAGCGGTTTTAGTGCTGCCACCCCTAAACACAACTGCCCAATGCAGGGCACTGACAAACAGATGAGCCACTCGATGTTACACTGACCTGGTTCTCACAGGGGCGTAGATCGAATCCGGACAGCTGCGGCCTCCACCAGCGTGAAGCGTAGGGCAAAGATGACCGTCTGGACGGACCCCCTTAGTCTTGTGAGCTTGACTCGTAGAAATATTCTCCTGTAGATGGAGAAAGGTATTTAGCCCCGTGGGTGTGAATGTAGACCCCCTCCCTGCTCCCGTTCTCCCCACTTGCCACCTCCGATATTCCCATTCAGAGTCCTCACCTTATGTTTTTGATTGGTGAGCTCTCCGTCCTGCGTGGCATGCAGTGGCGCATAGATACCAGTTACTTCACTGGTTTTAGGTGCTGGAGTTCTGGACGATTATTGAGTCCGGAGTTTGCCAAGTTAAAAGAGTTCAAAAAGTCCAATGTTCACTCTTGCACTTCCCTTTTGATTTGCGGCAGCAAATTCTGTCTGGAGGTTGCTGGCGGCGTTAGGTAAGAGTCTGTATCACCCAAACTATCCTGTAAAGGTGCGTGAGATTAACTCACTGGGCCTCATTACGACCCTGGCGTTAAGGGTTTAACAGCGCTGTAAAAGGTGTCGGCGCCGTTAAACCCTTAACGCCTGATTACGAGGTTCCTTTGCGGGACCCGACCTTAACGCCTGCTTTTAGCAGGTGTTAAAGTAGGGTGCTGCAAAGGGACCTTGGTGCTAAGTACGGTGCCGCAATTTGCGGCACCGTACTTAGCGCCTTCCCCATTCCCATTGAGCCCTATGGGGCAAAAATGGGAATGGGGAAGGGCCCATGGTGAATGGGGAATTACCGCCCCGCCAACCTTGGAATGGGGCGGTAATTCCGCCATTCACCATGGCGGACCCCGGCATGGACCATGGTGCTAATAGCACCATGGTTTAGCGCCGGCGTCGTAATGAGGCCCACTGTCTTTTCCTTTTTTCCCAGATGCGGCGTATTGAAGGATAAAGCCTCCGGTGATAATCAGGCAAGTCTTGAAATATAAGTGATTGGGCCTCATTACAAATCAGGCGGTCCGGAAATAACGGTGGCGGTAAACGCGCCACCACCATTGTTTCTGGACCGCCTGATCCCGACTCCTGCAGGCGGAAGGTGATGTTCCCGCCAGGTTTGACCTGGCGGGTTTAACACCGCCCGCCTGCAGGCAGAGGAGGAAACATCGGCAGCATTACGAGATGCTGCCGGTGTTTCCATGATCCCCATTCCCATTGAGTCCTATAGGACTCAATGGGAATGGGGATTAACACCATTCCGCCTCCGTGATTCCCGGAAAACCGGGGTTGTAATGCCCCGGTAATTCCGGGAATCACGGAGGCGGAATGGTAATACGAGTCCGGCGGTAACCAGGCGGTTTTACCGCCTCGGTTACTGCCAGACTTGTAATGAGGCCCATTGTATTTTTAGTCTCTTTAGGCTCACCTTGCTATTTCTTGTCTTTCCCCCAGATGTTGAAAATCACCGAAAAAGGTGACGGAGGCAGCGCCGAGTCGGAGATGCTGTGGTCTGTGAAAATGGAGCGGCGCTGCAGCTGGGATGCGACGCGTGCCGGAAGAATGTCCCTTCAGGCTCGGAGTGATGCAAGATCCGAAATCAGGTGAGGAATCAGATTAAAGTCTGTGCTCTAACCTCTTCTCCTATTTTCCTTTCTCGCCTAGGGGCTCCGTGTTCGAGGCGGGCGTGGCTGGATGCAGGTTTGCAGACCCGGTGAGTGTTACGCTGCTAAATGCAGAATAACGCGAAGCGTGTGTTGTAGATCGGGCGTGGCTTAAATAGCTTTCAAAAAGTAGTCCCAGGTAAGAAGTCCCTAGAACCACACCCAAGTGAAAAGTAGTCCTTGTGGAAAAATAGTCCCTTCCATGTCTCACGTTGGCCTGGATGCATGTGCAGCATGGTCTGCCTGAGGTAAGTGATGACTATGAGCCTGGCGCCTTAGGCGCCAGGACTGATTTCTACTATGAGCCTGGCGACTAAGGCACCAGGACGGAACCCAGATAGCCCCTAGCCGGGGCTTCTGAGGTTTAAACAAATGTCCGGATGACTGCTTCCGGGGCGGATGAGCTTGGTCCAGCTGCCCGGGGGTAGGCATCATGACACTCAACCAGTAACTAACACTGCACCAGAATCCAACACTAGGCATGTCCATCACCCTTCAACTAAAATGCCAGAATGTCAACAGAACACAATACATAGAATCAAAACTACAGACACAACAAACAGAGACTACAACACAGGATGGCAAAACCGTACCACATCAAATGCACCAATATGATATGATATGATAGTTTATTTATATAACTCCTATACACAATATGTTTCAAAGCGCTTCAAGGCAAGGGAGGGAACAAGGAAAAATACAATGGCATTCTTACAGGCCATGAACAGTAAGGATGCGAAATTAACTATCGTACTCAGCCTGACAACATTCTCAGTGCAAGAGCTAAGACAGTGCCCTAATGCAGTAAGTCTATAACACACTCAAAAATGCAGGTTTGTTGGCCAGACAAACATGCAAACAGAAAGTACCACAACAACATTCTAGACGGCGGTGAAACATGTTGAGCAACAACACTCAACACTTGGCTATACTAAGAAAAAACAGCAAGAGCACGGAGATAACACACTGTGCTGCCGAGATGATGAAAAGTAATAGCACAATATTGTCAAAGGCAGATCTCTGTCAAAGGCAGACCTCCGTCAAAGGCAAACCTCTACAGAATGGCAAATAGGATCCAATCATACAATGAGTTGCCACCTACTTACTGTGAGCACTTTATGTCACAACCTTAAAGACACGTAGCACCCAGCCAACATGGGACAGCTTTTCCCACTGGGGCGAATAAAACTCAATGGGCCTCATTACGGGTTTGGAGGTAGCCATGCCGTCATTACCGGTCCAGGTCCAAAAAAAAAGGGAATTACCAGGCCATTCCAACTTTTGCATGCCTGATAATTCCCATTTTCTGGACCCGGACCCGGTACGTCCCCCATAGGGCTCAGTGGGAATGTGGAGGATGCCAACAACCGACTCGTTAATGACGGGTCCATTGTTAGCATCCTGGTCTGCTCGCGGGTGCCGGTTTGCACGTCTGGCCAGACCAGTGTGGGGTGTTTTAACCCACTAGGCTCTGCCCTGCGACATCCATGTATGCTGGTGGCACCAGAATCAGCAAAATGGCCGCAAAAGCCCTATGTGCGCCAAAACCTATAAACAATTGTGCTTTGAAACTGGAAAAGATGGCTGCCAAATCTACTTTGCCTGTTGTCAGTGGTGGAAGGAGGCCTCACTACTGAAACCTGTCACTGGGCTGCCTATCAAGTAAAAATGGAACACTGCAGGAAAGGCAGTGCTTTGTTACAAGAAAACCAGAAATTGCTCTTAAACCCCTTTTTCTTGGTGGCTGAAAATACAGAATGCCAGTCCAAAACATCAGAAAACACCCAATATCTTTGCTGGGTCTTACCCGCCACTTCATTTAAGGAATCAATATGAACCCACAAACGTCAAGAAAAGTGGAATCTATCATCAAAATATCCACAGTAAAAAGTGTGCTTGGCTGTGAAAATCTGTCAAAATATGGGCACAGTACCAGCGGCCGCCTGCGACTGTTTCAAAAGCCTGCATTAAACTGCAAATTTGTACCATTAAGATCTAATGTCGTAAATCTAAGTGACCTGCCATTAAGAGGAACATAGGTATAACTATTTAATCTCCATGATTTAGAGACTGGAATCATAGTTCTAGCTGCTTGATTAAAAATTGCACGTTTTATTTTAAATTAAGAAAAATGTTATAAATTGACAGTGGATTTAGCTGATCTCAGAGTCACCAAACCAGTTTTCCCCAGATTTCCCCTAACAAAAGGCATCCCTCCTGCTTCCCACCAAAGGCCAGGAACTCACATTCAGGTGTTGATTAGGAGGGGAGGAGATTTTGGGCTGCTGCTCCTGGGAGAGACAATGAACCTTCCTTGGCTGAAAGGATATGCAGATTGTAAGTGTCAACAGTGGCCTCTGCCAGGGGAAGAAGGCAGAGATTGCTCTTGAGCTAAAGAAACCTTTGGAGGCGGGGATAGACATTTTTGTTGATTCTCAATGGACAGAAAGCATATTTTTGGAAAAGACTGATAAAGGACTGTGCGAATTTGTGGAAATTAGAGAACTAACAGCATTGTGAATGTGATTTTTTTGTGCACATTTTAAGAGATCCCAGAAATCTGTGCGATGTTCTGAGAAGGCGCAGTGAAAATTCTGGTTTTGTAGCAATTGTATTTATGTCAGAAGCATGAAACTTCATTTGATTAGGCCCAGATATCATGTGCACATATGTACAAAATTGTGGATAAATCAGATGTTGTGTCCCGGACAAAAGTGCAAAATATTGTCAAATCCAGACCAAAGACCTCACAGCTACGGGGCTTGGAAGAATATTTGCTCCACAAAATATGTGATCTATGTACGTTATTGGTATAAAGATTGTACATATGTAAAGATGTATTATATCAAAAAGAGATTTTATGTGCAAACAGCAAAGGGGAGGTTTTCCCTAAACCGCAACATCCTGATGACACTCTGGTTTCTCCTCCAATCAAGGGAGAGCAGACTTTAGCCAATAGACTACCCAGGGGGGGCACTTAGGATAATCAAGCTTACCCACCCCTTTATGAAACACATAAATAGAGACAGCTGAGGACCTAGAAAAACACACTAAGCCACCCACCATCCTGATATTGGCGAAGCGCTTTGAAGGAGCTCCATCCATACTCCTTGTTCCAGACTCCTGAAATCTTTGCAAGCAGAAAGGCTCAGAGCATAGCTGAACCACTTTCAGCTGGGCCTAACTTCCAGAACCCATCCCTCAACTTAAAGGGGAACCAAAGAAGCAGCCAGGCTGTGCTGTAACTGCTTGCCTGCCAAAGAATCATCTTCATAACCAGAAGGGCATATTAAACCCCGTCTAGTGCTGTGCTGTGCTTTGTAGATCAGAGAGCCATTGCAGATCCAGTCCAGTCGTGTTGTGCAGTGTAGACCAGATCACCTTGCTGTCCAGTCCTGTCGTGCAGTGTCCGGAGGGCCTTGCTGATCGCTGACCCGTCCAGTCCGGTGTGCCCAGCAGTCTGTCCCAGAAATCTTTGACCAGAATCCCTGACGGTTCCATTCAAAACATTAGTAGTGAGTATCCATAGTGTATGATTGTCACTAGCCTATGTACTGTCCATAGTCATCCCTATCCAAATAAAATCTATCTCATATCCAGAACTGTATTGTTAGGAATCCTTTTTGTCCTGCCTGAACTGTCTCTCTTATCCTATAGTCCTTCTGTAATAATATTGTTAAAAATCATCTTTGCGCTGATATATTGCATCTGAAGAAAGGCAAGCGTCTCGGCGGGCAAAAACCTGATAGGTGACGTCCTGGTCTGGTGGTTGTGCTGTCGTGTAGTTTGTACCTTCATAGTCCATCCCTAGTGTAAAGAAACCTTGTTTGTATTTTAAAAGCGCAACCTTGTTTTACAATTTTGCCTCTTTCTGAAAAAAACGACTTCCACGAAAACGTTCATAGCTTCTTCATACTTTATGCTAGAAATGAAATTTAAGTGTCTGTTTGAAGCTAACATCCTAAGTTTTCAATGAACCCAAAACCGCATCTCTTATAGGTTTTCCGCAATCGTGCCTACCTCGCGCGGAAAGGTTTGCCGGGAATTTTTCGTTTGGCTAAAATCTATAACGTGTAAAATAGCTTTTCATTGCACCCGACCTCAAAATTAAGTTTTCAACTTGCTTATTGCTCTCAAATCATTGCCAGTGCTTGTCTGAAACCATGCAAAGTGGCTCTCATTAGAATTTCAACAATTTCAGTGAATGAAACCATTTTTAGTGTTTTACCCCATTCATTCAAAACCAACTTTAAAACCATTTTTGACAAGTTTGCCAATCAATTCTGTTTGTCTCTGGTGTTTGCTGGGGGGAAATTGGGATTGATATATTTGTTTAAATTATGCATTCCTGAAACCTGTTCTCTCTCCTTCTATCTCTTTATATTGCATATTGGGGGATTGAGGAGTGTGCAGGGGGAAATTTTAACCACATTGCCAGTTAATTGAACATACCTAAAAGTATTATTTCCGTGCTGCATTGTTTTGCTCATCATCACTCCTTGTGATGAAAGAGATTGTTTAGTGTGACATCACCCCATTAGTGATCATTGTATAACCATAAAAAAGTGTGATATATATTGTGAAATCCATAAAATAAATATTTTAACTTTGCAAACCAGCCTGATTCCTGGTTCGGTGTGACCGGGGGGGTTAAAAGAGAGGGGTGTGATATAAGTGGTACATTGTTCAGAATAAAAGAACTTATAGACACAAATAATTAAGGGTTTCAGTTGTGCATCCCACGCTAGGCATTGACTTAGGTGAAGTGCCGGATTTAAATCACTTACACCAGACATGCATACGGCCACCCGCGAGCAAACTCGTAATGTGGCGGGCCAGTATAAACGGTGCCGAGACCTTACCGGCACCGTTCATACCGCAGCCACCAGGGTCGTAATGAGGCCCAATGCCTTTGACCACAAAACTACCTTTCCTTCGAAGGACAGTTCTTAATACACCTTTGACAAATACTCTAACCTGCCCAAAGGCACAATATTTCAGATTCTCTGGCTTGGCTACACACTCCCTCAGGTCTGCAGTCACAACACTCACCATCACCCACAACAGGCAAAACACTGTGATGAAAAAAAACACACTAACCTCACGGTGCACCTACACACCTGCATATTTCCACACATACACTAAATGTACACCCCAGATAATACACATTACCTCTGGAGTCCTGAACTACAAATACACAATAACTCATTTTTGTGTAAGTCATGTCACAAAGTCTACACTATTAAAAGTCCATGTTGGAACAAGCATAATACTAGATTCCGGTCCTAAAAATCCTCAAAGGGTTATTCTGTCAATTTAGCGTTAAATGTTATTCTAACTGGCCTCCATGCTCACGTACAATCTCTACTACCCTCTCTAATGTCACTTAAACACTTTCAACCACAGTAGAGCCTGCAACTAACATAACGCACGTCCCTATTGTCACATCATGTTTCACATCATGTTTCACAACCACTGCCGACATTCACACTGCTAACATCACCAAAGCATGTGGTAAAAAATTACTTCAGCGTGCACCAAATATTTTCATATTCCTTAACCGTGGACTACATGGGTGAAAGTGAACATGTGGCGTCTTCACTACCAAAATGAGCACATGCCATAAACGTAGCTGCAAACATTTCCTTAAGACAGATAGTCTTCCCTTCCCAATGCAGCATAGCGTCTGTCGGTATTGATGCCAGCATTTCTTTGGTCAGTGGCAGCCCAACCTGCCATTAACACACGTAGGCAAAAGCTGCCAGCACCTTCCATTCATACAGGAAAAATATCCGCCCTGTCCATCAAGGTAGACAGTGTGGATGACACCGACCTGATCAAAGCTGCTCAATAAATACTTTAAGGACATTTCTTTTCCGTTGCAGCAGAAAGGTAATTCCTTGGTACTTGAACTACTATTAGTCAAAGAGTACCTCAATTCAATGTCAAAGGAACATCCACCGCCCTAACACTCTGGATCCGACACACAGAAACTGTCCCTTGGACACTCTAACACACCATTGCAGGTCTGCTGGACAGGCCCGCTCCAGGAATTTTTATCTGAGTGGGCCAGGTTTGTGATCAGGGGAGCCAAACTTTTCTCAGATGTGTGATCCAGCAAAAAATATCTTCCTGGATGTGAAAAATCCATTTGCCCTTAATGTGTCCTTAACTTCTTCAGTCTGTTAGACTGCTTTATAAGGCAGAAGCCTGGATTCAAACCCAGGTTGTTAGGATCAGGGCTGACATATTTACTCACAAGACTACTTGAATGTCTGATAAAGATGCTTGTTGGGATTGCACTCCCTGGCAGATTTGAGCCAAATGAATTCTTGGGCAAGGCTGACAGATGTCCCGGGTAGGTGGTGCATGGGGGTGGAGCTTATGGTGGGAGTCGTTAATTACTGTCATGAGTGCAACAAATGTTACATGTTTGTGAGTTGTCTTTTTCTACTATTGGAGCTGTATGTTTAGGGGTATGACTCTAGCTGGAAACAGCCTGCTCACCTCACCAGGATTTGCTGACATCAAGTGATTTGCACAGGTTCACTCAATGTGTTCAGATGGGAAACCTGCTCTTGCCTTCTACCTGCTCATCCCTTCCAAAATCACAGGCTCTCCAGTACCCCTTCTACAGTCTTCTGCTCTCTTCTTCCACTTGCTCCTTTGTTTCCTTCCATAAACTCCCTCACTACTTTGAACTTCCATTGGCTAATCACGTCAGCTTCCATATGCTCCCCCATCTCCATATGGAAAACGTTTGCTAAAAACGAAAAGATAAAAGCTGTGTACTGACCCTCAACAAGAGTCTGAGAGATTAATCCCAATGATTCATGCCCTAAGAAATATGTTTTGTTCCTTTTTTCAACATACTGCTATAATTGAGATATAAAAAAAAAACAGTACAGAGCAAAAGAGAAGCAGAAAAAATAGTGTGGCAATTTCACCCCTGCCACCTTCCATTAGCTCCCCCTGACTACCATTCCCATTTACAATCACTCCCACCTAGCCCACTCTTCCCTCACAATGCCTTCTTGGCCTGGCTGGGGAGAATCGAGGATGATGCCATCTCCTCCTCTGCAGGGCCTGAGCAACGAGGACACCAGTCCTTATTCCATCTAACATAGTGTGCACTCAATAATACCTCCCTGAATACCGTGGCTACTTCCAGCATGCCACGTAGGAGGTGCTTGTGGTTCAGCCATTTCGTTGTGAAAGACAGCCCCCTCCTCCTCGATAAAAATTGAAGCAAGGAATAGGATATTTAGTTTCTTTCAAATAACATTTTGAAGCACAACATTGTATTATTGTTGCAATTTTTCAGCTAATTTTAATTGAGTTGCGGGTGTGTGGGAGTGCTAGCATGCAGGTGAGAGTGGGATCAGGAGATAGAAGGTGGAGATTGAAGGGTTTGCGGCTTCCTGCCATCACTCCCAGTTGGATGTGGCAGGAAGGAGGGGAAGCCGCTCTCCTGACACCCCGTATACATTACCACTGGAACCGCCTTCCCCTTTTCATCTGCTCTACTTCTTCCTTCACTTACTTTCGTACCTCCCTAAAATCCTATCTCTTTCATTCACCTCCTTAAAACCCTTTGCTTCCTCTTACTTCTTTGAGTATTCTCTCCTACCCCTCCTTTTCCTTTTCCTACTTCCCTTCCCCCTCTCTCTCTCTCCTTTCTCTCCAAACTCTCCTTCCTTATGTCCTCTACGTTTCTCATCCTCCTCTCTTCCTTCCTTCTCCCTACTCCCTCTGCCTCCTCTCTTACCTCTACTCTCACCTTCCATCCCACCCAATATCTCTTCTCGCGTCTTGACCCCTCCCTTCTCTTCTTCCCCTTCCATAATGTAAACTGTTTTTGTACTGCTTTCTGGGTTAATTCAATTGTTATGTAATGCTTGCTGTATATTGTTGGTTCCTCTTGCAAAGCGTTTTGGATGAAAACGCTATACAAATTCAATGAAATACAAACACAATACATCTTTGTCTGGTACATACTGTTTCCATACTGTTTATAATATGCAATTGTCCATGATGAATTCTTATTTGACATGTTTATTTTGCTATTTTGAATGTCACAATTTTGATCAATAAATGTGGCCTTATTTTCCAGAGAAAGATCTGCGTATGTCTCCTTGGCTGGCCCTGACTCCTGTGCTGCCCATCTATTAAAACATACTGCAAACTGGTTCCCTTCTAGGGGCTCCTCATTTTGGCAGGAAACACACAGTGAGATTAAATGATTTTCCCAGGATTGAACACTTTGGTTAAGTGTTAAAGCCAGAATGTCATCATAGCCTGAAATATAGGTACTTGACCACACATCTTCCCAGATAAAGTTGATACAACTATGTATTGAAGTTTGGTTTTAAATACCTACAATATTACAATTCTGGGTCTTTGCACACAAGTCACTTTTTGTACAGATTTTGAAATGGTGCTTATTCCCTGCTTACCATAGCCGTCAGTCTGTATATAAAAGAAACTTTAAGTGATAGGAATGATTTATAGGGAAACATGTTTATTGTTATGAATGGCATACTTTTATACCAATGATTGTAACCCATAAAAATAAAAATGGTGTTTAATTTGTAAATTCCTGTATTCGATTTTTTTCTTTACTTTACTTTTCTTTTTCCATTTATTTAGTTTCTTATTCTTAGTTTGCTTACTTTTTTGTAAAGGTTTGTAATAAGCCATAAACAATCACAAATAATAATACTCACTTTTATACAGAGTACTTTAAAAATGCACAAATCACATGATAAACCAACCATACAATGTGTCCATCATTGTAGAATTAGGTTGATGAAAAACAGTATTGGGTCAATTTTGTTTTGAATCCTTAATTGTATAGAGGGCACTTCTTTGCAAAAGGGCCCCCTAAAGGCAATTTGAATTGTTTCCACAAAGTACTAGAAAAGTAAATAGCAAAACGTAGGCAAAATCACCTTTTCACTTCACTTTTGCACTATGTGCCTGGAAAAGCATACATCTCTCCCACAATTAACGATTTGAAATCTGCTTGCTTTTACCAATAAAGATATAATCAAAGGTGGTAATTTTCCAAGTGCTGTGGAGTGGAAAAAGTGGTGATAAAATGATTTTTGATTGTAGCTTTATTTTCCCCATTCTGATTGAAAGCCTACAAGCTCCAGGATGCTATTTAATCAGAACCTACAAAAAATCCCATACAGACACAAAGTGAAATGAAATGCATAACAAAGTCATTTTTTCACACAGCTTTTTCTGTAACTTCATCATTTCTAATCACCCAAAGGTCACACTTAAATAGCTTATTAAAAGTGTATATAAGCACTTCCTATTTTCAATAATCTGGATCGGAGACATGTTAAAAAGATAAGGCGTCACTGGGAGGACCTGTGCAGCCCTGTCTGACTTTGAGGGGAGACAGGCAGAGCAAGGGTGCCCCACAGACATTTTCCCATTGTCCAACTGTTAAATCCACCTCTGATTGCACTCTGCAGGAAATATTTCAATACCCTTTTTTTATGTTTAACAGATGTGCAGCGTTTATACGTTGGCAGAAACATATTAAGAAATGCTCTTGTGTTATCTTCAAGGTTTCATGATCAATCTTCTGAGAGCCAAATGTTTATTGGGGGAAGTGGGAACAATCCTCCATCCCGCACCCCTTCTGTCACTGGTGGGATCACACAGTAAATAACTTCAATTTCTGGCACTGCCTAAACACCTAGCAGTTATATCATACTTTTCAAACAAGACCCACAATACACATGATGTATTCAGTTTGCATACAGGCATTGTTAATTGTTACTCCAATAGAATGATGTTATTAAGGCAGTTCTCATCTGCCCATATCATGAAAAGTTCTGGCCAGGCAGCCTAGGCTTCCACACCGACAAATATGCATACTATTTAGGTCAGAACCCCACTGGTAAGTATGCACGAGAAGATGATCTGAAGTTGGTCCATACTTGCCATGCTAGCATTGATATGTTCAGGTAGGTTCTTCCTGGACCAACTCAGTGAGGTGCAGTTTGAGTCCCTAGATGTTGCAAACAGGGATCCCACATCAGGGCATATATACTTTCACTTAGGGAGATAAACTGAAACCAACAAACAAGGGCTTTTGATTACACATGGAAAAGGCATTGCCAGGCACTGCCATAAGGGTACCACCAGGCTATAAGGAGGGAACATCTAGACAATGGTGCGATTACCTAGGCATATGATGTCATTGTCTAGAAAATGCCTGTGTAATACTTATACACATGTCAAAACAGTTGACTTTGCGATGGCTTGTTTTAGGATTCCAGTCCAAGGAACAGATGTGAGGCTGTCATGTTGCTTTTAAATCCAGTCCAGAAAGTTTGTATTAGAAATCACTAATCAGTACCAATACTATCGCTCCATCTGTGGGCCTGTATTCACCGAAGGGCACAGTCAGTGCTTGTCTGAACCCATGGCAACGCACATAGCCAGCGATCGAATAAACCACGGACTAATTAAGTCAATCCGCAGTGTTCTTCCTATTTTACAGTCAATTATGATCCTCCGTGGTTGATGGACGCATAACATGGACAAGGGACAGCTAGCATCTGTCGGGATCCATGACAACGTGTACAGCCAATGATTGCACCACGGAATGACTACGTAAATCTGCAGCGTCTTTCTTATCCAATGGGCATGCGACACGGGATACGCAGTCTCCATAACTACGCTCTTGCTTCTTGTAAGGAGCATGTGAGCAAGATCCTTAATGGCTGAAGGACACGCAACAAAGACAAGGGACCCCCACCTGCAAGGCAGCAGATGGCTGCCACAAGGTGAGACGCCTGCAGAGTGTTGATGGGAGTAACATACCCTCCACATAGGGGATGCACTAATCCTATAAACCAGAGCACGGTTGCAAACTACATAAGACTTAGGGCTCTCAAGTGAATGCTACGTACTCTAACACACTATAAGGATTCATATGGCAGTAGACAGATTGGGCCCTACACACCACCCATGTTTCCTGGTATATGTATACACACTAAGCTGCACTTCTTGAAAAGCATGAATATGTACTTCGCTGGCTCCCATAGACTCCCTGCATGCAGAGACACACAACTCTGGTCTCGGTTCGACACATCCTATATTCTGGACAACTTTAGAAAATACAAACACAGTGAGAGTTTCATTTCTATACGCAGATATGCTAAGGAGATCCGCGGACAAAAGGAGATCTTTGACCTTGGATACACACATGGCAACTGCTTAAGGCCACCGGCAAGCTTGGGACTTTTCAAGCCAAGGTGAATTAAAATTACCATTGCTCCTCACAGAGAATTATTTCTTAAGCCACATACGTATATGCTAGGAACCCAGAAACCAATGGTATTCTATTTCTTTCTTCTTTTTTGTTTACTCCTGTAGAGAATCATAGAAATAGAACTGCTGGCACCTAATCTGCAATCCACGCTGCACAAATTAAGGCCATATCACGCAAAGACCACAGAGCACTTAACTTTTGTCTTCCCATTCCGGAATGACCACGGACCTTGGGATCCAGTTTCCGACTTATGTGAAATACAGCCGGTAACTTGAGTTTTTAGTAATTAGTTCCATTCATGCTGAGTTTTTACCAGCATTACTTTTGAGAACTGCTCACACTTCTTTTCCTTTACATTCACAACAGGGTCTACAAACAGGATGCCCTGAAGAAGGCGGTTGTACATTTTCATATAACCCGCCGAAACGTGAACACACTATGGGAACTACTGAGGATAAATCTGAATTAGACGCCAGTTCCCTAACAGTGTGGGATTTTGACCTTTCCACGTAGGTAATACAAAGATATCTTGTAATTTCAAGACCTATACTCCAAACATCATACGGACCAGGAGGACAGCGTAGGCACCCCTGGTATAAAAACAGAAAGGACTCATGACTTTGGTTATGTGCGCATTTTAGAAACATTTGGCAGCACGTAGAATGTTTTCTCCTCTTGCTTTCTGAAATAATAAGTCGCACAGTGAGTTACAGCTGATATGATTTAGGAGACTTTTTGATTTGGACATCAGAAGAAGAAAGTGATTTTTCATTTATGCTTCATGCATATGTTGTTGCGAATGAAAATTGTTGTACTGTATGTTTTTTTTATTTATTTTGAAATTTTACTAGAACATTATTAATTTTTCCTCAATTGTTGCATACAAACACAATATTATAAAAATATATTTGTATGTCTGTCTCAAGCCTGTTTTCTCCATTATATCTTTAAGGCAATATATGTATAAGAAGTGTGAGTAGTTCTCTTATAGTTCCTTTGTCCTCTACTGGCTGAAAACACACTATGTTAAGAGATTATTACAACAGGAGCTCATTTGCAGGGACAATTAAATAACTGAACACTAAAAATAATGTTTAGATATAACACAAGCAGGCCCAATACAGCACAAAGTTTGATGTTACTTTGTGACAGAGCTAGCTCAAAGAGTACCCAAGAGGGTATGTTTCAGCAGGGAGCGGGAAGGTAGTTGGTGGGAATACCATAGAGATTAACATGGCAATGGATGGATAAACGACCAAACACGTCCATTGAATCTGTACCCCTACTAACATCCTTTCTCCATCCTATCTGTGGTCCAATGCAATTGTTTTGGTTTACACCTAATAGCCTACTTCAACACCTTACATCAAATCACTTTGATTTTACTACACTCTCCCCTCCAGAATTACATTGTTCTTACTACCAACCTTGTTTCATTTATTCTCAAGTAGTTCATGCAGCAGAATATATACCTTTGAATGGAATTTGTAAGGGTTCTCAGTCTGATATATGTAAGTTCCTGAATCAATCTTAACCACTGCCATTGCTTCGGTCAGGCTTCCATACCGTTATTTACGAATCAGCCTTGGCCTCCCTGCCACTAATTTGAGCAGCTCTACCCAAAATGCTGGACCACAAGACCTAAATATTCTTGCAATATCTTGTGTTCCAGTCAATGTAACTTGTCAGGGTCCTCAGCCATTTATGCACCTGGAGTAGCAATCGGTGTCCAAGCATCATCACCTGCCATTTATTGTTTTCTACAGTTAACTATGTTATTAGGCATGATTAGAACAACAGTTATATTACCAGACATAAGCTACAATGGTTTCCTTGTGTTGTTATCCTGCATGTAAGTGCTAAACTTTTTTCTTACTGTGATGCCATGGACTGTAATATTCTCCACCTCTGCTGAAATGTTTTCCCCCCTGTGCTATAATCATTTACCGGTCGGGGTTGTGTAATATGTTATCCATAATCTCTAACATTCCCCTTCCTGTGCTTTAATGTTCCCTGCCTGAGCTATACTGTAAAACACCACCCTGTTTACCTAATATCGAATCCTTGTGCAGTGATCCCTCAGCCCCCAACTGAATGGGGATGGTTATAGGGGTGTAGTGAGAATACTGGCAACCCGTAGACCTATTAAAAAGCACTTCAGCTCTGCTATGCAAGACCAAACTAAACTGCTAATCCAGTACTGCCACTGACACCCACCTCTACAAATGTACCTTATCATGACCTAAAAAAGCCCCTACCTATGTCATTATAAAGGCTGATACACCGTTCTGCTAATGCACCTCTTCCCAATCCTGACCTCCCACACCCCCACAATTCCAGTACGTTAGAGCCATACACCGCTCTGCCAGTGTGCCTCAGCACTGACCTCCATTTACTCCTGCTGTTCCATTACACCAACTAACGCAAAGTTCATCTGACTGTCACTACTACTCCACCCTTACCAGCAATAACCACTTTGCTTCTATTACAGCTATTCACAAAAGTGTGCTAAGGGACCTCAATCCTAGCCAGCAGCAACCCCTGTTGCTCCATAACAGTGGCTCACATAAAGCTCTACCAATGAACCTCAACCTGGCTAGCTGCAACCTCTGTTGTTCCATTACAGTGGCTCACACACAGATCTGCCAATGGACCCTCCATCTTGGCCTGCAACACCTTCCGTTGTTCCATTACAGTCAGTGGCTCCTTCACACACAGTTCTACCAGTGTAACTGCACCCTGGTGAGAAACAACCCCCATTCTTCTATCACACTCACTCCCACAAAGCTCTGCCAATGGACCTCAATCCTGGCCAGCCGCTGTCTGATCTTTCATGCTTGTGGTAGGTGGCAAGGTCTGCATGCCGCCGGAGTTGGCCCTGTTAACCAGGTCTAAGGTTATGCTGTTTCTGGACAGGAGGAGTTGTGTATGTTGGGGGGGAGTTCCAGCACCCCTCTCCGCCAACCCCTTATCTTATCCGGTTGTATTTTGGGTGCCTTAACATGGCATCCCTGCTTCTGGGCCCCTCTGTCTCTGTGAGAACAATAACACATTCCAGCGATTCTCTGGCTGCTGGGCATGCAGATGACGGCTCGGGCCCACAGGTGGCATTTAGCAAGGTGCTTACCCCCTTATGCTGTAACATTCTTAGTGGGGGTAGTGTGCTCTCCCAGTGCTGCACTCTTCCAGCCATGAGCTGTAATATTCTCACTGTCTGCTGCACCATTCACTTCCCGCTGTAACATTGGACTCTTCTGCTGGTACAGTCACTCCCTGTGGTGGGCACCTCTCTTCCTGCACTTTAACGCCCGCCCTTAGTGCTGTAATATAGGTGTGATTTCCCCAAAACACCTGCACTAAATCTCTCCTTGCTCAGCAATCGTTGGCTAGTACATTATGCCCTGCCCACCCCCTTGCACCACACACTCTGTCCTCCTCTCAATCTCCCCAATCCTCTGGACTCTGATGGTAATTTTATATCTGCCCAGCTGCCGCACTAATCAAACTTACTCACTTCAAACGGGTGCAATTGTGAACTTTGCCAGCAGTGCGAGCTGGGGAAACGCTCTTGCTGGTGTTTGAGAGCCCGTTGCTTCCTGGAGGAGGCGGGGCTTGGGGTTCGAACGTCACGATCACGTGACTCTTAATCTGTCGAAAGCGACGAGACAGTCACCCGAGGGGCGTTTGCTGCCACACTAATCAAACTTACTCACTTCAAACGGGTGCACTTGTGAACTTTGCCAGCACTGCGAGCTGGGGAAACGCTCTTGCTGGTGTTTGAGAGCCCGTTGCTTCCTGGAGGAGGCGGGGCTTGGGGTTTGAACGTCACGATCACGTGACTCTTAATCTGTTGAAAGCGACGAGACAGTCGCCCGAGGGGCGTTCGCTGCCGCACTAATCAAACTTACTCACTTCAAACGGGTGCACTTGTGAACTTTGCCAGCACTGCGAGCTGGGGAAACGCTCTTGCTGGTGTTTGAGAGCCTGTTGCTTCCTGTAGGAGGCGGGGCTTGGGGTTCGAATGTCACGATCACGTGACTCTTAATCTGTTGAAAGCGACGAGACAGTCGCCCGAGGGGCGTTCGCTGCCACACTAATCAAACGTACTCACTTCAAACGGGTGTACTTGTGAACTTTGCCAGCACTGCGAGCGGGGGAAACGATCTTGCTGGTGTTTGAGAGCCCGTTGCTTCCTGGAGGAGGTGGGGTTTCGGGTTCGAACGTCACGATCACGTGACTCTTAATCTGAGGGTGGCTGTCTCGTCGGTAAGCGACGAAACAGCCACCCTCGCGGCGTTAAGCCTGACAGGTGTAAAGGGCGCTGACTGTTTTGCGGCTGTTTGACGCACTGTGGACGCAAGTATAAATGTTTAGTAAGCTACGGGTGGAAAAATGTGTGGATCAGTTGTAAGCGACTCAGCTCTCAAATATATCGCCAAATAACCACCTGGTGGGGGGGGAGAGTCCCTAAGCTGCCAGGCGTTCCCAAACCAGGTGGATTTGTGGAATTTGGAATTTGTATTCATATTTATCTTGAGACCACTGGCATATTTATTCTGCAAAATTGGTTGATAGTTATTTTTTATTTGTTGGACTCAGTATGCTGATATTGTAACAGCGGTTTTGTTGTATAATATGAGTTTTAAATTGCTCGCTCTTTTTAATATCTTTAAGTGTTGATTAATTTCAACACTATTGTGATATTGCTTGAGGCACTCTGCTTTATATTTCATATTGGTCCTAGGCTATTGAGACTATTTTTCTATCTGCATCGTTATTCATAGTGAAAGGTGTGTACTGTGAATATTATTCTAATTTTGGTATTGGAGCTTGATTATACAGATCAGTGACATTCCAACTGACCTACTGCTGCTATTATTATGGCTCCAAGCCCACGTTCCCATAATCTTAGGTCCAAAAAAGGGAAACAAAGCACACCTACAACTTCTATAACGGTAATAACCAAGAAGGTGGGGAAAAGAAAAAATAATAAGAAGGGAGAGAAGATAGAGCCCATTGGTGGAATTAAAGATGCATCTGATCAACCCAAAATACTTCGTTTTTTAACTATTAAAGAAAAAGTATTGGTACCTGATACTGAACAACCTCATTCACCTCCTACTAACAGTTCAATGATTGACAACAACTCTCTGTTGACATTAGTGCATAACCTTAGGCGTCAATCAATAGGAACAGATAATGACCCTAATATCTCTGCAGTTGAGGATATTGACATGAATAATATTATTGGATCGAATCTGTCTGACACCCCAGATTTAAATAAATGTATACAAGGAGAAGATGATTGTAATGAGGGTGAGGTGTCCTGGAACCCTACAGAGAATTCACTTAATAACTCCTTTAATAGAGACATGAGCGGGGTCAATGCAAACTCCCTTGAGGTTGGGGAAAAATTTGATGCTCTCACTACTATGATGGTTTTATTGACCATCTGTACTAAGTTGCTTAAAGAACAGAGGGATATTAAGGTACTGGTACAACAGAACATTGACAATACCAGATCCCTTGGGTCTGGGATACAGGAATATTGGGGGGGGGGGGTGGAGTATCCAATGGAAATAAGTGACGATTTAGGAGAACTGAGTAAATTGGTCCTAGTGGCCGAAAATGAAAGTAAGAAAGAATATGCTCAGTCAAATCTACCCCCCCAGGAGCCGCCCAACCCTAGGGATAATATACCTATAGAAATAACCCCGAATGAGAGTATTGTTGAAGTAACAGTATCTCAAGGTTTGAAGAGACGAATTAGGCGAAAAAGGAAAAATAGAAAGCCCACTCGGAAAAGGGTGGTGATGGCTAAGGTCATAACTACTAAGAAAATTAAGAAGAATACTATGGCTCTAGCAGCTACGGCTTCTTCAGATTCTGAATGTGTTGAAGTGGGGAATCACTTTGAAATTATTGAACATCAGCAGATATCGGATCCAGGAAAAAAAAATAAAAAAATGGAAACAAAAAAAGGGGGTCTACAGAACTGGTTAAAAAGTAACAAACAGGTGATGGAGGAATCAGGAGCCAAGGATATGGTACCTATGGGAAATAATTTTAAATATGTTACAATACCTAGGAATAGTACTTCTTTGTCTCTCACTAAAACAGAGCAGGAAATATATATTAGGGAGATGGAGCGCTTGGCCATGCATAGTAATCAAAAAATTGGCATGGCTAATTTTGCTGGAATGAATGAAGAGCCTCAGCTCTCAGTGGGAAAAACCATAAAGATTATAGAAAAGGGCACTACAGATGAAAGCCCCTTTTTAAATCGGGCATGGCTATTGAATAAATTGTTATCCATACCGCAGCTACAAAATATTAACACAGGGGACATAGAATCCATCACCCTACCGAAAATTGGAAGCTGGGAAAATTGGGTCATTGTCCGATTTAGATCCGTGGTGTTTGTTGATCTTATACGGGAGAATTCTAATGGAATATGGGGGAATGAATATGAAATTGTGATATGCAATTCTCCCAAACATAAAAATCCTAGTGTAATAAATAGGGGTTTGGAGGGGTTCCCCTCAACTAGCATGGAATATGGTAGTAACTCAAAGGAAATAACAAGTTTGGAAGGAAACATCCCATGCTCTAACTTAGATAAGGGATGTATTAATGAATACACCCTTCTCTCTTGGAATTGTAGGGGTTTTAACTCTCTTTTACATGAGGATGGCATACAACTATTATTAGAGAGTGACATTTTTGCCCTGCAAGAAACTTGGATCACTGGGGAAATCTTATTGGATGGATATAATATATGGCATAAAACTGCCAATAAAGGGGAGAAGGGTCGTCCCTATGGAGGGCTTTGTATTGGGATAAAAAATCACTTTAATTATAAACCATATGAGAAACATGGGAATTTTCGGAATGTCATGTGTGCATCTATAAATAGAGGAAGCTCCACAAGGAAATTTCTTCTTATAAATATCTACTCTCAACCTGGTGGGGAAAATATCCGGGAGATTGGGGAGTATCTCAATTTGACTCTTGAAAGCTGGTCTCTGGAATCACCTGATTCTGATATTTGTATAGTGGGAGATTTTAATGCCCACTGTGATTTAGCTGTAAAGGATATGAATAGGTGTAAAGAATTGTGGGAGGAAACAGCTATAACTGCATCAATAGAATCACAGGATTGTATCGGGGTTGGGGGGAAAAGCCACCAAACCCTATTGGGCTGTCGATGGATGAATCTGATGACTGATTGGGGACACATGTACTGGGAAACAAATATAGGTACAGGTGATGGGAATACTTGGTCTAATGGAAAGGCCTCTTATAGGTTAGACTACATGTTCGTAAATAAAAACCAAAGATGTTCTAACATCTCATTCGAGCATGTAGATATCCTGTTGAGTGACCATATTCCTCTTAGGGGTAAATTTAACTATGACCCTGGAACCCAAAGATGGGGAGTGGACAAGGAGATGAACATACAATTCTCAGCAAGTGGAAATCGGATTACGTGGTCTGATAAAAATCTAGCTCTTTCAATGGTCTGTTTGATCGCTTAATCATTGATGGTCAAGACATTGCCTGCAATGGGCTTAACTCTATTACCAACTTGTTGGGTATAATACGACGCACAAATAGTAATGTCATTTTGAAAAATACAAAGGGGAAAAACTATTCACATAAGTTTGATCAAGCAATCTATGATAGGAAAAAAGAGATGATGCGTGACATCCAAAAACTTAAGCAGATGTGTGACTTAAATGACAAAGAGAGAAGTAAAAGAATTAGTAACATAAAGACGCACTATAAAAATTGGATAAAGGATTATAAATATAACACCAATAATGCAAATTGGAGATGCATATATAAGCTATGCAAAACCCATGACTCAAAAAAATGTTGGTATCTTTATCGACAATTTCTAATGGATGAAGACAATAGGGAAAATAATTATGTTGGCCAGGAGGCTTGGAAGCAATATATTACCAAGATCTTTTTCAAGACTAGTCACATATCTGATATTATTAACATAAATCCATGTGGTATGGCTAATTTCCCCTTTGATATTACAGACATTCTTAAAGTGATCTCAAAAATTAATTCCTCTCATGCCCCGGATGGGCTGGCCAACATTGCTATAAAACAAGACCCTAAGAAATGGGCAGGCATCTTTTTCCAACTATTCACAAGTATATGGGAAACAGGTATTATACCAGAAAGTTGGAAGAAAGCTATTGTTGTCCCTATTTTTAAAAAAGAGGACAGAAAATTGCTGGATAATTACAGACTACTGGCAATGGCGGATAGTAGTTGTAAGATCTTTTGTTCCTTGCTAGTGGGTAGTTTGAATAAATGGATAGAGTATAATAGTCTTCTCTCTATTCAACAAACGGGCTTCCGAATAGGGATATAGTACCCTGGATAACTTGACTATGCTGAACTACATCATAGCTAGCTCAAAGGATAAGGGGGAAAAATTATATGTATGTTTTATAGACTACTCTAAAGCCTTTGACTGTGTCCATAGGGGACTTTTGTGGGAGAAACTGAGAGGGAAAAAGATTTGTCCAAAAATTCTCCATTTTTTACAGGAAATGTATAGGGAAACCACGGTGACCGTCTGCTTGGGTAAAGGAAGGATGTTGTCATCTGAGATTAGAACTAATTCTGGACTCAAGCAGGGTTGTGTCACTTCTCCTATATTGTATAATCTATATGTATTAGACATGTGGGAGAGTTTTAAGAGTATAAACAATTTTCCACCTATTGTGGCTGGGAAACCAATATGCGGACTCATGTCCGCAGATGATACTATCCTTATGGATAAAACGCCGATAGGATTGCAAAGAATGCTGGATGGTTTGTCTGTTTATTCAGAGGCAAATAACCTTAATATTAATATAAATAAAACTAAAATTATGGCATTTGGAGTTACTAAACAAGAAAAGAAAAAGCTTAACTCGAGATGGCACATTAATAACATTAAATTGGAGGTTGTTGATGCCTACCCCTATCTGGGGATGCCCATTATGAGTAAACCATGTATTAATTTCTTTCAAGAGGTTGTTACTTTGAAAACTTTAAAGAAATGGAACGTGATAAGGAAATACATGGTTAGTAAGGGTGGTCACTCCATTGAAGGCTTTCTAGAAATATATAAGAGTTGTATTATCCCTGGAATCATGTATGCTATAGAAACAGTGGAAAGCAAATATCTGAGTAAATTAGACCAACTCGAAGGGAAGCTTTGGAGGCCAGTTCTTGGGTTACCTAAAGCTGTGCCTATACAAGCAATAAGATGCGAGTTGGGGACCACTTCCCTTTCCACGTTGTGGAAAATAGGATGTTGTAAACTCTACTTTAAAATAATATTGAGGGAAGAGGGGAATGAAAACCTTCTTGGTCTCATAGGGAAAAATAAAAGTGAAGGCAGGTATCAGAACTCTTATATGGTTAGTTTACAACAAACAGTACTACCCTTCCTTGAAACCTTAGGGTAGTACCGAATGAATTTACGGGGAAGGATAATATTGCATGCATCCTGAAAAGCCTCAAAGAAAAAGCGTGTATTTCGGATTTGAGTGAAAATCAGTCCTATCTATATAACATTCCTCGATATGCAGTTTATGCCCTTCAAGGTCTTAAACCAGCTACTCCTAAACAGTATTTGTTAAATACAGGAAATAGGACCCTGAGGAGATTTATTTTACAGTTACGTATAAATACTCTCCCCTGTAATGAAATAATCGGGGCTTGGACTAATATACCCCATGCTGAAAGATTGTGTAGACACTGTAAATTAGAGGTTGAGACAGCAAGACTCCTTTTAACTATGTGCACCAAACTAAAGGAATGGTATTCTAAAGGGTACTCAAATTTTGTTGGGGATCTTCAAAGGATTGAATCTAATCAATTCTGGTCAGCTATCTTTGATGGAGAAATTAAGGTTTTTATGGAGGCAGCTTTTTATATTTGGAAGCGAGCAATTTGTCTCTTTCAAAAAGAATGTATCATCTTTGTTCTCTATATATGAATAATATGAAATCAATGTATGTCTTTTCTCTTATTATTGATGTAATTGTTATTTGATAGTGTATAAGGTTTTAATTAACGAATACGCACTTTAAATTTAATTTTAAAAAAAAAATATCTGCCCGGCTGCTTCATGGGTGCACGTCTGCATGTGCCGTTGTCTTCTCGCTTCGCAGAGCACCCCACCGACATCTTGGGCATGCTGTGTAATCCTCCAGGCCACCACTGCTCGATGTTTCCCCTGCTGTGTAAAACCCCAGACCCATGCTATAATATTTATTCCACATAAGAAAAATCCCCTTGCATATTATGTAATCCTTTAGCCCTGCATAAAGCCAGCCCTGTGCAGTTGCATGACCTACACATTATTAAACAAACAAAAATGGGTGCCCTGGTGGACTGGCAGCAGAACGGGCAAAAGTAATGTTAGGAACACACAAAGGGGACTGCTGCCGGTGTTGGTATAAGTGTGGTTATTGATTTCTAACCACCGATGGGGTTCCTCTGGTGTAATATTCATTACACACTCTCTTATCCTTATCTCTGTGTTGTTTTTTTTTATTAATGTGGGCTTCTAGATAGCGCATGCACCAGCTATAAACCAACACTATTGCATTAAAGTATAGATTTAGAGAAATTGGCTATGCGCAGGGACACCCAGTGTGTAGTTGTTGTTCGGTTATTTGCCCACCCATTGACTGCCCATGATATCCCTGTTGCTATTCTAACCCAGTTCCCGTCCCTCCCTGCCAAAAACACTTCCTCCAGAGAACTCTTTGACTTTGCTTTAATCAAGCTTTACCATCAAACTTTGCACTCAAAGTGCCTGAAAGTGTTTTTTTGTGAAGCAGCCTTCTGAGAGTTAATGACTTAATTGGAGTTGTAAACCCACTACTGGTGTAATAAAAATGTCATCACCAGGTCTGCTTTTAGCCACTCGACTAATAAGCTAATAAGCACTATGCATGCCCTTCACTTAAGTCCTGTTAAAAATAAACATTGGTAAATTCAACAGTTTTGGCTTTTGTATAAGTATTAGGCATTTGCCAGGCACTGCCCATTGGTGCCCAGGTAATCACACCGTTTTGCACCTGCTACCATTAATGGCCAGTTAATACCAATACAGCGGTGCTTGGAAAGTGCTCTTCCCATGCCTCCACAAACTGTTGGCATTGCCAATGCTTGTTTTCAATATGATGGAATCGACCAGCCCTATTTTGTAATAGTGCCCCTTGGTGCAGTAATATTTTCCTGTGCACTAATATTGCTTGCTCATGCAGCGAAATATGGGGCCACTTTGAT
Source organism: Ambystoma mexicanum (assembly GCF_040938575.1). NCBI lineage: Eukaryota > Metazoa > Chordata > Amphibia > Caudata > Ambystomatidae > Ambystoma > Ambystoma mexicanum. The sequence continues at coordinate 1,032,533,732 of NC_090928.1, read as the reverse complement.
CAAATTTTCCAGGGCCTCTTTTGGTTCCCAGTCTGGCCCTGCTTTCTAGGGGGGGCAGGGGCTGGCCTTGGGGTGGCCTGGCCTGCCTGGCCCCCCTGCTGGAGCCAGGCCTGCTGCTGGATGATGGATGGACCGTTTAATTCCCATATTCAACACAAATGAGAACACTCAGACATCATCATGTCTTGCAGGGTGCAAGGGTGCCTTCCTCTGCATCCTCGCAGCATGCACTGCAAACTTTGGGCACAGCATTTCACACTGTTACCAAACCCCCTGCATGCCACAGTGATATCATCAGAAAGGCTCTGGCATGAGGATCAATGGAGCTCCCGTTCCAACAATCAACGGTGAGTTTCGGACACCTTGACCGCTGCAATGTACATTGAAGTGAGCGCAGGCCGGACCACAGGGGGCCCTCTCTCTACCTCTGCTTAAAATACCAAAACTGGACTTCTCTCCCCTTGCCACATTAGTGTGCCTTGATGGAAGTGCTGGCACACAGCGCTGGCTGCACTTTAGGTAGCCCCTCTTCCAGGCACTTAATTGAGCCCCTCTCAAGCCGCATGGGAACCAGTGCAGGGAATCATCGTAAAGCAACACTGGGGTGACGGTGCCATCAGCTTCCCAGTTGCTTCTCAGTTCCAAATTTCACTCATGTTGGGAGACATGCCTAATGTTGTCCTCCAAATAGCCTGAACGCAGCCCTACACAGCCTTACTAGCCCTGGGTGGTGGAATAACTTTGCTGTGGGAAGTGGAGTCTCTCCTTTTATCACTAACACATGCTCCTCCTTCGTGCATCCCCTCAGCACCTTACTTGTCTTTCCTTTGTCCTTGTCCATCTCACCAACTGCCCTTTCACCTCCTTGAACATCGCTACAGCAGCTGTTATCTCCTTCACTTTCAGGGCCCAGACCAAGACCAGCTTATTGCCAGTTGTTACGATAGGAACTTTTTGTAGACAGCTGAGGTAAGGCGTTACTTGTTACTTTATTCAGTTACATACGATAGGTACATAAGTTGACATGACAAGTATAGGATCAGGTAGAAAGCCAAATGGCCCCCACCACCCAGGCTACATGGTTTCCAACTGCCTTTCTGTGGAACACTCACACTAGGGAACATTCCACCTCACCCAACATTCCACAAATGACATCACTCAGACACTGACATTATTCACTCGGCACACACTCAGGTCTAGTCATCACCTGCCCAAGTCCAGTCATAACACTTCCTTCCCATCACAACCAAATACAGCAACATAACAAGAGGTCAGCCTACTACGCAACATTCCCCCTAGGGGTGTCCGTAAGCGGGACCTCACAGGGAGAGACTCCCCTCTTGGGGATAAGATTTCCTGTTCTGTGACGCAACTCCCTAATACTCTTTCCTATGAGACCCTGAGACCCTCATTGTCACAAGCAGTCCAACTTAAAGAAACTACTGTTTGATATTGTAATTTCTCTTCTTTTACTCAACCAAGACCTGAAACCACTGAGAAGAGGAAGAGTAAAAGAAACACAAAGAATGGCAATAGTTTGGAACCCAAAAGTACTGAGAAGAAGAAGATGAAGGAGCAATAACAACTACTCCTTCAGTGAAGATAGCCAGTACTGAAAAGAGTTGGCCCCAAGGACCTCTTGGAAACAAAGGAAGGACTCTGATCCTCCACTGGGGAGGGCCCAGCAACAGAGCATAAAAACAGAACAAAGACTTGGTAAAGTGAGAAGCTAGCATCAAGCCAGCAGAGCCCGTTCGCAGTACAGGGGACAACGAAGAAATGACAGAGAAGCAATCTGGGAGCTGGCAAAGGGCCGACTCAGTTGAAGCTTGGGATAATTCGGACAGTGACTTGACCTCAGGGAGGTGGACTGTGTGGTTCGCATACAGCGCCGGAACCACCAACCCAAGGGCTCTGTGTAGCCGCAGAATGAGAAGAGAAGCTGGGAAAAGAAACACTGAGAGCCCCTACTGGAGAGAAGCCAGCCCGAGACCCCAGGAAGAACTGGTGATGTGCACCTGCCAAGTCAGAGGTAACAGGAACTGCAGGAGACCCAGGAGAGGTCAGGGAATTGTGAAAGCCTTATGAAAGCTCAAGAGTGGCATGGGATGGATCTCATTAGTCACAGTGATTGTGAAGACCATAAGAAAAACCAAGAGTGTTACGGGAGAAATCTCCCTCATCACAGTGATTGTGAAGACAATAAGTAAAGTCAAGAGTAGTACGAGAGGGCGTGGCCAACTGTGAGATGCAATAGACCTGAGCCTCTTGAGCTCCCGCTACCGCGGCTGACATCCTGATTGTACCGCCTGCATATCTGCATCTGCCGACCTTTAAAACACACCTGCCGGTGTGTGACACCTTGGGGCACATCCACACCAAAAATCGGCGCATATTGCACCGAGGCGGCGAGACTGGAGGCTGGTGAAGATTTCCCCCGATGCCGCAAGCAACCAAGATTGCCACCGGAATCGGTCTAATGGGCGTACTGTGAGAGGACATCGGGACGGCCCGGCAGCTGTTAAGGACCGCCGACCCACCAGCCTGCAGCCTACCGCAGCGAGGATCTGAAGCGCTGGGTGAGGTGGAGGCTCCCCAGGCACATTGACTGAGACAGCGGTCGCATCTCGAGGATTGAGGGCAGGAGGACGCGAAGGAGCAAGGACGGAGAACCGAGGGACCCCGGCTCGGAGGGATCAGAAATCTGAGCCACCCGTTCGGGCCCTAAGAGGCAAGGAGGGGCCCAACTGAGACAGTGCTGATCCAGCACAGCGACAGCAGATCCTGAACCTGTCGGTGAGTGCTCATACCAGAGCCCCCCTGCGCGAAGCGCAGCCCCCCTGCTCACCCGAACGGGAGGCACACTGACCAGCCACGTTCTCTCTTGCCCCAGAGTGCACTGCAATGTGTGAGGAGCTCAAGAACCACCCGAACCCTACCCAGAGGAATTACTACGCGGCCAGCCAGCATATCCACGAACGCTGGGCCCATAACCCTCTTGAATGAACGCATAACTCATAGGGGTGTATCGACCGTGGTTCCCAGTTGCCAAGAGCTGCGTGGGGCGAGCCACGCATAAGAGAGGCAACCAGTGGGGTGGCAATGCGAACAGTCGCTGAGCGGAACCAGGAGAGCATCTACCTCACAATCTCCCCCACCCCTGCTCAGAACAAGCTAAACAGTGCTGAAACACACTGGGGCACATAGGGGCGAGAAGTGGCGCAGCAGGGCCTATAACCCACGGGGAGAACAGTAAACTCACAGTACAACAACTACTGCCTCCAATGACCGAGAGTGGCGGGACACCGGCCTGGCACCGCAAGCAACAAGTAGAAGAACGACAGGGAAGACTGTCACTGACCGAGGGCCGACTGCTGGGGGCAGAACCTTCGTAATCCCCCGCCCTCGCTAAAGCTTAATCGCTACAGAGAAGACGCCGGGCTTCCTTGGGGAGACCAGGCCGCACAACAACGTACTCAGCTCATCTGAAGAGTGTCAACATCCTGCAAGGCTGACAAAGATTACAACAGGTGAGAGCCGACCACCACAGCTGCAAACTGCAGCTTGACAACTGTGGTCCGCCATCGTTCAGGGGGCCGACAACAGGGAGTGAACCACACTGCACCCCCCCTCCTCGGAGCTGGATTAACCCCAATGTTTTGACATAGAGCTGCTAAGTGGGGATCGACCTTCGCAATAAGCCTTGCGATCAGCAAGACAGGAACCTCGCTATAAGATCACGCCCGCAGGGCCTGGCAGCAAGCATGGGAAAAGAAAAAACGAAGAAACGCACCATGCAAAATAGGATCAACCAATACACTGTTCCCCCACCACAGTCCCTCGAACTCCAACCGCTGCCCTCTGAAGACACAGACTCTGCACACACGCTCTCCATACGTGATGTCATGGCCGCCATAGCTGATTCCCGCTCATCCATGGAGCAGAAGATAGACGGAATAAGCCTGGATGTATCCCTCCTCAGACATGACTTACAGAAGCTATCGGCGCGCACTGGAGAAGCAGAAGAGCGCATTTCCAACACAGAGGATGGCCTACATAGTGTGCAACAACAACTACAAGGAGTCTCCGCCAAGCTCAAGACTCTGGAGGCTAGGGTCGAGGAAGGCGAAGGAAGGTCCAGACGTAACAATGTTCGCATACTCGGTATCCACGAGAAAACTGAAGGTCCATGTATCGAACTTTTCCTGGAGCAGTGGCTGACAGACCTGTTTGACCCGCAATCCTTCTCCAAATTTTTATCTATAGAAAGAGCACACCGCATGCCCACAGGTAGACCGCTGCCCGGCGCTCCCCCACGAACTGTGATAGCAAAGTTGCTAAACTACCGAGATCGAGATGCACTTTTACAGCAGGCACGAACCAAGGGCACAATAAACTTAAATGGATCCAAGATAGCCTTCTTCCCCGACTATACGAGGGAGGTACAGAAGGCAAGACAATCCTTTGGAAAGCTCAAAAGACAACTGCAAACATTAGGAGTTAAATACGGCCTCCTTTTTCCTGCGCAGCTGAAAATCTATCATAAAGGCACAACGGTCCACTTTGACGACCCTGGGGAGGAATGGCGCTGGGCAGAGCAGCACATAGAGAGGGACTGGTCAGCACCCTGAGGTAATGGGGCAGAAACCCCAGACCACCAGCGGACCAACGTCGAGTGCCGGACCAGCCACCACTACCGGAGCATCCGGCGAATGCTGAGGATGGACCCCCGCCCTGATCCCCACTGAGGGCTCAGAACCTACCGGCAGGCACAAAACCATTCTATGGACAACGCCGGAGCGTGTCCTCAGTAACCTACATAAGGCGTTCCACATATTTATAATGCGGTAAGCAGAGGCTTACTACCCTCGCACTTGGGGAACCCCCCCAACTTTCTAGTTTAACTCAATCAGGGGCTTTTAATGTTGACACCCTACTTCTTTTGAGTGTCAGCAATGTTTGGGCGACAGGTACTTCGTGTTGGGGTGGAGTATTGGGAGGGTTAGGGAGGGGCTAGTTGGGAAGAGTTTTTTGTTGCCCCAGGACCAATCCACCCATGCAGGCCTCAGGGGTTATTATGGTTCTTGGTTAGTTGGGACCACAGCATACTCGGACAGCAATTCAATCACCATTCTTCGCATGATTTACATTACATCACCATACAACGGGATTCTATCCCTGCAAGGCATCCGGCCAACCCTCTAATAGATTTCTTAGATGGCACCTGACCAATCTCAGTCGTTATCGACTGAACGTCCCAAGTCCCTGAAGGTGCTCACTTGGAATGTGAACGGGATGGGCTCCACGATCAAACGGCGCCTGGTTAAGCATTTACTCAGTAGACACTCCCTCGACGAGGCCCTGCTAACAGAAACACACCTAGCGCGATTACACTGTACTCTCTTCCAGAGATCCAATTATAGGACCGCCTTTCATGCCGGATACACAATGGGATCCAGGGGCACCCTCACTCTTATACACAAACGCATCCCATTTGGCTTGCTTCCTGGGGTCGCTATGTGCTAATCCTAGGAACGCTCTAGGGTGAGAAAGTTGGGCTTGTCTCAATTTACTCTGCACCTGGACTGGGGCAGGAACTGTTACATGAATTCACTACCCTCATGGGCAAACATCATCCTGATAAGTGGTTTCTGGGTGGTGACTTTAACGACGTCACGTGTAACACAATAGACAGCACCCATCTCAAACAACGCAACCCGAATACCCCCACGAGGCTGTCCAACTTTGTATCCACCTTATGTCTTTGCGACGTGTGGTGGGAACTACACCTGGAAACTAGAGGTTATTAATTCCACTCGGGAGCCCACGGTTCCCTCTCCAGGCTTGACTACCTCTTCCTTCTGCATATAGACCTCTTCAGAGTACTGTCGGCAGACTTAGTCCCCCGGGGAGTCTCCAACCACTCCCCTCTGACAGTGGAGATACGGTTGCAGGGTATAACCCTCCTAAAACGTGGAGGCTGAATAAATACAATCTGGGGTTCCCCGAGCTGATGGACTGCCGTTACTGAAGTCTCCACCAAATACTTTGAGATTAATGACACTGGGGAAAATGACCCGGTAGTGATATGGGAGGCCAACAAAACCGTGTTGCGGGGAGAAATAATTTCCTGGACAGCAAACAAAAAGAGGGAGAAACTTTGGAAGATAATAGAGGCAGAAGGGGAGGTAACCCAATGGGAGAATAACCACAGCCTTGACCCAACCCCTCAAACCCAAACATCCCTCAAACGCACCACCGAGCGCCTCCGAAACCTAACGCTAGATAATGGCAAAGAAGTCCATTGGGAATCCAGAGCAAGAGTATAAGTGTTTGGGGACAAAGCGGGCAAAATGTTAGCCTGGCTAGAGAAGAGAGATGAGGGACAACGCTGTGTCCGGGAGATCGTTCCCCCACAGGGAGAGAGGTGCAGGTCGGGCGCTGAGATAGCGGAAGTCTTTGCCCAATTCTACGCCGCACTATACCAGGCCCCAACCTCGTCACTAGATCCAACCCTCCTAAACAACATAACAATCCCAACCCTGTCAGCACAACAGAGGGCGACACTGGACTCTGACCTCTCAGAAGCTGAACTAGATGAAGCCCTAGAACAACTGCAATCGGGGAAAACTCTGGGCCCTAACGGGTTCCCGGTTGAAATCTGTGAAAAACTAGGCGGGGATAACATAACGCCCCACCTGCATCAAATGCTGCTAAGCGCCAGGGATCAGGGCACCCTCCCACCGGACCTGTGCAAGGCAACTTTTGTAGTTATCCCTAAGCCCGACAAACCCCAGGAGAGATGTGCCTCTTACAGGCCGATATTGTTAATTAACGGTGAAGCCAAGGTCCTGGCCAAACTCCTAGCTAACAGGCTCCAACCAATGGCAGACACTCTGATAAATCTGGACCATTGTGGCACACAAGTCAACTCGAATGAAACTGCGTCATCTTCACCTAGCACTAGAACGGGCCCCTATCATTGACACTCCACTCGCCCTTTTGGCAATTGATTTTGAAAAGGCCTTTGACTCGATCCAGTGGGATAGCCTTTGGGAGATCATGAAACGCATGGAGTTTGGAGATGGTTTCTTGGGATGGGTAAAACTGCTCTATATGAATATCCAGGCAGAGGTCAAGGTTAACGGATGGACTTTCCGATCCTTCCCTTTGGGCAGGGGTATGCGACAGAGTTGCCCCCTCTGCCCCCTCCTCTTCGCCCTCGCGATTGAACCACTCGCCCTATGGCTCCGCTAGAGCGCGGCCTGGACGGGATTTAGATGGCCTGAGGGACATGAAGACCGAACCTCCCTATACGCAGATGACCTCCTGGTATATCTGGGCAAACCGGCCCGGACCTGCCCTATAGTAACTCAGATGCTCATCTGTTACGGGGAGTTCAGTGGATTGAGAATCAATTGGAAGAAATCCGTATTCTTCCCGGTGAAGGGCGGAGGGCAGGCCAACCCACAGGATTGCCCGTACCGCACGGGCAACACGGCTTCAGGTACCTGGGAATCTGGATAACAGCAGATCTTACCAGATATGTATCGCACAATCTTCAACCAATCATTGACCGGTTTGTCAATAATGTTCACCACTGGAAACTTCTCCCTCTGACCCTCATGGGTAGAGTCGCACTTTTTAAAATGATGGCTCTTCCGAGATTCCTCTATGCCCTGCAGAATGCCCCACTGAAGATCCCAAATTCTGAATTTAACCGGGTTGAGACCCTTCTTAGGGAACTTATATGGGGTGGAGGCCAATCACGTATAGCACTGACCACACTTCAAGGTCTGAGAAGAAGTAGACTGAAGGAGCAATAACAACTACTCCTTCAGTGAAGATAGCCAGTACTGAAAAGAGTTGGCCCCAAGGACCTCTTGGAAACAAAGGAAGGACTCTGATCCTCCACTGGGGAGGGCCCAGCAACAGAGCATAAAAACAGAACAAATACTTGGTAAAGTAAGAAGCTAGCATCAAGCCAGCAGAGCCCGTTCGCAGTACAGGGGACAACGAAGAAATGACAGAGAAGCAATCTGGGAGCTGGCAAAGGGCCGACTCATTTGAAGCTTGGGATAATTCGGACAGTGACTTGACCTCAGGGAGGTGGACTGTGTGGTTCGCATACAGCGCCGGAACCACCAACCCAAGGGCTCTGTGGAGCCGCAGAATGAGAAGAGAAGCTGAGAAAAGAAACACTGAGAGCCCCTACTGGAGAGAAGCCAGCCCGAGACCCCAGGAAGAACCGGTGATGTGCACCTGCCAAGTCAGAGGTAACAGGAACTGCAGGAGACCCAGGAGAGGTCAGGGAATTGTGAAAGCCTTATGAAAGCTCATGAGTGGCACGGGATGGATCTCATTAGTCACAGTGATTGTGAAGACCATAAGAAAAACCAAGAGTGTTACAGGAGAAATCTCCCTCATCACAGTGATTGTGAAGACAATAAGTAAAGTCAAGAGTGGTACAAGGGGGCGTGGCCAACTGCGAGATGCAATAGACCTGAGCCTCTTGAGCTCCCGCTACTGCGGCTGACATCCTGATTGTACCGCCTGCATATCTGCACCTGCCGACCTTTAAAACACACCTGCCGGTGTGTGACACCTTGGGGCACATCCACACCAAAAATCGGCGCATATTGCACCGAGGCGGCGAGACTGGAGGCTGGTGAAGATTTCCCCCGATGCCGCAAGCAACCAAGATGGCCACCGGAATCGGTCTAATGGGTGTACTGTGAGAGGAGATCGGGACGGCCCTGCAGCTGTTAAGGACCTCCGACCCACCAGCCTACAGCCTGCCGCAGCGAGGATCTGAAGCGCTGGTTGAGGTGGAGGCCCCCCAGGCACATTGACTGAGACAGCGGTCGCATCTCGAGGATTGAGGGCAGGAGGGCGCGAAGGAGCAAGGACGGAGAACCGAGGGACCCCGGCTCGGAGGGATCCGAAATCTGAGACACCCGTCCGGGCCCTAAGAGGCAAGGAGGGGCCCAACTGAGACAGTGCTGATCCAGCACAGCGACAGCGGATCCTGTCCTGCCGGTGAGTGCTCATACCAGAGCCCCCCTGCGCGAAGCCCAGCCCCCCTGCTCACCCGACCGGGAGGCACCCTGACCAGCCACGTTCTCTCTTGCCCCAGAGTGCACTGCAATGTTTGAGGAGCTCAAGAACCACCCGAACCCTACCCAGAGGAATTACTACGCGGCCAGCCAGCATATCCACGAACGCTGGGCCCATAACCCTCTTGAATGAACGCATAACTCATAGTGGTGTATCGACCGTGGTTCCCAGTTGCCAAGAGATGCGTGGGGCGAGCCACGCATAAGAGCGGCAAACAGTGGGGTGGCAGTGCGAACAGTCGCTGAGCGGAACCAGGAGGTCATCCACCTCACAATCCCCCCACCCCTGCTCAGAACAAGCTAAACAGTGCTGAAACACACTGGGGCACATAGGGGCGAGAAGTGGCGCAGCAGGTCCTATAACCCACAGGGAGAAAAGTAAACTCACAGTACAACAACTACCGCCTCCAATGACCGAGAGTGGCGGGACACCGGCCTGGCACTGCAACAACAAGTACAAGAACGACAGGGACGACTGTCACTGACCGAGGGCCGACTGCTGGGGGCAGAACCTTCATAATCCCCCGCCCTCTCTAAAGCTTAATCGCTACACAGAAGACGCCGGGCTTCCTTGGGGAGACCAGGCCGCACAACAACGTACTCAGCTCACCTGAAGAGTGTCAACATCCTGCAAGGCTGACAAAGATTGCAACAGGGGAGAGCCGACCACCACAGCTGCAAACTGCAGCTTGACACCGTGGTCCGCCATCATTCAGGGGGCAGACAACAGGGAGTGAACCACACTGCACCCCCCCTCCTCGGAGCTGGAGTAACCCCACTGTTTTGACATAGAGCTGCTAAGTGGGGATCGACCTTCGCAATAAGCCTTGCGATCAGCAAGACAGGAGCCTCGCTATAAGATCACGCCCGCAGGGCCTGGCAGCAAGCATGGGAAAAGAAAAAATGAAGAAACCCACCATGCAAAATAGGATCGACCAATACACTGTTCCCCCACCACAGTCCCTCGAACTCCAACTGCTGCCCTCTGAAGACACAGACTCTGCACACACGCTCTCCATAAGTGATGTCATGGCCGCCATAGCTGATTCCCGCTCATCCATGGAGCAGAAGATAGACGGAATAAGCCTGTATGTATCCCTCCTCAGACATGACTTACAGAAGCTATCGGCGCGCACTGGAAAAGCAGAACAGCGCATTTCCAACACAGAGGATGGCCTACATAGTGTGCAACAACAACTCCAAGGAGTCTCCGCCAAGCTCAATACTCTGGAGGCTAGGGTCGAGGAAGGCGAAGGAAGGTCCAGACGTAACAATGTTCGCATACTCGGTATCCCCGAGAAAACTGAAGGTCCATGTATCGAACTTTTCCTGGAGCAGTGGCTGACAGACCTGTTTGACCCGCAATCCTTCTCCAAATTTTTATCTATGGAAAGAGCACACCGCATGCCCACAGGTAGACCGCTGCCCGGCGCTCCCCCACGAACTGTGATAGCAAAGTGGCTAAACTACCGAGATCGAGATGCACTTTTACAGCAGGCATGAACCAAGGGCACAATCAACTTAAATGGATCCAAGATAGCCTTCTTCCCCGACTATACGAGGGAGGTACAGAAGGCGAGACAATCCTTTGGAAAGCTCAAAAGACAACTGCAAACATTAGGAGTTAAATACGGCCTGCTTATTCCTGCGCAGCTGAAAATCTATCATAAAGGCACAACGGTCCACTTTGACGACCCTGGGGAGGCATGGCGCTGGGCAGAGCAGCACATAGAGAGGGACTGGTCAGCACCCTGAGGTAATGAGGCAGAAACCCCAGACCACCAGCGGACCAACGTCGAGTGCCGGACCAGCCACCACTACCAGAGCATCCGGCGAACGTTGAGGATGGACCCCCGCCCTGATCCCCACTGAGGGCTCAGAACCTACCGGAAGGCACAAAACCATTCTATGGACAACGCCGGAGCGTGTCCTCAGTAACCTACATAAGGCGTTCCACATATTTATAATGCGGTAAGCGGAGGCTTACTACCCTCGCACTTGGAGAACCTCCCCAACTTTCTAGTTTAACTCAATCAGGGGCTTTTAATGTTGACACCCTACTTCTTTTGAGTGTCAGCAATGTTTGGGCGACAGGTACTTCGTGTTGGGGTGGAGTATGGGGAGGGTAAGGTACGGGCTAGTTGGGAAGAGTTTTTTGTTGCCCCAGGACCAACGCACCCATGCAGGCCTCAGGGGTTATTATGGTTCTTGGTTAGTTGGGACCACAGCATACTCGGACAGCAATTCAATCACCATTCTTCGCGTGATTTACATTGCATCACCATACAACGGGATTCTATCCCCGCAAGACATCCGCCCAACCCTCTAATAGATTTCTTAGATGGCACCTGACCAATCTCAGTCGTTATCGACCGAACGTCCCAAGTCCCTGAAGGTGCTCACTTGGAATGTGAACGGGATGGGCTCCACGATCAAACGGCGCCTGGTTAAGCAATTACTCAGTAGACACTCCCCTGACGAGGCCCTGCTAACAGAAACACACCTAGCGCGATTACACGGTACTCTCTTCCAGAGATCCAATTATAGGACCGCCTTTCATGCAGGATACACAATGGGATCCAGGGGCACCCTCACTCTTATACACAAACACATCCCATTTGCCTTGCTTCCTGGGGTCGCTATGTGCTAATCCTAGGAACGCTCTGGGGTGAGAAATTTGGACTTGTCTCAATTTACTCTGCACCTGGACTGGGGCAGGAACTGTTAGATGAATTCACTACCCTCATGGGCAAACATCAACCTGATAAGTGGTTTCTGGGTGGTGACTTTAACGACGTCACGTGTAACACCATAGACAGCACCCATCTCAAACAACGCAACCCGAATACCCCCACGAGGCTGTCCAACTTTGTATCCACCTTATGTCTTTGCGACGTGTGGTGGGAACTACACCTGGAAACTAGAGGTTATTCATTCCACTCGGGAGCCCACGGTTCCCTCTCCAGGCTTGACTACCTCTTCCTTCTGCATATAGACCTCTTCAGAGTACTGTCGGCAGACTTAGTCCCCCGGGGAGTCTCCGACCACTCCCCTCTGACGGTGGAGATACGGTTGCAGGGTATAACCCTCCTAAAACGTTGAGGCTGAATAAATACAATCTGGGCTTCCCCGAGCTGATGGACCGCCGCTACTGAAGTCTCCACCGAATACTTCGAGATTAATGACACTGGGGAAAATGACCCGGTAGTGATATGGGAGGCCTACAAAACCGTGTTGCGGGGAGAAATAATTTCCTGGACGGCGAACAAAAAGAGGGAGAAACTTCGGAAGATAATAGAGGCAGAAGGGGAGGTAACCCAATGGGAGAATAACCACAGCCTTGACACAACCCCTCAAACCCAAACATCCCTCAAATCCACCACTGAGCGCCTCCGAAACCTAAAGCTAGATAATGGCAAAGAAGTCCATTGGGAATCCAGAGCAAGAGTATACATGTTTGGGGACAAAGCGGGCAAAATGTTAGCCTGGCTAGAGAAGAGAGATGAGGGACAACGCTGTGTCCGGGAGATCGTCACCCCACAGGGGGAGAGGTGCCGGTCGGGCGCTGAGATAGCAGAAGCCTTTGCCCAATTCTACGCCACACTATACCAGGCCCCAACCTCGTCACTAGATCCAACCCTCCTAAACAACATAACAATCCCAACCCTGTCAGCACAACAGAGGGCGACACTGGACTCTGACCTCTCAGAAGCTGATATAGATGAAGCCGTAGAACAACTGCAATCGGGGAAAACTTTGGGCCCTAACGGGTTCCCGGTTGAAATCTGTCAAAAACTAGGCGGGGATAACATAGCGCCCCTCCTGCATCAAATGCTGCTAAGCGCCAGGGAACAGGGCACCCTCCCACCGGACCTGTGCAAGGCAACCATTGTAGTTATCCCTAATGTCATGATGCCTACCCCCGGAGCACCAGGCCAGGCCCAGCACCCCCGGAAGCAGGCATCATGCCCTCGGGTAAAAGCCCAGCGGCCCCTTATAGGGACTCTTTGGACTCAGTCCCAGGGCCTTTGGCGCCAGGCTCATGTTGGACATCAGTCCTGGCGCCATAGGCGCCAGGCTCATAAAGGGAAGTGTTTTGTGCACTTACCTGATGCAGACCATGCTGCACGCTTCAGGCCTCCCTGAGACTTGAAAGGGACTATTTTTTCATAGGGACTATTTTTTCACTCGGGCGTGGCCAGGGAAGGATACATACCTAGTTGGGGAAGGATACATACCTGGGACTTCTTTGGAGGCTATTTAAGCCACGCCCAGACAGCAGCTCATGCTTCGCGTTGTTCTGCTTCCTGCAGCTTAACGCTCACCGTGTCTGCTCCTGCACCTGGACTCCAGCCACGCCCGCCTCGAACCTGGAAGACCTGCAAGGAAGGAAGAGAAGAGAAAGGTGAAAACCAAGGACTATTTCAAACTTCTTACCTGCATCCGTAATCTTCTCGCCAGCATCCCTGAAGAAAGACTTCCATTTAAAAGCAATGCGTTGCTCGCTGCAGCGCCATGCTTCACTCACCTGTCCTCGAGACATCTCCCGGCTCCATCGCGGCTGTCAGCATCGGGCGCCACATCTCTGCACCTAGGGGAGAGAGGAAGAAACAAAAGGTGAGCAGAAGGAACACAGAAGGAAAGCCTGATTAACAGCCATAATACTTACCGGCTTTTCTTCCACATTTCGGGTTGGTGCCGCCCCGTTGGCAGGTACCGTACCCCGGCCCCTATGGGGAAAGGACAAGAGACATTTCTGGGGAATGATAAGGACATTTAGAGGGATCGCCCTCATCACTACTCACTTCGGCAGTTTAACCCCTCGACGCATCGCCTTCATTCTGCACCTGAAATAAAGGACAGATCACAGGTTAGAAAGACAACATAAAGGGGGCCTCACTTGAACTTTGAACTTTCATACTTACAGCGCATCGCTCAGGAAAGTCAAGTGGATTTTGCCAGCGCCATTCTGAAAACCAGTGAAGTAACTGGACGAACACGCGCCCCTGCACCAGAAGCAGGATGGAGAGTTCGTCCTTCCAAACCATAGGGTGAGCTTAAACCGGGGTTTGGAGGAAGTTAGAGAGGAACGAAGGGGGAAGGGGGAAAGGGGGGAGCTAGCACACTATTCTGCAGACTGTTAATCCCCTTTCTCATCTGCAGAAGGATATTCCTACGGGCCAGGCAAGCACGATTTGGAGGTCCTGTCCAATCGGTGTTCCGGGTCCTGCTCATCACGCTAGAAGAGGCCACAGCAATCCAGACTAGACCAGCGCCCCCGTGGGAACCAGGTGAGCGTTACAGAACGCGAAGCCTTCCTACAAATTCCCACCCAGGCGCTATGGAAACTTCCGAAACTGACCAGTTGGCCCAATTACTGGGGGAATTACGGGCCTAAGTACACGCCGCTCATCAAGAGACTAGTGCCCTCAGGAGATAAGTGATTGTAATAAAGGATAGAGCTGATGACCTGGCTAGACAGCTTTTGCAAGGTCAAGCTGGACAAACTCCTTTACCCGGTTCCGGGGGGAACCCCGCTCCTATGGTTTCCAGTAACCAGGTGCAGATTAATCTACCTGGAAACATGCCACTGGCCCCACCTGAACGCTTTGCTGGGGACCCCAAACGATTCGCCGTATTCATGAATAAGTGTCGTTTGCACTTCCTATGCAGACCTGGGGCCTTCCCTAATGATCAGACCAAGGAAGCCTTTGTACTGTCATATCTCAGCGGCTGTGCTGCCGATTGGTCAGTCCCACTGGTAACTCAAGATGACCCGATTCTTCGTGATTTTCAAGGATTTCAAACAAGCATGGAAAGGTTATTTGCTCAATACTCCCAGGGACAGGCTCTGGATGACGAACTTCTATCTCTGCGACAGGGCAATCAAGACCTTCTATCCTACATTGCAACCTTCAATAGACTAATTGTGGAAACTGGTTGGCCAGAGGATAAAAGAATCACGTTATTCTATCGAAGTCTACGCGGAGAACTTAAAGATGTCCTGGCACAAGTTGTAAATCCGCCCCAAGAATGCACTGAATATATAGACTTAGTGGTCCAATTGGATCACAGGCTGCAAAACAGAAAAGCAGATCGGTCCAAGTTTGAAACCCGGGTGTTGGCCAAGACCCACGCTAACCCCAAGGGGGCTGATGCCTCGGAGCCTATGCAAATCAGAGGTGTTAAAAGGACCCCTAACTCAAAAAGAACGGGAAAGAAGACGACAGATGCAATTATGCCTTTATTGTGGGTCCTCTGGACACTTTCTACGAGATTGCCCGGTTAAGCCGCCCAAGAATGTGGTAGGAGCCGCTGATAAAATCCATGGAAACTCTGTATCGGGAAACGACCACGCCCGGCAAGCATAGGGGTCGCTTGCCGAGCTTGAAAACTAACTCTCAGACCTCGCATTTCATTGTGTCAATGGTCCTCGTAGATCCGGAACAGCCTAAACGGTTGCATGCTATAAAGGCATACATCGATAGCGGGGCTATAGGAAACTATGTGGATCGAGAATTGGTCTCTAGGATAAACCTCCCTCCGCATCCTAAAACCAACAAAGATGTCATCACCACAGTAGATGGAACCGAAATTGCCTCTGGACCGGTAACACATTCCACAGCTGAGGTGACACTTGTAGATCCGGATGGCCATCGGGAGGCAGTTGTGTTTGATGTAATCAAGGCTCCACAGTTTCAGCTTATTCTCGGAATCCCTTGGTTAGAGACACATAATCCTCGAATTGATTGGCGAGCGAAGAGAATAACCTTCCCGGATTGTGCACAAACCTGCTACCCAGAAAATCCAAAAATTAATCTAGCATCAGTAACCTCTGTCCCCGTGCAACTACCTCCAGAGTACCAAGACTTTCAGGACGTCTTCCAAAAGGAACAGGCCAACACGTTACCTCCCCACAGATCGTACGATTGCAAAATCGATCTGGTGCCCGGTGCACAACCCCCTTGTAGCAAGATTTACGCCCTTACTGAACCAGAGAATCTGCATTTGAGACAATATTTAGATCAATACCTCGCCAATGGTTTCATTCGCCCGTCAAAGTCCCCGGCATCCTCAGCTTTGTTCTTCGTGCCTAAAAAAGAAGGCGACCTTAGAACTTGTATCGATTACCGCGCATTGAACCAGATAACTGTTAAAAATCGTAACCCTCTGCCTCTGATCCCTGAACTCCTTGACCAGGTGAAGGACGCTTGCGTATACACCAAGGTAGATCTCCGGGGGGCTTATCATCTGGTACGAGTAAAAGAAGGCGATGAATGGAAAACGGCCTTCCGTACAAAATATGGACTATTCGAATACCAGGTGATGCCTTTCGGGTTGTGCAACGCGCCTGCAGCCTTCCAATTCTTCATGAACGATGTCCTTCGGGAAATCATCGATGTCTGTGTTGTCGTGTATATCGATGACATTCTTGTGTACTCCTCTTTGGAATCTGATCACAGAAAGCATGTCAGGGCCGTCCTAGAGAAACTGCGCCAGCACAAACTGTTTGCCAAGTTGGAAAAATGTGTTTTCCATACCACCGAGGTTGAGTTTCTCGGATTCATCCTGACACCTAAAGGGGTCCGAATGGATTCACGGAAAGTGGATGCCATCCTCAAATGGCCATCACCTAGTTCGGTGAAAGGTGTCCAAAGCATGCTTGGTTTTGCCAACTTTTATCACAGGTTTATCCCAGAGTTTTCACGTGTGGTGCAACCCATCACTGCACTATTGCGAAAAAATAAACGTTTTGAACGGACAGAGGAAGCCGAACAGGCCTTTCAGGAGTTGAAAGCTAAGTTCACGTCCGCACCTATTTTGAAGCACCCGCGTCCCGATCTCCCATATGTAGTCGAAACCGACGCGTCCAGCTTAGCCATGGGAGCTGTCCTGTCTCAGAGAGACCCTGAAACCAACCAACTGCACCCCGTAGCATTTTGGTCCAGAAAGTTCTCGCCGCCGGAGATAAATTATGCGATCACCGATAAGGAACTATTAGCCATTAAGTCCGCCTTCAAGGCTTGGCGGCATTATCTCCTCGGCGCCCGGCATACCATCACCGTGATCACTGATCACCGAAATTTACAATATTTAAAAACTGCCAAGGCTCAATTGTCTCGACAGCTCCGATGGGCTTTGTTCTTTGCTGAGTTCGTTTTTGTAATCACCTACCGCCCCGGCTATAAGAATGGGTCGGCGGACGCTCTATCCCGAATTGGAATGGAAGAAATAGACACAAACTCAGAACCTGTGCCGATAATTCCCGAACAAAGAATTTTGGGGATAACCACTTTACAAACCCTTGAAGACATTCAAGCACGAGTGAAACAATTCCTGGACTCTTCAGCCTTGCAGGATTGGATCAAAAGGGGGTCTCACTTTTCAGTCAAGGATGGCTTACCTTACTTCCAAGGACGCTTATTTTTGCCAGAAAAGGAATTGCAAGAACTGGTTATTTCCCGTCATCATGATACCCTGATGGAAGGACATCCTGGTATTGCCAAAACAGAGGAAAAGGTTAAACGGCAATTCTGGTGGCCTTCCTGGCGAAAGGATATTAAATCTTTTGTGAAGTCCTGTGGAGTTTGTGCCCAAAACAAAGGTCAAAAGACAAGACCCGCCGGTCTTCTTCAGCCCTTAGACATTCCACCAGCACCTTGGCACACCCTGTCACTAGATTTTATCACGGACCTGCCCTCTTGTAATGGTTACAATACTATTCTGGTCGTGGTGGATTTATTTTCCAAAATGGCCCACTTTATTCCGTTGAAAGGATTACCTTCAGCCTTTGTTCTTGCCAAAGAATTCCTCGAAAATATCATCCGTTTGCATGGATTCCCGTCCATACTAGTCTCCGATTGGGGAAGCCAGTTTATTTCTCATTTTTGGAAAAAGTGTTGTCAACTGGCACAAATCGACGTAAGACTCTCGACCAGCCACCACCCACAGACCGATGGCCAGACGGAGAAAACGAACCAGACCCTTAAACAATATCTACGATGTATGTTGCACCAATCGGAGGGTAATTGGAAGGACATTTTATGGGTGGCAGAATATGCATACAATAACTCGATACACTCTGGAACTGGTCAGAGCCCCTTTTATACCCTATATGGACATCACCCTCGTACTTCAGACTTGGACTCACCTCTGAGCCTTGAAATGCCCGCAGTGGACCATTTGCATTCTACGATTACTCAAGCCTTCAAGGATGCAACTGCACATTTGCAACATGCGAAAGGGAAATACAAAAAGAATGCGGATCTGCATCGAAGAGAGGCGCCTCCATACCAAATAGGGGATCAAGTATGGTTGGCTACCGAACACCTATCACTCAAGGGGCCTCGAACTTTTAATCCAAGGTATTTAGGCCCTTACTCGATCAAAGCTATAATCAACCCAGTGGCAATCAAGCTCGATCTACCAGCTAACATGCGGATTCACCCCGTTTTTCATGTGTCACTTTTGAAACCAGTGCACCCAGGAACCAGATTAACAAAGCCACCAGAACCGATTCAGATAGATGGGGAGCCTGAATTCGAGGTGAAGAACATTTTGGATTCTAAGATCTCAAAATCAAAACTTTTCTATCTAATTGATTGGAAAGGGTACGGGCCTCAGGAAAGGTCTTGGGAACCCAGTGATCACGTACATGCACCTCGGCTGGTAAAAAGGTTCCATCGGAATTTCCCAAACAAACCGAAACCTCCAGAAGGAACGACCTTGGGAGGGGCCTTAGGGGGGAGTGCTGTCATGATGCCTACCCCCGGAGCACCAGGCCAGGCCCAGCACCCCCGGAAGCAGGCATCATGCCCTCGGGTAAAAGCCCAGCGGCCCCTTATAGGGGCTCTTTGGACTCAGTCCTGGCGCCTTTGGCGCCAGGCTCATGTTGGACATCAGTCCTGGTGCCATAGGCGCCAGGCTCATAAAGGGAGGTGTTTTGTGCACTTACCTGATGCAGACCATGCTGCACGCTTCAGGCCTCCCTGAGACCTGAAAGGGACTATTTTTTCATAGGGACTATTTTTTCACTCGGGCGTGGCCAGAGAAGGATACATACCTAGTTGGGGAAGCATACATACCTGGGACTTCTTTGGAGGCTATTTAAGCCACGCCCAGACAGCAGCTCATGCTTCGCGTTGTTCTGCTACCTGCAGCTTAATGCTCACCGTGTCTGCTCCTGCTCCTGGACTCCAGCCACGCCCGCCTCGAACCTGGAAGACCTGCAAGGAAGGAAGAGAAGAGAAAGGTGAAAACCAAGGACTATTTCAAACTTCTTACCTGCATCCGGAATCTTCTCGCCAGCATCCCTGAAGAAAGACTTCCATTTAAAAGCATTGCGTTGCTCGCTGCAACGCCACGCTTCACTCACCTGTCCTCGAGACATCTCCCGGCTCCATCGCGGCTGTCAGCATCGGACGCCACATCTCTGCACCTAGGGGAGAGAGGAAGAAACAAAAGGTGAGCAGAAGGAACACAGAAGGAAAGCCTGATTAACAGCCATAATACTTACCGGCTTTTCTTCCACATTTCGGGTCGGCGCCGCCCCGTTGGCAGGTACCGTACCCCGGCCCCTATGGGGAAAGGACAAGAGACATTTCTGGGGAATGATAAGGACATTTAGAGGGATCGCCCTCATCACTACTCACCTCGGCAGTTTAACCCCTCGACGCATCACCTTCATTCTGCACCTGAAATAAAGGACAGATCACAGGTTAGAAAGACAACATAAAGGGGGCCTCACTTGAACTTTGAACTTTCATACTTACGGCGCATCGCTCAGGAAAGTCAAGTGGATTTTGCCAGCGCCATTCTGAAAACCAGTGAAGTAACTGGACGAACACGCGCCCCTGCACCAGAAGCAGGATGGAAAGTTCATCCTTCCAAACCATAAGGTGAGCTTAAACTGGGGTTTGGAGGAAGTTAGAGAGGAACGAAGGGGGAAGGGGGAAAGGGGGGAGCTAGCACACTATTCTGCAGACTGTTAATCCCCTTTCTCATCTGCAGAAGGATATTCCTACGGGCCAGGCAAGCACGATTTGGAGGTCCTGTCCAATCGGTGTTCCGGGTCCTGCGCATCACGCTAGAAGAGGCCACAGCAATCCAGACTAGACCAGCGCCTCTGTGGGAACCAGGTGAGCGTTACACCTAAACCCGACAAACCCCAAAACAGAGATGTGCCTCTTACAGGCCGATATTGTTAATTAACGGTGAAGCCAAGGTCCTGGCCAAACTCCTAGCTAACAGGCTCCAACCAGTGGCAGACACTCTGATAAATCCGGACCATTGTGGCACACAAGTGAACTCAAATGAATCTGCGTCAGCTTCACCTAGCACTAGAACGGGCCCCTATCATTGACACTCCACTCGCCCTTTTGGCAATTGATTTTGAAAAGGCCTTTGACTCGATCCAGTGGGATAGCCTTTGGGAGATCATGAAACGCATGGAGTTTGGAGATGGTTTCTTGGGATGGGTAAAACTGCTCTATATGAATATCCAGGCAGAGGTCAAGGTTAACGGGTGGACTTACCGATCCTTCCCTTTGGGCAGGGGTATGCGACAGAGTTGCCCCCTCTGCCCCCTCCTGCTAGAGCGCGGCCTGGACGGGATTTAGATGGCCTGAGGGACATGAAGACCGAACCTCCCTATACGCAGATGACTTCCTGGTATATCTGGGCAAACCGGCCCGGACCTGCCCTATAGTAACTCAGATGCTCATCTGTTACGGGGAGTTCAGTGGATTGAGAATCAATTGGAAGAAATCTGTATTCTTCCCGGTGAAGGGCGGAGGGCAGGCCAACCCACAGGATTGCCCGTACTGAACGGAGCAACACGGCTTCAGGTACCTGGGAATCTGGATAACAGCAGATCTTACCAGATATGTATCGCGCAATCTTCAACCAATCATTGACCGGTTTGTCAATGATGTTCACCACTGGAAACTTCTCCCTCTGACCCTCATGGGTAGAGTCGCACTTTTTAAAATGATTGCTCTTCCGAGATTCCTCTATGTCCTGCAGAATGCCCCACTGAAGATCCCAAACTCTGAATTTACCAGGTCGAGACCCTTCTTAGGGAACTTATATGGGGTGGAGGCCAACCACGTATAGCACTGACCACACTTCAAGGTCGATTTGGGAGGGTGGCATAGGGGTGCCCCGCCACCAAACCTATTACTGGGCCTCACAACTTGCGGTGGTCAACGACCTGCTTCACGGGGACCGGGAACTACCCCACATCAGGGCCGAGGTGGAGGCTATGCAGGCACATATCTGCTACATTTATTATACCAATCCCCCCAGAGACCCCCTCCGCCGACAACTATGACACATACCACTACTATTTGGAGACAGGCACATGTGTTTGTCGGGTGGGGAAACAGAATAACCGCGGCACAACCCCTATGGCATAATTGCAACCTAAAAGAAATCGAGAAACTCGAACCATGGCCGCGCTGGGTGAGGGCTGGGATTCTGAAAGTAGAAGATGTCCTGAAAGACGGTAAACCACCTCATTCGAAGACATGCAGTGCAAATTCCAACTCCCGGATACCGTACATTACCACTACATGCAACTAACCCATGCCCTGAGAACCCATATACCCGCAGAGGACACGGTCCCAGACTACACACCGATAGAACGCAATATGCTACCAGCGCACATCCCCACCAAATGCACATCTATCTTCTTTAACGCTATCACATCCTTTGCCACCCCTGAACTAACGAGCCTAAAAACCAAATGGGAAAAAGATGTAGGAGAGATAGACCCAGAGGACTGGGTCCAGGTACTAATACACCCACGGGAAGTGGCTATCTCCTCTAGGCTCAAGCTGGTGCAACTTATAATCCTGCACAGAGTGTACTACCCTAGAACTACCTTGTATGGCTGGAAGAGGGCAACAAACCCAAACTGTCTCCGGTGTGGAGAGGAGGAAGGAACCTTCTTTCATATCCTGTGGTCATGTCCCTGGATCCGCACCTTCTGGGACACTTGTTGCACTGAACTGACCAGGATACTCACTTGCACTATACAATTGCACCCAAGGGTCCTAGTCCTGGGAGTTCCAGATGAGACCGAACTTAATAAATGAGAAAAGCTGCTTTTAAACACAGCTGCGGGCCTAATGAAGCGCAACATCGCACAAAAATGGGGAGTGCCAGAGCCCCCGATAATGGAACAGTGGGTCATGAACATGGACACATGCGCTATGATTGAACGTTGGATATATAACGCAAGAGGCTGTCCAACCAAAACCTCTAAAAGATGGGGGAGATGGGAAGAGGGTGGGCCTTAATGACCAAGGACAATGGTGATGATAACATGAATAGAAATACAGACGGTCAAGGGAAATGATCTTGGTTCTGGTGATACTAATATTAATGCCAACTTATGATTGGAAATGCTGGTCCTCAAATGCTTTTCTTTTTTCTTTTTACTTTCTCGTTTTGTGGTTGTCTTGACTTTGTTATGAAAAACAATAAAAAATGTTTTATCCAAAAAAAAGAGTGGTACGGGAGTAATCGCCCTAATCACAGTGATTGTGAAGACCATAAGTAAAGTCAAGAGTGGTATAGGAGTAATCTCCCTTGTCACAGTGACTGTTGAAACCCTAAGAAAAGCCAAGAGTACTATGGGACTAACCTCCCTTGTCCTAATAGTGGGACTAACAGATTGGTGAACCAAAACCAAGAATCCAGGAAAGGGAGCATACATGAACAACAGTTAAGGAATGAACCGTTTTGGACATTGATAACCAATAGTCATTGGACTTTTGAGGAGAAAGACCAAAGAAGTCCCTTTGAGGAGCTGCAGGGGCTAATCAGAACTCTTACAAGAGACTATATGAAGATCTGTCACCAGGACTGAGCCACATGGGCCAGGAGAAGGGAGTCATTCTTCTAAGCCCCTTTTTATTTTCTGAATCCTTTTTCATTAGTGGTAGAGTCAGAAGTAGGTTTGCTTTCGGACAGAGGATTGAGATTTTACTTTGGACAAACCACCCTGATGACGAGCACCCTAGTTAGGGCTCTGTTAGGTAGGGCAAACCCTTTTAGTATAAGGAAAGGTAGGTATTTTTCTTATTGTTTCAATCGATGTCTTGTGGAAAATAACGCACCTTTGTCCAGCTCCTTCTTCCGACGTACCACTGTGACTTTTCTTTGTAAACTATGCATGCCACCCCAAGTTGACAGTATTTCTCCTATCAGCTGTGATGTGATTGCTGCTCCCATCGAGTCATTTTCCCTCACAGTATTGGGCAGGTGTGTTTTTTAACACATACTTGCGGCAGAACATCATTGATTGATGTAGCATCCAGGCTAACTCCATAAGTGGCCCCATTAAATTACAATAACATATACACACACACACACACAAATACAACCAATGTTAGTTTTCAGCTCCATTTTACTTTATTATTATTAGTATTATTATTATTATTATTACTACTAATAAAACTATTATTATGGTATTTATTGAGCGCAAAGTTAGCTTTGAGATGCAACAGAGAGCTTTACAGAGGTAGTCAACAATACAGATACACAACATAGCCATTTACAGAGGTATACACTACAGATGCCTAACTTTTCAGAGGTAAAAACAGAAAAGATATACAGCGGGGGGTTGGATACAGAAGGGCACCGAGGGGGGGCACAGCTGTACTGGGTGGCGTGGGCAGAGGGATGGACATCCTCTAGCGAGTCAGGTACCGTGAGGGGTGACGTGATGGCCTAAGTGTTGAGGAGGAGAGACTCTGTGAAGAGGTGTGTCTTGAGTCCTTTTCTAAATTGTAGGAGCTTGGGGGTGAATCTGATGCTGATGGGGTGGAGGTTCCATAGTGTAAGGCCATAGGCAGAGACAGCTTGTTTTCTGGTCCTTTCCTTTCTGCAGCGGCGGATTTCAAGTCTGCATGCGTCCTGGTTTGCAGTGGTGCGCTGTCCACCAGAGATGCTGAGTTTCTCTGCGAGGTAGCTGGTTGATTTGAGGGCGACTGCCTTATAGATGATGTATCAAGATTTGAAGGTGATTTGTACTTGCAGTGGGAGCCAATGAAGGTCGATGAGAGCCAGGATGATGTGGTTGCATCTGCATAGACTCTTGATGAGGCGTTCAGCCGCATGTAGGACATTTTCTCAAGGGCACAAGGGAGGACAACAGGAGGCTTGTGAAGAATAACCAATTCCATGCTTGAATGTCATGGTTGCAGTAGTAAACATGTTATGGTGCTAACATAGGTGACTTAGTATGTGCAACGTGGGCTTGAAGCATGATTGCACTGTTGCCTTTACCTGGTGATGTGGCAAGCTGTGGCAGATCAACAATTGACTTAACACACATCTGTCAACATGCAGTAACAATGACTAAAATGTGAGAAGATTTTTTGGGTCACACCGGTCATGTGACCTATAGATCATTGAGGATGATACATTTCATCAATGTGGAGAATATAGGCACAACCAGGGGCATGCACGCTTTGAGCATGAGGACAGCAGTGACGTTGCAGCCATTGTTAGCAAACACAAGCGCTAGTTCCAACTGTTTAGTCCAGAAGTCAGCCTCTGTCTAGGTTCGGCACAACATCTTCGTTGGGATAACAATATTTCACTTTCAGGACCCTTAATAAATCGGAGACTCTTGTTTCCTGGAAAAATGTCAGATTGTACAGGGATTGCCATGTGACTAGTGCCTAGTATACTGGTTCTCATTTACAAGGTCAAGCAGACATTGCTGCCCTCAAACCAGTCTAGCTATATGCCCCTGCAGAAAATGTTACAGGGGTCTGCTATCCCTATCATCCCCCAGAAGATTGTTGGTGTTGGCAGCAGTACCTTAGCGGGCAGGGGAATGAGGGTGAGTCATAGGTTGGTCATCACTCTTTGACTTTGTGGAGTGGTTAGGAGGTGATAAATCTAATGCATTCCCTCCTTCCTTATAGTGTGTATTGACCTGATGAAATCTGTTTTTCGTAAACTTCTATCCAAACAGAATGGACTGAACATCCTCCACTGTCATTTTATCAGAATAACAGCAACACCAGTGCTGTTGCTTCTTGTGAACATGGGTGGCCTTTGCAGAATAAGACATGTCTGTTGTGATGAATGGCTGACCAGTACCACACACAATTCTGAAACCTACAATACATACAGCAGCTGCCATGGCGATTTTCATGTCTGTAGCTTCAAGTCATGTGCATCTCAACTCCCAACAAATATTGAAGCACGTTGGCTCTCTAGCTTGGAAGAACTCTGTCTGATAAAAAATCACGCGTGTATAATCCTTAATTATATTCACTGAATGTTGCAAGGTTCTTCCTTAAGCCAGTCACAATGATTTCCTTTTTGCTCAGAAAGGTTCTGATGTTTGTGTCACTTGACCAGTCTCTGTGAATCTTTTTCACACCATCCAAAACGCACCTGTAAATAATAATGTAATGTGTTGCTAGTCACTCATGTCAATCACAGTGAGGCTCTGTTCACTCACAATAATACAATGTTACGTGAACAAGTCCTCCCTGATTGGTGCTTCACACGTGAAACTCATTTAATGGTGTA
The DNA here is from genome assembly GCF_040938575.1 of Ambystoma mexicanum. NCBI lineage: Eukaryota > Metazoa > Chordata > Amphibia > Caudata > Ambystomatidae > Ambystoma > Ambystoma mexicanum. The sequence goes on along the minus strand of NC_090928.1, from coordinate 1,032,508,059 downwards.
GATAAATATTTGAATGATGACATCATCAAGCCATACAATGAATGAGATGAAAATGTGTACATTAAACCATGCATTTAACCACTACCTCATTTTACATAAAACATGGAATTCATGAAGTGCCTTTCTGTAAATAAAATGTTTCGTGTACCTCTGTGAAATGGTATCTTACCAGCATGATGACTATCAAACACGAGAATAAACACATTAGCAGGTGAATAAGAAATAAATGTGAGAAAAACTTGTCAACATGCTATTGTGGGTTCACAGTACACACTTTGGTTACGCAAAATAGGGGCTGTTTGCTAATCACATATAGCCAAGTCCAAATAAAGATGCACACAGGCGTGACAGAAGAGACTCTTTTAAGCAGATGTCACATGGGTGATGGCACATATATCAGTTGCTGTACCTTCACTGCAGTGTTGGTGTGGCGGACATATTGCAGTGGTAATTAATAAATGCGAAGCACGTGGATGCCCATACCTAGACAAAACCTTACATTCCCATGAATAATGTATGTGCTGTAAATGGTTAAGGTGTGATCATTATTCATGAACACCTAGAATTAGTACTTTGAAATAATGAAAACCTGGACTGCAAGTCCAATGCAACTGGTGAAACAAACACTTTCAATTGACATGGGGCATTAGCATGGTGTGTCGACTTGGATTTGGGATATTTTTATATTATGTGTTATAAGGGTGTCTGTGTGAAATAGGGTGGCCATAATGGACTGGCTTATACAACACTTGAGGGACTATTAGTCCGAAGGAGGTGGGATTGAACCAGATATTGAGATATCTACCACAAGAAAAACACATTCCCTGCCTCTTAAGGTCAGGTAGAGTACAGTGAAGCAGATCACTAGACTTATAGGAGATGGGTCACATGTATACACTCTGAACATCAGGTATTTGTGTGTATGGAGGATTCAAGCAAATCACAATAAAATTAATCAAAAACTATAGCAAATTTAATACATATTCATAAAACACAGTTATAATAAAACATCATAAGAAACATTACACATCTCATAAAGTGACAATATGCAAGTGCAACCTTATACTGGTAGAAAGCCTCCAAGGGGTCTACCTGTACGAGGTTTAAGGTGCAAGTAACGTAGAGAACAAAAAATACATAGGGACGCACCTATTTACACTCAAGGTACAGATACTTGGCTACAACAATGGTGTCAATTTAAAGCAATGATCTGATGACCATATTAGAAACCACATCTAGAAAAAACAAACGGAAACCCAAGATGTAGAATACTAAACAATTCTGGTTACTCTATGGTTGGTACTTTTGTCTTGTACTGATCTAATAAGCAACCTTTGAGGATATTAATCTCGTTCAGAACATTTAGTATTAATGCTGACATGAACCCTACATGTTTTGTTCCTCTGAAAGAAGATTTTGTTATGGGAACTTCTTCAGGGGTGTAGTGGTTCCAAAACGAGGTTATTACTAAATCCGTGGTTACAGGACAGTTCAGTAGTCAATAACTGAGTGTCAGATGTTTAGAGCGGGTTAACATAGAGGATGTTATTCCCCAGTCGAACAGGTGTAAAATAACTTGTTCACAATTCTCTTCTCTGTTTAGTAGAGTAAGGGCATCTAGACCAGACCTGTACAAAAAAACACAAGAAAGGGACATAATTAATGAGGGTCACCTATCTGATTAACCACAGCAATAATTTGTTGTGGGATAACATGGGCGCTTACCGTATTATTGAGTAGGAAAGGTGTCCGGGGGTGGCTGGGCAAAAATGCTACAAGGCAGTCATCATAAACCCTGTGGATATAAAGAAGGGGACATAGAGGTAGTCTGTCATCTAAAGATGCGAAAAGCCGATAGTCAGTAAAAGTGTCTATCAAACAGATGGTATAGCACAGGCACTCAATCTGGGTAGGATTCTATCAACTCACTATGTAGCTGTACAGCATTATGTGTACAGGCAGCTTAATGCAGATTGTTGAAGTTGGGTACACCTGTAAAAGGTAGAAGTATTTATATATAAGTATATAAATATACGCATATTGGTCCAGATAGCACAAGGTCCAAAACACATGAGTGAGTGAAAAAAACACCTCACTGTGTCATGAGGCGCATCAGGATGAATGCTAAAAGCGTCATGGTGAGGGAAGTTGAAGTGACGTGAGTGGTAAAAAAGCCGTGAGTGACTGTATCATGCAGTATAAAATAGAGGGTAGATACAGTGTCAGTGACTGTTGTCACAGCCTAGCCCAACCAAGTGCAGTAGAGCTTAGGATTTATCAGAGTTTGCAGGAGTGTCACAACACAGTGATACATGTATCTGTTGGAAATCACTACAACAGTATCACAACGGCATGGTATGGGATCGAGTGCTCTGCAGGTGTTAACCACCACGGGTTCAATTGCAGAGTAGCTGGGGTAGCCGAAGTAAGGTGTAAAAAAGCTTATCGAAACCTAAGGCTCTAGAGAGACACGGTGGGTATTCAAGATTCTCGCAGGACCGCTCACAAGACGTGTTCTGCGCTTGGGAAAGAAGCACCATAAATGGAAAGTGGAAGACAAGGCACGTCTGTCTGTGTGTAGCGTCGGATGTCATGTTAGTAAGTAGAGACCACGGGGACTACGTGTCCTCTGTAGATGTACGTCCGACATGATGGAACCGTGTCGGAGATGCCGGTAGAAGTGGAAATAAATGGAACCTGAATTACAACAGAAGCGTGACGATAAGTCTAATCAACATAGGGTACATAATCCAATAGAGAATGAAAATAAGGTACCTATGTGCAAGATCCTATTTAGGTATAAGATCACCAATATACTTGTGCCAATCCTCAAAGTAAAATGGGTATAAATGTAAAGGGTAACTAAAATACACGTAGTGTTGTATGTAATGCATGGAGGGCCTAAGTAATGTGGGCAATGTTACTCATGAGTGGGTCAAAAACACGCTCCAATCAATGTTTTTGTTTAGACCCGACACAAGCCTTTTCGTGAGGAAAATAATTTTTTGCTCTTGTACACTGAGCCTGTGCTTACTGTTGTTTTCATTATCTGAGAGTCCAATTTTCATTACGACAGTCCATCTCAAATCTTCAGGTTTGTGGCCAACACTGTTAAAGTGGCCTGCTAGGGGTGCATTTAGTGTGTTGGTTCTAATACAACTTTTGTGTTCACCGAATCTAACCTTTATTTTTCTTTCCGTTTTGCCAATATACAGTCTATCGCAGGGGCACCAAATTGCATATACAACCATACTGGTATTACAGTTGCTAAAAGATCTCTGTTCCCACAAATTAGGTAATCCTAAATCTATCAATTTGGTCCTTTTTGTTTGTGCACAGCAACTGCATGAGCCACACGGATTGTGTCCAGTTGGTTTGGGTAGACCCCATTGTTCAGTCAGTGTGGTTTGGTTTACTTTGATGAGAATGTCGTTTCTTGTTAGCTCTTTAAGATTCTTACTCCTCTTAAATGCGTACTTGGGTTGTGGAAGTGGATAATCACCTTGTTCTAGAATGTGCCAATTGCTTTTGATTATTTTGGAGATTTCATTAGTCAATGGATTGAATGTACTCACAAAGACTAGGCTGTCGTCTAGGGCATTCTTTTATCTGTATTCCAACAATGACTCTCTGTTGTTATTAGTGGCCCTTTTTCTGGAGGACTTCACAACTTTCTTAGGATAACCTCTTTTGATTAGGTTCTCTTGCAGTTGGTTGGCTTCATGTACAAAGTCTTCCTTATTACTGCTATTCCTCTTTAATCTAAGGAATTGTTCCGAACTGTACATTTTGTCTGGTATGTTTGGGGTGGAAACTGGAGAATAACAGTAAGGAGTTTTTGTCAGTTTCCTTATGGTAAGGTCTAACTTCCAATACTGATTCAGTTTTGTTCATATAAATGGTCAAATCTAGAAAGTTGATTTAATCGAGACTTCTAGTGTTAGTAAATTTAAGGAATGGATTTTGTACATTCAGCCATACAATAAACAAATCATAGGTAACATCATCTCCGGACCACACCATGAGGATATCATCGGTATACCTCTTCCATAGTTTGATGTGTTGTAGTTAAGGGTTCATCTGGTTCAATATCACATTTGACTCAATCGTTCCAACATACAGGTTAGCCAACGTATGGGCCACTGCTGACCCCATTGCTGTCCAGTGTATCTGTTTGTAAAATTGACCGTTGAAAACGAAGTAATTTTCACAAAGTGCCATTTCGGTGCACCAAAGAATGAAGGAATTAGGGACTCTGCCAGTTTGTCTGGATTCTAGCAATTTCTCTTCAATCATGTTTAGGGTTTCAGTTTGTGGAATTTTAGTGTAGAGGGAGACCACGTCTAAACTTGCTAGTGAGTCAAGTGCTTCAATCTTAAAGCCTCCTATTAGTCTGATGACTTTAGTGGTGTCCTGTATATATGACATCATTTGTTTAACATAGGGTCCCAAGTAACGGTCAGCATATTTGGATAAAGGTTGCAAAAGCGAACCTGTTCCTGAGACCATTGGTCTGCCTGGGGGATTTACTAGGGTTTTGTGAATTTTAGGCAGAGTGTAGAAGGTGGGCACATTCGGTTGGGGTGGCATAAGTATTCTGCTTCTTGTTTCAAGATCCAATTCCTGTAGAGAGATTTCTTTACTTTGGTATTGATCAATGTTTGCAATCTATGTGTAGGGTCTCCCGGTAGATGTTCCTAGAAAGAGGTATCGCTTAATTGGCGATCACATTCAACAATGTAGTCTTGTCTGTTCAATATCACGATTGCACCTCCTTTATCAGCTTTTCTGAGGATGATCTCATGATTCATCTTTAATGATCATATCGCCTCTCGTTCTTTTTTGGAGACATTTTGGAATCCTCGTGTTCTATCCTTTGCCTCGAGTGTCTCTAAGGCGCTCATCAACCTTTTTTTAACACTATAGATTCTGTAGTATAGCTAGCAGTTGGTGGGTTGAATTTCGAGTGTCTGCGTAGACCTGTTTCATTCTCTTCACCAGTCGATGCATTCTCCATGAAGAACTGTTTCAGGTGTATTTTTTCTGAACGATTGTACGAATTCTGTTCTGGTCCTGAATTTATCACAGCTTTCAGTTGGTACAAAGCTAAATCCTTTTTCTAAATCCGATTTTTCCACTTCGTTCGGTAGGTAATTAGATAGATTGACTAGTAATGTGTCTTGCTGCAGAGTTGTCTGGGTTCGAAGTCCCATGTTGCTTGATCCTGGTCTAAAAAAGGAGATTGGGATCATGTGTTACCTCTTCCAATGTTTCTTTGAGGTCTCTTGGATTGGCCACGTCTGGTGTTGGATGCTCTTCTGCCTCTGTAAGCTGCTCTATTTATGGGGTACAGGTCATCGCCATCATCCATAGTTTCATCACTCGACCCAGGTGAACTGTATGAGGTATTCCCAAACCGTACTTTACATCCTCTTGGTGGAATTCTATCTCTTTGGGTGTTCGGTTTGTAGTTGTCTTGTATATATATGAATGCCTTTTCGTGAGTAAAGTTCATTAAGTCTTTCTTCATTCTCCTTACTCGATCCCTGGTAGTATAGTCTTTGAAATCATCGATTTCTTTGTTGATTTCACCTAGTCTTTTCTTGTAAATATCAAGGGATACAAGTTTTTTTATTTCGTCTTCCAGGGTTATCAATTCCTTAGCAAGTTTGTCTGTCATTTCTTTGGCTGTATCTATAATTAAGATAAGCCAATCTCTCCCGCATTTATTGGCTATGTAGCTCCATTGTAGGATGAACTGTTTATTGTCAAGGAATAGCCATGGTTCGTTTCTTACCACTAATCTTTGTGGTAGGGTTCCGTTGCAGTGGTATTTTTCTGGGATGACTTATGCCCCACTCTTTACAAATACTCCTAAAAGCATTCACTATGCCTCACTCTTTATACATTCCTGCACATGAATTCATGTGATAAAGTGGTTGTATACGAATTGACCGAATGACAACTGACCACATTTTAAAGGTCAATTAGTACATATATGCGGGGGGGAGCCCCCTGCAACCTCCCACCCAATCCAAAAAACCCTGCAACCTCCCACCCAAACCTATTGTATTATTTATAATACAAAATCAAACCAATATATATATATAAAAAAATAAAAGGTCAATTGTGCAAAAGGTCAATTAGGACCATTCAAATTCAACCAATTAGCTCATTCGGTCAATTGTGCTCGGTCAATTTGGGTAATACCAATAAAGTTATTGGGCCACACCAGCCAAGGGAGACGCTGTAAGTATGTGGGCCAGAGGAAGCCACACACTCCATGTTCCAACCCCTGAAAGAGGGCAAGTGGGGAATCCACTATACCACCCATGTCTGCCACAAGCTTGCAAAATAGATCTAATACAGGTGTCCCCTACAGGCAGCCAGGGCCTGTCTGAGGTTCGCAAGTTCATTAGTGAAGTAGGAGTCCTAGCCTGTCATGCTCTAGAGGAACAAATAACGTGAGATGGATGGTGAATAGGACTCTGAAGCAAGATATATAGAAGAGGCAGCAATGGAACGCAAGATCATGAAGCACAACATTGAATTCAAGATGCATGCTATATAGCGCTCCATGGTTATATGGAGTGTTCACGGGTGACTGGCATGCGCTGACCCCATGAAGTGTTGATATGTGAATGGTATTTTAGTCAAGCCTGGAATACTGTGCTGAGGGAGCTGGTGCGATCAGGGACCTGGGGATAACTCTGAGGGATCTTATGAGCGAATATAGCTGTTCATTATCTATTGTCACACCAAGACCACCGGCCACTAAGGTCATGTTCTTCACTATCCGGCTGGGCAGCTGAGCAAGTGAATTAGAGGCAGTTGTCAAAGGCGACACGCTGGGGTGAAGTCCACCACCAACACGCAGTAGTGTGGCCATCAGTATCACGGACGAGACGCCGGCTAACGGCTGAGCTAGGCTGGCTGCTGCCTCTCGGAGGAGAGGTCAAGCGATGTAGAGGCAGCCCGCCCAGCTACAGAGTCTGGCTATGAAGGGTGCAGAGGGAAAGAACCACCCTCCACAGAACGGCTCAGCTTAGGAATGATGACATCAGGCTCAGTGCTCAAATAACGTTTGCGCGGCTCCTGGGGATCCCTTCCACTAATGTAGGCGAATGCCCTGAGGAGTGCATAGCTGAGCTGAGAGGGGCTGGTGCTCTGAAAGAGAGACAGTCAGTCACAGCAAGACTGATTTTTGTTGCCCTTATGTTGCCAAAGGAGTGCAGAAAGACCAGCACTGTGAGTAGTGTATCACAGAGCTAAAGGTGTAAAGCACAGCCTGGATTTGGATGATAGGGGTCATTGTTGTGGCTATGACCCGAGTATCAACGGTTTTACCATTATTTGTGTATTAGAATTTGACCCTGTTGGCAAGTAAAGATAAGTTGGGAGAAGTGACGTGAAGAGAGTGAGTAGATGGCGATGCCAGGCGTAACAGGCCATCCCAACATTATAGCTTACAAAGCCCAGTAAAAGAAAAATGGAACCAATGGAAGAAGGGTTTCTTGCATTATGTCCGTGCTGCATGTGAGAATATCCTCTCTACTGACGGGAATGTGTCCTTTTCAGGGACGTCATTTAAGGGTCTCTAGGAGTCTCAACTGTGACCTCTGAGGTCTCCCTTGCTACCCCTGTGGACTCCCTTGCTACCCCTAAAAACAGTTTTTAATGCAAGCTCCTGGGCTGTCGCCAGCGCCAGCACCATGCGGCTGTTTGCTTCTGGAGTGGCTGGCTTTCATGTCAGGCCTCTTAAAAAAAACAAAAAAAGAACAGGGTTTCCACAAGTCTACAACTTTCAGCACTGACCCTAAATAAGAAATAATAGGAATACCAAATAAGGGGGTCATTCTGAGTTGGGCTGTAAGGGATACCAGGCACCGGTAAGGAGACCGGTGCCGGTAATCCCTTACCGCCCAATTCCTAGGTCCCTTAGCGGGAACCGTAAAGGATGTGTGGTCTGACCACACATCCTTTACAGGTCCCGCTAAGGGACCGGGGCGCTAATAACGGGCCTACTATTCGCGGGCCCGTTATTAGCGCCTTGCCCATTCCCATTGAGCCCTATGGGGGCTCAAATGGGAATGGGGAATGGTTGGTTGAATGGGGACTTACCGGGTACTCCAGGGTCGGAATCACCCGGTAAGTCCCCATTCAACCAGATCGGTGTCGGACCCGGTTTTGGAGGTAGCAATGGCGCAAATAGCGCCATGGCTACCTCCAAACTCGGAATGAGGCCCAATGTCTCTTTCTGGAATTCTGTGCAATAATTGCTAGACTCATTAAATGTTTATTTCAGGCCCACTTCAGGGGGTGAGTCACTGATTTAGTCTGTTCTTAAACACCTCAACTCAGCCTTTTGTCCTTTTGAGGTCGATAAATGAGTACCAACACAGGTTGGGTGACATTGGATGTATATTTTTTCTATATAAAGCACATAAGCGTAAATCCTATATAATAAAACATCATTATCATTTGGCCATGAACGTCTGCTTGCGTTCACAGTCATTTGGTAATATGGGCCTATACACACTGATCTTAATGATACATATGGCGATCCATTCTTGTATGAAATGTACACCACATTATAGTGATATCGTAACCCAATTTTTCGTAGTGTACTTAGGAACAATGCTATGTAATGCAACTTCCTGTTTTGTCAAGGGGTGAAAGGTTGTGTTCCATCACTTCCCACAATATCACTTCGGGGTGAGGTTAAATGACATCACGTCCTGTGATGTCATCAGAGGTCAAGGGTCACTTCCACTACCCCTGGCATTTTGGTGAAATGACGTCCCTGGTCCCTTTTTATTCACTTTTTCGGCCATGAAGTTCAGCACATAAATGAGACCTTGCGAAAGTTAGATGAGGCCACGGAAGTGTCAGCATCTAATTAATTTGATTCTGTGTTACTTAAACTAAATATTCACTTGAACCACAAGACCAGCACTATCTTGGAGAGATACAATTTTGGACTGAGAGTACAAGAGGGTGGAGAATCTATTGAAGAGTACATCACAGCGCTGCAAGATTTAGCTTTACCTTGCAAGTATGGCAACATGCTGGATATGATATGATATGATAGTTTATGGGTATTCAAACTAAGAATATGCTGGGTTCAATTGCAATATATATTTGTGTATCCAATGATGTATTCCCTAAAAGGTGGACAAGAGAAATCATTACTGCTCTAGCCAGTGCAAATGTTTCAATTGACTTGCTAATCAAGAATCCTGTTTTAGCAAAGAAAAGATTGTATTGGCATGATTGGAACGTAACACAAGAACAATGTAAAAAATATGTAGATTTTGATCGAAATTTGTTCCCTCACAAGAAGCTCAAACAAATGGCCCACTATCTTTTAAAGTCTCCATCACACCATGTTCGTTCTGAAATGTTAAGATTGCGTTTGAATTTACAGGCCACAAATCAAATTCTAGCACGAAGAGGTGTAATCCTAAAAACTGAAACATCTTGTCGTTTCTGTAAAGATGCTACGCAAGTAGAGTGCTTAGCTCACCTAGTAGTGGATTGCCCGGCTTTGAGTGGTATACGAAAACATTTCTTTAGTAATGTATTACAATTATACTGTGATCGCTCATCATATGAAATATGGACTATATTAATGACAAGCAATCGCACTGCTATTCACATCGCTTTAACGCAATTTATAAAAACGATATTACCTCGCAATTTATCGTTTATGGCCATTTGACAAATGTATTTTAAACTTCAGGATATGCGGGTTTTATTTATTCATCTTAGTTTTCAACTTTTAACATTATTTGTCAATTGTCCTTGTGAACAAAACATTGTCTATTACTTCTGAATCAAATCTGTAAAATTAAATCAATTAATCAAACATGCACATAGGCTATAGAAAGCTTGAAAAATTGTAAACTCGATAAATCAATTTATGTAAAAATGTTTTATGAAAAATTGTAAAATTGTAAAATTGCAAAATTGGGAAAGATTAATGTATTTTGTAATGAAGAACTTTTTTGAAAGGTTGAATTTATTCAGCCAACCAAAATAAAAAAAAAAAAAAAGATATGATAGTTTATTTATATAGCGCCTATACACAATGTGTTTTAAAGCGCTTCAAGGCAAGGGAGGGAACAAGGGCAAGTACAATGACATTCTTACAGGCCATGAAAAGTAAGGATGTGAAATTAACTATTGTACTCGGCCTGACGACATTTCAGATAGTGCAAGTGCTAAAACATAGATTAGGAAGGGAGGGGGAGAGTGGGAAGGAAATGGAAACAGACAGGCGACTACAGTACTAGGCCTGATGACATTTCTGGTAGAGCCGGAGAAAACCAAAAGGTGAGGGAGAGGGGTGCAGAAGGGGAGGAACAAAACTAGCCACTATCGTACAAGGCCTGACGACATTTCAGATAGTGCTGGAGGAGGGAGGGGACAAGTAAGGTGAGGTGGGAGGGGACAGACGAGGCTTCTATCATACTAGGTCCAGGGACAATTCTGATAGAGTAAGTGCATAGAAGAAAGTAAGGGGAGGAGAGGAGGAGATAGGAAAAGGGAGAAAGAGAGAGGAGGATAGAACAGAGATAAAGCAGTCAAAAAGAGAAGCAATTGCAGAAGTCAGTAGTAACACATAATGTTGCAAGCCAAGATACAAGATGAAGATGGCAACAGCATAATTCAGGCCCACCATGAGTACAAGATGCAAAGGAAGTCCAGCATGAGAGTTGAGAAAGGGTGACGCACAGTGAAACAATGAAGTCCAGCATTAGCCACAAGACGGTGATGGTCAAACCAGAATGTATCAGGACAGACTCCTGCAGAAGTAGGCTGGAGGGTGAGGGAGGAGGAGCAGGGTAGAAGAATCAAGCAAAAGAGCAAACACCTGTGTGCGAGAAGGGTGGATGGCACAAGGGAACATCACGGGGGACCAGAGGGCTTGGGGATGGCCTGTGAGGACCGAGAGAGTAAACACATGTTGGTGCATGCTTACCTGCTGTGTGAGCAGGGGTTCGGGCCCTGGGTCCTCCTGGTTCGAACAGGTCCACACAGGAATAGCCCTTTTCTTCATCTGCCCTTCACTTTGGACACCCGGGTGAGAGAAGCCCTTGAACTAAGAGTTAAGAGCAGGAAGGAAGAGGCAGGGCTAAGAAGGTTGCTGGTGCTAAGGCCAGGTGACCTAGATCCACTTGCACCTGCTCCCCATCTGCAAAGGAAAAGAGGCTGGAGGGCTCCTTAAGTATGGAAAAAGAGCAGCAACCAGGAAGGCACCAGGTGGGCTGGGCTTGCTAAGTGGGGAAAAAAAGCGGCAATCTGGAAGGAACCAGGTGGGTGGGGCTTAGGCCAGGTGACCTAGATCCACTTGCACCTGCTCCCCATCTGCAAAGGAAAAGAGGCTGGAGGGCTCGTTATGTAGGGAAAAAGAGCGGCAACCAGGAAGGCATCAGGTGGGTGGGGCTTGCTAAGGGGGGAAAAAGAGCGGCAACCTGGAAGGCGCCATGTAGGTGGCTTATGTAGGGAAAAAGAGCAGCAACCAGGAAGGCACCAGGTGGGTGGGGCTTGCTAAGTGGGGAAAAAGAGCAGCAACCTAGAAGGCACCAGGTGGGCAGAGCTTAGGCCAGGTGACCAAGATCCACGTATACCTGCTCCCCATCTGCCCTGGATGAACAGATCAGAGCCCAGTTTATGACCCACTGCAGCAATAACAAGATCAGGGAAGAGTTATGGTTGAGGGATGATCCTGGTCTAGATGAAGTTATGTGTACAGCAAAGTAAGTGGAACATTCCATGTAATGTGTCGCGAAGCTGCAGAACAATGAGATCAATGAGAGTAACATGGACATATTGAAAGTAGACACTGACAGGAAAGGGACGAAAAAGTTCAAAGGTGTAGCGCAATGACAGTGAGGAGTACCAGACACAAAAGGGAACAGACCAAAAGGTCAAAAAGTGGACGCCTGTGTTTTGATGTGCCAGTGGGATGCATTTTGCAGGTTCACCGGCATGTCCAGGGAGAAAAGTGACTTGTTCAATGTGCAAAACGTGTGGTCACTATGCAAACTGTTGTAAGAATGTTAACATGGGAGGGAATAAAGTATTTTATGATACTACGGATGGGCAACAATCTTCAGGGGAGAAGGAGGATGGTCCATCAGAAATGATAACCGTAAGTATGATTCAGAGTATAGACGATGAGATTTGAGAGTCCAGAGGTCAAAATGATGGCTGACTCAGTTGCGAAAGTGTCATTGATGTCATGAGATGTGTTTAAACGTTAAATTCAAGGAGAGGTTAAAAATGTGTTGCCTCCCGATATAAGAACTGGTGCCTATAACCTAGAAAGAATACACTTGTTGGGTTATTATATTGCAAGGTTGGATTTTAAAGTAAGGCATGTAAGTGCAAAAATATACATCACGAAGAAGGGAGAAACATTGTTGGGGTGGAGAGAGCAATAGAAATTGGGAGTAAGACATGATCCCAATACTGAAGAACAAGTGTTGCAAGTTAACTCGAGCCCCTGTATGAGCCTGGTAGATCATGTTAAGGATGTGTTTGCTGGAAAGATTGGAAGAGTCAAGGGAATGATACGCAAAATCATTCTTAAGGTAGCAAGTGTGCCTGTGGCAGCTAAACAGCAGGCTTGCCCATTGATATTGAACAATGGTGTGAAAAGTGAACCTAAGAAATTGAGCAAATTGGGTGTGATAGAACGAGCAGGGAGTGTATATTGTGTGTCTCCTTTGCTTGTTGTGAAAAAAACTAATGAAGAACAGAGATTATGCATATACCTCCAGAAGCTCAATAATTGTGTTGCTGTGGAAAGACACCCCCTCCAAAATATGTTGGAAATGTTGACAATAATTGGAAAGGCAAAACATTTTTCAAAGGTGGTCATGGCGCCTGCATACCATCAGACTGAATTGGAAGAAGAGTCACGTCAACTAACTGTGCTCATTACTCATGAGGGTATTTTTCAATTTCATAGGATGCCATTTGGCCTTGTATCGGCTTTGTCAGTTTTTGAGAAAATAATGAATAAACTATTCAAGGGTGTGAGTGGTGTGCACTGTTTGCAAGATGATGTATTGGTATGTTGGGAGATGTTAGAGAAGCATGAGGATACATTGGAACGAGTGCTGAAAATTCTGGGGAGTAAAGTTTTTTTTCTGAGGAGGGAGAAGTGTGTATTTAGAGAAGACTCTGTCCAGTATCTGGGACATGAGATTTGTATGGCAGGTCTTAGACACAAACCCTTGTGATATCTGAAAAAATGTGATTTAGAACAATACATTGTCAGTACATTTGAATGATTAACTCATAAGTGAAAATCAATCATATTTTCTTTTAAATGTCATATTGAATACAAACAATAGCAGATTGCAACTAATCATTCAAGAATTCAATTCATTCAACCCATACAATACATTCAATCCATCCATGTACACAGATACACTGTACATTCAATAGAACTGTGTACAAAAACATCAAGGAAAATTGCAAATAAAACAACAGAAAAGCCAAAGAATAAAGTATTTAGAAAAAATGTATAATTTGAAATGTAGACAAGAGAAGACTAGGATGGCTTAATCTTTCCAATGCTGACTTCCTGCTACTCCAAAAGAGACCAAAACCCAACATGGTGGATGCAGTAAAGAAAATCCTCTAACCAAAGGAAAAGGAAGAGCTGTGGTCCTTCCTTCGGATGATAGAATTCTACCTTTGCAGACAAGGTGGAGAAAATGAGATGGTTGCTAAAAAAGGGTATGGAATTTCTCTGGAATGTGGACTGTGAATAAGAGTTTGTTTGTTGCAATAAAAAAGAAGATTGGCATGGCAAAAGCCCTTGACTAGTTTGACACACAAAAGAGAATCATAATCATAGTTGGCTCTAGTGATAATGGTTTAAGTGGGGTGCTTTTGCAAAAATGGGATGAAGTGAAGGAAGAAGTCAGATCTCACGCATCAAGAGGGGTGCGGGGCAATGAGAAAAATGATTCTGTTCTAGAGAAGGAAGAATTGGTGTGCCACTGGGTCATTGAACATTTTTTAAATGTTGTTTGGGGTGCTGAGTTTATAATCAGGACAGACCATAAACTTCTCAAAGCAATATTTGAAGCGAAGGGGCTAGGCAAAGTATTCAGGAGAGTTGCCAGTTGGGTGGCTCGCATTCAAGGGCACAAGTTTGTGACGGAAGGGATTCCCGTCTGAGAGGATGTTTTAGCAGACCACTTGTTGAGATTAGGGGGTATTGAGGAAGGCGATATGCCAGAGATAACTCACTTGGTGTTTGTCACTCATGATCGTATGTTAACAAAGGAGGAATAGATGGAAGCCATGAGAATGGAGGAGGTGTTGTGCAGGATAGTACAGTTTATGGGTCAGGGTTGGCCCGATAAAATATTGTTGTGTTTGGAGGCACCCCAGACAAGGTGAGGAGCGATTTGGCTGTGGATGTGCTAGGGCCAATAGACCTCAGAGGAGGGCGTGGAAAATCTACAATGGTTTAGGCTGATATACTATTGAAGTAGACAGAGTTTAAGATCGCAAGGGAAGCGACCGGTGAGGTTATTTTGGAATTCTAACAAGGGGTGTTTGAAAGAGATGGTATACTGGACTCTATATTAACAGAAACAATGTGTTGGTGTATATTTTGAGGAATATGTTCTGTGATGTACAATAGAGCACAAAAGGACTGTGGTTTACCACCCAGAGAGTAATGGGGGTAGTGGAGAGGGTAAATCGATGTGAGATGGAGGCTGTCAGAATGGCGGTGGTGTGTGGTCTCAATAAGAAGGTAGCCATGAGGGAGAGGCTATATGTGGTTCGGATGGCACCCCATGCCACCAAAGGGTTAAGTCCCTTTGAGCTAATGAGGGGAATAAAGGGTAATACCAAAGTTACGCCTCCCTGGTTAGGGTGAGCGAGAGAATTGGACTGTGGAGTGGAAGAGTTGAGATAAGAAAAAGGAAGCATGGGTGAGAAGAGAGAATCAATTAAACAGATAGAAGGCAGTGAAATGCGTAGACGGGACTAGGTTTGTATAAAGCAGGGCATGGGAAAAAAGAAAGTGGATCCGCTGTATTGGGACCCTGTGCAAGTAAAAGATGTACTAAGAAGAGCTGTGAGAATGCAGGGAGGTTAGGTGTGTAACCTGGGCAGAGTGGCACTTGTGAAACAGAGAGCATGAGAAAGGGAAAGGTGCATAGATTAGGGAGATGAGATGTGTTGTATAGTTATCCATGGTTACATGGAGTGTTTGCGGGTGACTGGCATGCGCTGATCCCATGGCAACGTGGAGCGTTGATATGTGAATTGAGTTCTAGTGAAGCCAGTAATACTGTGCTGAGGAAGTTGGTGCAAGCAGGGAGTTGGGGGTCACTCAGAGGGATCTTATGAGAGAATAAAGCTGTTCATGACCCTGCCTGGCTGCAGCTTCATCTTTATTTCAATGCAAAATGAATGGAGAGAGAACACTTGTGACTGATGATAAGATGATGGGCGCACAAGCCCAGGGATCATATCTCTCCAGAACTGAAATCTCTGCACTGCCACCCAGTGGCAGCGAGGATTAAGTTCAATCCTCAATACCTTCAACTCTCTCTTCCTAAATATCTTCCTTCTCGAGCTCTTCGCTCATCCACCTCTCTCAGAGTTAGTCACTTCTCCAAGCAGCGAGATGGTGGTAGATCTCTTTCTTCTGCTGGGGCCTCCCTCTGGAACAGCCTCCTTGCCTCACTGAAACTTGAGGAGAACCATCTCGGTTCCAGAAGAATCTCAATAACGTCCTCTTTGCTTCTGCTTTCTCTCCTCCTCTCCCCTGTTGGTCTCCTGGCTGAATCTGATACTGCACTGGTTACCTGGCTACGCTCTGATCGCGGGCCCAGGTCCGCTCCCTGTCAGCTGCACACCACACCGCCACTCTGGCAACTCTTGCACTCAGGGACTGTTTCTGTATCCCTACAGCCCCTACTAGCACTTGACATCTGATGTCTGCACTTACCCCATGCACTTGCCTCCAGCTAGCTGCACTTTTATTTATTATTTATTGTCTTTATTTATTTGATTATTATCGTGTACATTATATGTACTGCACTGCCCCTCCCCTTCCCCCCGCAATTTCCCCCTTTTCGCTCCCCTGCACTTGTGCGATCTCAATGTCACCTAGCCTAGTAGGATTGCTGTCTCTGTCTTCCCTCTGTTTCCCCTCCCTTGCCTCGTTGTGCCGTGAAACACTTGTGTATAGGCACGTTATACATGCCATATCATATCATATCACAAACAAAACCAGCAGAAACCTCCAATTATGTGGATTTGAATTGGGGATAACCCACAGAAGGAATAGGTTGTACACAGGACTAGGTAAAACCAATAAATAATGGTAAGGCAGTCAGAGCCCATATTGGCTCAATCACCCTCTCGCCCACAGTAAAAATGGCAGGCATTCTCCACTAACTGGTTCACTTAGAATAGTGTTCTTGAGATCTGAGGTTAAATATAGAGCAAGAGTGATGGAGAGACATACAGAGAGTGAGAGAGAGCTAGACAGAAGATATGGAAAGAGATTGGATTGAGGAGCTAAAGGGAGAGCATGGCCAAGAGGAGTGGAATTAAGAACTGGAGCAGGAGGTAGTGGAGGAGCAAGAACAGAGGGAGAATCGGGTGTAGGAGCAGGAATAGCACGGCAATATCTGCAGTATAAATGCCTTAGGGATCATGTTCCCAATAGTAGAACCCAGGTGAAATCAATGATCCTTTTGAGAACCTGGCTACAGAATCTGGAGAGACCGGATAGGGTGTGCTGGAGAGGTTGCTGAAGTAAGGAAGGGGCACGCTATCTCATAAGTTGCTTAAAACAGTCAGGGGTTCTATAAACCCTTAACGTTGCTGAGAAAAACTTGGTGGTACATTCTCTTAAGGTTGATGATGAAATCAGGGGCACTGTACTTCCTTAAAGTGACAGAGCGAGCAGGCTGCTATTTCATGAGGAAAATACAACAACAGGTCAAAGACATGGAGGGGTTCAAACTAGGGTAGAAGTGAACAGGCCATCAGCAATAACTCAAGAACCTGAAGTTAGGACCAGGCAGAGAGAGAGGCAGTTTACCCATACCTACCCAAGTATAGGGGATATCTAAACACAATGGAGCTCATTATGGGTCTGACGGTAACTGTGCAGGTTGCCGCTGGACCCGCAAATATATACTTCCCAGGGATACTGGGGGATTACAACCCCAGTGACCCGGAAAGTCAGGGGCTGGTAAAATGTTGTTCCCCATTCCCATAGAGTCCCATAGGACTCTATGTGAGTGGGGACCACAGAAGCACTGGTACCGTTGCTAGCAGTGCCAGTGCTTCCAAGACTGTCTGCCTACCGTGGCCGATGTGCCCGGCAGAGTCAGACTTGTCAGGCACGCCGGCTCTGGCAGGGAGACCTGTAGCATGCCGGTCGGGAAACAACAGTGCCAGTAAGCTCACTGGCACAGTTGTTTCTGGACCGGAAAACTTGTAATGAGCCCCAATGTCTCAGCAGGGAAGGCTAAGCCAGGAAACGGGGGGTGGAGGGGAAATACTCACCTGGTCATTCAGACCGATCAGAACATGATGGGAACAACAACCATCAGTGGCCAACTAGACAGTATATAACCTGGGTCTCAGAGGACAAGACCTAACTAAAGAAGTGGCAGGGATATGGCCCTCATTACAAGTTTGTTGATATCCCACTGGTAATTCCAGCAGGAAACCGGCAAACTGACCTACCGTTTCTGCTGACTGATATCCTGGAATTACTGAGATATTACAGGTGTCAGAAAGGGTGGTAAATCCTCATTGCCAGGGGACTCCCAGTATTAATACTGACCGTTTTTTTTTCCAATGGGGGCCTGATTTACCTCCGACTCATTGCTGGTGGTAAATCAGGGAATTCCAACAACAAACCTGTAGTTTGCCTGTCTGGTAAAAGTGCCAGTCATGGTATTACCACCACTTTTACCAGCATTTTTCACAGACTGGCAAACTTGTAATGAGGGCCATGAGTAACTTCAATTAATTTGTCCTGAGTGTGACCGCCTCTGGAACTCTGCTGTTTAGAATAGAGGGTGTATTTTTGGGACTCGACCATTGGTCCACTTAGAACGAGGAATAAACCACGTGTGTTCACCATCCTGACACTTTGTTTTGTTTATAGAAAAATATCCTCTTTTCTATTATTTAGAAGAACCTCTTATTCCCCTAGGAGTTCTTTCGATCCACTCTTGTGATTCTTAATGTTTGAGTGCTTCATCCAGCAGGCTTCTGGCGGGTGGAATCTGGGATGGGAGACAGTGGGGGAAAGGGAAACGTATCAGTTGCAGCCTATTGTCCTCTTGTGCAGATGACTTTTCTATGTAGTAAGTCCCTACGGTGTGCAACTTCTTTATGTCTGTAAATGAAATCTGCCTGAAAATGTTAAAGTCCAGTGAAGTTGCACCTCAGGGATGCATATCCCAGAATACATTCTATTGCTCATTGTGGAAGGGTGCATATGGGACTATGTAGGAAAGATTAATGAAGATGGAATAAGGTATAATTAATCAAATACAATGTGCTTGGATTGTGCCTTTTTGTTATGACAATAGAATGAAACATGCTTAAAAGCACAGCCCTGTGTACTTCAATGAAGATAACTAGATCCTATTCTTTAAGATGCATCACCCTGTCATTATACATTTAAATAATGTGTGTATTTCTGTTGTTTTCATTTCTCAAATCTGCATCTCATTATATGTGGCAGCAGACTGCTCACTTTGAAAAATTGTGTATTTCCTTAACAGTAACAGATGTACCAAATGCATGGCCATTGCCATATAGAAATATGGCAAGTCAGACAAGCTGTTTGTAAATAAAGTTCAAATTAAACATTGCACACTTTAAAAACTGTACAGAAATCAAACCATACCGTGAGTGCAGTAAACAATCTAGGTGTTAAATAGACTTACATTACAGTTGGAAGAGGGAGAGAAGTATTGCCATTGTATCCTGAACACTAGGTCCCTGTCCCTTTAAGAATCAAAGGAGTGCAGAGCTAGTATCTGAATACATGATTTTAGAAGCATGGAAGGCCAGTAGCATTTGAAGTCATGATTAAGCCACCTGCTACAGTCAGGCCTTTCATCCATCATTTGATAAACCCATTAATTGGACTGCACGCCCTGCAATAAAGGTTCACTTTAGAAAATACCCAAGAAATACATTCAAATACACGTTCCAAAAATCTAATTTTGAGTGTCTGGGACTGTGTCATGAGCATCAGGCAGCCTTTCCCCAGCATTTTATAACTAAATAGAAAACATTTGACATTTTGCTCAGCTGATCCAGCTCTGTGCAAGTTAACAATTAAGTTTAAGTGGAACCCCATGTATGTAAATATTCATGTGTAGATTCCAGGTTGGCAAACATTTGCCAGAGAGCATTAGCTAATTTTATTCCATGGAACATGGGCTATGGACCCAGTGGAGCTCCAAGGCTACTAGGCGTTTCAGGCCCCTGCACAGAAGGGATCTAGGAAGCATCCAAGTGGATGGATATCAATATGATTTGGTTATTCCCTGAATTGGCAAGTAGTTTTGAGAGAAAATTGTTTGTTTGATCTCCAACATCTGGTTGTGTCTACTCCAGACGGTTTTTACTTTCTGCTATTTAATGTGAATAACAGAACGAACTCCATGACTACTGTTAATGAGATATGTGAACTGGTAACCAGATGGGGAGGATATGACCAACTAAATACCTACATAGTGATCGTGGGTGATTTCAATTTACAAATTGAACACCTATCTGATCTGGAAGAGATGCAGGACAACCGGGATTCAGCCTGGATGTACCATCTCAGTTGGCTGCCCAGCCTAAGCGAACTCAGAACTTGCCAGTTGAATCAGCCTGTTCACTTTTTTCGCTCGTGTTAAGGACGTGTAACAGGCATTTCTGTGAAGATCAACCTGTTGCCCACCAGTTTTCTGGGTCCAATGTATCTTCTTTGATCGACTATATCCTAGTTTCCCTTGGGGCCTGGAGATTTATAGCTAAGTTCAAGATTCTCAATAGACAGGAAAGCGTTCATCAACTGTTATCGAGCAACCTCTCGCTCCACTGTAACTCTCCTTCCACTTGGAGCCCTCCCTTGCCAACGCGAGCTGTGGCTGTTACAGGACATGCAAAGAAAGGGGTGAAGTGGGTGAATCTTTTGAAGCAGGCAGTGGTCGAAGTGAGCGGGAGTGGTCGGGAGCGGTACTCCTCTACTTTTTTAAATTACCTTTTATAGCTCCTATACTTTTATTTTAAAAATAAACTGTTCTGGAATGGTTTCGTTTTAAAATAAAAGTGTAGGAAGAAGTTGAAACTTGCACTTTCAGTGCACTGCACTGGACGTTCCCTTGGGGGTGTGTATTCTGTGTGGGAGGAGTGTGGTTATGGGGTTTGTGGAGAGTGGGTGCAGGCCAGCAGGGAACATAGTTCCACTACTTCTTTTCGTACACTTCGACCCCTGGAAGCGGGATATCATCCCAGATCTTTATAAAACAACCCTTCCATATATTGAGAATATTTGCAGCCCTGGTTCTAATGACCATCAGGTTCTTGCCGATTTAGGAGAGATTATCCTTGGCGTTTTACCTCTTGTAACCCACCCAAGATCAGCAGTAAAAAGACACATTATTAAAGGTGGATTGGTATGATTCGGAATGTGCCCAGGCTAAGCAGTGTCTGGTGGATTGTCTGTCTTCAATTTCACCTATTGATAAACCTCTGCTGGGAGCTAGACGCATGTAATACAAAAGCACCATTAAGAAGAAAAAAAGAGATGTATCTAAGAATGCAATGGGCTGACCTAGCGGATGCACGTGACAATGGCGATTCTATCACATTTTGGAAGCTGTCCTCTGGAACATAGGTCAATGGGGATACGACCATCAGGTTCAGCGTTACCTCTAATGCTTGGCAGAGCCATTTTTTACATTATTTGGGGGTGGACAGAATCGGTGTATGCGGAGTGATCAGGAGGAGAATTTAGAGGGTTGCATTAGTGGATTTATTATAACCTTGGAGGAGGTTGTTGTAGCCATTAAAACATTAGAGAGGGGTAAAGCAGAATGCTGTGACAGGATCACTGCAGGCATCTTTAAAGATGAGCGATTAATCTAGGGATCTGGTGTAATCATAATAAAGCAGTGACAAGGTATGGTCTAGCCGGCAAAACCACCCCACCGTTTGATGCCACCAAAGACATAAGGCAGCGGTGCGTGCCGGCCCCAGTGATTTTCAATATTAATATCAATGAGCTGATAGTTTCCCTTCAACAAAATTGCCTAGATCCCCCTCAAATGGGCACAGACATTTATCCTGGTCTATTTTTCACAGATTGCGCTGTACTTCTGGCTACATCCCTTCAGGGCCTAAGAGTTACCATGGCAACATTTACCAGGCAATGTGGGGAATTAAGACTGCTCTTGAACATCAGCAAAACCAAATCCCTTGTTTTTAAACATAGGTTCGCTAAGCACCAGGCTCTGGACACCAGGGTTAATGGACAAAAGCTCAAGCAAGTCTTGTTTTATGACTAACTTGTTACTCTCTACCACGAAAGCGGCCACTGGTCTATACAATTGGTTAAAGCCTGCTCAAACTTCGAAAAATATAGTGGAGCTACCCATGCTTTTTTTTTCTCTGGCATGGTAGGGGTGAAATAAAGCCAGCATTAGAACTGAATGAGAAGGAAGCCATAATTGCTGCTAAATTTGATCTGAACTCTGGGGTTGTGCTAATATATCTTGTTTATCGATAGCTGAGAGCAACATTTTAAAAAACATTGCTCCAACTACCGCAGGGTGCACCGGATATGTTAATTCAGATGGAACTTGATTTGAGCCACATAGGTAACAAGGCTTTTACAAAGCCTGTTTTGTACGGGTTAAGATTGAGGTATACCCTGTCCCATGATAATGTGTGGATGAGTTGATTTATGTAAAAAATCTGTAAGGTGGAAAGAGTTTGCCATGGGATGTCCATTTACATAAAAAAAAGCTTTATGAGATGGAGGAGCAAGATCTCTGGTTACACCCTCAGAAAATTACTAAGGCACTATCCAACAAGTTTAAGAAAGAAGCAATCGTATCTCACTCAAGAAGGGAAATGATACAGGCAAGCCAGAAGCTAAAATCATCAGGATAAAGCACGATTTTGGTTATAAAGCTTATTTTGACTAATTACAATCTACCTTTGCCTAAGCTCTTTTCGTCGACTTTAGGATGGCAAGCCTTCAGTTAGCCTCCTTCACAAAATCTTGGGGTATCGGTAACTTAGACAAATACTTTTGTGCGGCATTGATGGGGAAACTGAGATACATTTCCACTTTCTGTGTCCGCAGCTCATATCTCTGAGATATATTTATTTAAGGCCATTCCAGTTTTTGGGAACTGCTCTGCCCTTGAAGCCCTGTAACAGTGTAAACAGACAGATGATAAGGATAAGGTCCGTAGAGTAGAAACATGTATTCATGGTGCATGGTTGGTGAGAGCTAAAGCCAGGATGAAACAATGCCTATGACCTAAAAGGTTGAATTTACCTGTGGTGTGACTGATTATTCTGGACATCAAGCATTTGTGTATGTAAGAGATGCTTTTATATTGGGGGCTGCGAGGGTTGTCTCTCCTATAAATGGCAATTTTAGTAGGTTAGCTTTTTAATCCCTGTTTTTGGTTAGCATATTGATTGGGTTGTGAACATTCTTCCCCCAATATCTCGTACTATCTAGTTTTGTTTACGAGCAAATAGATTTAGTGAATGTATTCTGTGTATTTACGCCTTAGTGTGTATTATCTTGTTTTTAACTCTGCCTTTGTATTTTAAAGAAACAGTATGTTGTGTTGTTGTACTCTTAATGGTTTTAAAAAAAAGATAGGACATGAAATTATAATTAAGTTTAAGTGGACCCCCCATGTATGTAAATGTTATTTTAAATGTACCAGTTTAAATTTAACAACAACAAACACCTTTTTTCTCATATTATGGCAATATCTTGGTAGTTTGTGCAAGCAAAGATAATTCTGGAATCAGGGGTACGTGCCCAACAGAATGAGTCTGAAAATTATATATTGAGATATATATATATATTCATAATTAATAAATTGACATAGTTTAATACCTTTTCCATCTTGCATGCCACCAAAGCGTGCAACATGTCTAAAGATGCAAATCTGCTCTGCAATATCAAAAATGTGCATATTACTGATAGGAAAAATGCATGACAAATGTTTTTGAAGAAATATGGGTTTAAGTCTAAAATTAAACAGAGCCATTTCTAAATATGTTGGATCTATCAAAAATGAGCGTGTCTTCCCTGGGAGTATCAATTTCCTAATAGACCAAACGCAATGACTCAGTCAATCAAAATTGATTATGTCTGATGACACTATGTGGGAAAATGTAGACTCTATATAAGCCCAAGCCCAAAGAAAGGAGAGGGGAGGGGGATCTGGGATTCTATAAAGTTTACAGATGGGGAAACCCTGCCCAAGAGGATGTGTCCTGAGGTGAGAGAATACTGTGAGATGATGGGAAGACTCGTCAGATGGTCTTATCCTTAGGAAGCCTGAAGCAGAACAATTTCCAAGCAGAGGCCCAGAGGCATTCCTGACTGGTTGGTGCTGCCTGGCGATGTTTGATACCATGTCAGTTCTGCGCTTTGGAAGACACACCCAGAAATCAGTATAAAAGCCCCAATGGCATTAGATATATGTCCTCAGAAATCATTTCTCTGCTAGGCCACTGAAGAAGATGCGAATGGCAGGAAAGTCACTAAGCAACTGATATAAAATAGAATGATGCTGTATTTTCAGCATAATATACCTTGCTTTCTGACCATATTCAAAACTACTGGGAACATTATTTACAACAGAATACCATAGTAGTGTTGGCACAAAATATCACTTAGTAAAGAGCTGTTTGGAAGAGGAGTCTGCAAAAAACAGATGAAGAAAAGCGGCATACAATCAAAATACCATAAAAAGTCTCAGGAACAAATACATCAAACAAGGATCAGCGTCAACTGGCTAACATCACAGAATGCCAGCGAATTAAAAAAGAGGTCGGTCACTATGACTTATTGAGTCCCACAGTTGCTTCTCAGGACAAAAAGGAAGAAACAAAGGAAGAAAGGAGAAAAACAAGAACAAGGCCAGACAAGATGGTGACCTATTTTCAAAATGGGAAAAATGTGCCCAAAAGAAAGATCAGGAGGATCCAGGGGGTCAGGAGTCAGATGTATCCTTCAGATTGGAATATCAAGAAAATACCACCAATAAATCTGTACCTTTTTTGAAGTCTCTGTTAAATACATTTCCCACAATGGACATCAAGCTGTCTGAAACCTCTTGACTAGCTAAGGTAAATAAGCTCTCTTGGAAAGAAATGTAATGAAGATGTGGTAAGCCAAGCGAGAGAATGGTTTGAATTTGAAAATTGTGGCTCAACAGAACTACTTATTGAAGATATTTTCTGGGAAAAGAATGTACTGTTCAATCATTCCCGTGTTTTGGACGCATTACATATGGTGCAATGCTACGAAAGATAACATCAGCTGACATTGATTTGATTATGTTCTATGATGACTCTGACCTTTTACAGATTTGCCTTTCCAATGTGATTGATCAGCGCAAATTTACTCAGATAAAGGATAGCTCTGGAAAGTTACTATCTACTGTGACTGAGGATTGGTCATGACTACAAGGCACATTGTTCCATGAGTTGAAAGTTCTGTCCTAATAGTGAATTAATGTGTTCTTTTCTGAGTCCACTGTCTAGAAACTCGAGAAGCCAAAAGAAATTAATTAATGATACATGTTTAAGAGAATGATTAACTAAGCATGACAATGTAGCCATGCAAGAAACTTGGCTGATTGCTACGGTCCACTTCAGTGGCTTAATCTCGTTCTGTACTTTAGCAAAACAGAGATAGAAAGGTTGTCCAAGGGTAGGAATCATGATGGCAATCAACAGTAGATTGTACACACATTTATGCATGGAAAGGTTCACAGGCGATTTTATACAAGTGATTAAATTGCAGTTTAATGATGGATTATTGAAGGATAGTATAAGCTTAGTGATCAATATATGTGCTTCACAAGCCCGAAATATACATGTTTTTCTTATGCATAAGTTATCCACGATTCTTGAAAACTGGATGAGTCTATATCCATCTTCCCCAATAATATGCTCTGATAACTTAAATGTGAAATGTCCCTCATGGGTCCATATTGATGGGGTGAATAATCCTCAGATAGAAAGCATAGTCCCCACAGTTTTAGCACACACAAAATAATATCAAAGGAGGAATATGGGTATACTTGTTAAATGAGCATACTCCTAACAATGCTCCAGGAAGATTTACTAGGAAATACTTAACTGCTTAGTCTATGCCGGACTGTATTTCTGCCTGCTAAAATAATATGTCATTTCCCTCAATATAAAGTACACCACTAACACTGATCATTCTTTCCTTTCCATGAAAACAGAAGCGCCTCTAGTACAAGATTTGGCATTTGGCATTGTGGGCACATATTTTTAACTGTCTAAGTTAAAGTGGTCTGGAAAAATGTTGTGACTCTCCATGAAAAAGAGATTTTTAAACCTCTTAATGGCAACAGTGATGACAGCGCCAATATAAAGAGATCCTTGTGTGGACTAAAGAGGTTAATGTCCACCTTCTCTGCCATTCATGCTAACATCCCTCAGGTGTGTTATGAGAACGTAAAACAACAGCATTGTGATCCTGTTATAAATAAAAGAATGTTTCTATATAGAAAGGAACTTAGGAACCTGATTGCTGATTTGGCGGGCCCAGTGTTATATAGAATCAAAGTCACATAATTTGCCAAGAACATACAAGTTGGTTAATTTCCCATAGGCACATAGGTTGTCAGAATTTGAAAAAAAACACTATCAAAAATATTATATCTAAAGATTCACATAATTTCTGGAACTTGATAAATGCCAAAGAGGTGGGCTTCCGCCAGCTCTGAATTATACCAATATTCAAATAAAGCTGGAGGGAATAAATAACAGTTGAATTCTGCCCTTTGACCTGTTGTTGATTTGAGGAGGCTTCGATCCCATAGAGGTTAGAAAGACTTGATCTCACAATAGAGGATATATCAGGTGCTATAATTAAAATGAAATATTCTAGGCCCCCTGGGCTTGATGGTCTGTCCAACCTAATATTAAACAATAGACCGCTGTGGTGGGCAATGAGAATGAGACCATTATTGAACTACATAATTACTTCCAGAAATAAACCAACTTCTTGACAAGAAGCTCGTTTTATTTCCATATGTACAAACAACCCAGAAATGATTCAGGATCCTATTGTCTGACTGCATTATTAAATGGAATTAGCAAAGTATTTGCTTCATTGGTACTACGTCGGCTGCAGGGTTGGGACCATAAAAATAAAATCCTGAACTGTTGTCAATCAGGCTTTAGAAAAGACTGCTCAATGGCCCATAATATAATGATCTTAAATACGCTCAGTAAAACAGCAGGATTGAAAGGAAGACCACCTGTTTTTCTCACCTACATAGCTTTTGATAGCGTCTGGCGGGATTCTTTATGAAGTGAACTAATTTCAAATAAAATACATCCCAGATGGCTTAAATGTGTTCCAGTGGTTACTATATAGCCTGGAACAGCAGTGATAAATGTAAGCATGTGGCTTAATAGCCTGGAAGTGAACTATATGGGTGGAAATGTCTGGGCATAGACGGCTCCTCTCCTCTTACTCTTATTAGATGTGAAATGGGGCAGTTCCGCTTGCAGACTGTGGCCAATATCAGAAAGGGATCCTTCTCTCTAAAGATCATTACATCGGAATTATACACAGGGCCTCATCACGAATTGGGCGGTATCCCAGCGGTATTCCTGCAGGGATACTGCCCGCGCTAATAGTGCTACCGCCACCTGGTCCAACACTATTAGCGCCGGATCATGGGTTTGGCAGAACGGTCCTTCCCCATTCCCCAATGGGCCCAATGGGAAATTTTCAGCGCGATTACCGTCGGCGGTATTACTGCACAGTAATAGCGCCGAAAATCGGGTCAATCCTGGTCGATAAATACTGCCAAACCTGTGACTTGGTGGGCCCTTAAATGAGGCAGTAATAGCGTTACCACCACATTTAAGGGTTACCGTCCAACTCGTGATGACCCCAACAGTGTCCAATTTGCTGAAATGGGGGAATAAACATGGGGAACAATTGTCAACTAGTTAGGTACACGAAATCCATCTTTACACGAAATCCATCTTAAAAGTTTTAGAGAGAGAGTGAGTTCACCTGGACCCATTTGTATCCGCTATTGGTACAGCACAGCGTACATCAATGAAAATCTAATTTAAGAGACTGGGTGTAAAATGCACTAGCAGTATCAAAGTTGGCTCATTCTAAAGATTTTCATAATTATTTATCAGCTTTTATGTCTACTCAACCCTATGTTCATTTATTTCCTGACAGAGAAGCTTGCCGCATACTCATTACATTTAGTTTGAATCAGTTGAAAATTAAGGAAGTTTTGGGAGTGTTTAATGAGATAGAAAAAAGGCTATGTTATTGTCGTTTGGGTGGAGTCTCTGGGTGCCTAGAAACATTGAATCACCTATTTGTGACTCGCCCCAGCCTTAATGATTTAAGACGAAAACTGTTAAATTTGTATACAAGGCAGAAAGAACAGGGGGGGGGGTGAGGCTTTTTGGCGTAACTACATTAATTCACTCATTAAAGTCGTATTCTATCAATTTTTGCATATTGGTTGGAAACTATAAGGCTATTACTTAAAGCTTCTTTGAACTTGCAATATATTTTGAATATTTAAAACGTTTTAATTGTATTGTTTTTAGGAATTATGAAGAATTGTAAATGGATTATTGAATAAAGTTTATTTTTTGTAAACTAATTATGATCTTTAAATTACATTAAAAATAAAAGCACCTCTTCCCTAAACCCATGCATAAAGATTCTTATGCAACACACTATAGTGTGCGCTCTATATACATGCTTACCCTAGACACAAATGAGGAAATGTATGTTGGATCTCCTCTATTTTTGATGTTGATTTTCTCTGGCGCCTATGGCATGAGAGAAACTCCAATTGAATGTTCCTTTGAAGCATTTCTGTAATATCAACATTTGATTATGTTGGAGAAAGTAAAATACAGGGAATTATCTGTCATTCAAGAAAATAAAACGTATATTGAATTGCCTATTGTTGATGTACATCTTTACAATATGCACTGGCCTACAAGTGGCAATATTGGAATTGTATTATTTATTATAATCTAGAAACGTTATTTTATATAGATATGATTCAAATTGATATATGTGTGTCTTGTAAACTAGTGAGATAATAAGAGGAAGGTTATTTATTTCCGTAGACATGCTGCCTGTAAATTGCATAACATGTTTAGTAGAATAAAGTTACGGTAGCACCTTTGATTTTGTTTTACTAGTTGAACGTAAAATAAAATGACTAGAAAGCCCAAATACAGCCCGTTTTCTGTCAGGGAATGTTGGTGTTGGACTGTGTATGAGGTGAATTCAGATCAGGGGATGCAGCCTTAGAAGAATTTGAAATGTATCAATAATCATCCAGCAATGCTCAGTTCTGAAATGCACTCTACATCAGTACACGTGTCCCAAAACACCTGCAATTTCATGAGTGCAGAAGGCACCCCATCTCTCATAATAAACATGCCTCTGCAAAATGATGCACCCATATACCAGCTGATGTCCCTCGTTGCAGGTTGTTTGTTTGTTTATTAATGTGTAAGGCGCACCAAACCCGAGGGTATCTGGGTGCGACATCAGGAGGTTACAAGGTATAATTTAGGCATGAGTTACAATGATTGCAATAAGATATACAAGAATTTACAAGAACACTAAATGTCAGACAGCTCCTAAAAGGGCTACATGCCCCCAAAATGCACATTAGCTCATTCAGTACACACGTTCCTTCCAGACTACACACATAAGAATGCATTGAGCCTCACTTAGCACAAATGCGCAAGCAGAGCTACATACTACAGTTTCAGTACTAAGGATCTCCCGCTCACGTAGGAATACATATCCAGAGATGAACTCCAGTAAAAACATGGACTCGGTACAAAAGACCATAGAGACCAATACATGTTGCATATCACACTAAATAGTTCTTCTAAATTGAACTCATGCTTTTTCCAATGTTTCTGAAATCAACCTAAAAAAAAAGGTGATGGCAGACAGGTTTAGAATTAATCTTAACCTCTGGCATGGCTCTGGGCAACCCTCCAGACCATTGTTCTTCGTCTGCCAAGCCATTGAAATAGCAGATAGACTATATGCAAATCAGGCTTGGCCCCACCCCAAAAGGGGCAGCCCAGCCCAAACTGCTTGGTCACATTCAATCTGCACAAGACCACAAGCATCCCCAAATATGTGTCGTCCTTGTTGGGCCTCATCAGTGAGAAGTAGCTTGGGTCTTTAGGCACAACAGGCATGGGACCCATCCCTTTCCAACAAAAAAAGCAAGGGTCTGACCCAAACCTACTGGCTAACTTTATCCCTGTGTCCATCCTTCCACACTACTCTAAAGTGCTCAAAGGGGTTGTGTTCAACCATCTTACCAATTTGTTAGACATCCAAAACCTTCGACACCCCCAACAAGCAGGTTTCCACTCTGGTCACTCCACGGAATCTTCTCTCATGAATGTGTCTAACTTCATTGTATCTTCTATACACTCCAACCTATCCTCTATCCTAATTCTCCTTTATCTGTCTGCTGCCTTTGACAGTGTCAATCACTCTGTTCTCCTTAATGGTCTCTTTCTTCTTGGGATTCACGATCAAGCCCTTGCCTGGAATGAATCCTACTTTGCACCTCACCAATTCACTGTCTTCTGGATCAAAACACCTCTCAACTCACTCCTCTAACTGTTGGTGTTCAACGAGGCTCTGTCTTTGGTCTGCTCTTTTTTACAATCTACACCTCTGCTCTTGGGGCACTAATCTCCTCCTTTGGTCTCAAACTCCTAAATATTAGAACAATTAGGCACCTTCTTCCTTTCAACACTTCCAAGCATCTCTAAACCACTCTTGTCTTCTCTAAACATGACTCTATACAAGCATCCTCTTTGGTTTCCCCAACTATGCTTTCTGTCCACTTCACAAGATCATTAACTTCGCTACCAGGACTCTCTTTGAACTCCCTCATTTCACACCTACTTCTTCATATTTATCCATGGTAAGGCACCAATGTATCAAACCTCCTCTATCCAATTCTACAAGCCTTCTTGTAATCTTCATTCTGCCTTCTTAACTAGCCTTGTAGCTTCTCACCATCCCTGTGCTTCTTCTCGCTTCCGCTGTTTCTCTATTCTTGCTCCACTTGCATGGAATTCTCTTGCCCTGGACATCCGAGAAACAGTCCACAGAGATGTGTTAAAACCCAAACTAAAAGCCTACCTCCTCGCCTCTGAGTTACCCTGTTAACTACCTCTCATCTGACTGCTAGCTAAAATGTTTCCCTTGCCGTTAACCTGACTATGTCCCTCAATTCCTCAGCCACCACTTAAGCACTTCACCCATCATGGTCACATCCCGAGCACAGCTGGCCATACCGCCTACCTGCATCTAAAAATATCCAATGTTGGTTGTCCTTAACCTATGTATGTCCACTTATGTATTGTCCCCTGTGACTGCTCCATTTACTCCCCTCCGAAACCTGGTCTGAATGTCCCTCAGGCTTACCCCATTGTAAAGCTCACTGCTTCCCATCAAATCTGATTTCTTATCTATTGTACATGCGTTTGTGATCAAAAGATAATAAATGTTCCTCCTATATACAAATACATAAATAAATACATGTATAATATATATGTACCTTAGCTTTTAATATATTCTCTCTTCCTCTCCCCTGATGATGCACCTGATTGCTCCGCCCACTGGTCACCTGGTCTCCCTCTGAACTCAGGCCCAGGCTCCTACATGTCCAGTTGCCCTTGCACTGCCCACGGGCTCCCCAGCCCTTGAGGGTCTGTATCTGCAACCTTACAGTCCTTTCTCTCTGCACCTACTAGCCACCCGCTGGCTGCACTTGTGAGTTAACTGCACTTCCCCTCCCCCTGGCACTTCTCCCCTTCCCTCATCCATGCACTTGCGCAATCTGAATGGCACAAGACCTAGTAAGATCATTATTTTGTCCTCCCTTTGTTTCCCTTCCTTGTCTTGTGACGTCTAGAAAAACTTGTGTACAGGCGCGTTATAAATGCCACATCATATCATGTGCTCTAACATTTGAAGCTGTGTCTGGTATATTATAGCTGCACCTTTGGGTATAGGTTTTCACCTGGCATACGGTGGCACTAACTGAGCATCTGCAGTGTCAACAGGGCATGCAAGACTTTATCTGAGAAAATGAGGCTTAAACTGTGCAAATGCATTTACAGATGGCGTTGTGGAAGATTTAGCTGGAAATCTGAGGTTGTACAATTCATAGAATAAACCAATCCCTGCTACTGGCTTTTACATTGCAAACTTGCACAAATCTAGGGCAGAATTCCTACTTCATCTGGATGAGCTTCTCGGTGCGCCAATGTAGAGGCTCTGCCACATTGTCACAGTCCAGTATTCGCATATGTTCATGCACTGCATAGACCCATTAAAAAGAAACAGGGAGATTATGGAGGACAGTGTGCAGAAAATGTCTTACCTCAGTGTGAGGTGGCAGTGAAATGAGAGACACCAAATCTAAACGGTTTGTGGAATGGTCTCTTCTTGCCATGAGTGTGGGGGAGGGGTGTAGAAGCCAGATAAGAACAGGCCTGTATCTCCTTTGCTGGTGTGAGCATTAAAGAATCCAGGAATGCAGACAACCTCAGCTGGGATGATGTATGTAAATATGTTCCATGTACAGTGCTTAGGCGTAAGAGCTAAATAAATATAAAAAAATCATAATCATAAATCATAAAACGTGGTGGAAGAGGAAGAGAGAAGGTGGGAAAGGTGTTTTCTTCAGAATATCAGTCAGTTCCATATCATGGGAAAGAGAAAGAGTACATGCTAGCTAATAAGGGTAAAATTGGAACAGTGGCACTAGGCTGTGAGGAGAAAAGGGTGAAAACTGAGTAGTGGGAAGGGATACAATGGAAGGTGCCCATCCAGGTTAAGCAAAGAACGAATGACCAGGTAAAAAGCACAAAAAAGTAATAGATGTGCCCGGTGAGTGTATTTTATATAGTTTTTGCTCGGTTCACATACAATTCCACCCCACAATTCAGGGTTAGGAACAGACAGTGAGATGTTCAAAAATCGAAATGTATTACAAGAATTAGACCTTGGAGTCCACTACAATATGGTATTACATGGTCTGCGGTAGTGGCCATGTACTTATGGTTCGGTTGCTAAACCCATAGGAAGAGCACTTTTTGGTCGGTTTAAATCTTCACTCCCCCTGGACGAATCCTCACCAAACCTTGCATTAAAAGTATATGGTCCACTCTGAATTTTTTTGCAAAAGAGGTTTGGTCAAGGGGCCGCAAAGTCATAGGGGGGGTCCCAAATATTTTTTTTGCCATAGACATAATGGGAAAAAACTTTGCTCACTCCTACAGCCCAAACCACTGGACGGATTTACACCAAATTTGTGGCAGGAGTGGCGGCTTGGTCCCGAACATGTGCTTTTGTTAATTTGGTGTAAATCCGTCCAGTAGTTTCTTTTTAAAATGACCAAAATGTAAGGCAAAAAAATTAGTGATATCTATGTCCGTCCGCGAACACTGATTGCCTAATGGACTTGCTCCAAGTCCATGGACACACAACGTGTTTTCTGATTGGTTAGCGTGAAGCGTGAGGTGCGTCGGACTTTTGGAAACGCCTGTCATCTTGGATTCACGGACATCGGTCAGTGTCTGCGGACATCGCAATAAAAACATATTAAAAAACACAACATTGCACTTGTCAAACTTATCAAATAATCTCTGGGGATGTGAGGGGTGATGAGGATGGAATGGAATATAGCTGCAAGAAGCAAAAAACAGGTGTTTTTTGCCGCAAAAGTCCGCGAACAGTTCGGATGTTCGCGAACATTCCTGGGAAATTCAGGGACACTTCAGATGTTTGGGGGCAGGTTTTTTAGGATGGCTTATAACTTGGGCACCACTCAATGAAACTGCATGAAATTGTGCAATTATATTCTTGACCCCATTCTGAATGGGTTTGCAAGGTTTGGTGGGATCCTGTTTAGAGGGAGCAAAATTAGAGGGGGGTCCCAAAATATTGTAAAGGCTCATACATGTGGTCCCCTTTGGCAAATCTACACAAAGGTTTGAAAAAATATTACAGATCTAGATATAAATGTTTTCGTGAAGTCTGAATGGATTTTGTCAAGTGGGGGCTAGGTTATATGACGATTGTATGTGCATACATTTGATACTTTAAAAAAATAAAACATGGGTGGATTTCCAGCAAACATGTGTAAGGAGCATTGGCAAGGACCGGAAAGCATGGTTTTGCAAATGTGCCCGTGCTTTATTTTTTGACAAGTATCATAATGTAGGTACAAAAAATAGTGATATATATTTGGTGACTGAGGTGTAGCCTGTGGCCATGGGCAGTGGCTAGATTGCCTGGGTCATGGAATATGGTCATGATCCGGACAATCTGGCTACTGGCCATGATCACGAGGGACAACAAACGGGGTTAAAGTGGCCATGTCCACCTGGGACTGGCTTTGTGGTAAAGTTATTCGAAATTGGGATAGATTTGAAAGGGAAGAAAATTGTGCTTGTGGTAATAAGGTCATAGGGTTCTCTTTTTGCCTTCTACAGGCTTTCATGGAAAGGGAAGAGGGGCTCTGTATGGAACCCTGCCTTCCCTTTCCATGGTGGCCATCTTGGAAAAGGATTTTCCTTCCAAGATGGCCACCATGGCATCCCGGTGCAGGAAGAAAAATCCTTTTTTTTAGCACCCCGGGTTCCCGCTTTGGGAACCTAAGCTGCTAATGGCCTTCATTCCCCATTACAGGGGAGGGAATGGGGGATAATGGTCCAGAGACCTCGTTATCCACCCTCGCTTCGCTTGGGCTGATAACTTGGGCTGCCGGGCCGGTATCCACCGTTCCAGTCCCTGAAACGGAGGATGAACGCCACAATATAACCATTAGCATAGCACAAAATGTGAATGGAAATGTTGGAGAATCCTATGGAGTCTATGTACTTTACTGAGAAATATAAAGTAAATGGAATTTATAAGTTATTTTTTTTTCTCCTATTTTTTAACTGAGAAAGGTGGTTCGTAAAGGAACATTTCTTTTGTTGTTTTTGGATGTATTTTTTTTGGGCAGGAGAGCTAAGAACGAAAGGTGGGGAGGAAATCATGGAAGAGGCACCAAACACTAATATGGAAGGGTATGTGGACAGGGGAAAATGTTGCGCGTGTGTTATTTCTAAGGTAGGAGGCAGTGTTTCTCATGCTCCTTGAACACAGTAGTGGTGGTGGCTCTTGGGGAGGAGGGATGGCATTAGCTGATGCCATTTTAAGATAAATAGCAGTTTTGCTAAAAGTGTGTACTGTGTACTAAATTGTTAATGGATAATGAAGAGGAATAGGTGTTGGAGATCTGCTAGGGAAATTTTGAAGTTGAAAGTTCGTAGATCAGTAGAAGATGCAGTTCCAAACTGTCCGCGAAGCACGGATCTTATCGTGAAGTGCGGACAGGTTCTCAGAGACGTCATCATGCCGTGCGCCAGCTTATGGTCATATGGCACTTTCCAGAAGGTCCGCAATGAAGTCAGATGTTCGTAGATGTCCACGGATGCAAAAGTAGTTGAAATAGTTGTAAAAAGTGTATAGAAGTGTTAAAAATGATTCTAGAAGGTGGGAAATGGCAGAGTTTTAAGGTGACACTTTGTAAATTGGACACAAATATTGCTATATTGGGTAAGTATGATATTAGTAAGTTGTAGGAAAATAGCACACACTGGTAAAAACCCATGAAATTCACTGAAAAAATATTGTTAAAGGGACGTTAGGGTTAAGTTGGACTAATAAAAACCTATGAAATTCACTGAAAAATGTTGTTAAAGGGACGTTAGGGTTAAGTTGGACTAATAAAAACCTATGAAATTCACTGAAAAATGTTGTTAAGGGGACGTTATGGTTAAGTTGCACTAATAAAAACCTATGAAATTATCCATTCTATAATATGGTCATTGCTGGTGGCATTAAAAGCATGGGTAAGGCTCTTGTAACCAGGACTCGTGTCTGGCAGAGAGTCTCCCAGGACCCCCCTTGTTATTTGCATATTTCAAGTAACTTTGGGTCCCACCCTAAGTTACTAGGGGAATCCAGATGTGGACCCCTTGCTCACTATTCTTAGAGAGGCACAGCTACACCCTACTGATGAGGTTTAACCAGACCGAAACACATCCCTGGGGTTGCTTTTGGTACTCTTGTTCAGAGGAGAATTGCAAGTCATTTCGGTGCTGGACTGCCCCAGGGCAGGACAAAGACTGATATGTTTAGAATATTTCTCCTCTGTGAAAGATAGTGAGCTAGGACTCTGGGTAAGGCTCTTGTAACCAGGACTCATGTCTAGCAGAGAGTCTCCCAGGACCCCCTTGTTATTTGCATATTTCAAGTAACTTTGGGTCTCACCCTAAGTTACTAGGGGAATCCAGACGTGGACCCCTTGCTCACTATTCTTAGAGAGGCACAGCTACACCCTACTGATGAGGTTCAACCAGACCGAAACACATGTCTAGGGTTGCTGTTGGTACTCTTGTTCAGAGGAGAATTGCCTAGCATTTCGGTGCTGGACTGCCCCAGGGCAGGACAAAGACTGATATGTTTAGGATATTTCTCCTCTGTGAATGATAGTGAGTTAAAGACTCTGGGTAAGTCTCTTGTAACCAGGACTAATGTCTGGCAGAGAGTCTCCCAGGACCCCCCTTGTTATTTGCATATTTCAAGTAACATTGGGTCTCATCCTAAGTTACTAGGGGAATCCAGACGTGGACCCCTTGCTCACTATTCTTAGAGAGGCACAGCTACACCCTACTGATGAGGTTCAACCAGACCGAAACACGTGTCGGGGGTTGCTGTTGGTACTCTGGTTCAGAGGAGAAATGCCTAGCATTTTGGTGCTGGACTGCCCCAGGGCAGGACAAAGACTGATATGTTTAGGATATTTCTTCTCTGTGAAAGATAGTGAGCTAAAGACTCTGGGTAAGGCTCTTGTAACCAGGACTCATGTCTGGCAGAGTGTCTCCAGGCACCCCCCTTGTTATTTGCATATTTCAAGTAACTTTGGGTCTCACCCTATTTGGGTCCCACCCTAAGTTACTAGTGGAATCCAGTGTCATGATCTCTGCTTCCAAAAGGTCAGGGTTTTCCCAACTCCCTTGGAAGCAGATCCATAACCCAGGTTCCGAGTGCCAACCAGTCCCATTTGGGACCTTTTGGACCCAGTCCTGGCGCCAGTGGCACCAGGCTCATAAATATGCCCAGTCCCAGCGCTGGAAGCGCTGGGCTCATAATGCGTGGGTGGACTTACCTGCAGCAGACCATGCTGCTTACTTGCCTGCCAGTTGAGCCTCTGATCCTCTTCTGTTTGGAACTACTTTTCCTGTTGGGTTGGGCAGGAGCCACTCCCTAGATTCAGAACACTGGAACTCTTCTGGAAAGCAGGAACTCTTTTCCTACCTAGGCGTGGCTGTGGAAGGAGACACCTAAGCACTACAGGAGGCTATTTAAACCACACCCGATGGATGAATCTTGCTTTGCGTTATTCTGCATCCTCTGCAGCAGACCGCTCATCGTGTCTTCTGCATCTGATCCTGGGCCTAAGGAAAAAGGCTTACCATCCTGAATCCAGTCTTCAGCAACACCTATAAAGACAAGAAAGAACAGGTTAGCATTACGGTCTTCAGTGACAGCTCTTCACTTACCTGGTCCATCGGCTGTCACCAACGCCTCGCGCTGCATTCCGGCATCTGAAAGACAAAGGCTTACCTACTCTTCGTGCACTCCGGAGGTCTTCACACTGCATTCCGGCATCTGAAAGACAAAAGCTTACCAACTCTTCGCACGCTCCGGAGGCCTTCGGCGCTGCATCCCGCATCTGAAAGACAAAACAAGGTGCGTTTAAAGACATTGGGGAACTTTAATACTCATGTGCCATTACTCCTTTCCACATCTAACCCAGTGGGTATTCCGGCACCCTGCAGCCGCTCCGAACTTGTACCTGCAAAATAAAAAGACAGTTAGAGCGCATCGTGAAGCAGGCAACAAGTGCTTACTTACGTGCTTACAGGCGCTTCTATTCATCACACAGGCTCCATCTTCAACTCACTTCAGCCCGTCATCCGCCATCGCCGGAACCCTGCAAAACAAGAGACATCATTACTAAAGACTTTAAAGACATTAGGATTACTCGAAACTTACCGTTCGTGCAGTAAACGACGGACAGCAGTCCTCTGAAGTCAAGAGGCCTGCTCCCCTTATCCAGTGAAGAAACTGGTTACAGCACCCTGCCCCGAGGCAGATGGAGAGCACAGCGTTCACTTACCTAAGGTGAGAGCGTTAACCTTTGGGGTTCTACAGGAGAAGAGAAAGGGAAGAAGAGAGAGACATTCAATAACCCAGTTCCTTAATC
Organism: Ambystoma mexicanum; assembly: GCF_040938575.1. NCBI lineage: Eukaryota > Metazoa > Chordata > Amphibia > Caudata > Ambystomatidae > Ambystoma > Ambystoma mexicanum. Next base: position 1,032,470,362 of record NC_090928.1, on the reverse strand, counting down.
CCATATGTTCTATCTGCAGACATCTTACCGTTCGAATCAGACATACAGTGCACAGAGGTCCAGCCCAAAGAGCCAAGAGTTACACATCACCTTTGAAGATACAGTATACGCCCAGTCAAGACCGGCGCCTCTACGGGAATCAGGTGAGCATTACAGAACGCAAAGCCTACCACAAAACTCCCGTCCAGGTGCTATGGAAACCTCGGATACCGACCAGCTAGCCCAGTTACTTGGGGAACTAAGGGCAGAAGTGCATGCAGCCCGTCAGGAAACGAACGCTCTAAGAAGGGAACTGATTATTTCCAAGGAGCGAACAGATGATCTCGCTGGACAATTGCTACAGTCACAAGCAGGACAGACCCCGTTACCCGCATCTGGGGGAAATCTTCCTTCTACATCCTCTATGAATCCAGTGCAGATCAACCTACCTGGGAATGTACCTCTGGCTCCGCCCGAACGATTTTCTGGTGACCCAAAGAGGTTTGCAGTATTTATCAATCAGTGCCGGTTGCATTTCTTATGCCGGCCAGCAGCCTTTCCAACTGATCAAGCTAAAGTAGCTTTCGTGCTTTCGTACCTTAGTGGCAATGCGGCAGACTGGTTGATCCCTCTAGTAAATCAAGATGATCCGGTCCTCCATGATTTTCAAGCTTTTCAGCTCAGTATGGAAAAACTGTTCGCAAGACATTCACAGGGGCAGGCCTTGGACAATGAGCTTCTTTCGTTGCGACAAGGTAATCAAGACCTTTTGGCTTATATTGCGTCTTTCAACAGACTGATAGTGGAAACTCAATGGCCTGAGGACAAAAGGATTACGCTGTTTTATAGAGGTCTACGTGGAGAGCTCAAAGATGTGTTAGCCCAAGTAGTGAATCCCCCACAAGATTGTTCGGACTATATAGACTTAGTCGTTCAAATAGATCACAGACTGCAGAACAGGAAGGCCGATCGTTCCAAGTTTGATGCTCGAGTATTTTCCAAACCGCCAACTCCTTCCAAAGGAGTAGACTCCGGGGAACCCATGCAAATAGGGGGTCTGAAAGGTCCTCTAACACAAAAGGAGCGGGAAAGGAGAAAACAGTTGCAATTATGCTTCTATTGCGGAAACTCAGGGCACTTTCTTCGAGACTGTCCGGTGAAACCTGCCAAGAAGGCAGTAGGAGCTGCAGTTACCAAAGTTACAAACTCTGAGCAGAGAAACGACCTCGCCCGACAAGAATAGAGGTCCTCTTGCCGAGCGTGAAAACCAGTTCCGTGACCTCGCATTTCGTGATACCTATGGTCCTCATTAGCCCTGATAATCCGGATCGATTACATGCAATTGAAGCTTACGTCGACAGCGGTGCCATCGGCAATTATGTGGATCATGAAATGGTTTTGAGGATGAATCTAACTCTTTGTCCCAAGGCTGTAAAGGACGTCATTACTACGGTGGATGGTACAGAGATAGCCTCCGGTCCAGCAACGCATACCACTCAAGAGGTGACGCTAGTAAGTCAAGATGGACACCATGAGAAGATCGTGTTCGATGTGATCAAGGCCCCTCAGTTTCAGATTATTCTAGGAATACCTTGGTTAGAGAAACACAATCCTCTGATCGATTGGCAAGCAAGAACGGCACAGTTTCCAGAATGTGTCTCTACTTGTCACCCTCCATCTGGTGTTGCACTGGCAGCAATTTCTTCAGAGACTCCCCAGTTACCTCCCGAACACCTAGAATACCAAGATGTTTTCAGGAAGGATCAGGCTAACTCTCTACCTCCTCATAGGTCTTATGACTGCCAGATAGACCTGATACCTGGATCTACTCCTCCTTGTAGTAGAATTTATGCCCTCACCGAGCCTGAGAACCTTCACCTTCGACAATACCTGGATCAATACCTGGCAAATGGGTTTATTCGTCCTTCCAAGTCCCCTGCTTCTTCAGCTCTGTTCTTCATTCCAAAAAAGGAAGGAGAGCTTAGAACTTGTATAGATTATCGCTCCCTGAACCAGATCACTGTTAAGAATAGATATCCGTTACCTTTGATCCCTGAACTCCTGGACCAAGTCAAAAAAGCATGCATATATACAAAGTTGGATCTTAGAGGAGCTTACCACTTGGTACGAGTAAAAGAGGGCGATGAATGGAAGACGGCCTTCCGCACCAAGTATGGGCTATTTGAATATCAGGTCATGCCCTTCGGACTTTGCAATGCCCCGGCCGCCTTTAAATATTTTATGAACGATGTCCTCAGAGAGCTCATAGATGTGTGTGTTGTTGTTTACATTGACGACATCCTCGTTTATTCTTCATCGGAATCTGAACATCGGAAACACGTGAAAATGGTCCTCGAAAGATTGCGTCAACACAAACTTTTCGCTAAATTGGAAAAATGTGTTTTCAACGTGACTGAAGTTTAATTCTTGGGATTCATATTATCACCTGGCGGAGTGCGTATGGATTCAAAGAAGGTCGATGCAGTTCTCAAATGGCCATCACCATCCTCCGTAAAAGGTGTGCAAAGCATGTTAGGCTTCGCTAACTTTTACCGCAGGTTTATCCCCGAATTCTCTCGAATAGTCCAGCCCATCACTGCCTTGTTAAAGAAAAACAAACGTTTTGAATGGTCTACCGAGGCGGAACAAGCTTTCCAGGATTTGAAGACTAAATTTATCTCTGCACCAATCTTAAAACACCCTCGCCCCGAACTCCCCTACATCGTGGAAACTGATGCTTCAAGCCTTGCCATGGGGGCAGTTCTATCACAAAAGGACCCGGTAACCAATCAGTTGCATCCCGTGGCATTTTGGTCCCGCAAATTCTCGCCTCCTGAAATCAATTACACGATTACTGACAAGGAACTTCTGGCTATCAAGTCTGCCTTTAAGGCTTGGCGGCATTATCTGCTGGGGGCCCGACACACCGTTACTGTGATTACGGATCACCGAAACCTGCAATATTTGAAAACCGCAAAAGCCCAATCCTCTAGACAACTCCGTTGGGCATTATTCTTTGCCGAGTTTGACTTCATAATTACCTATCGACCTGGTACAAAGAACGGTAAAGCTGATGCCCTTTCTCGGATGGGAGTGGAAGAACACTTGATCAACCCTAAACCTGTACCAATCATTCCCGAACAAAGAATTCTGGGTGTAATCGCAACAGAATCCATAGAGGAAGTTAAGGATAAAGCCAGGCAACTTGTAACTCCAGCAGACATACAGAATTGGCATCTGCAGGGAAAGGACTTTGCAGTAAAGGACAACTTATTGTATTTCCAAGAACGATTATACCTACCCAGCACAGATTTACAGAAAAAAGTAATCTCTTGTTATCACGATTCTTTAATGGAAGGACATCCCGGTATGGCCAAGACCTCAGAAAAGATCAAGCGCTACTTCTGGTGGCCGTCTTGGAAAAAAGATATCAGAGACTTTATAATGTCCTGTGGAGTATGCGCCCAAAACAAGAGTCAAAAGGAAAGACCAGCAGGCCTCTTACGCCCTATTGACATCCCACCTCGCCCTTGGCATACGCTTTCTATGGACTTCATCACCGATCTACCTCCATGCTCCGGATACAATACGATTCTAGTAATCGTGGATTTATTCTCCAAGATGGCGCATTTCATTCCGCTCAAAGGCTTGCCAACAGCAGCAACTCTGGCCCGAGAATTTCTCGAAAACATCGTCCGACTGCACGGTTTTCCTTCGGTTCTAATTTCGGATCGAGATAGTCAATTTATTTCTCATTTTTGGCGAAGTTGCTGTCGGTCGGCTCAAATTGATGTGAGACTATCGACCAGTCACCACCCTCAGACCGACGGACAAACCGAGAGGACCAATCAAACCCTGGAACAGTATTTACGCTGCATGCTGCAACAAACGGAAAAAACTTGGAAAGACATCCTTTGGATAGCCGAATATGCCTACAATAACTCTGTCCATTCGGGAACTGGGAAAACCCCGTTTTTTCTTTTGTACGGCAGTCACCCTCGAACCTCGGAGTTGGATCCCCTCCAAGATCTTGAAACACCAGCAGTAGACTACCTGCATTCTACAATCACCCAAGCCTTTAAGGAAGATGTTTCTCACCTTCAAAGCGCTAAAGAACAATACAAGAAAGGAGCAGATCAACATCGGAAGGAAGCCCCTCAATATCAAGTAGGGGATCAAGTCTGGTTATCCACCAAATATCTACCTCTAAAAGGGTCACGCACATTCAACCCAAGATACCTTGCTCCCTATTCCATCACTACCATAGTAAACCCAGTAGCGGTCAAGTTGGACTTGCCCCCGCACATGAAGATACATCCGGTCTTCCACGTCTCTCTATTAAAACCCGTGCAACCTCAAACCTGACTAACTAAATCTCCAAAACCTATCCTAGTTGATGGAGAACTCGAGTTTGAAGTCAAAAGCATTCTGGACTCCAAGATCTCCAAATCTAAACTATTTTACCTAATTGACTGGAATGGCTACGGCCCCCAAGAGAGATCCTGGGAACCTGCTGAATATGTCCACGCTCCTCGCCTAATCAAAAGATTTCACCGAACATTTCCTGACAAGCCAAAACCCCCGGAGAAGCCCGGTTTGGGAGGGGCCTTGAGGGGGGGTACTGTCATGATCTCTGCTTCCAAAAGGTCAGGGTTTTCCCAACTCCCTTGTAAGCAGATCCATAACCCAGGTTCCGAGTGCCAACCAGTCCCAATTGGGACCTTTTGGACCCAGTCCTGGCGCCAGTGGCACCAGGCTCATAAATATGCCCAGTCCCAGCGCTGGAAGCGCTGGGCTCATAATGCTTGGGTGGACTTACCTGCAGCAGACCATGCTGCTTACTTGCCTGCCAGTTGAGCCTCTGATCCTCTTCTGTTTGGAACTACTTTTCCTGTTGGGTGGGGCAGGAGCCACTCACTAGATTCAGAACACTGGAACTCTTCTGGAAAGCAGGAACTCTTTTCTTACCTAGGCGTGGCTGTGGAAGGAGACACCTAAGCACTACAGGAGGCTATTTAAACCACACCCGATGGATGAATCTTGCTTTGCGTTATTCTGCATCCTCTGCAGCAGAACGCTCATCGTGTCTTCTGCATCTGATCCTGGGCCTAAGGAAAAAGGCTTACCATCCTGAATCCAGTCTTCAGCAACACCTATAAAGACAAGAAAGAACAGGTTAGCATTACGGTCTTCAGTGACCGGGTCCATCGGCTGTCACCAACGCCTCGCGCTGCATTCCGGCATCTGAAAGACAAAGGCTTACCTACTCTTCGTGCGCTCCGGAGGTCTTCACACTGCATTCCGGTATCTGAAAGACAAAAGCTTACCAACTCTTCGCACGCTCCGGAGGCCTTCGGCGCTGCATCCCGCATCTGAAAGACAAAACAAGGTGCGTTTAAAGACATTGGGGAACTTTAATACTCACGTGCCATTACTCCTTTCCACATCTAACCCAGTGGGTATTCCGGCACCCTGCAGCCTCTCCGAACTTGTACCTGCAAAATAAAAAGACAGTTAGAGCGCATCGTGAAGCAGGCAACAAGCGCTTACTTACGTGCTTCCAGGCGCTTCTATTCATCACACGGGCTCCATCTTCAACTCACTTCTGCCCGTCATCCGCCATCACCGGAACCCTGCAAAACAAGAGACATCATTACTAAAGACTTTAAAGACATTAGGATTACTCGAAACTTACCGTTCGTGCAGTAAACGACGGACAGCAGTCCTCTGAAGTCAAGAGGCCTGCTCCTCTTATCCAGTGAAGAAACTGGTTACAGCACCCTGCCCCGAGGCAGATGGAGAGCACGGCGTTCACTTGCCTAAGGTGAGAGCGTTAACCTTTGGGGTTCTACAGGAGAAGAGAAAGGGAAGAAGAGAGAGACATTCAATAACCCAGTTCCTTAATCCCATATTTTCTATCTGCAGACATCTTACCCTTCGAGTCAGACATACAGTGCACAGAGGTCCAGCCCAAAGAGCCAGCCGTGTGTTACACATCACCTTTGAAGATACGGTATACGCCCAGTCAAGACCGGCGCCTCTACGGGAATCAGGTGAGCGTTACATCCAGACGTGGACCCCTTGCTCACTATTCTTAGAGAGGCACAGCTACACCCTACTGATGAGGTTCAACCAGACGGAAACATGTCTCTGGGGTTGCTGTTGGTACTCTTGTTCAGAGGAAAATTGCCTAGCATTTTGGTGCTGGACTGCCCCAGGGCAGGTCAAACACTGATATGTTTAGGATATTTCTCCTCTGTGAAAGATAGTGAGCTAAATACTCTGGGTAAGACTCTTGTAACCAGGACTCATGTCTGGCAGACAGTCTCCCAGGACCCCCCTCTTGTTATTGGCATTAAAAGCATGACATCATCCCAGGCGACAGTGCTAGCTTTGACCCACCATGACTCAACACCAGTTTCAACCACTGTTTATATTCTTAACTAATATTTACCTTTACCAAGGGAATCCCACTCAAAATAAACCATATCTCACTGTGTATTTGGTATATAAATGAGGAAACATAGGGCATTGGGATATCAGCTCCTGTGCCCTTAATTTAGAATTTTACGACCTCTGCATTCCTTGTCCTTTCCCCATTCCAGATTTTACCCTGCTAATGGTTGGACAATTTTAGGCAATGGTTAGAGGTATCTTCTGATTTACCTTTTAGGATGCAGCATCTTATTTTTGGACAACTAGCCAAGGACCTAGTCAGACAGGTGTCATCCCTCTATGGACTGCTCTGCCTTTTTTCTCAATGGAAAGGGGTCAGGGACTTGTCTGCCATATGCTAAGAGTCAGTTCTCTTGCTCTGCAATCTTCCTCCCTGAATATTCCATAATCCAGACTTATCCCCTTCTCTCCCATATGTTTGCTATTCTTATAGGAGTTTACCTCAACCCTATTTTAGCATAGAGGTATGGTTTCCCAGCCCTCTGACCAAAAGGAAGAGGGCTACTGCTCTTTCTGAAAAGAAGATCATTTTGTGTTATGCTCTAACTTCTGAATCATCTGTACTACCGTGACAAAACTCATATTATTCTGCACATCGAGGAGAACATTTTGAGATTATGAAAAAATGTCTCTGTTGATGTTATGCATTTTTAGAAAATGTTACCATTTCCAAATGACATTTAATTCCATTTCAATATTCTGATAGAGCTTTATTTTATATACATATCAATAGCTTTAATCAATCAGAGTTTTCCTGACAATTCAAGGCTTAATTTCATTTTTACACATTGAAAGTAAGATTATGATCATATACATGCATTGATTTAATTGGTGTGTACTTGAAGCAGTTCCCCTCAAGAAGGTAGAAACAATACTTTGCCTTAATCTTCCTTCTCCATATTACCAATATTTACAACAAATGGACTTAGTTGTACATATCTTCAAATCCTTTAATCTTGACTATGCCAAGGCAGCTGCATGTAGCTGTGCATCTAAATGTGACTGGCACCATCTGCCGACCTCATCTTGCCTTATGTGTTTATGTGAAGGAAAGCATGTGACATCCCTTTGAAAGTCTGTCTTGAATGCATTAGTGCATTCCTGAAGACAATGTATGGTGTTTACATACTTTGAAAGCCTCTTGGATAATGAAAAAAAAAGCAGCCATATGGCCAGAATATAACTTGTAATTACTTTCTGACCGGTTCCCACTGGATTGGAACCCTGAACGCGTCAGTGGTAACAGAGCATAAAATGCAATTTTTTTCTCTTTACATTCCAGCTCTTCAGTTTCAAAAAATATAGTTTGAAAGTAGCCATCACCCCTGCTTAGGTGGGCATACAGGGCCATTTACGGTCTGCAAGCCTGAGCCTATGTATGCCTGAGTGAAGCAAGGGGCTGTCATGGTCATGAAGTCAGGGGCACAGGCATGCAAAGGTCGCATGCACAGGAGACCTGGGTGGACACTGCCCTGGCGCCTTTGGCACCAGGCTCATGAACAAAAGTAAACAAGAACATCCATTTAACACAAAAAAGCTTTTATTATGGACATAGCACTTCAGATGCATTAACCTAGAACATTCCATCCATTAAGCAGGATGCATTAACCTTGAACAGTCCATCCATTAAGCAGACCCAAGTTTATTCTTGGGTGTGGCTGCTAATGGATTGCTTTTGCATGTGCTCATTCTCTAGGAGTGGCAGGGTGTGGCTGGTAAGATGGCCCTAATGGGTATGCCCACGATCTCAGCTAGGTGAGCTGCCCCGATCCTCAAGACAGATGCTTCATGTTATTCTGCACTTGCAAGCAGCGTAACGCTCACCGTCACCTGAAGTCAGACTTACCTATGAAGATCCTGCTTCCTGGACATCCTGCTTCCTACTAGCATACTTACCAACTGGGGGAAGCTGTTCTTACCTGTACATCTCTTTCGGCGAATGAAGTATTAATCTTTACACTTTCCAGAATGCCGAAATCTGCTTCTTGGCACCGCAGCACGACACACTCCAGCGTCAACAGCAGCGCCTGCAAGGAAAAACAGAAGACAAGGTTAGACATCGAAAAAATAGTCAGTTTAAGGTTGCGCTTCGCCATACTTTGCGCTTTCCTTAAACCATCACTTAACTGAGTCGAACATTGCGGTAGCATCCATCTTCCATCCGACCGCGTCACACGTCTCACAGCTGCATTGAGGCTACACTTCCATCTAAGGGAAGAAAAGAGACATTATTGCGGGAATAAATAGGTGAAACATATAAAGACATTAAACAGAACGAACAGCATCACAAGAGCTCAAGAAAGACTTACCAATCATAAGGCGAAGCATGGTCACAGCTGGTCTGGAGTAATCCTTCTCAGGGATCAGTGAAGGAACTAGATCCCATTTGACACGCCCCTGCCAGAAGTAGCAGGAAGGAGAGTTTATCTTCCATAATTCACAGGTGAGCTTTATGGGCCGGCGTATGCTCACAGAAACCTTACTTTGGGGCGAAGGGTTCGAGAGGTACAACAATCACAGATTGGTGCACTCACACACTCTTATCTCCACACAGGAGCAGTATCACCACGTATCACCGCTCACAGCTTTTCTACTAAGGGAGAGGCCTGAAGGGGGTGATTCAAGTTCAGGGATGGCTGCAACCATGCCCCAACACCTCCGCAGAGACCAGGTGAGCGTAACAGAACGCGAAGCCTCTAATACTCTCTGCCTGGGCTATATGGAAACTTCAGAAACAGATCAGTTAGCCCTCTTACTAGGGGAATTACGGGCTGAAGTACATGCTTCAAGACAGGAAACCAATGCATTACGGAGGGATCTTATTGTAACTCGAGATAGAACTGACGAATTGGCAAAACAAATGCTACAAGCACAAGCAGGACAGGTTCCACTGCCTGGAGTGACCCATTCTTCTCATTCTTCCACACCACAACAATCAACACCGGTTCAGGAGGTTCTTCCAGGAGCAATGCCTCTAGCCCCTCCCGAAGGCTTCATTGGCAACCCAAACAAGTTTGCTGTATTTATGAACCAACGTCGCCTTAATTTCTTGTGCAGACCAGGAGCCTTTCCTAATGACCAAGCCAAAGTGCCGTTTGTACTCTCGTATTTAGGAGGTAGTGCGACGGACTGGTCTATACCTTTGGTAAATCAAGATGACCCTTTACTCTGGAACTTTGGGAATTTCCAACATGAGATGCAGAAATTGTTTGCCCGTCATACTCAAGGAAAAGCTCTGGACAACGAGTCGTCACTCAGACAAGGGCGTCAAGATCTATTAACCTATATTGCAACCTTCAATTGTCTCATAGCCCAGACCAACTGGCCAGAAGAGAAAAGGACTACACTCTTTTACCAAGGGTTACGTGGAGTACTTAAGGATGTGTTTGCGCAAGTGGTGAATCCCCCTGAGAGGTGTGCGGACTACATAGACCTGACAGTGCAACTCGATCATAGGTTGCAGAATCGGAAAATGGATTGAGCTAGATCAGAGGGATGGTCAGTTTACATACGACCTTGTGAGAATCAGACTAAACCACATGAACAGTCTGAGCTAATGCTAATTGGTGGATTACAAAGTCCCCTTACCAAAGCAAAAAGGGAAAAAAGAAGACAACATATTTGCTTATATGGGGGACAAGCAGGTCACTTCCTCCGTGACTGCCCGGTAAAACCACCCAAGTAAACGGTTGGGGCAACAGACAAAACTGATGATGAAGAAGAACAGAACTCGGGAAACGCCAATGCCCGGCAAGTGTAGGGGTCTGCTTGTCGAGCATGAAAAAGGAATCCATACAGACCTCACATCTAGTCCTTCCAGTGCTTTTGGTGAATCACAAGCAACCATCAAAAATACATGCCTTGGAGGCATATGTTGATTGTGGAGCTGTGGGTAACTACATTGAGCAAGATTTGGCTCTCCGAATAGGCCTTCCTCTCCGACAGAAGCAGAAATCGGAAAACGTCACTGCTGTGGATGGTTCTCAGCTATCATCCAGCCCGGTGACACAATAAACCGAGAAATTCAAGCATCTGTGTCAGGACTGGCATCAAGAGGACATTACTTTCGATCTCATCAGTGCTCCTCAGTTCCAGAGGATATTGGGAATGCCCTGGCTGGACACCCACAATCCTAGGATCGACTGGCGAAAATGAGTTCTGACATTTACTCATGATTGTGCCGGCACATGTTACAAAAAAGACAGGGATGGCTGCAACCATGCCCCAATGCCTCCGCAGAGACAAGGTTAGCATAACAGGGGCTCAGCCAGGGATCACGGACCTTACCATCTGTGTATGGCCCCCTAAGCGGGGGTGATTGCTATTCACACCCTGGGGTTCATCCGGGGTGTGAATAAATATATATATATATATATATATTAAAACAGAAATGGGCTCCATGTGAATTGTGCTAGCACAATCTCCCAAATAAAAGAAGGCCACTGCCATAGTAGATATTTCTGTTGGGGCAGCTGCCACAGGTGGGAAGGAGCGCTCATAGACGAGCACAAAACTTCCAGTCCAGCAGGGTGGGGATGGAGGGGTGGAGGAACAGTGAAGGATGCCTTTGAGTGTCAGGAGGAGAGTGGGAGCCTAGTGTGGCAACAGGGTAACTGTGAAACGTGGATGGCAGATGCGTGTTCTCACCCAAGTTTCCAGCCAACTGATTGGCTGAGAGCCTTTCCCTGGTATAAATGAATTATTAACATGGCAGAATAAAAGAACACAATACATTCTCTCACATTGACTGGAACACAGATTTTTCTGTAATTACATCATCTTTACATATGCTATTCACATTGGAAAGACAAATGAAGAAAGCAAATTATAACTTTTGAATAAATGCCTTGTGTTAGTCCCTGCAAAATAATGACTTTAATTATTAACCTACCTTTCACATGTAGCATGATTAATTCATCATAGAACACTTTAAACCTTACAATTTTCTCTGCTCAAAGCTTCATTCCCAAATGAATAACATCCTGTGCTTGTTAGTTTAGGTTCAGGCCTTCACACATGGCAGAGATATGCTTTGCCAAGAAGGCTTGTGTACTCCATAACACATTCAAAATGGGCATTGACTGAAATACTTTTTTGGTACATTTTCTATAAGTTCCAAAACAGCTTGAAGAAAACGTGTCTGTGTATATCGGTAATATGTAGTATGGCTCTGAAAATAAATTCGTTCAACAGTCCTTTTTCAACCTTGTTCACACCGCAATTTGACATGTGCCCCTTTTAAACATGGCAGCAAGCAAGTGACAGAAATCCTTAATAAGTGCCAATGTTGGTACATTCTATTTCTCTCTCGATTGCTAGGAAGGCCTTTCTGGTTTTATTCATTTTAGTCCTCATCCTTCTGATCTATAAATTATGCTACAGCCCTAGGGAGAGGGTTGGATGAAAACGTGGGAGAAAAACAAGGAAAGAAAGCAAACAGAAACAAAAGTGAATGAACAAATTAGAGCAAAAGGATCAAAGTTATAGTTTAGCTAATTTTTTTAAAAAATGTTATTGGTTTCAACTCAAACCTTTAAAATATTACACAACAAAAGAAAACAACATTTAACATTTACATCTTAATAATGCCCCTGATACCTTCTTCCCTTCTGCACCTTCCAATGTTAACAGGGGACCACTCCCCAAAGTGATTTTCCGACTGTGCAGTCGGCCCATGTTTACTTTTTGGTCAATGACTATGGATCAGTTTTGTTTATCATCTCCTCGATTACTGCTAAAAATGAGGTCAGGGGCATAATTAGTTTCCGATCCATCCCATTCCACAGATTCTGCCACCACTCCTCTGCACTCACTGATTGATGGTTTCCATACCACTGACCCAAGTGAATGGACCTTTCATTTTTTAGAGAGGGGCAGAATAACACAAGATGTTTGAGGGATTCCCGCTCCTTGCAACAGAAGCGCAGGTAAAGTTTGGGTCGGTAACTCCTGCTCGAAGCCTGATGCGGTCTTTCGTTTTGTATGCATTCAGCCTGAATAACATGAATAGCCTGCATGCTTTTGAGTTTGGGAAGCGATTCATGTATGGTTGCAATACATTGTAGCTTCTCGCTTCCGCAGGGGCATCTTTCATAGCGCTAGCGAGCAGGCGCTCGCTACCTGTGTTGATCCAATCGGCGCACCATATCTTCACTTTCGCTGCTGTCGGGTTTGAGTGGAGGGTTTGTAGACTGATGTTGTGGATTGTTAGTATATCGTCTCCTCGTTTCACCCATTGAGACAAAATGTATGGGCCGTTGTCTCCCGCATGATGAAAGATCTTGAATTGGAGGATTCCCTCTTCAGGTTTAGATTTCCGGAACAACGCTAATTGGTTCCAGCAAATCCTGGCATGCAGCGATACCAGAGCGAGTTCATACCTTATGCATGCAGTAGAGATTCCTATCGGAAGGCTTAACGCCTTGGACCAAAACATGTGCTCCAATGAAGCCCAATGTGTCGGTGGGCATCCAAAGGCATTTTCAGCACCGTATGTCAGAATCGGGACCACTTTTTGCTCATAAAAAATTCTCAGTGGTCGTATTGAAAAGTGCTCGTATTTTTTATGGATTACAAGGGCCTGACATGCCAGCTGGCCGCATTTCCTCTTGGACTCAGTTACCCACGGGTCATCACAGATACTGGAGTTCAAAATTATGCCTAGATATTTTAGGGAGTTTGACGTCCGGAGATCAACATGATTTAGTGACCACACTTGTTTTGAACGCATTTGTTTTTGACACATTCTTAGGTTTTCAAACACCAAAATTTCGGTCTTTGCTGGGTTGATCGTCAAGCTGTTCATGTTTACGTATTTTTGGACCTCGTCCAGTTTACGTTGGATGCCGATCGGAGTTTGATCTAGAATTACCAGATCATCGGCATACATCAAGCAGCTTATCAGCGATGAGTTGAGCTTCGGAGGGAAAGCCCTCACGGATTGAATTGCTTCTCCGATATCGAAAATGAAAATTCTGAAAATTGCAGCTGCCAACGGGCAACCTTGCTTCACTCCTTTGAGAGTCCTGATTTTGGCAGACAGGGTGCCCGCATGATCAAGTCGAATTGAGATTGATGTGTCTGTGTGTAACTCTTTGATTCCTGCAAGTAGGTCTTCCGGGCAACCCCAGATTTCCAGTTTATGCCACAGCACTTCCCGATCAATCATGTCAAATGCCATGGAAAAGTCCATGGTATTTGACATGATTGATCGGGAAGTGCTGCAAGATTAGCTGCAAGATTAGCAGGTTCAGTGCGCACCCCACCATTTTCACAAATCCTGCCTGTCTTTCGTCCACTTTTTTGGCAGATTGGGCCCACTTAGTCAGTTTGTTTTGCAGCAAGGATGCATAGAGCTTACCTAGAACGTCAAGCAGTGCCACTGGTCGATAGTTTTTTGGTGACGCTCTGTTCCCTTTCTTAAATATTGGCACTATTATCCCTGACTTCCATAAGGTTGGCACTTGTTTCTGCGAGTTTATTCTTGCAAAAAGGTCGAAGCACAGGTCAGCCCACAGGTCAGGAAATTGTTTGATCATGAAGTTTGATAGACCAGCCGGGCCCGGGGCCCTTGAGTTTTTCGTCATCATTATTGCCTCTCGAATTGCAGCTCTTGAAAAGTGTAAATTCCAGTCGGATTCAGTTATTGTGTGCATATGTGGACCCAGGGTTTTGTGATATAGTTCAGTGAAATGCTGGACCCATTCAGCTTCCGTCACCTGGCATGTAAGCAGGACCTCTTGTGGGGTTTCCATCTCATTGATTGTTCGCCAGAGCTCTCCGCTGTTCTTATTTCATAAGATCTTTAACATGGCCTCAGCGTCATTCTGGTGTAATACAAATTGATGGCTTTTGATCCAATTTTTATATCGCTGTTTAGTTATTTTGTTTCCTTGTGTTATTTCGTCTTCTGGACCTTGATTATTTTTCCTGATTTCAGCTTGAATGGATCTTTTGCGTTGCATCACCATTAGATCAAAACAATGTTTTTTCCGGAATGACCAATTTTTCATTCCGTTATTTTTACTTTGACGGTATCAACTTGAATTGGGAGCATATGTTGACCACTTCGTGTTCTTCCAATCTTATTCGCAGACGATTTGATTCTGCTGAAATTTTCGATCCCCATTTTTTGCTTAGGACTCCTTTTGTGTAGTGAAATTTTGCTACCAGCATTTCGTGGTGACTATTTGGCATTGCACGAATATTCAAAGATTTTATTCTCGCATGCACTGTGTCAGAGATAAAGATGTAGTCAATAGTCGAACTGGAGCTTTCACGCTGCCACGTGGGCTTCGGTGGAATGTCTCCTAGGGTACAGCTATTTAACATGGACAGGCCTCTTGCATTCATTTCTGCTGACCAAGTTTGAGAAAGGCGACCTTTGACGGCACTCTGGGGTTTAAAGAGATCAATATTTAAGTCGCCACAGAGTATCAAGCCAGATCCACTTGATGATTCGAGCAGATTGTCAATTATGGAGGAAACTTGATCTATGAAGGGATAAGACCTGGTTGATTGATGATTCCAGTACACATTAATTATGTGGATGACATCATAAGTCAACCGTTTCTCTATAAGCTTTCTTATTTCGCAGACTTGAATGTAGGGCGTATAATTTTTAGAGTTTATCAAGCGGTAACCTGAAGACCGTTTGATCAATGTTAACAGCCCTGCTACCGGCCGCCCCTTGTCAGCTTTTGTTGCTGGATTCAAAGCACCCTCAAATTCAGATGTCACGGGCAGGTCGCAAAGCCAGGTTTCTTGCAAGCATATCAGGTGCAAGTCTTGGAACCAAGCGTTATTGAACAGATGGAGAAAACCGCGCGTGTTCCATGACGCAAACAAACACTCCTGGTCCGAACTAGGCTTTGAACATTAGCTGTGATTTTTATTATTTAGAGCTGAAGCCAGCCAGTTCCATTCTTGCGTTACAACTTTTTCTTTTCCGTTAATTGGTGCTGAGTCCACCGTGATACCCTCTGGCTCTCCATTGATTATCGTTATTTTGATTTTCGCCATCCATCGGGCTTGATCTGTCTGCCTCGGCCTGCTCCCTGGCTACAGTGTTTTGGGAAGTGGGAGCGGAGTGTTGCCTGTTATAGTGTGACCCTCCTGACCCCTGCTGGATCTGTTGAAGCTGAACAAGAGCTTTAGAGCTATGAGAAGCCTCTCGAAACGGCGGCGTTTCCTTTAGCGTGTGTCGTGAGCCGCATATTCCATCAGTCTTCAGCGGTTTACTGCATCTTTCTGGCTCCGCTAATTTAAGTGTCAAAGCCCAGCGATAGCAAATCTTCATCGGCCTCTAGAATTACATTCGCGTTTATATTGGAGTTTATATGCAAGATCACCTTGTCTTTACACCGCTCGTCCGGGAATTCAACTGTTTGCAGATCATTTGAATCCAGTGATCTAAGCCGAGGTATATGGTGAAGTAATCTTAACACATTAGATCTGTTCAAGATTAATTTATCGCCACCTACCAACCTCTCCAACATCTTTTTGATCAAGATATGTATTGCATCCAATCCGTTTTTTTCCTGTTGGTTCTCAGTCTTATGATTGCTTCTTTTAGACGATGCGTCTTGATAGTGGTCGAGTTTCTGTGGTGAGGCTTGTATGGCGAACGGTGCAGACATCACAGGCCCTTCGTTTTTTTGTGTGAGTTTGACTCCGTTCACTGCTTGTTGGCCGACTTCACAGAGATCCAACTTCTTCTTCTGATTAAGCAGTCTGTGTCTTTCCCGTTTCGCTTGAAGCGTTATGAACTCCGGGCTCCTAGGTTCAAAATCTCTCTCCTCACCTTCTCTGACCGGAGACACCAGCTCACAACGCCTCTGGGTATTACCTCGTATTGATGTCGACCAGGAGCTCTGGCTCACTTCCGTCGTGACTCTTTTGGGCGATACTAGTTCTTTTTCCGGAATCTTCGAGTCAAGGCTCAGTTTCGGGCCGAGTGTCACTTGGGAATTTTTTTGTGTACCTTGTTCACCGAGCGGTGCTTTCATAGTAGCGACGCACTCTGGTTCTGTCTCCTCATAAACAGATAGGTCCATTAACTCTTTATGAATTGCCAGGTCTTCCTCGCCTGGCAGAATTTCAACTGCGGACGTCTTATTTTCCACTCTTTTTGGTTGGACTGCTGCCTTATCATTGATAGTGTCCGCTAGTTTAAGACTTGAAGTGATTGCTTTGTCAACCAGTTGGAACATGTTCAGATTCTGTAAAAATTTTCGTGCACCCTTTTGTTGATTTTTTTTCCGTGCAGGTAGATTCTTTTGCTTTTTCTCTGTGCAAGGTGGAATTTATTTTGCAACCATATTGACTTTGGTCTGAGTTTCAGAGTCTTGATTTCCGAAAATGGGGAAAAGCCCCACGGAGGTCTCAATAGCCGCCGGGCATTCAATCAGCTCAATCACCTGAACTACTTCATTTGCAAGAGGCATTGAGCCAGATGCCTTTTGAGAGTCTAGTAAGGCAGGGTTTGCAGCGTTTTTGGCATGGTGGAAGGCCGTGTTAAACGACATGTCTAGAGCATAAGGAAGCCCCACATTTCCACTCTCCGGCACGCCGTTGTTTATGGGAATCTCTACCACAGATGCATCCAATGATGATACAACGTTGTGCACAATTGTGAGACTTTCCAGTGGTCTGACACTCAGGTTCTGAGATTGCAATGGCTGGAGCAGTCGTGTCGAATTCCTGGTCTGCTTCTCAGCATTAGATACGGCTTTTCCAGGGCATTGCAACTCTGGCCTTAATGTCTCAGTCATGTCGCTGACACAACCCAGATCTTCTCCTCTTTGTGTGATCCGAGATTTTTGAAAGAGGGACAAAGCTTCCTTCGCAACCTCTGCAAACAGGTTTTTGTCGATCGTGTCATTCTGTTTCACATCGTTTAAAGAATTCAATCCTGCCACTATATTGTGATTTAGCTCCTCTTGTTTAGCCTTTTGGTCAGTGTGAGATAATTCTAAATGCACCACTTTTGAGTTCATCATGGCCAGTAAAGTTGTAATGTCTTTCACATTTTAGTTTAGAGATTCATACAGCTTGGTGAAGGGCATTAAGGAAATAGCCATTGCAGATGTTAAGGCTATTAAGAGTTCATTTGCCGGTACATGCGCACAAGGGGCTGCATGTCCCTCTCTTCCTTTCTCCTGAGAGACACGGGGTACTCGTCTATACCGAGCTCTGTCTCGCCGTATTTTAGGAAAAGGGCATTCGATAAATGAAGAATCTCTTGCGGTTGAGTCATTTTCCGAGTCTTCGCTAATTGTAGAAGTGATTTCTTGAGTTTGAGGACACAGCCTGGGTGTAAAAGCTGCAATACTGTGTAAGGGCAGTCTTTTCTGAGAGTTTACTATGTTGCTCTGGTGTGACGATGATGACTCGTCCAAGGATCCAGCAACCACCGGTTTGGGTCTTTTGTAGTTGCCGGATCCCCATATATCATGGTTTACATTTGTGATATTGGCGCAATTCCTTTTCTGAAGAACTTTAGTCATCGTGTCCTGCACTGGGGTGGATGTCACAGACTGTTTAATTGAGTAGGATTTATTGAAATTAATCAGGTTTTGTAACACCGTGGAGACCACCTCTAAAGAGTTTCTCTTGTCAGCGGTGGGTGGGCCCACATCACTGCCCCTCACTGCACAGCCTGATTGTGAAACACACATTGCAGCACAAGTACGAGCTGCTGGTAGCAAGACCACAGGGGTTAGTATTGATGGTAAAGCAGGGGGCGTAATCTCATCAACGATTGCCCTTGTGGTTAGGGACAGGTTTACAATATCACTTGTATCCTGAGAAGCACATGCCTCAAGCACGACATTAGAGCCGGCAGTGCTTCTAGCAACGAGTTCTACATTCTGACTCTCTGAGGCCGCCGCAGCAACGCGGCTGGCAAGGCGAGCCTCTGTCTGATCCAACAGGCATTGTTCTGCCTCCGCGTCTCCAACGATCGGAGCGCATCCTCCCATCGCTTCCACTTCCTTTGACAGGCTCTGCCCACCATCAACAACGGGAGCTGCCGAGTCTGCCGACAGCGGCCTTGCCTCCCACTGCTCTGCCTCAGTTCTAGCACTGGCCGGGGCCGCTGCAGGCTCCGACCGACCTAACGCACAGAGAACACCCGCCGCCCCAGGAACGGGGCACAGCTCCCCCAACCCCACTGGTGAGTCATGTAGAACGACACGTTGAATAACGACTGTGCCGTTCACGGGACTGCCAGTACAAGACACGTGTTGATTTTTATCTTCAGTTTGGTTCGGGTTATTAGACGCGGGCATTAGGTGAATAGTGTCAAGGTAGGTAAGGACTGAGGGAGCGACTTGATTTGAACATAAGCAATCTTCGTGTAACAGAGGCTGAAATACATCGTTGCGCATCTGGGTGGCATGGTCTCTTGTAAGATCTGTGATTTCTGACGCTGAGCGACAGGAAAAGTATTGGTTCACCTGTTTCTGGCGCGCGCTTTCTTCTTGAATAGCCATGCGTTTGGATTGCGCTCTGGTCCTTAGAGATGATGTTAAGTTGGATGGGTCCATCATCTGCACTGCGCCACGGGCCACAGCCAAACAGTGTCCTCCTCAGCCCTTAGTCCTCAGGGCTTAACGCCACAAGGGTGGTGGAGGCGACCTTTTGTGTCTGCTGACCCGGTCAGGTGACTTGGTCAGGTGGGAATTAGTTAAAGACACAGGCACACGCACCTCCTTTCTCCTTTCTCCACTTGGATTCTGTCACTCGCCACAGCCAAACAGTGTCCTCCTCAGCCCTTAGTCCTCAGGGCTTAACGCAGTAGTTTAGCTAATAGATTGGATGGAACAATGAATATGAAAAAAGACAAAAGGCATTATCTGAGGGTGCTGGGTTGGCAGTTAGTGTTAGGAATGTTTACAGATAGCAGAGGCTGGAGTGGGAATTGCCTTGCTCTACGAGATAGGTAAATGGTCTTTAAATGGACTATCAGCATGAAAGCAAACAAGTGGTGCCACCGACCCTCTCAAGGTCCAACTAATATGCGTTTAGCAGTTTGGTGACACTAGGTAAATAGAGGTGTGTAAGGCTCTGATTTTGCAGATGATCTATCACCAGATAGACTGGCTTTATTTATTTCATCTATATGCACCTTGGGACTCACAGTCTCAATTCAAGAACACAACAATGTGTAACTCCAAATTCATAGATACATACAAAAATCCAAGGCAGAATTGGCACGTCACCCAGATGAGGTTCTCTGTTTATTGCAAATTGAGATAGATACAGCAGTTAGTAACATTTGATAAAGACATTCATATAAAGAATAATAAATAATAAATAATAATAAAGGTTAATAGCCCATAAGCGGCAGACATAAATGGCCAAAATAGCGCGTATGTATTTACATACTGTGAATATACCTTCAAAAACATTAGATGTGCTTCTTTGTTAAATCAGCTATCAGTGCTAATATCTGAGTGTACTCTGTCAATTCTCCAAGGATTAAAAAAGCAGTGTTCCTGTCTCTGCAAATTGTTAAAAGAAAATACCATTTTAACAGCATGGATATTTGCCTATTAATGTTCAAATGGTTTGTTTGTGACACAGCGCCATGTGTCGTCGCTAAAAAACAAACTCTATCGATGATTATAATTATCTTTAATTTGTGAAAGACCGCATTGAATAAGTAATTGCTTTAGTTCCCAAAAATCCTTGCATTTATCTCCTGAAATAAAGACACTGCAAACTGTCATGCAAGAAATACTGCGGTTCCTTTTTTCGTGCAAGTGATCATTCTCCTTAGGTTCCATGAAGGGTATAATCACCCAGCCGCTCCTGCTATTCCCGGCTTCGTGTAGTCACTGGTTTATTGCCTGCGCATGAAGTCATTCGCCAGCCCTTCCCAATGTCTGATTGATATCTTTCTAATGATTGCTTTGTTGGGTTAACAATGCTACCTTGTATTTTTCAAAAGTGCCTTGCAGGCGGTTTATCTCCAAACTCAGTAATGTCTGCATGGAGCATCTCCTGCTGTAATGCTTGTTAAATGTTGTAAAATGTCAACAGTTCATTTTTCAAACATGTTCAGCATTTCTGATTGATATTCACGTTAATGAGTCTAACATTTAAGGTTTTCATAGCGTTCTTTACAGGCAACCATTATTAGTCATATGGCAGTCAAGGTCTTAGAATGAGTGGCATCTGTGGAATGCACGTCCCTTGCGCATGACGCAGTTTAGGATTTTATTGTCACATAGATCTGCACTCTCTTCACCGCTGTAAGCCAGTGCAAGTTATGTTATGTTAAAGGTACTAATATAGCGCACCGTCGCCAATGGAATTGGTCCCCAGGCGCGCTGGCGGATCTGTAAACAGAAAGGACGGGTAGGGTTAGTTGGGAGGAGGGGATAAGGCGAGTGGGAGAAGTTGTGTGCTGTTGGCAGCTTGGTATACACCGAGTGCTGGGTTTTGGTGCTAGTATTGAATCGGGCGAGGCCTCGAGTGCTGTGGGTGATGTTTATGTGTTGTTGATGCGGTGTGGTAATGTGCGTGCGGATTGCTGGGAGAGAGATGATTGTGTGGCTTTGTGTTGGTTAAGTATGCAGAAGATTGCGGGTTGGGTTAGTGGGGTCTGTATCCTGATTCAGGTACTTCTGGTTCCGTTAGAGTTGTATACCTGTGGGTTGGGTTGTTGCTGGTTCCTCGTGGGCCGACTCGCTTTGGTGGTGCTGCGCTGATCCAGCTGTATCATAGTGAGTATTGTTTGGATTGGTAGGTGCGTCTGAACCTTTTTTTCGGGTGTGGGACTGGGTAGGTAATATCTATTCTCAGGTTACTTAGTGTGACACTGGTTGGTTGAGGCTTTGAATGGTTCAGGGTCAGAGTGGTGTTGATGTGGCATCCTAGTGCATCCGTCTTGGTGAACCTGTGTATTCAGTCATTCGTTTCCTTCTGTCCTGACTGTCTTTCCGTTGGTTGTTTGTTTCCGTGGGGTGAACATCTTTGGGGCTATTGTTTAGTTGTAGTTTTTGTGTGGTGGGGCATTTTGCTTCATGCTGTGTATTGGTGGACAGTGTGTAGTGATGAAACATTCTGTTTCTCACCCCCTGGATTGGGGCTCATGGTGCAGTGCTTCCTTTCCCTCTCTATATGTTGTCTTTAGCGCTGTTGGGGATGGTTATAGTTTAAGGTCATGGTCCTCTTGATGATTCGTCCTAGTGTTTCTGTCTTTGTCTTGCTATGTCTAGGGTCTTTGGTCGTATTGCGGCTGTTTCCCGGTTAGTTGTTTAGTATGTCGTGGGATATTTACCTTAGGGTTTTTCCCAATTGATTGCTAGGTGTGGATCAGGATCTCTCTACGTTCATTGATGTTTTAGTTGTGTGTGTGCCCCTGTGGCCGGTCTTTCTAGTTATGACGTGAAGAGCCAGGTTTTGAGTAATTTCCTGAATAATAGGTGGTTTCTTGTGTTACGTATGTACTTTGGAAAATGTCGTTCCAGGTTTTTGAGGCTTAGTGAGAGAAGGAAGATCCTCCAAGTATGGAAAAAACATTCTTATTACCAATGGACAGTTGCTTTATGGGGGGCAGTTATGTGTAAACAGTGCTCTGAAGTATGACCAACTACATAGCTTCAGTGTTCATATATCACGTGCACATTAGCCACACCCAACGTCCTCTAGTCCCGCCAATCACAGAACCGTCAGTGGCACTCTGAACTTAATGCAGCACAACCAGGATCAAGATTATTCCCAGGGTGGTGTTAAATCCTGCGCACGATTTACCATTCAAAAAACATTTATTTGCTCGAAGCCAAGGCCAGTCACTGGCTCGCTGGTCTTCAGTGCATACAAGTAATCAATTGGTAATTTGACGGATTTGGACTTCTGGCTCCCAAAAGGGCTGGAACATTCTTGAACCCATGGGGGTCTGAGCATGTTTATGTTGTGTCAACAACTGCATAAGATACTGTAAGGACTCCTGGAAGGACATATCAACCATATCAGATTCTACTGTCATTGCAGTAATTAAAATGGACACAAGATAGCTTAGCTAGTCAGGACCTCGACTCAGGCGGGCGGCTGGCTGCTCGCCACTTTGAGCCCTGTCAGTTCAGACACAGTGGCAAATATTATTTAAGTACTTAGAAGTGTGGGGAATCTGGCTTTAAGCACTGTATAACCATTATATTATTACAATACTATGTATTTGTGAGCTCCTATATTAGTGCTTAAAAAAAGTATTGTTCTGACAGGCAGAGCATTGGTTGACCAGCTGGAACTCCATGAGTCTTCTTATGAAGATCGATATGAAGGGTGGGCCCATTCGACATATCCTTAAAATTGAATAAAATGTTCACAACTTTCAACTGCTTGCCACAACTTTCAACTGCTTGCGTTTCAGTGGCAGATTCAAGGTTCAAGCTTACACTTTAAAGAATCTACTGTTCTGTGGAACCTATATGCTACTCGTGCTTACAGCCATTTCAAAAATTCTCTAAATTCAGCGTTACTGGTTTATCTGAAAAGTGATCAAAAAATAGTCCATAGGCGCCCCTCTGCGAGAACGAACACAGCCCATTGACCTGTTCTTTGGGAAGGTACCCACTCGAGAGTCCACAGCCACACTTTAGCTCACTGTACCTTTCACAGATGGGAAAGGTCCATCTGCATATCAGTCTTTGTTCCGCCCACATGGGCAGTCCAGCACCAAAATGCTATGGCAATTCCCTTCTGAACAAGAGTACCAACAGCAACCCCATACACGTGTTTCAGCCTTGTTGGGCCTCATCAGTGAGGTGGAGCTGTGCCTCTTTGAGCACAGTGAGCAAGGAGTCCATGTCTGGATGACCCTAGGAAACATAGGGTGACCAAATCTAAGTCCCTCAAATAATCAAAAAATAGTCCCTGGGCGCCCCTCTGCGAGAACGCACACAGCCCATTGACCTGTTCTTTGGGAAGGTACCCACTCGAGAGTCTGCAGCCACACTTTAGCTCACTGTACCTTTCACAGATGGGAAATATCCATTTGCACATCAGTCTTTAGCCCAGCACCGAAATGCTATAATTCCCTTCTGAACAAGAATACCAACAGCAACCCCAGACACGTGTTTCAGCCTTGTTGGGCCTCATCAGTGAGGTGGAGCTGTGCCTCTCTGAGCACAGTGAGCAAGGGGTCCACGTCTGGATGACACTAGGATTATCTGAAAAGTGTTCTTGTGTCATTGATAAACTATAGATACATTTTAAAAACAGGTTTTGAGTTCAATAGTCTTTCACGGGCTGACGCCAGACTAAATGATCTCTGTATACTTACTATGGCTCTCAACTGTTTCTTAAATGCTTGCTGTACACATTCTCAACTCATGGCATATAGGCATTATGTTGTTGGTCCTTCCTTTTTAATCATTATGCTCAGTGGAGGTAAAGATACCGCTCAAGTGTGTGTGTGTGTGCACTATCCTGACCTTTTATTTAGTTTTGTTATTGCAAATGGAGATATCTTTCTCTCTCAGAAAGTGAGCTGTTCTAAACAGGCCTCAATTTCAACTGGGCTTCAACTGGCTGAGAGCAACACAGAGCTCATCACAACACCACAAAAGGCACTCATTCCATTTGCCTGAAGCTGCCAGCAGAGGTCAGCAGACCAAACAAGAAGCATCCAGGATTGATCTATGGGCTGCTCAGGTGACATCTGACCCCAAAACCGCCATCTTTGAATGATCTTTCAACATACAAAAGGGCCATCAACTGGGCTAAGAGCAGCACAGTGATCATCTCAACACCATCAGAGACACTCCTGCCATCTGCCTGTGGCTCCCCACAGAGGTCAGGGAACCTACAAGAAGCATCCAGGACCAATCTATGGGCCACTCGGGTGACCTCAGACCCCACAACCACCATCTTTGAATGGTTCTTTCACCTCCAAAAGGGGCTTCAACTGAGCTGAGAGCAACACAGAGCTCATCACAACACCACCAGAGGCACTTGTTCGATCTTCCTAAGGATCCTGCAGACGTCACAGGACCTACAAGAAGCATCCAGTATCTGTCTACAAGCTGCTCACATGACCTCTGGCAACGTTTATTGTGTAACTCTCTGAGAGTACTCCTGCCCCAGGTTGTCCAGTTAAGGGTTAGGTTTAAACTCCTGCACCCTCTTTGGGGTGACATTTGGCATCATGAAGTCTCCTTGGCAGCCCTCCCTCCTTCTCCTTAACTCCATTCTGTGATCCTCCATCACTCATTTTGATATCTGTTTCCTGTTAAAGTACTTTGGAAGTTACTTTAGGCTCGGTAGCACTGTCCTTGGGGCATCCATTGGACCGCAAAGGGAGGACAGAGCTAAGGGTTGCTGATATATCTTTCTCTGTTTCATTCTGTGTTCCCTGTTAGCCCCTGGTGGTCACAGGTTGCCACAAAAATGTCTCATATAATAAGTTACCGGTGCGTTCAAAATCATCAATGTTAGGGGCTGTAAATCATAGGGATCTGTAAACCCTCAATCTTATAATATTGATACTTTAACAATAAATAATCATATGTTTAGCTGTTTGCAATGACACTAGTCCCACATAGCCTACAATACATGTTCCTTATCTAAACCCAGCCGACGTTCCAGGACTTCAAGCATGTGTATTTAGTTCCATTTCAGCCGTAGATATGCAATAGTAATCCTGTTGTGTGGATAATGTCGTAAATAGTGTGATATAGCAACTCGTTTAGTGAGCTCTAATAGATATTCTCCACTAAGTCGCACCTTTAAACACTTGTGTATAGGTGCGTTATAAATGCCATATCATATCATAAGTGATTTGGTTGCCAGGTTAACCCTAGTCTGTTCCCAAACAACAGCATAGCAGGCTGATTTCATGCCTTGCTTGAATCTTTGGCATAGGCAGCCAAGGTGATCGGCAGGTATATGAGTGCAACAATTGTGGCTGTCATCCATTATCAACCTAAGACAAGGTTTTCCAAAGCCAATAACAGAAATGGATGTTGCAAGTTGAATAGTGTGGGGCAAATAAGTGCCAAAGCTGTTCGTGAGTTTCCAATGAAGCAGGGTACACGTTACACAGAGAGCTGCAACTATATTCATTAATCCACATTCGGAATGGATATATTCTATCGGATTGGATCTAGGGCAACAGGTTATGATGGCCTTAAGGCACATCCCCTAAATCTTGATGAGTTCAGAAAGGTGATTCCTGACCCGAAATTCAGGACCATATAACAGCACAGATCTAATTTTAGCATTTTAAATCCTGTATTCTGCAATCAATGGAGAATCCACTCTGTTCTCGAGCAAATCGAAAGACTGCACCAAGTTGCGGTCGCATCTTGATCACAATTTGTTTCACCTGTGGTACCCAGGTCAGCTTACTATCAATAACAACTTCCAGATATTTATAGTTATTAACAATGACAATGGGGTTTTAATCCAAAGCCCATTTATAACTGTTTACCAGTGGAATGAAGATTAAAAGTAATCATTTTTGTTTTACGGTATTAACGGCCAACCAGTTATTTTTTGCATGCATTTCAAGGCTATCAAGTTGGATTTGAAGCCCTTCTGGAGTACAATCAAGCAAAACTAAATCATCGGCATAGCCAAGCCATTGCATACAGTGCATACCCATCCCAGGAAGAAATATACGCTTGCCACACAAAGCCTGCAGAAGGTCAGAGAGATAGAGGTTAAACATGGTAGGTGCAAGAATGCACCCTTGTTTAAGACCAACCAACGTAGGGAGAGGATCCATAACTAAGCCTGTAGATTAAGTTTGAACTTTAACTCTGGTCTAAATATGCAGCAATACAATCATACTATAAAGTCCCTGTGGGACACAGCAATTGGTAAATTTAGTCTGCAAGCTCTCTCGCTGGATGGTGTCAAAAGCGGCACTAAAATCAATAAAAGCGGTATAGATGCTTTGTTTGCTGACCCACCATGAGTACTCAATCATAGAGAGAAGTGCCAATAAATTTGTGTCGGTACCAAAGCCATTACGGAACCCTGATTGATGCATTCATATGATATCATTGTTATTAGCCCAGTCAACAAGTTCTTCAAGAGATCCGGTCCAAAGATTGTTGACGGGGGATCTAGCATCACTAGAATCCAATAGTTTTTGAGATCTGATTGGGAAAATTTCTTGTACACTAGAACAATGGTACTATTCACTGATGAAGTGGGAATTGTGCCACAGAGTCTGACGATCGTAAAGAGAAGGTTTAATAGCCTGCCACACCAACAAGGGTTTAGTTTAAGGACAGCTTTGCAGAAGCCAGCCGGGACAGGGGCCCTAGAGTTTTTAAGGGACTTGATGTCAATGACCTTTTCAGGCCCTCCAGTGTACAACAATATATCTGTGATAACGGGATGGGGAAGAGATGAAGAAGTCGGCAGCCCTATCTTGCACCTAATGTGAGTCTTCCAATCCTCCTTAGAGGTGACTCCTCGAATTCGATTGTCAATAGGTTCTCCAGAAACCACAGCTATCATTCTGTTTAGACACAAGTATAAATGAATTCCACTGTTATTTGAATGTATCCTATGATTTTCCCTCAGCCAGGTTCCATAGTGAGCTTACAATGATTTAACAGCGCTATAACACTCTGAACGATCACAGGTGTGATAGCATGCCCAGCAACTTCCCTGTCTCAGTCTGCATTTAGTGTCCTTGATGTCCCTATCATAACAATGCCTATGCTTGTTAGTAAGGAACTAGTGCTGGTGGGAGAGCTTCCATGGGATGAATACAATTCCTTATTGATACGGGCAACTATAAATCAATGTCTCTCCAAAGCATTCTCTAAAGAACCAGTCTCAAAACAGTGTTCAACAGTAACATTGCGTAATGGAGAATGGAGATTGGAAGTGCGGTTAGACACATTGTGACGTGCTGGTGGAACGTTGGTGGGACGCTGAGAGGTCCTTTCCTCGCATTCTCTTCTCCTCTCTCACCGTAGGGAAGCAGCCGAAAAGCAAGCGAAAGTTGAAAAGTGAAAGGCAAAAGGTGTCTGCTTCAGCCTTACCTTTATCACGAACAATACAGCATTTGGTCGGGCCTGGTAGGGCTTGTATCCCAGGGCTTCAGATGTGGACGGAAGGCTCCGCGGCCTGCTATGCACTTATAATTAAGATAACATTCTTGCTTTTAAGTGCTTTATTTACAAGTATTTTCTTGCCTCATTACCCCATGGAATTACCCCATGGATAAACATGCGTGTAACCTCCATGGTGCTGGTACTCAAGTGGATTGTAGCAGCCCATGCCTTCTGGACATGCACCCCCTAATATCCCTTTACAGTCCTGCAAATTCCATGAACAATTTAGGTAAACCGGAGTATAGAGTTGTTGCCACAGTGGATATTATTGAAAAGGGGATAGACGTAGTGCCGAGGCCTGACATGTCGACCAGTGTGCGGAATCCCTATTGAAGGTAGTAGAGGTTGAGTTGTTATCACAGATTATGACTGAAAACAGCTCCTGCAGGGTGGAGGCAGTGAGTGAGTCCCTGAGTGTTTTACCTGTGGGGAAACAGGGCTTTCTTAAATTGACTGAAAATAAGCCTGACTTGACAATGAATGAATCCACTTTTGTTTTTTTTGGCTTTACCTGCTATTGCTAAAATTATTATCAAGTTGTCTGTAAATATTTCCTTGACAACAATGCGGAATGCATCTGTGGCAATTTCACCAGAAACAATCTCTATGGGCATGAAGAACAAGTAAAAAAAAAAAAACACAGTGCTTAAAAGGCAAAGAAATGAAAAACTCAGAAATACTAATACGAAGGATCGCAGACTTCTATCTGAGTAAAACTAGTCATGCCACGCAATGCTGGACTGTTCCAACTAGTGCTGTAGAATAAGCACGAGTGTCAGTACTCCTATAAAAAGCTTTATAACACAGGATGTATGTGTTGAGGGAGAGATTGAGATGTCTGGGTGCTCTAAGGATCTTCTTTCAGTCATAATAGAGCAGGATATGGGTGCAGGCGACCGTACGGAGGTTACAACTTCTTATCAATTCAGTACTCCTTAGTCTCTAGCCTCTAATCATACAAGTAGAGCACCTATTGAAAAAATGAAGTCTGAGTCGTCTTGTTCCTCAGAAAATTATATGGTGTTAAAGCTACTATTGAGGAAATGTGATCATATTTACCAAGAAGTGAGAGCCCATACTCTAATGCTTAGCAAAGGTAAGCTGAAACTTGAAGATCTTCCTTCGGGTATACAAATGCTTACTGTGAAAATGGGTCAACCTAGATACCCTTTGAAAACTGTAGAATTGGGAACTCAGGTAGACATTACTGGAAAACAACCCCCAGTAATCACGGAACAGCAGAAAAAATCTAAGGAAGGAGTAGGAAAAATCACAATCAGTAATCCACCCAAGCAACATATATCTCCCCCCACAAAGAAAAACAAAAAACAAATGAGCATGGCTGACAAGCAGAGCCTTGGTCCGGTCCCACCTGGATGGTGGCAATACCCTTTTCGAAGGCATTCTGATGACTACGCTGGCACTCCTGAAATGTGCCCTGCATGCTGCTGCAAGACTCATTAAAGCACCCGACCCTCATCAAACTGCACTGGCTCCCACTGCAAACCTGTATCATCTTCAAATCCTGTTGAATCTTCTACAAGGCTGTCATCCTAAAGTCCCCAAGCTACCTCACTGAGATACGCAGCATCTCCAGAGGCTTGCAATCGATCTGAAGTATTGATATGTGTAGACTTGAATTACGACCGTGCAGGAAGGAAATAACCAGAAGACAGGCATTCTCTGCCTACGCTCCAAGACTCTTGCACCTCCTCCCTGTCAACATCAGACTTTCCGCATCACATCTGCAGTTCAGGAAAGAGCTCAATACCTTCCTCTTCAAGGATTGGCTCCCCCTTAACACCTAGGTCAATATACAATGCACTCGGTGATGCGCTCCCCATTGTCTCCCCCCAGTTGCTTGTAGATCCCTTGCTACCAAATTCCCACACCCACCCCTCTTATGCTACCCTCACCGTGTTCTTCCCCCATGATTGTAAAGCACTCCATTGCTTCCCAAAGCCACATCCATGCTCAATAAATACCCTAATAATAACAATAATTATAATAAAAATTCAAGAAAGTAACTTAGGGACTTGAACTTAATGTAAGAACTAGCTTCAAACGCAATAGCAGTGGTGGAAGTACATGATGTGAGTGACACTCCAGCTCCATGGGTAATTTCCTCTGGATTGACATTGGTACGTTACTCAGGCACCAGGCAGGGGGCCATAACCAAAGAGTAAATCCCCTAAATAGAGATGCATCTGCATGTTCCTCAGGCACCAAAGGGGACCTTATCGGAGAGCAAATCCCCTAAATAGAGATGCAGCAGCTAAACATTCTGCGGCTCCAGTTCAACAAATCAGTATGCAGTGTAAATTAGATCACACCCCTGACTATGGCAAGAAAACTCAAGCTTCTAAAGGCTCTCAAATCTTGGGGAGAAGGGACTTAGCTCCATACAACCTGTCATTCATTTTGAAAGTAAAGAAGAGCCTCCCCATACTGATAGGATAGGTGAAGACGCTAAGTGTTGGGCATAGATGGAGCATAGAAAAAGTGAAGCTGGGATCATAGAACCTCAAAGCAATTTTTGTTGGAATTTGTTTTGGGAAGAGCAACTGATGTCATATTGAACAGACACTACATCGTGAACCTAATTCATGAGATACCCAAGTTATGCCTACTGTCTACAAGGGAAATTGATTTGGTGGATTTCCCTGATGATAACAGAACTAAACTTAGTAATATTCAATGTGCATCTGGCTATAGCATATGATTTACTGGTGACAGAGGACCAGGACCTCAGTTTGATGGGTTGTGATACTATCCTATTTTATGGTTATCAGTATTGGGAAAGTCAAAACAGTATGTTGACAGATATCTGTTATTTCAAACATTTGTCTAATGGTATAAAGTATAACAGCTTAAAAATGCAATGTTCTAACTGCTCAATTGGTAAAATAACTATTAAAATGGGAGATGCAGAGGACTTTGACAGTACCATGAGTATATAACACCTGTTTGGGGACTACACCATTACCATCATTCATCAAACACCATATTTGTGGGAACTTTGACATCAGCATCATCTCATAATAACTTTGCTGAAACCTTACCTACCATAATTGCACACCATTTCTGTGGGAACGTTAACAACACTAACATCACACATCAGCTTTGTGGTGATTTTGTCAATACTACTGTCATGCAGCATCTCCATGGGGACCTTAACATTACCAACATCACTAACCATCCCTTGGGGACCAAGACACTACCTTCATTAGATATGACCATCTCTTTGGGGATTATAGCATTACCATCATCACACACAATCTCTGTGAGGACAGTATCTTGATTATATACCATTTCTGTCAGGGCTATAAAATGCAAAAAACAAAGGGGGTCCTGGGAGTCTCTCTACCAGACATTAGTTCTGGTTGTGAGAGCCTTACCCAGATTCTTTAGCTCACTATCTTTCACAGAGGATAAATATCCCTAACATATCAGTCTTTGTCTTCCCCAGGGGCAGTCAGCACTGTAGTGGTAGGCAACTCTCCTCTGAGCAAGACTACCAACAGCAACCCAAGCCATGTGTTTTGGTCTGGTTGGACCTCATCAGTAGGGTGGAGATGTGCCTCTCTAAGAAGAGTGAGCAAGGGGTCCACGTCTGGATTCCCCTAGTACTAGGGTCAGACCCAAAATTACTTAAATAAGCAAAAAACAAGTGGGGTCCTTGGAGTCTCTCTACCAAACATTAGTCCTGTTTGCGAGAGCCTTACCCAGATTCTTTAGCTCACTATCTTTCACAGAGGAGAAATATCCCAAACATATCAGTCTTTGATCTGCCTTGGGGCAGTCCAGAATCGAAATGGTAGGCAATTCTCCTCTGAACAAGAGTACCAACAGCAACCCCAGAAATGTGTTTCAGTCTGGTTGGACCTCATTAGTAGGGTGGAGCTGTACCTCTCTAAGAATAGTGAGCAAGGGATCCACGTCTGGATTCCTCTAGTAACTTAGGGTGAGACCTAAAATTACTTAAATAAGCAAAACACAAGGCGGGGTACTGGGAGTCTCTCTATCAGACATTAGTCCTTGTTGTGAGAGCCTTACCCAGATTCTTTAGCTCACTATCGTTCACAGAGGAGAAATATCCCAAACATATCAGTCTTTGTCCTGCCCAGGGCCAGTCCAGCACCAAAATGGTAGGCAATTCTCCTCTGAACAAGAGTATCAACAACAACCCCAGACATGTGTTTCGGTCTGGTTGGACCTCATCAGTAGGGTGGAGCTGTGCCTCTCTAAGTATAGTGAGCAAGGGGTCCACATCTGGATTCCCCTAGTAATTTAGGGTGAGACACAAAATTACTTAAATAAGCAAAAAACAAGGGGGGTCCTGGGAGTCTCTCTGCCAGACATTAGTCCTGGTTGCGAGAGCCTTACCCAGATCCTTTAGCTCACTATCTTTCACAGAGGAGAAATATCCCAAACATATCCTTTTTGTCCTGCCCAGGGGCAGTCCAGCACCAAAATGGGAGGCAATTCTCCTCTGAACAAGAGTACCAACAGCAACCCTCAGACACGTGTTTCGGTCTGGTTGGACCTCATCAGTAGGGTGGAGCTGTGCCTCTCTAAGAATAGTGAGCAAGGGGTCCATGTCTGGATTCCCCTAGTACTAGGGTCAGACCCAAAATTACTTAAATAAGCAAAAAACAAGTGGGGTCCTTGGCGTCTCTCTACCAAACATTAGTCCTGGTTGCGAGAGCCTTTCCCAGATTCTTTAGCTCACTATCTTTCACAGAGGAGAAATATCCCAAACATATCAGTCTTTGATCTGCCCTGGGGCAGTCCAGAATCGAAATGGTTGGCAATTCTCCTCTGAACAAGAGTACCAACAGCAACCCCAGAAATTTGTTTCAGTCTGGTTGGACCTCATTAGTAGGGTGGAGCTGTACCTCTCTAAGAATAGTGACCAAGGGGTCCACGTCTGGATTCCTCTAGTAACTTAGGGTGAGACCTAAAATTACTTAAATAAGCAAAAAACAAGGGGGGTACTGGGAGTCTCTCTATCAGACATTAGTCCTGGTTGTGAGAGCCTTACCCAGATTCTTTAGCTCACTATCGTTCACAGAGGAGAAATATCCCAAACATAGCAGTCTTTGTCCTGCCCAGGGCCAGTCCAGCACCAAAATGGTAGGCAATTCTCCTCTGAACAAGAGTATCAACAACAACCCCAGACATGTGTTTCGGTCTGGTTGGACTTCATCAGTACGGTGGAGCTGTGCCTCTCTAAGTATAGTGAGCAAGGGGTCCACATCTGGATTCCCCTAGTAACTTAGGGTGAGACCCAAAATTACTTAAATAAGCAAAAAACAAGGGGGGTCCTGGGAGTCTCTCTGCCAGACATTAGTCCTGGTTGTGAGAGCCTTACCCAGATCCTTTAGCTCACTATCTTTCACAGAGGAGAAATATCCCAAACATATCGTCTTTGTCCTGCCCAGGGGCAGTCCAGCACCAAAATGGGAGGCAATTCTCCTCTGAACAAGAGTACCAACAGCAACCCTCAGACACATGTTTCGATCTGGTTGGACCTCATCAGTAGGGTGGAGCTGTGCCTCTCTAAGAATAGTGAGAAAGTGGCCCACATCTGGATTCCCCTAGTAACTTAGGGTGAATTCCAAAATTACTTAAATAAGCAAAAAACAAGGGGGGGTCCTCAGGGTCTCTCTACCAGACATTAGTCCTGGTTGTGAGAGCCTTACCCAGATTCCTTAGCTCACTGTCTTTCACAGAGGAGGAATATCCCAAACATATCAGCTTTGCCCTGCCCAGGTTCAGTCCAGCACCGAAATGGTAGGCAATTCTCCTCTGAACAAGAGTACCAACAGTAACCCCAGACATGTGTTTCAGTCTGGTTGGGCCTCATCTGTAGGGTGGAGCTGTGCCTCTCTAAGAATAGTGAGCAAGGGATCCACGTCTGGATTCCCCTAGTAACTTAGGGTGAGACCCAGAATTTCTTAAATAATCAAAAAACAAGGGGGGTCCTGGCAGTCTCTCTACCAGACATTAGTCCTGGTTGCGAGAGCCTTACCCAGATTCTTTAGCTCACTATCTTTCACAGAGGAGACATATCTGTCTGGGGTTGCTTTTGATACTCTTTTTCAGAGGAGAATGGCCTAGCATTTCCGTGCTGGGCTGCCCCAGGGCAGGACAAAGACTGATATGCTTCGGATATTTCTCCTCTGTGAAAGACATTTAGCTAAATAATCTGGGTAAGGCCCTTGTAATCAGGACTAATGTCTGGCAGAGGGACTCCCAGGACCCCCCTTGTTGTTTTGCATAGGGCTATAAAATGATCACCATTCACCCCCTACCTTCTATTTGGGCACCTTGACACTACTCTAATTGCACACCATTTCTGTGGGGAGATTGATACTACCAATAATGCACAATATATCTGTGGGAACTTTAACATCACAATCATTACCACACCATTTTTGCGGGAGCTTGACATTAACAACATCTGATATCGGGCCTCTTACGAGTCCGGCGGTAGCCATGCCGGTAAAACTGGCAGGCTGCCGCTGGACTTGGAATGATTTACAGCCACCTGACTTGACGGAATAAACGGGGCATTACAGCCGCAGTTATTGTTAGTCCCCATTCCCATTGAGACCCATAGGACTCAATGGGAATGGGCACCATGGAAGCACCAGCACTGTTAATAACGGTTCCGGTGCTTCCATGAAAGTCTTCAGGCGAGTGCCGTTCCGCCATGCTAGGGCAGAACTGGTGGGCGGAAAGGCACCCCGCCCACAGACTTGTACTTTGCTGGAAAGCTTACCGGCACCGCTGTTTCCGGACTGGCAAAGTTGTAATGAGGCCCATCATCTCTTTGGGAACGTTGGCTCTATCATAATTGCACAGCATCTCTTTGGAAATGTAAGCATTGCTAATATCACCATTATCTCTGTGGGGATTTTGACACTCGCAACAAAGCACACCACCTCGGTGGGAATTTTAACATTACAGCCTCACACACTATCTTTGACATTAGCAACATCTCATGCCAAATATGTGGTATTTTTGGTCCTACCAGAATTAGATATAATGTCGGTGAAAACGTACTCATTACTAGCATCGCACATCATCTGTGTTGGGAATTTGACAATAGAATTATCATACACCATCTGTGTGGGGACTTTGACACAACCATCTAAGTAAACAGTAACAACCGTTTCAAAGGAGGCAACATAGCCGTGGACCCGCAATATGTACATGATTACTCATATAGAGAAAATACTTGTATATGTTATGTGTCACACCCTAAAACAAGCATATCACCATTTTATCAGCTGAACATATTAAATTCCAAATAGGAGTATTGAGCAAAGTCCCCACAAGGAATGTTACACTTATTTAGGACCACATGATGATGGTAAAGTACACATGATTAAAAATATGCATTCATGAAAATTCGAAGAAAGATCCTCTATTATGATTTTTTCTGAACATGTTTCTGTTTTTAGCACAATTCTAAAACCTTTTGAGAGCTTAATACGGACAAGGCAGGTATCCACACAGGGTTTCATCAAGGTAGGGAACGCTGTATGTGTGTAGCTCCCTGATGGACTTTAACATCACTGTTCTCACACGTCATCGCTGTGAGGAATTAAACGTCATTATATTCACACCATCTCTGTGTGGACTTTCAATAACACCATAATCACATACAATCTTGCCCTCAACCATAACCACACAGTTTTTGGGTGTGGGGAGAATTTAATATTGTTTTAAGAGTACCAAAATGTTGATCTGTCCATCTATGAAACTAACCATAGGCTGGGGGGGTTGGAGTCCCTAAGGGATTGCGCAAAGAAAATGAAAAGGCTTGGCCATTTGTTATTATGCAGACACAGCAGGGCAGGAGCTTGGAGCCAGTAGGGGGTCCCTGCTGAACCCATGATATACCACAGCACATATTTTTGCTGCAGGTTACAAACCGGAATTCTGGAATTAAGCCAGCCATGGCTGGGGCAGTGTGCACCCCAGCATGCTAAGCGATTTTATTTTTCACATGTTAATGTATTTTTCTGTCCTTTGAATGCCAGGTTGTAGTGTTAATGATTGTAATGCATTGTCCTTTCTTTTTTGCAGACATGCCCATTGAGCATTGCCTAGGCATGGTCTTCAGTAACTGCTCTGGGCGAAGTGAACAAACACAATGATATGATATGATAAGTCATTTATAACACACCTGTACACAAGTGTTTTTAGGCACGACAAGACAAGGAAGGGAGGACAGAAGGAGGACAGAAACACAATCTTACTAGGCCTTGTGTCATTCAGATCGCGCAAGTGTGGGGCGGGGGGGAGTGTCAGGGGATGAAGGGGGAGTGGAGAGTGCAAGTAACTAGTAAGTGCAGCCGTGAGGTGGCTGATAAGTGCAGAGAATCAGGGGGCTAATACTGCGCGCTAATACAGCCAGCGGTAATACCACCAAAAACAGGGTGCTAAATGGGATTTTCACCTCCAGATAAAAATAGCTGGAGGTAAAACAGCACATTCAGCGCAGAACTCGGGATAGGGCCAGCCCATTAAATGTGGCGGATATACTGTTACCGCTGCATTTAAGGGCTACAGCCCAACTCGTAATGAGGAATACCGGCCAACTGTATTAACTGTTTGTACTCATTCCCCATTAGGTCCATTCGGGAACTTTTGGTGCAATTACAGCGCGGTAATACCACCAGCAGTTATTTCACAGAAAATTGCAATTTTTCCAGTGTGTTTAGCCCCAGCTCTCAGCTGGGGGTAAACACGCCAGACTCCACATTGGGTGGACCATTAAATGCAGCGGTAACACCGTTACCGCCTCATTATGAGCTACTGCCCAACTCATGATAAGGTCCTTAGTTTGTTGTTCAGATTGCATGAACATCTTCTGTTATCGATTAGGATATTTCTCCTTTCTCACTCAACAATGGTGTTATCTAGTTAAGGTTCCCATTGTTCTTTTAGTTGTGACAGACCAACTGCTTCTTCTTCAGCCAATCTTTTATTCAACGAAGATAGTCTTAACTTTTAATTAGTCACTGTTTCTTTCATCAACTTTTACCTAGCACTGATGTTTTATTTTAACTTGGTTGCTAGTTGCACCCCACTTCATAATCTCTCATATCCCTTGTTTTATCATATGTTTATATTACTGTACATATGCATTGAATTATTTTCCACTTACTTATTTTGTTATCTTCAAAGAGGATATGATATGATATGATATGAAATGATATGGCGTTTATAACATGCCTATAGACAAGTGTTTCAAGGCGCAACGAGGCAAGGGAGGGGGAACAAAGGGAGGACAGACAACGATCCTACAGTGGAGTAACCTTCATGAAAATGTTGGGGGGGACATGACATCTGAAAAAAGGTGCCCCAGCCAAATGAATGGGGCCAAAATGGAGAACCATGAAAGTTGCGGGGGACAAACACCCCTGTGCCCCGCAAAAATTATGCCCAAGCGATCCTACTACGCTAGGTTTCATTCAAATTGCGCAAGTGCATGGGATGGGGGAAGGGGGAAAGTGTGGGTGGGAGGTGGAGGGGACAATGCAGTACATGGGAATAGAACAATAACAATAAGTAAAAGTAAGGGCCAGCAGGTGGCAAGTGCAAAGGTAAGTGCAGACATCAGGTGTCAAGTGCTCGTAGTGGGACTGTAGGGATACAGAACACAGTCCCCAAGTGCGGGGGTTGCCAGGCAGGCAGTGCAGGTGTGTGTGACTTGCGGGGGAGGGACCTGGGCCCGAGGTCAGAGGGTGGCCAGGTAACCAGTGCAGTTTCAGTTTCAGCCAGGAGGTCAGCAGGGGAGAGGAGGGGAAAAAGCAGAAGCAAAGAGAAAGGTTTTGAGGTGTTTCCGGAACTGGAGATGGTTCTCCGCAAGTTTCAGGGAGGCTGTTCCAGAGGGAAGCCCCAGCCGAAGAAAGAGATCTACCACCAACTCGTTGCTTGGAGAAGCGACAGACCCTGAGTGAGTTGGAGGCGGATGAGCAAAGAGCTTGAGAAGGAAGATATTTACGAAGAGAGAGTTGAAGGTATTGAGGCCCCAAGCCCCAGAAGGCCTTGTGGACAATGCAGAGGGTTTTGAACTTAATCCTTGCAGCCACTGGGAGCCAGTGCAGAGATTTCAGTCCTGGAGAAATACGATCCCTGGGCTCGCAATCCTGTTCTGGATGAGCGGCAGAGGGCGGAGAGTAGAGGCAGGCAGATTTAGAAAGAGGCTGTTGCAATAGTCCAGCCTAGAGAGAACCAGAGCTCGGCCTCAAAATATGTTTGGCAGTAAGGCAATAACGGTGTCGGTAGCGCTACCGGCACTGTTGCTACCATACCGCCATACTACGAGCTGTGCTTGCAGGGGCTGTCAGCCCGCCAGGTCTGACCTGGCAGGCAGTGTGGCACCCGCGAGCACAGCTAGTCGGATGCACTGGTACCATTGTAAACAGTGTCGGTGCATCTGATGTCTCCATTCCCATTGAGCCCTATGGGCTCAATGGGAATGGGAATGTACCGGGCCCGGCACCCAGGAAAGAGCAATTACCGGGTCGGCTGGGCCGGAATAGCCCGGTAATTGCCAATTCATGGGTGCCGGACCCGAATGCGAGTTTGGAGGTAGCCTTGCCGGTTTTATCCGCAAGGCTACCTCCAACCTCGTAATGAGGCCCAGTGAGCTTCTAAGGTGTTTCTGTGAGAAACATATCTGTCATCTTGCCCAGTTTTGTTTTAGGGTTTACTAGACTAGATTCTTTCAAAGTTGCGAAGGGTCTTCCTTGAATAATCTCACTGTCGCTTCTCATTCTGATTTTGCATAGTTAACTGTTTTTATTTTCATCACTATATTCTCATTACCCATTTTTGGTATAAATAATCTATGTTCAGTTGCAGATTTAAGGAAGAGTTGCCTCCAATGAAAACCCAGGCCGAAATATCTGTTTCATTTTTTTATTCTCAATGGCAGGTGTCATGTCACACGAAATCGCAATGTTATCATTTGAGGTTTGGGAGTTTTAACCCACCATTTTTCATTGGTAGGTGTCTTCTCTTCAGACGAGGAAATGGTTTCTTGCTTTTGCCCCCACAAGACTCCATAATGCAAATTATGTTGGACCTTATTCTGAGTTCTGTAGTAATTCAGCGGTAAATCTGCTGTTACCACCGTTTGGTTACGTGGATTTAGCACGGGATTCTGAGGTGTGGTAGGGTGGTGTTAGTCCATAGGACTCCATGTGGATGTTGGTGGTTTTACTTAAAGCAGTAATTCTGCTACAGCACATCCACAGATGTTTGCCATTAAAATTGCGGTGTTACCTACAGCATTATGCTGGAGGTAAATCCTCGACTTCAAAGCCAAACTCCTAGTTTGATGGTGCGGTAAAAACAGATGTAATTCTTTTGTTGCCAAAACAATGGAATTAACACCAATTTTGTAACAGACCACCAAATGTGTAGTCTTTTGCAGCAATTTGGCGGGATCCTTGTTTCAGGAATATTCTCAGTGTTTATAGCATGTGTGGGAGAACCATTGATTTGAAGCAGCATACGCTTGCGCAGAAACAGTGAAAGTTGTTTTCATCTATAGACAATGACTTTAATCCTAGCAATCAGCCGATCCTGCTGTGCACTTTCCTGGCAAGTGCACAGGTCACTATATCCACAACAGTGACCTGTGCTTTTTCAGGGGGCTGTCCTGCAGAGCAAATGATGTACTGGCCAGATTACTTTAATAAATTGGTGTGAGGAGTGTTCTCTCAACACTAATGTATGACAGGCTTCCAGTCTCCAAAAAGGTGCTGTGAACAAATTACACAGTGACATACCGTTTACTGTAAAAAGTTTTACGATTCTATCTCTGTTTGAGGGATAGAAATGCAAGTGTGCCAGCAGCAAATTAAATGTTTTAATATGCCATTTAAGAAATGCAGGAAGTGTAAGAAATGACCCTGTCTTGCATTGCACATGAGCCAGGCAGGTGTTTGGTTTCTGTGCATTCATGCTGTTCGTGATTTCGTGGTGCGCTTGAAATGTGCAGAAACACCAATTGATGATTTTGTCAAATGTACAAATGGAGTGACAAAGGGCATCTTAATATGCCCAATTATGCTGCACAAATTAAGATGCCCTTCATGCATTCCATGCAAACAATTCTGGCATAAGTTTATGGGAAGCTCTTCTGCATCCTATCACTTGGGCGAACACATATTTGGGGCATTGGACCCACTATGATCTTCATCTTTCTGGGGCAAATAAGTCTGAAATATCTAAATGTTTCCAGTTTCCACAATGACCATGATTACATGTGCACTCAAAAGTAGTTTTTAGATGACAATAAAACTTAATATTTCTCCTTATTGGCTTTGGATATTGATATTTTGTGGAAATAATGAGTGCCAATTGGTGCTTTGAATATCAGATGGGAATCAGGAACTTTCTTTGCTGCAGGTACAGACTCAGCCGAATTGCCAAATGATAGATGAAATAATACAACTGGCTCTCGACCCTAAATATAATCCATCTAAAAATGGTCTCCCTTACCCACAAAGCACTAAACAATGCTGCCCCTAGCTACCTTGTAGATAGACTACACAGAAGAACTTCTATCAGGCCCATGCGAGCCAGTAACGCAAACTGCCTTACTGTACAAAGACGCCAACAGCTTTCCCGTGAAAGCAGCCAAACTTTGGAACTCCCTGCCACACCGGCTCAGAGAAGATCAACCATACTTACACTTTAGAAGTAATTACATCAACCTGCTCAAATCCACTGACCACTAGTTTGTGCCGCTCCATTATATACACCTAGGATGCCCCAACCTATTCCTTCTAATTATATTGTAACATTTGTTTCAGGGCTTATTTATCCTTCCTGCACATAACTTGTATATTTGTATATTTGTCTTACTGTGACCATACTTGTAACTATGTAAGCTTTGCATTTTCTTATTGCTGCGCCCTGTTACCCTTGGGTTTGGTGCACATTAGAAATAAACAAATAAACAAACAAACATAGAACAATAAGGTGTTGTAAGCAGTTTGAATCAAAATGGCTGTTTCCCCGTGCTACAAACAGTAGAACCTATTGACTAGGGAACAGTACCATTGTACTCCACGGGGAATTCGACTATTGAGACACAGTAGCCCTAGTCCTTGCATCACTGACCAGCAAGGCAAATTACCATTTGGCTCTTGAAGACAAAAACAATTAAACAACCCACTGAAACCGGCTGACCATAGATTTTAGTGGGATGCCCAGCTAGTAACTGGCACCCTGGATTGAATAAGCTTTTGCATTATTTCACATTGTCTTTTGGGCAGACAAGTATTAAAGCACATTTCTCTTCCACTTTTGCCCGAGTCCATTTTTCCTTTTGCAGACTTTGGGCCTCATTACAAAGCTGGCGGTCCGGGAACTATGGTACCGGTAAGCATGCCAGTACCGTAGTTACCGGACCGCCATACTACGTGCTCTGCTCGCAGGTGCCGTTTCACCTGCCAGGTTTTTCCTGGCGGGTGTATTGGCACCCGTGAGCAGAGCACGCAGGATGCACCGGAACAACTCTGAATGTGCCGGTCCATCCGACGTCCCCATCTCCATTCTGCCCTATGGGGAAGAATGGGGATCGGGAAGCCCTTGTTTCTGGCACCCACAAATGGGCAATCACCGGGTCCACCAAGCTCGGCATGACCCGGTTCTTGCCCATTCGCGGGTGCCGGGAAAAATGTAACTCCGGCGGCAGCCATGCCCTTGATAAGGGCACGGCTACCACCAGAGTTGTAATGAGGCCCTTTTTAACTGAGTACATTTGTTTGGAAACATTCATGCTCTTGGACTTTCTAGCCTTATTATGAGGACGATCAGCCTCTTTTCTGTCCCCAAACCCTAGATAGGCGACTCATCACCTCCGTCTAGGAATAGTAAACTCTTAGGGGTCAGTTAGTTATGATTGGAGGGTCATTTGAGGCGATCCATTCATTATCTGCATGACCAAAGTATGAAGGACCTGTAACTTGTGTGTGTTTAGTGAATACGCACTTGCCATATGTATTTAAGGCTATCTTAATTGATTCTCTTTCTTAATTGATATGTGAAATAAGGCAGACAGTTTTAGAAGAGCAGAAGCAGAAGCCAAATACACACACTTCAAAACATTAACTAAAAGGTACCAAACTGGAATTAACTTTGAACAAGGGATTAATATACCATGACATGCACATTTCTAGAGTGCAATGTAAACCCACAGAAGGGTGATGATAAAGATCTAGATAGATAGCAGATGTATATTGTAATCCAACGTGACATTGCACATTTTATTGACCAAGTTGAATCGATCACCATGCGGTTGAACACATATTCCTGTATTGGATGCATTAGACCACAAGCCAGAGTCCCAGATTAATAGTTGGAATTCAGACAAAGGGCCTCATTAGGACCCTGGCGGAGAGGGTGTTACGCCAGCGTAGTGCATGGCGTACCTCTCCGCCATACTACGAGTTCCCGTAGCGCCATGGAGGTTTTCTCCGCCTGGTTTTACCAGCCGGAGAAAACCATGGCGCTACGGGACCTCGTTGTTAATTACGCCACCGTATTTTACGGTGGCGTAATTAACTCCTTCCCCACTCCCATTATACCCTATGGGGCGAAAATGGGAATGGGGAAGGGCAGAATGGGGATTGGGGATTTACCGCTCCGCCGAGGTCGGAATGGGGCGGTAAATCCGCCAACCCCCATGGCGCTATCGGCGGCTTTCCGCCATGCTTCGCGGTGCATTTAGCACCGCGAAGTCCGCCTGGGTCGTAATGAGGCCCAAAATAAAGACAATGAAGGGATTGAATCAAGACATAGTGAGATGTCCTTTGTTGGAGAAGCAACAGATGCAGTTTCGAAACCAGAAGGTAGGGACAGAAGAATGGGCTACGGAGAAAGAGACGTGACTCAGAAAGTGCTGAAACTAAAGGACAAGATAAAAGGATAATGATGATGTCCACAATTGTATCCACATGGTACAAATCGAAGAGACACTAGTAAATCCTAATGGTGAATATGTCAAAAAAAGATTCTGACACAATAACTAGCATCATTATTTGTGTAATGATTATCATTTTTTCCATTTAATACGTTTGGCAATACATACACTCAGATATAAGGCTAAAAATATTATGTATCAAGTTATCAAAAAGTAATACATTCAAGATCAGAAATGCTTATCCAGACATAAGTCACACGATCAGAAGATACTTGACCAA
The DNA here is from genome assembly GCF_040938575.1 of Ambystoma mexicanum. Classification (NCBI taxonomy): domain Eukaryota; kingdom Metazoa; phylum Chordata; class Amphibia; order Caudata; family Ambystomatidae; genus Ambystoma; species Ambystoma mexicanum. The sequence continues at coordinate 1,032,427,599 of NC_090928.1, read as the reverse complement.
CCAACCGTGACCCACCAACCTCAGACAGGTGATATGTGGGGCAACAGAACATTAACTGAGAGTGAGAAGACACTGAAAGAGAGCAGGGTAGATACCGAAACCCTCCCAAACCCAAAATGGAAGCAAAACTTACCAGATGAAGAACATCACACAGAAAATGAGCATCCTGAGCTTCTGGTTGCTTCCCTGCAAATGGAGAACGAAAAGGGGTGGGTGTAAGAGTGGTTTGCAGGGCGTTGCACACGTTTAACCCAATCACTGAGATAGGAATATCCACAGATTACCCCATAGAATCAAGTGACCGCTGGAGCTAATGGATGGGGTTGGGAGGATAGAACCAGGAAGAGAACAGTGTACAAGGGGAATGAATGAGAGACAGAATGTGGGTTGTAGGGGTGAGGTCAGGAGGCATGGAGATGGACTGGGAGAACAGGTAGAATATGGACGGTGGAGCAAAGTGCTGAGGAGCTGGTGGCAGAATTGGTGTACAGTGCAGTGGTTTCAGTGGTTGTTAGTGGTGAGGGTGGGGTAGTGCAGAGGGTATTTGGAAGAAATAGGTAGAGAGAGTGTGGTAAGATTAGGGGACAGAAATGTGGATATCAGTTTCTGTGTAGGAGAGAGGTGGAAAGAGTAGAGGAGTGTGGAGAGTGGAGAGGAGAGGGGTTATGAGAGAGATGAGTAGAGGGGGGTGGAGAAGACTGGGGAGAGAGATAAGGAGGGTGTGAGCAGAGAGGTGAGGATAGAGATGATGAGAGACTGCAGACATCAAAGTTACAGAAGGTGAGAGAGCAAGAGGAGGGCAAGATTACCAGAGATTGCACCAATGGCCACGAGCGGGCATCCGCTTTCAGAAATGTATAACTCTCAAGCCATTTTGCCTCACGGGTGTGGGTAACAGGATCAGTCTGCTGCTTGGCTAAGGTTCTCAGGTCTCCCTGAAGCTCCCCCTTTCTTTCTTTAATCATTTTATCAGGACAATATGTATGAGCATTATTAAGATCTATCCCAACCCTGCTTTATGTGATCTGCATCACTAGAGAGTGACTTTTCATTTTGGCCAGGTCTCTTTCAAATATGCTTATGGTTGTGGTTGCTGCCTCTTGGCGAAATGAAAATCTTATTCGGCCACAATCCCTGAGGTATGGAGTAAGTATTTCCATTGCGGCTACTGATCCCTCCCCTAACTTTTTATCACTCCAAGAAATTAGATTAGGGGAGCGTTGATACTCAACGTGCCAGATGGAGATTAGTACCTCTTGCTCAGTAAGCACATTGAAATGGATAATTATGGGATAATGGTCACTTTCATCACGTTGGCAAATGGATACATTAATGAGCAGAGACGAAATGTTATTGAAAAAGGTGTAATCAAGTATGGCACTGGAGCTGTAGCCTATATGTGTACATTTGGGAGGATTGTCCAAAGGGTACATGCGATTTACCATCGTAAAACCAGCAGAATACAACAACCTAGCCCAATTATTACCCCATTGGCAGAACATATGAAGCATATTGACCATATCTATCACCCCAGCGGAGTGCAGGTCACCGGCAGGTCACCAGCAGCATATTGGGGGATATGAGCAATCATAGATTTAAAGTCCCCACAAATAATCACAGGGATAGCACCCTACAATACATTGATGAAACCTACAACTTCCCTGATAATCTCCATTGTTTCTTGTAGGGAGGATCGTATATATAGGTAATGAGGAACTCTCCCCCAGAATGGATTGCATGGTTTGCAGATGGAGTGACTCTTCCAATTAGGATATAGTCCAATCCACAAGCGATCGCGACAAGGCCCCAAGAGTTTCTTGTACCCAGGATTAACCCACCTTTAGGCCGTCCCCGAGGCCACAGGTGGCCTATTGGGAGTCAATGTTCCATCCGTCAATAACAAACTATTATGTAAGCCATGTTTTCTGCAGGGCTACCACAGAAAGTCTGTCTATATTTTCCAATAGCAATCTGCTACATACAAGTGCTTACAGACAACCTAGACTTCCTGGCCATCTCAGAATCCTGGCTACATGATGCAGCAGGCCCTGCCCTATCATTAGCAGTCCCGGACAACTATACAATTCTACGAGCAGACAGACATACCTCCCGAGGTGGAGGCCTAGCAATCATAGCTAAGATCAGCCTAGATATGAGAATTGTCACAACCACCACTATGAAATCCTGTGAATGCCTCACGGTCAAAATAGCCATCGCTAACTCCCAAACTCTAAACATCATCCTTATCTACAGACCACCAGGTCCTATTGGAACCTTAGCCGAGGACATCTCGACATCCCTGTCCAATAACCTAAAAAATACATCCCAAACAATAGTGCTAGGGGACTTCAATCTAGGCTATAATGACACTAAGGATATCCAATCTACAGTGATTGCCCTGACCCTGAAAGAGCTGGGATTCTCCCAGAAAGTCAAATTACCCATCCACAATAAAGGTCTTATCCTTGATTGGATAGCAGAACATAAATGCAAAGTAAATATCACGGATTCTGTACCTCAGATCTGGACTGACCACCACCTGCTATTATTCACAGTGACGACTAACCCTGCTACTGCACAGTCCTCACTTGCCCCACCCTTGCCTACGAGGAACAAAAAACTCATGACAGCGGAAAATCTGATGCCCGTCATAATACCTAAATTAAACTCACTACCAGACATTATGGACCCTAATGTGTTAGTTGAACAGTATAATGAAGCTATGAACTCAGCCCTCGACCACATAGCTCCGTTCAAACTAAGAAATAGCAAACCGAAAAAAAACACCTTAACTCATGGTTCACGCCCCATCTAAAAAATCTCAGGCTGACCAAAAGAAAACTTGAAACCATTTGGAGACTCTCCCCATCAGTCGAAAATAAACTCAACCTCTCCAAAGCCTCCTCCCAATACAAGAAAGAAATTCTATTAGCCAAACAGGAAATTTATAATACTAGAATATCTAAATCGAAATCTAGTGTCAGAGAACTGTACAGCATTCTGAAAGAATTGGAAACTCCCGTTGTACCTCAAGAAAACTGCACCAAGGACAAAACATGGTGCTCTAGTATACAACTTGCCTTAACAAACAAAGTAGCTAATTTACAAACCAAAATTGCTCTCAAGAAGGCATCACTAACACCTCACATCCCTCAGAGCTTAGCGCCACCACCACAGCCTAATCAAGAAGCCCGATTCTGCTTTTCTAAGGTATCGAACATTGAGGTAGAAAAGGTCATGCTGGGACTTAAACCGTCCAACTGCAAAGGCGACCAATGCCCAGCACAACTTATCAAGGATGCTGTGAGAGAACTATCGCCATTTATAACCAAATTTATCAACTCCTCCTTAACCACAGGCACAGTACCAAATAACCTAAAAAAGTCATGGGTACTGCCACTATTAAAGAAACAAACCCTCGACCATGCCATTCCCACAAACTTCAGGCCCATCACAACTGTGCCCTTTCTTCTAAAAATTCTAGACAAAGTGGCTTACATGCAAATACAAAACTTCCTAGAATCCAACCACCTACTCAGAACCCGCCAATCAGGATTCCTCCCACAACATGGGACTGAGACAGCTCTAATAGATCTTAAGGCCCAAATAGCCGAATGCAGACATAATGGCCAAGCAGCCCTTTTCCTCCTTCTGGACCTATCAGCGGCATTCGACTTAGTTGACCACACAGTCCTATGTAGCCACCTTGACTCTGCAGCCCATTTCTCAGAAGAGGTGATAACATGGATCAAGTCATTTCTGAGTAACCGGACCATGAGAGTCTTCGCTCCATCAGCCTCAGCAGACCCGATCCCTATAACATGCGGTGTACCACAAGGATCTTGTGTGTCACCCACCCTCTACAATGTTTTCACGAAGCCCCTCTTTGATGAAATGGATCATCTGGGTATCGCTTACACCAACTACACAGACGATACCCAGTTCCTCCTCCCGCTCTCTGGAGTTTACGCCAAGGATCTGGCCCTAGTGAACAGAATCTATAGCATCGTTCAGGCATAAAACCGAGTTTATCATCCTAGGCACCCCAAACTATATATCCAAACTCAGCTCTGATTATGCCAACTTCATTATTGATGGGAACAACATAAAAGTAGCTAACAAAGTTAAAACCCTAGGATTCTACCTAGACGCCACCATGAACTTTACCAAACAAGTTAACTCACTAGCCTCTGCTACAGCATACACTTGCAAACTTATCAGAGCTAGTAAACAATTCCTCTCCACAGACAGCTGCATTACACTTGCCAGAGCCCTTATACTATCCAAATTGGATTATTGTAACGGACTCTACATTGGGGCTAATAAACAGACCATCCACAAAATTCAAGTCCTCTAGAACAATGCCTTGAGAGCAGCACTCAAGATTAACAGAAATGAGCATATATCCTCTATAACAAGAGAACATAAATGGCCATCCACTTTTGATAAAATTCAACTCAAGATCGCCTCCCTCACCCACAAATGCCTCAATAATAAAGCTCCACCCTACCTCATGGACAGGTTATGCAAAAGAACCTCTTCCAGACCAACAAGGTCAGCTAACGCAAACTGCCTCCAAGTTCCGCGCTTCAAACTCTCCACTATAGGAGGACATAGCTTCCCAGTCAAGGCTGCGCAGCTATGGAACTCCCTCCCCCATGACATCAGAGAACCTCAGCCCTTCACCAATTTCAGACAGAACCTAACTAGGTGGCTGAGAGCCAATGACATCTAATGACTCTAACATGCATGACCCTCTAAATGCTCCTCCCTTGACTCCCACTCCCTGCTCCTGAGCCCACTTACCATGCGTTTGAAGCTCCGTGAGCAGCACATCATTCTGACATTGGTGACCTGATATGTCACACTGTACATAACTGTATATCACTACCTTATGACTATGCAGAAAACATGTACCCTCTTACCATTTGTTCCTTGACCCTGACCTTACCTTGTACATACCTGCCTATATTGTAACATTGTTGATGTCTGTATTTTTTTCCTACTTTTCATGTACTTGTAACCAAGTTGACCATATCCTTGTCTGTTTGCGCCCTGATGCCCCAGGGTATGGCGCGCCATATAAATAATAAACTAAACTAAACTAAGTGGCCATGTCCGCGAGTGTTCCAATTTAAAAATAAAAGAGGGTGATTGTGCTTTTGGGTAGATACGAGAAGGCCGTCTTTGCTCCACCTTATTGGCTAGTCATGCCCAGTGTGACACTTCCCCCCCCCTTGAGCCACTATCACTAAGGGGCCCTGCAGAGTTTATGCTTGTGCCAGTACTTAATACTGTTGTTGGAGCAAGCATTACACTGTGTGCAGATGTTTTTGGCTGCAATGAGCCACTTGGATTTCCTCCTCCTTTGGGGTTAGATCTGAACTTACTTCTCCGTTATCAACCACCTCAAGCAATGTACATTCATACCCCAGTTTGTTTAATAAAAATCTATGGGCCATAATGTAAGCCACAGTTTCCTGAAAATATTAAGGAAATTATATGATGAGGTTTTCTCTTCTGTCAATTTCGCCTTACTTAACTTAACTGTATTTGCTCTGCTATCCCGACATTTAACTCTACTAGGAGGGCAATTGTTTGAATTTAAATAAGATGGCACAATTTGACGTATGTGGACCCTTCCTCTGCGAGGCTTTAAGGTTTTTCTTCTGGTCTTCTGTTGAAGCAGGGCCTCTGCTCTGAGAAGGGGAAGACTCAATCAGGCTTGTCATCATCACCCTCTCATGTGTTTTCCTTTTCCTTCTGGTTGACACTTCTTCATACATACAAGCCTGTTGTGCCGTCTTTTTTTTCTGCCTTTTGCGAACATACCAGGCTGCAGGAACAGTGGCCATTATAGTAGCATCCACCCGAGATTGCAGGCCTACGGATGTTAAATGATCCTCAAGCTGTTGTAATGTGGTTATCACGTGTAAGTTAGAGGTCTTTAAGCTGTTTGAGAGGTCAATTATAGAATGGTGAATTTTATTCAGAGATCCCGATATTGGGCCCGGCATCCTACCTTGATTATCCATCCGATTATCCGTGTGACAATGTCATCACATTTGGTGTGGAGTTGTTCCATGAAAGTTTCCAAAATATCAAACATTGCATCAGAGGAGTTGCTGGCTGTAGACATGTTGAGCTTGCTCAAGTCTGCCTCCTCCTCAAAGGAGTAGGATTGAGCTTGATTTAGTGCAGGTGTCTTTGTTAAGCTCTCTCTTGCTATTTGTAGCAAAGGTATGACATCTGGGGACAGTAGTTTCCCAATGGGCCTGGCCAACGTGGTTTCCACAGGACTTAAAGGATTGTCAATGTCAATAACAATGGGAGTCTCCCCCTGTAACGAGCTGCTAACATACATTGAGGAGTTCAAGCAACCTCCCACACCTAGTCTTATTAGCGCCCTTAGCACAGATTCGATTGTCTTGGAGCCAATACAAGGGAGTGAGGCAGTTAGCTCCTCTGTGAGATTGGAGCAAAGTTTGACAATCGAGGAAGCAATTTGCCCAAGAGGTTTGCAATGTACAGTAAAAGTCAGTTATTTGTTGTTGCTTTATTTACCGACTTAGGCTCCTTTAAGCCTTCTTTAATGTTCTCCCCCAATGCAACAGTGTGCAGCAGGCGCCCCCTGGATGCCCATCTGTCGCTTTAGCCAGCCACAGCGACCGACAACAGTGATTCACTTCCCACATCCAAATTACATACCATTGCATAGCAATTGGTTTTAGAAGAGGGTTTATTAAAACTCTCAATTTCTTCAGAGTCAATGCCAGTATCCATATCGATGGTGTCAAAGTCTAGATGCAACAAAGGGTTTTGAGGGACAGAGTCAGCATCAATTTCAGAGGCAATTATTAATTCCACTGCGAGAGTCTGTTTTACCACTGGGCGCTTGGCCACTCATGCCTCGATTATGCCGGGTGCACATTGTTTCAGCATCAATGGGAGATAAATCTTTTAGTGAAAAAAAAAGTATGACGCTAGTAGCTCAGACCAGCCATGCCCAGCTCGTGCTTCTGCTTTGAATGGGGTCGCACTGAGATTACCATATCAACACTGGATGCCGCCAGTAAGAAGCTGTGTTTTGTCGCAGCGGACCGCGACAGGCTGACAGCTTCTCTCCGAAGTAAAGCTAGAAAGCAGAGGGAGGGTTTACCTCTGTAGCTATGATGGTCATAGGCAGCAATCTGTCTGAGCCACGGGAACCTTTCCAATGCACACCCAAACACCACAAAACATTCCTTGCACTCTGGCACTGGGGTCTAAGTAGCGGGGTGGAAATCTCATGAGTAATATCCTGAGTATCGAGCCAATGGAAACAGTAGAAAGACTCAATTCTATCTGCAGAAAGGTAACTAGTGCTCCCACCTACCAGACACCACAAAATACTCCTCACACTCCGCTCCAACTGGGGTCTACGTAGCGGGGTGGAAATCTCCATAGTCTTGAGCCGATGGAAACAGTAGAAAGACTCAATTTTATCTGCAGAGAGATAACTAGTGCTTCCCAGACACCACAAAACACTCCTCACACTCCACTTGCTCAGCTCCAATTGGGGTCTAACTAGAGGGGTGGAAATCTCCTGAGTCTCAAGCCAATGGAACCAGTAGAAAGACTCAATTGTATCCACAGAAAGGTAACTGGTGGTTCCCAGACACCAGCCACCACAAAACACTCCTCCCACTCTGCTCGCTCTGCTCCAACTGGGGTCTAAGTAGTGGGGTAGAAATCTAAGATACGAGCCAATGGAAACAGTAGAAAGACTCTCATGTATCTGCAGGAAGGTAAGTACTGCTTCCCAGACATAAGACACCACAAAACAGTCCTCGCACTCCGAGCGTATTTCAAAATGTGCATGGACGCAAGTGGCTGGTGGTTGCACTTATGATTATAAGTGCCTTTTTTAACAGTATAATGATTTCCCGGGGTGGAAGGTGAAGCGATTTAAACTGTTCTACCAAGTAGATTCAAATTCTGGCTGTCGCAATTGTGTGGAAAGGTAAATAGTATAGAACTTGTTTTGAGCCGGTTTTTTTCATAACATTCATAATATCAGTAAAAGCAGAGGAGCAGACATTACCACTTTTGAAATAGCCCACATCTGCCTGCAGCCCACAACTTTTGTTTTAAAGAGTTGGTTTGTTGCTGTCTGCACTGTTGAGAAGTGGTCTATTCCCAACATTATACAGATATTTTATTTTGCTTGAGAAAGACCTTGAGAAATGTGGTGTAATAATACCCTGTGTGATTACTTTGTCTTTCTCAAGGTATCAGAAAGGATTATCTATTAAGGTATCTGTCTCTTTCTTCTCACATGTAAACAGGCTCTTCGGGATTATGGGAAATCTTCGGCGTTAGCATCCGTCGTGGAGTTGTGGCTGAGCTGCAGAACTTGTCTGCAAAGGGGAATTGTTTCAGCTTGTGGGGATATTAAGTTGAATAGTGAAGCACAGATTCACTATTGATTTGGTTTGGAATACAGGAGAGTCCATTGACAAACATTTGCTTTTCAACTCAGAATGCACGTCTGCGAAAACTGCTGCATTGTGGGTCCGCAGTTATAGGTGGTACCACCAGGACGAGAACATGAATATCCTACATAGTACAGGGGTTTTGGGGAGAACACGGCTGTCCAATTAATTAATGTCTATTCACTCTTCCAAATAATTAGGCAATCGACCACATGCATTTTCCACATGATTATATTTAAAATGAAGGAGTTGGAAGGTTGCTTATACGTGTTCCTTTTGAACATCTTTGTTGGTAAAATTTCCTAGCATCTGAGTGCTGAACTTCCTTTGTTGGTGCGACTAGACTGATATGGAAATGGATATTTCTCCTCTGTGAAGTGAGCGTATGTGTTTGTAGACCCTTCTGATTGGAATGCATCTCATAGAATAGGTTATTTGAACCATGTTCATTCTCAGCAGATGAACTCTCACATTTGTATCGATTTTATAAAGCTTGGTGTTTTAAAGTTAATAAGGGCAATCCAGACATGGATCCCTTGCTTATTGTGCCTTACGGAGGCCCAGCTTCATCTCACTGATGAGGCTCAACAAGAACGAAACATGTGTCTGGGGTTGCTGATGTTACTCTTGTTCAGAGGAGATTTGCCTAGCATGTTGGTGCTGGAAAACACTTGTGGGTGGGACCAGACTGATATGCAAATGTATATGTCTTTTCTGTGAAGGGAATAATGAGCTAAAACACGGTTTAGATCCTCCTGATTGGGATACATCCTATAGAACAAGTTATTTGAACCATGTTTGTTCTCAGCAGAGGGGCTCCCACACTTTTATAAAGTATACCAATGCAACAAGAAATAATGTTATGTCATGGCAGTTCACATAGTACCCCAAACTTGGAACATTGTCGTACACAGCAACTGTGCCAATAAAAGCACAATGCAAGTTATAATGCAGATGTGTAGGTACTCTGGTGTTGTACTGCACCAATCAGTAGTGTCTGGAGAGATGGCATCACCATTAACCATTGGGCATTGGAAGTAAAAATGAACACTGTAGCAGAACAATAATAGCAACTACATCTTGTGCTATATTAGAGAATAAGAGTATACTTCAAGGTGCGGGCTGCTAACCCAATTGATGAAACTTGAGGTGGCTGGTTAATTTGAGACATCATTCAGGCATTGGACTTTAGTACATTATTTCACTCATTTTTTTATTCAAAACACAACTTTGATTTAGTCACTCTTTGTGTGGCTTCCCATTAACATAGAATGTAGAAAAAGCATCACACATCCACAGCTTAGTGGGCTATCCCTTACTGGTACCAACAAGAATAGTAATGCTGAGGGTTGTGATGTGCACGGCTGAGGTGTGGTGTGTTGCTGGATGTCAGTTGCTTGTGCCGGGTGTGTGTTTACAGTACGGACATTGTTTTATACTACCACCACACCTATGCAATGGTTTGCAGTACCTGGCCCCGAATTCTGTCCTTGCCTGTTCTTAGTTGACTTGGCACCTGTGATATTTCATGTGCATTCCTGATTGGAAACTGCCATTTTGTTTGGGCTTGTTTTGAAACCCTGTTACCGTACATCTCGCACATGCATCCGTTGCTAGGAGACCCTCAGCTGAGTGTATCTGTTCGTTCAGTAGCAGCACAGCTCGAAGCCCTTTTTCCTAATGTGGGCCCATGATATTGTGGTGAAAATGAACACATACTATGACTCGCTTAGTGCTTAGCTGATGCTAAACGTTTGGAATAATTGTCCCTTTTATGAGGGTGAATCCACAGAGCACTGTGTAATTCACATGAAAGTATTTGGAGTGAAAAAACTAAAAACATGCACTCTATAATAAGTTCAAACGACTTCATTTGTGAGTAATGGTATTTACAAAATAATCTTTTTTTTAATCGATTTCCAAATGGGATCGTGTTCATGTTCTATAATTACATTTCTAGTGAGAGCTATCTGGAATTTCTCAACAAGTTGTAAAGGGGTTTATTTTTTTTTTCTCATCACATTTCATGCTGGAAGAATTTGTAGGAATTCCGCCTGGAAACTAATAATCAGTGGAAACTGGCAGCCACTCCTAATTTATACTGCGCTTCCAGATAGGAATTCCTACTGCCTGAGTTCTGCATTTAAAAAAAGATGATTATCACTCTTCGGAGACCACATCAGTGAACAGTGACTGGAGGCGGCGCTTGAGCCTAAATACCAGCTGTACATGGAGTTTTTTCTCAGCAGTGAGCACTGTATTACTGGAATTGAGCAGAGGGACAAGTGAGTAGGCGTCTAAATGGCATCTTAAAATAGCGACCATTGGGACCAGGTGAAGTCATAATTGGATGCTAAGGGAATTCGGCATGGACAATAGGAGCCTTCATCTCAAAATGTGAGAATAGAGAGAGACTGCCTAATTGGCAGGGTTGTTTAGCTTACAACAGTACCGAAATAAGTAATGTTGAATGCGTATAAGAAAGCAGCAGCAAAACACAACCCTCCCATTCAGGGACGTCATTTAGGGGTTGCCAGGGGTCGCACTTGTGACCCAGGAAGTCTCCCTTTCTACCCTGTGGTCTCCCTTGATACCCCTTAAAAAGCAGGGGGTTCCACAAGTGTAACTTTTTGAGCAGTGACTCTAAATAAGAAAGAATAGGAATAACACATAATTTGACTTTCTGGAATTCTATACAGTAATTGCTAGACTTATTAAAGGTTTATTTCAGGCACGTTTCAGGGGGTGAGTTGCTGATTTAGTCAAACACCTCAAATTCACAATGCAGACAAAATCCTCCAAAAACCATTTAGAGTAGAATAAACATCCATTTCGGACTGAGTATTTTGCTTTTCACAAGTTGCAGATATAGCATGTTATTTACTGCAGATACATATGGTGATCCATTCTTGTATAAAATTTGTATAAAATTTCTGGCCCAGACATCCACCGGCAGACGGAAGGAGCAGGCCACACGGACGAAGGCCATAGGAAAAGGCGTTGACCACTGGGGTGAGCCCCACTACCAGCATTTCCAACTGGCGACCGAGAGGGCAGGAGCTCCTCTGTCCCAGCACCAGCATCATCTCTTGACCACGCGGGCGCATCGATCCACAAGCAACGTGGATTTCGGAAGATCCGTGAGGATCCTGCTTGTCTGAGCCCTGACTGCACCTGGAGCACCTCTTGCACCGACGCCGCTGCCCATCTGCGACGCGGTGGGTGAATGCTCTGGAACAGCTGTACGAGCGTTTCCTCAGCTGAGCCTGGCCCTAAAATGGCTGGCGCAATGCAGCCTCAGAACGAGGCTTGCCAAGGTTGCTAACCAGCCTACTAAATTTCTAGCCAGACATCCGCCGGCAGGCGGAAGGAGCCAGCCACACGGACGAAGGCCATAGGAAAAAGGCCTTGTTTGCCGTTGTTTGCCGGTGACGCCTCAGACCGCTCAACTTTTCCCCAGCTTTCTTCCTGCCTGTCAAGAGACTATAGAGGCCAGGGCACGGAACATTTTACGCCGCCTTCTTGACACTTATGAAAAAGCTTGTGGCACTATCTGGTAAGCTACACCTAGCGCACCCTCTCACTGTTATGCCAGCCTCTCACCCTCATATATACAGCACGTGGTTTGTTCGTATCTGCTATAGCACGCTCATCGTTTTGTCTGCTCAGTTAAGTGCCACCTTATTCTAATAGCTTACAATGTCAAGCCCTGTGCTCACTGTTTAGCCTGATAATAACATCTTGTTTTATCTTTTGTATAATTTGCTGCATAATCATGCCACCGTTATGGTTAGCTTGTACCCTGCGCTACCTGAGTTGCGTTGTACTGTGATACCTTAGCAAACTTGCCTGGATCCCTGCGAGTCACCCTGCCGCGTGTCTACTAGCTTGCCCCTACCTACCATTGATTTGACTCTCTGGAGCCTCCTCTCCTGTTGCTCTCCTGGCGCTCCTGTGCACTCGCCATTTGAATAGCCGGTTGCTTTACAACACCACCATGCTCATTAGGACCATCCAGAGCCTTTATTACCACATGGCCCTACCTTTAGCCATCATTTCCCAGATACTTATACTGGTAACAGCTACTCATTCCCTGCGTGCGCTCTCGCTAAACTTCTCCCCCTCACTCACCGCATTGCTCCATCAGCCATCTCATAGGGCTACCACACCTATCCCCAGCCACCAGCTACCACCCAGACTCATCCTTACTATGGGTTGCCCTATGACCACCACCTCGGAACACTACCGATACAGCAACTATGCCAACCAGTACCTTAATGACCCTGCTCTATGGCTGGAACACTTTGCAAGGAAACCCACACCCAAGCAACCTTGCTCCCTCGCACTCAGAAATAGGAGACTAGGCTCAAAATTCCATCACTTACACACCCCCAATAACAATTCCAAGCACACTACACCCAAACCACTGTGCACTCCCTCTCTTATCATTCCTAGAACAACCACTCCAACAGGGAGTGCACTTATCAACGCCAGATCTCTTCCTGCCCACGTACTTGACATCGCAGACCTTATCACGTCCCTAGATCTTGACTTTATTGCTATATCTGAAACATGGCTACATGCTGCATCAGGACCATCACTATCCTTGGCACTACCACCAGACTATGGTATCATTCGATGTGATCGCAACACTCCTCAGTCTAGAGGGGGTGGAGTTGCCTTTATTCACAAAAACTCACTTGGTCTAAGAGTGGCCACCAACTTCAAACTTGATTCGGCTGAACTACTTTCAAACTACCACTATGGCCCAACCAAACGGCCACCCTTCATCTTATCTACAGACCTCCTGGCACCGCACCTTCATTTGTTGGTGAAATGTCTACATTACTTCTTGATAAAATTAAAACCAACTCACAAATTATCATTTTAGGCGACCTCAATCTGGGACTCAGCGACCCCAAAGACCCTACTGCCTCTGACCTGGAGAATGTCCTAACTGACTTCAGGTTCAACATGCACATTCAAGAACCCACCCATACCAAAGGGAGGACCCTTGACTGGTTAGCTGGTACCAATTGCAATATCAATGTCCTCGATAACACCCCCGCTTATGGTCTGACCACCACATCATCAGCTTTAATATTGAAGCAGCCCCACGCCCTCCTCCTACGATAGCACCAGCCCTCCCCACGAGAAATAAAAGGGACATAACCAAAGAGAAACTACTCCCACTTCTTCTCCCATCTCTCGATACAGCCACTCACTCTTGCACCGACCCCACAACTTTAGCAGACATCTATAATCGCACCATGCTCACAGCCATTAACTCAATTGCCCCCATCAAATTTAGGAAGTCCAAACCACATGCACATCTCAACTCCTGGTACACACCCCGGTTAAGAGTGCTCCACAAAGCTAAACGCTGCGCTGAAAACCGTTGGAAATGTCACCCTTCCGACGAGCATAAGGACGGCTTCATCCTTGCCTCCATCTTTTACAAAGATGCCATCATCCTTGCTAAAAAGGATTCTCTCAATAACCGTATCATGCAAGCAGACTCTAACATGAAAGAACTCTTTAAGATCTTAAAGGAACTTGAATCCCCAGCCACCCCCCCTACATCTGTGCTAAGGATAGTAAGTGGTGAGCCAACATTCAGTCCACTCTACTGAATAAAATCTCCACTCTACAATCCAAAATCAAAGACAAACAAGACAGCCTGAAGCTGGATAACCGTCCACCTTTAAGGGTTGCCACTCTACCCTCTACTAATATTAAACCTTTTGCTTTTTCCCCGCTCACCATTGCTGAGGTGGAAGACATCATCAAGAGAATCAAACCGTCCAACTGTCAAGGCGATCCTTTCCCTACCCCTATCATTAAGGATTCTGCCCACGACCTGGCCCCTTTCATCACGGCCTTTATTAACTCTTCTTTCAAAACAGGTATTGTCCCTGACAACGTTAAAGATGCATGGGTGATCCCACTGCTGAAAAAAACCATCACTAGACCTGCTTAAAATTTTAGATCATGCTGCATACCTCTAGATTCAAGACCACCTGGAATCCAATAATCTCCTGGGCCTACGTCAATCGGGATTTCGTCCCAGACATGGGACCGAAACCGCTTTGATAGATTTGAAAACCCAAATCGAGGTCTTGAAAGACAACGAGAAACTAGCCTTACTACTACTCCTAGAACTTTCCGCTGCCTTTGATTTGGTTAATCACCAAATCCTATGCCAGCACCTCCATTCCGCTGCCCACTTTTCTGACTCAGCCACCGCGTGGATCAAATCCTTTCTGAGCAACAGATCCATGAGGGTCTTCTCACCCTCCGCAGCAGCAGACCCTGCCCCGATTCACTGCGGCGTCCCTCAAGGTTCTTGCGTGTCACCTACACTGTATAACGTCTTCACTAAACCACTCTTTGATGTACTTGATTATCTGGGTGTCTCCTACACTAGCTATGTGGACGACACCCAGATACTCATTCCCATCACTGACAACTATATAGCTGACACCAAGGCCTTGAACGACGTCTATCTGGTCATCCAGGCCTGGATGGCCCCAACACGAATTATGCCTTAATGACGACAAGATGGAGCTCCTCATCCTGGGCTCCTTGCAACGTCTCAACAAACTATCCCCGTCCTATCAGTCATTCACCATAGATGGAAACATCATTAAGGTATCTGAAGACACCAAAACCTTGGGTTTCTATCTCGACGCCACTCTATCTTTGATACAACAAACTAATGCAGTCAGATCAGCCTCTGCATACACCTGCAAACTTATTGCAGACCTTTTCTGACCACACCGAACAGCATCACTCTAGCCAGAACTCTCATCATGTCTAAAATAGACTACTGCAGTGCTCTCTACCTAGGCACAAGCCAAGGGAATCTCAATAAACTACAAATCACCCAGAATAATGCCATCAGGCCAGCTCTAAACATTCCCAGAAACCATCACATTTCTGAGTCTAGAACTAACCTACATTGGCTTCCTGTCAAACAGAGAATCTCACTGAAAACACTTGCCCTCACCCACAAATGCCTTGACAATAAGGGCCCCCCCCTTCCTCTCCAACCGGCTCTCCCTCCATACCTCTACCCGACCTCAAAGAACTACCCAGATCCACAGCCTGTCGATACCAACGTTTAAACTGCAAAAAGCTGGGGGCTCGAGCTTCCCTGTTCTAGCCTCTAAGCTGTGGAACACCTTCCCTGCCACCATCAGATCTGAGGACTCATTTAACATCTTCAAGTTAAAAACGAAAACATGACTCTTGAATCAGAACTGAGGCCTTCGTATTGCATTATACGTCATAGCTCGCAGTCACCTGCCTTAGCCCCAGACTTGTCAATTTTATTGCACATTTTACCTGCCGTACTTATGTTAATACTATGAGGACCGCCTCACTCTTTCCATGCCATGCTCTGACCTATGCCCTGTGCTCGCATGTAAATATTTCTGCCACTACATCTCACCTCGCAACTGCTATTGTAAATACATGTATGTAACGATGTGAACTTTGTATGTAAATCATTTCACATGGAACAATGTGAACTTTGTATGTAAATCAACTTAAACTTGGCACCCTGATGCCCCCGGGCCTGTGGCTTCTGCGTTATAAATAAATAAATACAAATACAAAATGTATATCACGTTTCACGGATATTGTAACCATATTTTTCCTAGTGTACTTAGGAACAATGCTATGTGATGCCACATCCTGTTTTGTCAAGGAGTAAAAGGCAATGTTCCATTACTTCCTGTGATGTCACTTCGGGTTGGGATCAGATGACATCACTTCCTGTGATGTCATCAGATGTCAAGGGTCATGTGATGTCACTTCCACTACCCCTGGAATTTTTGGTGAAATGACATCCTTGCTCCCATTACTTAGATGCATGTTCGCAGGTTTGCATGTTGCAAAACAAGTGCAGAAAGTGTATAAAGAGGAACAGTTGTCATGTCAATTCATGAGGTGAATGCTTCACAATCACATCAATTCAAGAATGTTTACAAAGGTTTTTATTGAATAAAGCATCGATGATTAAGTGGAAATGTAGTGAAAACTGATATTGGATTGTGAGGGCATCATGAAGCAAGACACAGACAATAGATTCAAAGTTCAAACAAATTTAGTTTTATTAAATTAAATGTCAGGATGGTTGAAGCCCTATCTTGCCCTATGCTAAGGTGGGATTTCCCTACCTAAACAAACTAAGGATAGTCTGATCGTAAGTGCAACTTAAAAGTTTGTCTGTCTCCAAAACATTGATTTGCCCTCACAACTAAAGCTAAACAATGTGTAGGGATGTCAACAACAAATCAAGCAGTGTCACAAAAATACATTTCTGAACTTCTTCCTGCTCTTGGCTTGCTCTCCAGCTACCCTTCCCCAAGTTCAAGGTAGTTCTGCAAAGTCTCTCGGCTCCCTTCTCCAAGAGGACAACACAGTTGCAAAATAGTCTTGGTGTTCCTTTCCCCAAGAAGACAACACAGTTTCAAAATGGCCTCAGGGCACCCTTCCCCAATGTGTCAGCTTGTCCAGCTTGTCAACTCACACTTATTTTCTGTCTCTTAATACTCAAAACCAGTTCTTGGTCAACGTTACACTTCTTCTGATTCCTTGACAGTTTATGCAGATTGCTTTCTTCGGCTTCACTTCAGCAATCTCTTTCATTCATATAGATTTATTTTTTGGATGTTTCCTTGACTTTCACAGGTATGGTATCCTTGTCGAGGTCCAGTTGTCGGACCACACGGTGCACCGATTACAGGTCATGCAACCGATAACCCTAGGCTTTCTTGCCTACACAGTTTTCTCTGTCACTGCACTTGTAATCTGGTTCACATTCACTTTGCTTTCTCCTTGCCAATCTTTTGGCTTTGCCATAATACGTTCTTCCATACAGTTCACTCTGTGGTGCTCTCTTTCCTTCACCACATTACTTTCACACTCTTCAGTAATGTTCATTACTTGCTTTTCATTGTATTTCATAAGATTTGTTCTTTGCCTTTCAATATATATTACATGTGCTTCTCAATAGCTTGCATTCCATTCATAGGCTTTTCAAAGCGTTCCTTTAGTTTGGTATTCAATAGTTCTTAATTTACATTCTTTCTCTTACAATTCACTTTATTCGTATTGAACAACCCTTCTCTTTGGGTTCACTCTAACTTGCATATCTAATTTTGTTTGTTCATCAATTACATTTTCCCTGCAGTAGGCAACAGGAGCGCCCCAGTACGAGTGTTCGCTTGTTTTCATTCACCAGTCCCTGGCAGCTCCTCTGAGCGACTTCGTTCCTCTTCTTCTGCTCTGCATACACGTCTCTATGATATTGCGAGATGCACTCACAGCTTGGAATTCTCTCTGTGGGTTGCTGGCAGCGCTGCTCACATCCCGCAGATGCTGTCAATAGCTTGCAGCAATGGGGTCTATCCCATGCCCTACAGCTCCTGCTGTGCACACCCAATCAGGGAAGCTCTACCCGCTGTGACCCTCTCATGGTCTGCTCTGGCCTCAGCGTTGCAGTATCTCCTGAGTGCTTGCCAGCGCCCTGGCTCCCAGGCAGCGCCCTTCTTGACAGCCTCTTCCTTGACAGTATTTCACTCCTCACTGGCCTGACACACTCACCCCGGCTTCTCTCCTGCTGGTCTCCTCTTCCTCATTGTCGGCTCCACCATTTATGCACCTGCAACCACTTAACAAGTTGCAGGTTTGAGTAGTCAAGTCCAGTTGCCTGACCATAGTTATTGGTGTTCTCTGGACATGCCTGATGCTCCCTCATGACAGTTTTCAGGACTCTTCCTCGTCTCAGTACCAGAGTGCTGAAATGACATGTTAGTGTGTACCACTCCTAGTCGCCTCTTCCTCGTCCTCATCCCAGTACTATAGCAGTATGACTGAGGGGACATTAATTGAATTGACTGGCAACAGCCTATAAAGGATGGGGGAGGGGAAAGTTGGTAATTACAAAGAAAAGGGGGTACCATGTCTGACCGGCAGATATCCTCTCCCCAATTCCTTAGGACCATCCACCCATGTGATCCTCCCTTGCATCTCCACCCCCAGGATCAGAATCCAAAAGCGATGGCCTTTCCCTGACCACCTGAGAAGAGGATCCAAGGGGAGTAGGTGTGAGGATACCCGCAGGTTTCTCACAGTATGTAATTGAAAAAGACATGATCGAAACAACCTGATCTCGAATATGACTCATTTATAAGTAGCAGACCTGTGTTCAGGCTGAAGCACATACTGTGGTTCTTAAAGGGAATTCCAACTGTAGTTCATATGATTAATTGCTTATTTCACATTCACAACATTTCGACCACTGTAACATCAAGAAGGATATTATTTAATGTATGTATCTGTTTAATGTATTAAATCATTTACTGTCCGGACTCGTGATGGCAGGCATAGATAGCACCACACATGATAAACAAGTTCAAGGTGCATCAGAAATGGAAACGGTCCTCATGAAGATGGCCTTTAGAGAGCTCCTCACAAGAGGAATTCCTGCTTCAAGGCATTAAATTCCACCTCAATATATCCTCTTTTTTTTGTTGATATTTATACCGTGAACCAGTGACCCTGAGGCTTAAGGACGCAGACAGAAACAAACATTAAACATGCATGACGTGGCCCAAAGAAATGATCACACAGACTGAAACACCAAACAGAAAAGAAAAAGAAGCCCATGCTTCTATGTGACAAGTAGGGATGAATTATTTAAACAATTCTTCAACTTCTTTCTAAACATTACGGTGGAGCTCAGTTCCCTAAGATCAGGCGGGATGGCATTCCAAGCTCTTGGGGCAGCCACAAAGAAAGTGCATTTCTTCACCTGGGACTGTTTGTAAGCTGGTATTTTAAGTTCATTGGTGTTATTTGATCTAAGAGTAAGAGTACTTGATTTGGTCACCAATGCTTCACTCAAATATAATGAAATAGACCCCATTAAACACTTGTGCGTGATAAGCAAGAGATGAAAGTCAATTCTTTCCTTTATTGGAAGCCAGTACAGACTACGCCTGGCATCAGACACATGATCTCTCCTATTGTGGCCTATAATCACTCTCAGAGCAACATTCTGTATGGTTTGAAGCTGATTACACTCTGATTTGCCTATCCCCATGAGCAGACGGCTACAATAGTCTATTTTGGACCCAATTATAGCTCTTGCTACAGTCTCACAATTAGCTCTAGGGATATAAGGACACAGTGGCACTAGCAGCTTGATATAGTATGCAGTGGATGAGACCAGGCTACTCACATGAACCCTCAAATTTAAATTCTGATCAAAATACAACCCCAATGTTTTAAAGTTTTCTTTTGTTTTAATATTACATCCTGCATTAGTGAAATCAACTTTACTTTCTTCCAGTAGGTTGAGGAAGACAACAGTAAAAATCTTATACAGAGAGGGTGAGAAACACACCCCATGAGGCACACTGTGAGTCAAAAGAACCGGTTGAACTTCTGCAACCTTACTACTAATCCAAAAGGCTGCATGATCTAAGAAACCAGCCACCTGTAGTATTTATTTTGGGGTTATATCTAGTATGTCATGGTATTTTTGTGGTATTTTTCCATACTTTGCTATGGTGGTATTTTGTGGTATTTTTATAGTGGTGAGAGTAATTTCAGAATACTGCCCAATAATTATTTCACCAGGGTCACTAACAACAAAAAAAATACTGGACGTAGTACACTCTTATCTGTTTGTGGTATCTTATGTACAATACCGCTTTTATGCTCTTTTGGCTGTGTTTTAAAATACATTGGTGATTTCACATAACAAAATAGTTGTACTCACACACACACATAGCACCTCGGAAAGTTTCAACTCCCACAAGTAATTTACCTTATGTTTTGCCACATGTGGTCAAATGTGAATTACCGCCTATGGTAAAATAGGCTTTCCATCTGTTGGAACTCATACTATGTGTTACCAATAACTTGGACACATAATACAATGCTAGTCCAAGTTGTTTTTCTCTTATGGTTTTATAAAATGGTAAAATTTAGAAAATGACCAAACAGTTGTATTCTGCTCTACTCCTTTACAGAGACTTACATTTAGACATGGGTAAAATGCATTTCATTAGGGAGCTTGCACACATTAAATAACTTTTCTAACAATAAGCTTCAGTTACACATTGGTTTGCTGGCTGGCTAACACACATTCTGATGTAACCATAAATGTTTCTTTCATTCAATTCTTGGCAGCTATAATTCTCTTATCTTAACAAAGCTTGCTTCAAAATAGGAATTCACGCAAAATATAGTTTGTGAGTTACTGTAAGAAAACAAACATATTACTATCACACAACCTGTAAGCATTTCTAACGTACAATACATGCTCCTCAATTAATGTTATATTTACCTGGATTAAGCTGGTGATATTCGCCGCTTGCCAGTAAATCCTTCCACAGCCTTTCTGCCTGCCTCACACAGGGTCAACCCAGATAAGGATTCTCGAGACTCTGCAGTTCTTCTAAGGATAACAACAATATCCACGATTGGATCAGTGAGACGGGATGACACTCTTTTAGTACATATTCACATTTTATTGGCTAAATTTAGCATATATAAAAAACATTTTTCGCAATATAAAAAATCTGTAAAAAACTTTTCATAGCAACATTCATAGCCACATACAAAACTCATTCATATTTCCACACATAATATCAGCACCCGTGACATTTCATTTATCATTGGGTTACTTATAAGGATGGCAACCCGGGAGAGAGAGAGATACACAGCCCACCAGACAGTCAGTCTGCCCAGGAACCAGCGCTTCTGCCTCCTCCATCAGCCAGTGCAAGAATAGGAATGCCTCTTTAACTCTGCCTCAAACCCTGTGTCAGTCAAGAACAAAGAACACCTCCCCAAGACCAGATCCTCCTACTAAAACATCACGTAATATCCTCTGTTTGTTTCTCATTGTGCTAACTGCATGGCCGAATAGAACTTGCTAAATTTTTCTTGCGCTTCCTGCTCCAATATAATGCACATATTTCAGTTTACAACACAGACCCAGTCTGTACATTTAAATTCCCATTTTCAGAGCATCATGCATTTTGCTCAATCTACATCCAGCTTATTTCATGGACTAATATGCACTAAATTTTATTATGGGAATCTTACATTTTAAATGGGGTTGGGTTAATTAGTATATTAGTTTCATGTTAGTATTGTATGTTTTAGTGCAACTCAGGTCATCAAATAGCATCATGGAGCAAAGTGATAATTTTCTATTATGTGCTCTGTGCATTGTGCATTGTCATCTATTTAATTTCAACCAACTCTTGAGTCCGACAATGAGTCTCACACTTAGCCCTTATTGAAGTTCAAACCCTTGCTTAAATGTGAATGTTGAAATGCAGAGACTATAGGTTAAAATGCAGAGTCTGGATGTTGAAATGTGGAGCCTAGATTCTTCCTACACTCCCTCCTTTTTTATGCTGGGATATAACCCAAAATCACTGCAGGAAAAACAAACATATCATAATCCCAATAAACCACATCTTAATAGTCAAAAATAAATAACATGCAAGTGGTAATATTCATACATGAGAAACTTTATGTATATATCTCTAGTCTTGAGCAAAAGAGTCTTGATACTTGAGCAAAAGAAAGAAGAAAATCTTCAAGAGAAAACCCTTTTTTTAGAATGTTATTTTCTTTAGTTTTTTCATTTTTTTAATCTCTTGATCACCTTTATCTTTTACATTCTTTTAATTAGTGATTTGTTTTTTAATTAGAATATTTTTTGTTGAATCATTTTTGTTTAGAATATATTTATTTTTTAAATATTAAAAAAAACATTTTCACATTTACAAAACATAAGTCCATAAAACCATGCCATTGGCCTCAGTCCGATATAAAAACCAGTAAAAATCAGTTTGTGATCAAAAATAGTCTTTGTAAGTAGTTTACAAATCACACAGGAAACCGTTCCTGGTGGAATGAACTTCGATTCCGGGACTTCCTGGGATTTTTTTCAGGTCATCAACTTCACATCTTTCGGGGTCATCATCTTCACCCCCTTCTTCGGTCCAGGGGGCTTTCCAGGGGACTCCAATCCAGTGGTATCCTCTAGGGATCTGGTGCTCCCAGGATCCATCGCTGATGCGGAAAACAATTATTTTTCTAGAGTAAAAAGAAAAGACAACTTAAGTATCAAGCACATCAAAACCTTTACTTTTCCTTTCTCACTGGGATATCTGCAATCAAATTCAGTTATGCACAGAAATGCAGATCATACCAAATAACAAGTCATGCAACCAAGAAATCTCCTTATGACCGACTGAAAATGACATGAATTACACACACTAATACCACATGGTATTTTTCAGATAACAGTCTGAAACACAACACTCCTTTCTCTTAGTTACTCACTTGCATTGGTGTTCACCAACTTGATTTATTACCCTAAACCTCATTTTGACATCTTGAACTATTTACGCCGATACACCTGTCCTGCTAATTCTATTTAATAGGTACCCGCTTCACTTTTTTACACCCTGCTAGTCTCAACTCGCTCTATTCTTTTCACTTCATGTTTCGGGTGAAAGGGATGAATTTAATTAACATACACAAACTGCTCCACTGTTAATTCTCCCTCCTTTTTAGCAATTCTGTAAACCACAGGTGAAACCTTATCTACAATTTTATGTGGTGCTTGCCATGCTGCAAGAAATTTAGAGTTTTCATATTCTCTCACAGATCCCGTCCTATCATAATATGTCTTTGCACCATCAGCAGCCTTTCCCAAATTTCACTGCGCAAATGCAAATGCATATTGCAAGTGCTTTCTCAATTCTTCCGCATATTCATGAATTGTGGACGCATTTATAAGCACGTGTTCATTTTTTCTATAAAGTAAGTATTGTGTCAAAACCATTTTTCTTCCTGTAAAGATTTCTTGGGGACTGAGATTTGCTGATTTAGAGGGCATTAGTACCAATGGAGACTGCAAATCCCACTTAGATACTGCTTCCAATACAAACTTTTTCAACATATCAACTATCGATCTGTTAAACCATTCTATTCTCCCTGAAGAGGAGGGCCAGTAAGAAATGTGTAGCTTCCTCTTCACACCCAAGATTTGCCATATCTTTGTCATTAATGCACTAGTGAAATGTCTTCCATGGTCTGATTCTATTCTTTGAGGTAAACCAGAACTTCAAAAAATATGATTAACAAGTAAAGTGGCCACCGTCTGTGCACTGCAGTCTGGAGCTGGAATGCATGCCACCCATTTAGACATTGGACAAGTGACTGTCAGTATGTACCTGTTTCCGCTTGCTGATCCGACATAGTCAACTTGTAAATCAGACCATGGGAGTGTCAAGCCCCTTTTCATCAATGTTGATCTATGAGTTGGTGATGCAGGTTGAAACTGTGCACACACTACAAACACTCTGGTATAGAGCTCAACATCTTTGGACATGTGTGGCCAATAGGCATAACCTTTTAAAATTTCCAAAGTTTTATGTGAACCTCTGTGTCCTGCAGTTATGGCATCATGGGCATGATGTAACTTTAATACCCAAAATGACAACGGCACTACCAATTGGATTTGGCCTGTCACAGATTCTCTAATCATCAGTCCATCCTGTATCCTAATTCTCTTTTTGTTTTTTAAAAGCACCCTTAATTCCTCTTTCCCTTTTTAGTCCTCTTCAGTCAGAGGATTTTGTTTTGCATTTAGCAAATGGTTATAAAATAGGCCTGCGCTTTGATCAAGTCCTGATCCAGAATATCAAAACTCCATTGTGCCACAGGCTGTTCAACTGTTTTGGGAGCTTTGGAACGTGTTATCGCATCCACCTTTATTTCACCAAGCAGGTGTTCAATAGGAAATAACTCCCCCATTCCAGCTCCAATTTTGGCTAATTGATCTGCCTTGCCATGTACTTTCTTATCCTCACCTGGTGTTTTCAAATGACCACGTATTGTCCTCCAATGGATTATCAGGTAATTTTCTGACACAAGTTTGTCTATAGCCTGAATCATCTTACCATGTTTAAGTGGCTTCTTGTTATAGGTGAGTATGCCTTTCACCTTCCAGCCAGGTAAATACTCCACAAAACTATTTCGCGCATAATCAGAATCAGTTTACTAGAATTATTTCTTTGACTTTATTTCTACTGCTGTAGATATTGCCTTATAAATAGCGGCTAATTCTGCTACTTGACTACTTTTGGGGCCTATCCTCATGCTCACTCTTGAAATGTTGTCACACTTAAACCATATGTTTCCTATTCCTGCTACAAGCACTTTTTTTGTATCATTTTCTACATGGTACGCACATCCATCTACTTACACAGTTGGTAAATCCTTACATGTTTCTTCGTGGAATGGCTTGTGTGGGGATTGCTCAAATTCATTCAAACTTGTCCCTAGCTCTGTGTCATCAGGCACACATACAGCTGCACAATCATGCAACTGTGCTAGCCCTTGAGCTACTGGGCTCTTTTTATTTTGTCTTTATCTCACTTCTACTGGAAATCCCTGAAGTGCTAATGTCCAGGAAGTAATTCTTGACTAAGCCAAATTCTTTGATCTGATTTGCTTACTTTGCAAAAATTGCAGAGGCTGGTGATTTGTTTCAAAAATCACCCACTCCCCTTGAATTATGGAACGGAAATGTCATAATGCCCAGACAGTTGTCAGAAGTGCTTTTTCGCATTCACTGAATTTGGTCTCTACCTGTGACAATGCTTTGCTAGCACATGCAATGGTTTTGTTATTTGCCTCATGTTTTTGATATAACACTTCAGACATGCATTGATCTGTGAATCCTATCTCTACAAAGACGTCCTTGTTTTTCATGGGATATGCGAAACATGGCGCTTTCATAAGACACTCTTTTAGCATGGCCACTGTCTAATTTTGTTCCTTTTCCCATTTCCAGGGCATGCCCTGCTTCAGTAATCTCGTTAAAGGTTATGTAATCTTTGCATAATTTTCAATAAATGTCATGTTGTGACTTGTCATTCCTAACAAGCTCTTTAAACGTTTGAAAAAAGTGTGATCTTTTAGTTTATGAACCGTATCCACCTTTTTCTTTTGTGGGTTTAATCCGTGCTCTGTCACTTCATGAAAGGAAGTTTACCCTGTTTCTACACCACTGTGCTTTCTGTAAAGATACATTTGCCCCAGCCTTCTGTATCTGACTGATCACATGTCTAATCGCATTGAAGTGGCTTTTCAGATCTTCATTTTTGATCAGCACATGATCCACATAGACTATTGCCCCTCTTTTAGTTGCATCTGGAAGTGCCTTGCTCAGGAATATCGCAAATTCACTTCCACTGTTGACATACCCAAAATGAGTCTGGGACCACGGATATTGTGATTTGTCAAATAGAAATGCAAACACATGTTGAATGTCTTCAGCTAGTGGCACACACCAGTATCCAGCTGTAAGGTCTTATGTGATAAATACCTTTGGCCTGTGAACTTGTGCAAGACCCTGATCAACAAATGGAAGGAGCCACATTGAAACAGGCACCTTTTCCTTAAATTCATGTAGGTCTGCACACAAGCGCCATTGGCCACTGGGTTTTAGCACACCTAATGTAGGGGTATTTGATGTACTATGAATAGGCCTTATTCCTCTAGATTTTACATTTTTAATTATTTCAGCTAGTGATTCCAAACATGCCAGGTGTTACCCATATTGTCGCACAAATACTGGTTCCCTACCAAGTTTCGTGTCAGAATCGTAGACCTCAGTGATAGGGATGATGATTTGGGTGTCATCTGCATAGTTAGTGTAGGTGACACCCAAATGGTCCAGGTCATCGAACAGAGGCTTAGTGAAAATATTATACAGCATCGGTGAAACGCAGGACACCTGTGGAACACCACAGGTGACGGCTGCTGGATCAGCCGATGCACTTGGTGCGAAAACTCTCATGGTCCTATTGTCAAGGAAGGATTGTATCCAGGCAGTTGCGTTGTCTGAGAAATAGGCTGAAGAGGTTAGGTGATTACACAGGACTTTGTGATTTACTAGATCAAAGGTGGACAATAAGTCTAGCAGGAGAAGGAGGGTTAAGTTACCTTTGTCTTTTTGATCGCCCAACTGTATTTTTTAAGTCTAGTAGGGCAGTTTCGGTGCCATGTCTTGGTCTAAACTCTGATTGACACAGGTCCAGAAGATTGTTGGTTTCTAAATGTACATGTATCTGTAAATAGGCTTCCGTGTCTAAGATTTTTAACAAGAATGACTCAGTGGTAATGTATCTGTTGTTCATAGGAATATCTGGATCAAGATTATTTTTTTTTAAGAGGTAGGACCCAGGCATCCTTCAAGTTGGATGGCACTGTACTAGTTTCAAATGAAGTGTTTATAAATGTAGTGATGAAGGGTGCAAGCTCTCTTGTTGCCTCTTTGATAATAGTGGCAGGACTGATGTCCCAAAGACATTTGGATGGTTTAAGGCTAGTTATTATGTTTTCTACTTATTTAGTAGAGAGAGGGGTGAATTTGAATGGGCTACATGGGTTAAGGTTGGCAGGAATAGGTTGAGACTTAGGCGGGTGTGAATCATTGGACATATTCAGTATTTTGTTTTCGATTTTAGCTTGGAAAAGCGTTATTTTATTGAGCAGAGCTTTTTGTGTATTGGTAAACCATAACTTATTCAGGGTGTATTAGAAAGCATATTAATATCACAATTGAGGTCTACAATTAAATCTAAAATTCTACCTTTATTGTGTGTTAGCTTGGAAATGCGATGTGAGAATCCCAGTTCAGTAATTGTATTGGCTAAGGTCGTGGCATTGTCATCGGATTTCACCAAGCAGCATGATTTGTGATCCTGGTTTGCTGTTGGCCGAGAGTAGTTGTGAAATATCTTCCTCGAAGGTGGATATAGGGCCTGGAGGTGTGTACACAAGTTTTATTTTTGGGGTCCGTGAGGCAGAAAGTGGTACCTTAGTGGAGAGGAGTTCAGCTGATGGGAAAGGAGGAGTGGGACAGGCTCTAAGGCCAAGTGAATTTTGGCAATAACGGCAACTCCACTGCCTCTGTATGATTCTCTATCTAGTCTAATGATAGAATATTTATCTGAAATGACTAAACAGAGTGTTGGTCCTGCGGCGGCATGGAGTCATCTCTCTGTTATGGCTAGGAAGTCAAGCTCATTAGAAGTAATAAGGTCAGCGATGTCTAAGGCATGTGCTGTCAAGGACCTAGCATTGATGAGTGCCCGCTTGATGGGTACGGTGATGTCATTAGGGCTGCTTAATGTCTCTTTGGCATTGGAAGAGAAGGTAGTTTTGTTTTTGGCAGTGTTATTGTTCCGTTTAAGTGTCTTTTTCGTAGTGGGCATCGGCTTGGTTTTGATTTCACATCTGTGGTTGGATGAATCAGTCTGCCTGAATCTCGATCCTAGTCTTATGTTCCTGGTTTTCATTGGGCATGGTTGGTTGGGAACAGGTTAGGAGGCATAGTGGTGTTGACATAGCAAGGGAGATACTAAGTGTATTAGGTGAATAGAGATGCTCATCAAAATGTAATAGGGTATCCGGCTTCTCTTCTATGGCAGTGGGGACTGAGGCGTGAGTGTTCATAGTGATCAATAAAGCTGCCCTGAGTAAAGACAGGAAGCAAGTGGGTATGTTGTTGTTCTGTGGCATGAATCGCAGGTTTGGGCTTTTTTAAAGAGGCTGTGCACCAGTGTATTATTAGAGAGTTAATAGTTGTAGTCTAGTGGTTGGTTGGCTGAATCCTTCTAGTGAACCCTGGGATGTGTCTGCTAGAGGTAATAGTGCGGATATGGGGGAGGTGTGGCGCAGGGGCCAATCTATCGTGGTGTGATGAAGCGTGGAGCTTGATCATGGGAAACTTGTTAACACTCCAACACTAGTCTGTCATAATCATATTGCTCAGGCACTCATTTTAATCCATATGGACATTTTCACCAAATTAATCAACAAAGACATTTAGATACCTCTCCACAAAAGTAAATATAACATAAAATTGCACCAGACGTTCTAACGTAAATGCTCCATGCCGTAGATGCATTCATTATATTTAGAGACTTTCAATGCAAATTTAGATTTTATAACATTGACTTGCAGCATGTATATGGAAGGTTACTAGTTTTGGGCACCAGCCATCCTTCAGGGCAAACCAATACCAGGCTTCCTCTCTGACACTGCCCTTTTTTGACTAAAGGAGGTCTGTGTGGGCTATAATGTTGTAGCTCTTCTGAAAAGCATGAGGTTAAGCATGATGGTGAAAAGGCAGCAACTAATGAATACATCAAATAAATATAAAATAAAATGTAATGGAACGTTAACATTGACCATGAACTGGATAAAAGTTGATCCCGCCCCTATTACATGACCACCCATTCCCCTGAGATCTGTTTAGCAAACCTTTTAGAGATGTCCTTATCCCTTTGGACTGTGCCATTGCTTGCTTGACAATTAACTAATTTCAGCATGCAATGCATGAGCTGCACTGGAAAGTGCTGAAAAACAGGGTTACTGTGCAAAGGAAGAAGGGCCCTGTTTGGTGGATTATCCAGCCTGGACTGGTATGAACAACAGGACTGTTCAGGCGCGAATAGATGTTGTCATGGGAATGGAGGGCCAATGCCCCTCAGAAGAGATCAGAAGAGATCAGCAAACCGGAATGCATCATATGACATTTTAGCTAGTAGTAGACACTAAAAAGTGACCGCCTCATAATGAATGAGTTCATGGTTTTGGCAAGAGGAGGGATAAGTGCACTGGAAGGCCTAGCAATAGTTTCTAGAATTTTCCTAGGTTTCGATTCAGTCAGCTCACCCATCTATATATATATTTCTGAAAGTGTGTTTGTATGTTCAGGGTTGGCTCCAGGGCCATAACAGTTGATGGGCTGAAATTGTGGCCCATAGTCTGCATACCAGTCTGGGGTGTACTGGCGATAGTGACATTTGGCCAAACTCACCCATTTGTCCCTTGTGTTTGGAAGCTCGAGAACAAGAGCCCCTCTTGTCCCTGAGTCCCTGGAGTCGGACTCACTGCAACCTGAGGAGTAAACTGCTGCTGGAGCAGTACCTGCTTCTCAACCATCTACAGTGGTATCCAGGATGTCACTGTGTTTAAGGATCTCTGCAGTTGTGTGCCAAAATCCCCCATGTTTGGGAGCTCAAGGACTAATCTTGTGTTTTCACTGTTGAAATGATAGGACCCTGTAGTGCTGCCTTTTGCACTCTGCTGAGTTTCAAATCGTTGGTACATTGCCAAGAAGTCTGGTTCAGCGCTGTCAAACTGTCAAGAACTTCAAAAAGATATTATTGATTGTGGGCCCTAGTTACTGGTTAGGCCACACATTCCCCTTTTGCATCCACAATCCTATTTAAAGAACATTGTGGTGTTTACTTGCCTTACAACCCTGATTCATTACTGTGAGTGCTGCATTGCTGCATTTTGCTATGCTTGTTTATTCTCTGTTCTTTCCTCAGGGGTGGACTTTGTGTTGTGTTTTTCTATTTAGTTATTTTGCACATGGTGTTTTTTATCAAAGTAGATTTGTATAGAACCTCGAATGGACATTCCCTTTATTTTGGTCTGTTATGTTTTGCTGTTTGTGTCGCTAAAGAATCACATTCACACCCCTCTTAAGCCTTCCCTTGGCCCATGTTATCACATAAGGCAAAGGAGGTATGTCTCTTAACTGTGCCTGTTTTACCTTTATGATTGTGTTGGCTCTTGGTTTGTAGAGTGTGAAGGCTGAGTGGGCATGTTAGCCTCTACTCATCCTTGTACTTCTGCAGGGCAGAATCCAATTTGTCGCATTGTCAAACAGAAGTGGAAGAGTGTTGAGTGAGTGTTGCTAAACAAGGTACAGATATGGGCAAGGGGCATTCGAAGTGGTTGCACATACAAGCAAAGTGTACACCTCCCCAATTCATGTTCACTAACTATAACAGTGCCAACGTGGGAGTTTTTGACAAAGTCAGGCACCATTTAACAAGGAAGGACAATCCCACTCAGTTCCAAATGTTTAGATATAGTCCAGGACTTCAGCGCCCTCTTGAAATGATTTACACATCAACACACTGCTCTGCGATGCTTTGTATATAAGCTAAGCGGAGAGTGCTGTTGTTGTGTTCTCACTTGATCTTGCCATCTCAGTGTGGTTCGGCGTCCTTCTTCCTCTTCAATATTTAGGCACGTTCATTCTGCTGAACACTCATAATTCGGGAATTCTGCTAAATAATCTGCCTGTAGTCCCCTGTCAATGATATAGATGCAAGTGTCCTCCAAGAGAAAAGGCATATACTACATCTCAGAGAGGGTGATGCGCCCTGGAATTCCCATTCCATCCACCTTCTTGGAGGAGCGTAGGGTTATGGGTCAACCGCCTCCATCCGTGTGAATTTGTAGCCACATGCAAAAGGACGAGAAGCTCCTCTAACTCACCACTGGGCCCATGTCTCTTAATCTAGGTCCTGCTTCCCAAATCCACCATTAAATAGATACGAGGGATCATAAAGGTAAGTGCTCCAAACACCACAACATATTGCCTTCTTGTTCCACACATCTATGTATCTTGCCACCAGTGCTAGCTCCAGTACTGCATAAAGAAAAAAACATTCTGACCAGTTGAAGCAGACTGTGTTTGAAATTGTACACGCTGTTCATACACCTAGGGATAATTCCCTCCACAGTAAGTAGGAGAGAACGTTCTGGAACAGAACTAGGGTGGCCATTATCACTTCAGGAAGTGCCTGCAAACTAAATCCAACCTTGAGACTGCATGATACATGCATACCTTTTACTTCTGCAGACTGAGTGCCAGAGGAAGCCTACAGATGCATTCCATCAGCTTCAGCACCAGGTAGTACCAGTTGTGTACAGTGTAAGCAACAATATTTTTTTCAGGAACAGAGTCAGCCAGAGAAGACTTCCATTCGAAGGTGTTGGCCTAATATGGAACCTCTGTAAGGATTTGCATGTGTAATGACTGAAACATTGATTCCATATTCCATTTTTTCACTGCATACACCTCAGTAGTTTCTGATGGAGCATCTCTGGAAGATAATGTGGACAAGAACATTGTATCATCTCTGAAACATGCTTATGCTATTGCTAATGCATGAATTTAAACTACCTGCAAACCTCACCCCCTGCTTAAGAACGTCCCGGAGCTCATGGTGGTACCCTAAATTGTGGGTTTTACTGCAGCCCCTGAATCAAAATTAACACGTGACAAATAATTATTACATTTCATTCAGTATCCTTTGTACCACTACTCTAAAATCACATGTTTGTGACAATGATAAGGGGAATGGAACCTCACAGAATGCAATTCTCCTTGAGCTTTGGTAGAAGGCATTTATGGCAAAGATGAAGGAACTTCTGAAGCAGGCATCAGAGGACTCCAAAACCTTCTGCCACTTACGCGGAAGGCTATCGTCCTCTTTGAATGATTGATTGATTGATTGATTGGTTATTTATTATGCGCCTATAGACAAGTGTTTCGAGGCGCAGCCAAACAAGGAAGGGGGAACAAAGGGAGGACAAGACAAACGATCTTACTAGGGCTAGTGTCATTTAGATTGTACAAGTGCACAACAAGAAGTGCAAGGGAGAGGGCACAGGTGGCGAAGTGCACCCAGAGCAGCAGAGTCCTGAGTTAAGTGCAAGGAAGGCTGGGACTACAGGGGAAATCTCAGCCCGTTAGTGCAAGGTCAGCCACTCAGCAGTGCAAGGTGGGCCAGGTGGCAAGTGCAGGGGGACTGGTCGGGGGGTGCAGTCCTGTAAGATTCAGAGGACACAGAGCTGCAGCCAGTCAGCAGACAGAGCAGGAACAGGGGAAGGTGAGCAGGGGAGATGGAGCGAGAAAGAAGAGGAGAAAAGGAAGCTCTTGAGGAGCTTCCAAAATGTAAGGATATCCGGCTCAAGGCAGAGAGAGAGAGAAGAAGGGATGCCATTCCAGAGGGAGGCACCTGCAGAGGAGAGAGATCTACCTATCCATTATTTGCTTGGAGAAGCGACTCACCAGCAGAGAAATAGAAGTAGACTGGAGGAGGGCTCTAGGAGGACGGTACTTAGGAAGAGAAAGTTGAAGGGGCATGGTCCTAGAAAACCTTGTAAATGATGCAGAGGGTCTTAAACTTGATCCCTGCAAGCACCGGGAGCCAGTGGAGGGACTTCAGGTCCGGAGAGACGTGGTCCCTGGGCTTTAGGCCAAGGATAAGTCTTGCAGTCCTGTTCTGGAGGAGTTGAAGAGGGCGAAGTGTAGAGTTAAGAAGATCGAGAAAGAGGCTGTTGCAGTAGTCCAGCATTGAGAGAAGCAGGGCTCTGGAGACAGTCAGCTTCTAGGGAAGGTGAGAAAAGGGAGAATACCTCTGAGGCAGTACAGCTGGAAATGCGCCTTCTTGGCAGGGTCCTTGATGTGAGTGAAGTTGAAGATGACCCAAAGGTTTTTTGCCTCAAGAGAGGGTGAGGGCAGAGGGTCCAAGGAGGGTGACAAGAGTGAGAGAGGAAAAGCAGAAGCAAGGGTCCCAATGAAAAGGATGTTTGTCTTACAGGCATTAAGGCACAGATTGTTAGGGGTGCACCATACCTAAATAGTGGTTAGACAGTCAGGGATGAGTGAGGAGAAGGCTAAGTGTAGCCTGAAAGAGAGCTGCATGTCATCTGCATAACACTAAAAGTTAGAGGAAAAGGTAGAAATCAGGGAGGCCAAACAGCCAGATAGACCTTGAAGAGCCAGGAGGAAAGGATAGGGCTCTGGGGAACACCACATGTGGAGAGAGAGGTGATGGAGAGAAAAGCTCCAAGCTGAACCTGGGAAGGTCAATCCAGGAGGAAGGAGGTCTGCCATGCCAGGGCCAGATACGTGATGCCTACAGCCTCGCAGAGACGAGTAATCAGGATGTTGTGTTTGACGGTGTCAAATGCAGAGGAAAGGTCGAGGAGATTGAGGACAGAGGGAGAGCTAGAGTCAAGATTAGAGAGCAGATATTCACGGGTGTTCAGGTGCGCAGTTTCTGTGCCTCTGGCTGCTCTGAAGCCAGACTGATGGCCATGGAGACAACCAACAGATTCAGTGTGGAGAGTTAACTGGAAGATAGCCAACCTTTCCAGAAATCTGCCCAGGAAAAGAGGGTGTAAGGATATTTGGCATGTTACAGCACAGAGTACAGCACTACTGCACAGGTAGCAATTTTTTTTTGCTGCACCACCACAAGGGTGCGGTGCATTGCTATATGTGTTACCAGATTAACAAGGAAAGACAGGCCATTCAGTCAAAAACGATTTTAACATATAAGATGCAAATCTATTTTTACAGTTAAAAGCACATGTGCACACCCAAAAATGCACACTATTTTTCACCTGAAATGCCTATGGTGCGAGAGACACATTTGAAAATAATAACTAACCTTACTGACAACTAACATGACTAATGAAACATAATCCACTAATAAAAATGTGTCTCCACTGCAGAATTAGGCCTATTCTGAAAGTGAACTTTTAAACGCACATCCATTTTTTTTTCTGTTCTCTCTGCTGCCCTGTCCACATAACTACAGGAAATCAGTTGGTTACAAAGTATTACCATAAAAATGAGCCATTGTGTAGAGAAGGAGGAGATGGCGTGATTAATTCTGATTGGAGCAGCGTCATAGCAAGTATCATGCTAGAGGGAGTGATCAGGCTTTTGCTGGGGGGTTTTTGAGAAAGGAGAAAGGCAGTCGAGATTGGGGAGAGCTGAAAGAAGGACCTTTCCACTGGCTGAGGCGTTCCTATCTGCAAAAGCTGAGAATTCCAGGCAATGACCCCGGTTTGAGAAGGCAAGCGTTCCTTTTTACTGGAGTTAATCTTCAAGGGAGCCACATTCACAAAGAGAACAGCCAAAGAGAACAACTAAAAAGATAAGGTAATTACAGAAGTGTGGGAGCTGAGTGTGTACGGTAATATGCAGTCAGTGTAGGATTCCTGTGCATGCCTTAATCAAATGCTAATGTTGCAATTTGAGTTCTGTTCTCCGCCACTCTCTTTGCAGTGTGTCATAGACAATGCTTTTACTGTACCATTTTATTTATTTCTGTAAAGAATGAGATCGTGTTTAATTGCAACTTTTATAATACAGAAAAATATTTGAAAACAGACAGGTGGTGTATTTACTATTTACCATTACAATGCTGATGATGTGGGGAGATTTTAAACAGTGCAATGGTCATTTTAAGACAGATGTGTGCATGTCAGATTCAGTATGAACAGTTGTGAGTGACTGTAGCATAGCTCGTTGGAGGTACATGAGTCAACGGGAAGAGAGACTCTCTGAACATAGCTCCCTACCGTATATAAGGTAGTGGAAATTACCACAAGATTACCATATATAGCTCTCTGTCGTAAATAAGTCAGTGAGATCGCCCATGGTGGCACACTAACACTGAAAAATGTGGTATTCCTAAAATGTAGGTCTGAGGTCTCTCTAGTGATTACACGAAAAATCTAAGCAAAGATAAGGGATTTTGGACATTGGGGCCACAAATAAAACAAGGGAATTATGCTCACCAAAATACCACCAACCGCGCCTACCACCCACGCATACCAAATATGCATGCCTGGGTGCTGAAATAATGCATGTTCACTGTATTATTGTTGTACATGGCCCAATCTGAATACAAGGAGTGATTGTTGCTAAGTTATATTTCGGCGGTAAGAAAATACCGTCAGGCCCCAAATCTCCACAAAATACCCTACATATTTATGGTGCGTTGGCCGGGAAAGTGATCATAGAGTACCTACTGGGCATGGCAAGTGTGTCTCACACTGCCATTTGCACATTAAAGGGAACCCATTTTATAATAGCAGTGTGCCACTACAAACGAATTTCAGAATGTCACAAAGGGAAACCACATTCTCAGATCTAGTGCAATATTTAGAGGCAAAGTTATTTGCACATGGGAATTGGTCTTCGAATAGCACGTTAGAATGGAGTAACCGCATTCAGGGTGAGGTGCAGAAAGAAAAACTAGACAATATTTTTGCAGAAGGCAGCATAATTCAGGTCTGCCTTACAAGATTATTGAATGCAGCCGATAAAAGTGCAGAGAAAGACTGTTTAATACGGCTATGCGGCAAAATATGGTTTATTTTAAACAAGTCCCTGCGAATGCAAGAGAATGATACTCAGCTAATTAACAGGTTAAAGACTGAATTAGAGGGGGCAAGTAAAAATCAGGAAATGTTGAGAGCAGAATTGGATGTATGCCAAAAAGACATGCAATTAAAATGCAGAGACTTTGATACTCAGTTATCCAAAAGCAAGAAACAATTTGAAGATAGTGAGCAAGAATTGGCACACTTAAAAGCCTTAGTGGATCACATTAGGCAGGATAAAGATGAGATTGTTTCAGAAATGCAGATTTTACAAAAAGAACATTGTGAAAAAGAAGGTGATCTCCAGAGTGCAGAACAAGAAATGATTAAAATGATCCAAGAAAGAGACAAGAGAAATAAAGAGTTCAATGAATGCCAAATGCAAATGTGCGAAATGCAGGAGGTGATTAATAAAATGAGTGATGAAAATAATTATTTGCATGATGAAGCCAACAGACTCCTTAAAAAGTGTAAGGACTTAGAACAGCAAATGTGCATTCCCAGGTCCCAGGAGAGGCGGCAGGGTACCACATTCAATGGAGTGGAGGTGAAGTCTAGCTCTGCCCAAAGAGCTAGTGCCCCAGTGACTGGGCCGGTGACTGAACTTGGTTGCAGCGCCCTTGGGGGATTTGATACTCCCATTGGGGGCAGTCACCAATCTCATACACCTGAAAACAGGATTGACTCAAAAAATAGTGCAATTCCATGTATTGCAACAAGTAGCCCCATAAAAATAATGAAATCCATTAAAGCCCTGATCAAACCATTTAAAAAGGGAGGTGAATGCTGCATTGAGGATCACTTAGAAGCGGTGCATGACATTTTTAAAGCACTCCAGATACCTAGGGAACAGTACAGACAATATTTTCATTTAACTTTAGATGCCCCGACGGCCAGCATCATAAGGGGATTAAATGAACAGCAGAATATGACATGGCTGGAGTTTGAAAAAGAAATTAGGCGTCATTTTTCTCCTTTTCAGTCATTGCAGGAGGCAAAGAAAGTTGCGTACACAATTACTGCTGGACCTAATACATCCCCTCGCCAATTTTTACAAGACTTAAAAAGAGCATTCTCTCGCTTTGATGTATCTTTTGACTCAAATTCCAATGAGTTTAAAACTGCATACTTCTATGGGCTACAGAAAGACATCATATCCCAATTGGTCAGTGAATTTGACCGTGACAAGTCCCTTGAATGGATTGTACATCAAAGCACAAAGCTATATGAGGTACTCTATTGTCAGGGTAGAGAAAGTGATAAAATGAAAGATACCAGGCCTAAATCTAAAGAACCCTCAGCCACAGTGATGGAAATCAGGTCAGCCAAAATGTCCCTTGAGTCTGCTCAAAGTCAAGGTAAAAATAATGTGACACCTGAACAAAGGGGTAATCAACAAAGATCGCCATTTCCTGTACCAATGTTCCAAACACATGATCCTAGTAATAGAGAGAGCTACATCAGCCCTAGGTATTTAGGGGATAGACCCCGGGTAGGATATCGGCCTGATATGGCAGGTATGAACAATAACCAGCGACAAAATCAAGATCAACTGAAATGATGGTCCCTACCAGTCATTGGGGACACAGAGTAGGTTTGATCCCAACACCATGATATATGGTAATCAGGATAGGCCCCGATATGTGGATCGATTTACTGATAATGGAAATCAACATAGGGGCCAGTACCCACAATCTGAGAGACAGGACATGAGGCAAAACGTGAACTACAGTCCACGCCAGTACAATGATTCCCCACCAGGGGACTATAATCAAAGGATGGGTGCAACCCGCTCCCCTCCACAAATGAATCAAGAGTTCAGAAACCATCCCAACCGACATCAATCACCTGAGAGGTATCAGAATAGATCCAATCAGGGGGAAAACAACCAATATCGACCTAGGCCACAGAAAGAGGATCCTAGAGAGATGGAAAGGTTCCAGTGCCTTGAGGCCCAAGTGAAAATGTTAGCTGAGCAAATAGGAAAGCTCTATACAGCGCAAAAACAACCTTCCAAAGAGGGGGCTGATGGCCATAGCAATGACCGGGGGGCTTCCGAAAAGTGACTAAGTACTCATGATAACTGCAGTGCCAAAATGACAGATTGCTCTGATATAATTTTGCATAACGACTCTGAGATGCCTAATGGATTAAAAATGAAAGTACCAGTAAATGAAATTGTGATAGAAAGTGCAAATACTTCTAAAAAAGAGGTACGGTTTAACTTAGAGCTAAATAAAACAGTAAAGATTTGCACAAATGAAAAAGAAACATTAGGAATTCCAAAAGAACAAAGGAACAGATTTAAGAAAAATGACTCATGCATGGGGAATACCAGTGAACAGGGAGTAAGTGGGGATGCCATAGCTCCTTCCCTGGGCAAGCAAAACAATGACCAAACACAGACAGAAAAAGGAAATACTCACAAGGAGGGTACAAGTCAATCACCTGAAGAATTCTTTGAGCCACATATTTTTGAAGAGGCTGAAAGGGCTGGTATTACACTAAATGATCACAAATGCACAGAATTAAAAAATGACAAATTGCTGAATGATGTTGTTACACATGTTCAGTTGGAAGGTTGTAATGTGGTCTCTGATGTTACCCAGATGGATGGGCGAACAGTGGCCACACTCCAAAACACTCCAAAACTCCTCTGAACATGGAGAAATGAATAAAATATCTCGCACAGAAATGGGTAAAAAGGAGGGAAAAATGTCTTTTCATTTACCAATATGCTTAGCCAAAAGTGAAAAAGACCTGAGAAAGGTGAGCCCTGAAATCAGTAAGAATTCACATTTCTTATGTGTATTAGAGGAAGTTGAGGACAGATATTATGCACCCATCACTGTAGAAGAAAAATGCCACACCTTCGCTATGATTGACACTGGCGCACAGGCCACAATTATGTCCGAGGAGCTGGTAAAGAGTATCAATGAAGGGAGGCCTCCACAGAGTCAGATCACAGTGAAGGCAAATCAAGGCCCAGTGCATAACTTTAATGGGGAGGAGGTGCCCATCATAGGTGTAACTGAGGTTGACATAAAAATAGGAAAGCACAGAATGAAACAAGAGGTATTGATCACATCTATTTGTGAAATTCCATTTCTGATGGGGACAGATTGCCTGAAAAGATTGTCTCCTCTCATAGATGGGGTGAATGGAGTGCTGTGGTCCTTAACCAAAAAACCATTGAGGCCTAAGAAACTAAAATCACAAAGCAGCAATATAAATGAATGTCACACCGTTGCCAAAACAAATGATGCCGTGGAGGTATATCTCCAGAATAGCTGCATACCTAGTGTCACTGTTATATTAATGTGTCAAGACAAAATGCAGAGCGACAATGAAAAACTACCTGTACAAATATACTTGGACCCAAGGAAAGATTGGCAGACTGCCATAGATGAGCACACATTACGTTTCTATTTAAAAGAGAAAACATGCAAACAGAATATTGCTCCTAAAACAGATTCAGAAAAACACATTACCACTCTGGCAGAAATACACATGGAAGATGAGCAACCATGGGTTCATGTTGGTATAAATGATTATCTTAAAACAATAAAAGCCACTTTAGCACTTGAACATGAAAGGAGTTTCATTAATGAGAAATTGTTGCAAAAAATTATGGAGAGGGAAGAAATCCCGAAATTAAGGATTAAAAACCAATATGTTTCTGGGTTGGACAGTCCAGACTTTGAAAACCGAATTGCAGGCAGATGCATGCTTAAAATTAGCATTGGGCAGAAAACAATTTACCATAATGTATGGATAGTGAGTGGAGCACAAAATGAATTTTACATGGGCAATGACATCATGCACAGAATGTGTATGGTGTTAGATT
This sequence comes from Ambystoma mexicanum, assembly GCF_040938575.1. NCBI lineage: Eukaryota > Metazoa > Chordata > Amphibia > Caudata > Ambystomatidae > Ambystoma > Ambystoma mexicanum. The sequence goes on along the minus strand of NC_090928.1, from coordinate 1,032,388,164 downwards.
TCCTTAATCAAAAAATATGGTCACGCCTAGGTGGTCCGGCACCTGAATTTGAAGACAAAAGAAGGGCTTATCATTGTGTACAACTGGTTCCTTATGCAGTCGAATTACAAATGAGGAAAAATACTATTATTCCTGCATTTACAAAACAGTTTGCAATAACACTGAAATGCAAAAATGGACAGCAGATGAAAGGCTCTGATGCATTTGTATGCCTGAATGAATCCATAAAACAGCAAGGCCTGGATTATGAATACATTCCATTGGTAGACATTGGTGAGGGATCTGTAAAAATCATGGTAAATAATAAAGGTTGTCAGGATATTCATTTAGAGGAAAACTCCCCATTAGGAGTGGCCATACAAAAATCACATTATACGGCAGATTTAAATAACATGGTGATTGGGAATATTCCTGAAAAATATGTAGATGCCAAGGGCGAGTTGCCAGAACACCTGGACTCTCAACCCAAAGGAATATTTAAAATTCATTCTGTGTATCCTTATGATTCAAATGAGACAGTGTGCTGCCATCAAGAGGATTGCATAATATTTAATTTAAATGAAAATGAAACAGGAAATCAGCCCATTGAAGTGGAAGCTGATATGCCCAAATATTTAAAAGTGGCAGCTCTACAAAAAGACACAGCCACACAGTTAGAGGAAAGCGCTGAGATTCCTTTACCAGAAGAGTTTCCAGAATTTTCCAGAATGGTAGAAGAGCAGATCTCCTTAGCGGATGCATGTGACAGCGATAAGGATAGGGACAACCTGAGGGAAATATTTATGGAGTTTAAGGATGTATTTGCAAAAGATGCTTATGATTGTGGTTTAACTGATTTACATGTGGCCACACTACCAGAAGGTTGTAGTAGAAATCCAGTGTTTGTACGCCAGTATAGACTACCGCTGGCATGTTTAGAATCATTGGCAGAGATTATTAAAAATTTGGAATCACGGGGAATAATCAGGCCCATTCATAGCACATCCAATACGCCTATTTTAGGTGTGTTAAAGCCAAATGGTCAATGGCGGCTGTGTGCAGACTTAAGAGAGTTAAATAAAAGAGTACCAATATCTAGATGGCCACTGCCATTCATTGATCAGGGCCTAGCTCAGATACATGGTTCAAATGTATTTACCACATTAGATCTCACCTCTGGATATTGGTGCGTGCCATTGGCAGAGGAGATACAACACTTATTTTCCTTTACATTTGACAGGACTCAATATGCCTGGCGTAGAGCTCCATTCAGGTACATCAATAGTGGGAGTGAATTTGGCATATTTTTGAGAAAGGCCATGCCGGATGCAGCGGAAAGAGGAACAATAGTTTATGTGGATGATGTCCTGATAAAAAATGAAAGCCTGAAAAGCCATTTTGATGAAATAAGACATGTACTTGGCCAATTGCAGAAAGCAGGCGCCAAAGTATCTTTGCAAAAAGCACAATGGTGCAAGAAAAAAGTGAACTTTCTAGGGCATGAAGTGACTGAACATGGGCTAAATCCACAAAGGAAGAAAATAGAGGCCATACAAAGATTAAAAGATCCTAAAAATGTGAAAGGAGTAAAAAGTTTATTAGGGATGACAGGCTATAACAGAAAGTTCATTGAAAATTATGCAGAAATCACTCAACCATTGACTAAACTGCTTAAACTGAATACTCCCTGGAAATGGGAAAGAGGGCAGTCTGATGCAGTGGCTAAATTAAAGGAATGTCTTGTAAAGGCACCATGTTTAGCATACCCCATAAAGGACAGGGATTTCTTTATAGAAATAGGTTTTTCTGAACATTGTATGTCAGCAGTGTTATCACAAAAACACGATTTGAATCACAAAACCATTGCATATGCAAGTAAGGCATTTTCCCAAGTTGAAATGAAATTTAATGAATGTGAAAAGGCCCTATTAACCACTGTGTGGGCGCTACAACATTTCCGCCCCATTGTTCAGGGAGAAAAGGTGATTATTGAAACAAATCATCAACCTTTGCAATTTTTAGAGAGTAAAAGAATTAGATCAGGCAATCTAGCACAATCCAGAATCACTTCATGGACGCTGGCATTACAAGGTTTTCCCGTAGAAGTGAGATATGGACAAAATAAAAAGAGCCCAATTGCTCAAGGGTTAGCTGACTTACATGACTGTGCAGCTGAACAAATACCAAATGAAATGGAAGTGGAAACTAGTTTACAGGAATTTGAACAATCACCACACAAAGCTTTTGATGAAAAAACATGCAAGGATTTGCCAACTGTATATGTGGATGGTTGTGCTTTTCACATTGAAAATGACAGTAATAAACAATTAGTGGCAGGAATAGGAAATGTCTGGTTGAAATGTGAAGGCGTTCCTAGTATAGGGATGAGGATTGGAGATAGGAGCAGTCAGGTGGCGGAATTGGCAGCCATTTATAAAGCAATTGCTACTGCAGTTGATAAAAAGTTCAGTGAAATTGTCCTGGTGACTGATTCTGACTATGCACGGAATAGCTTTGTGGAGTATTTGCCTGGTTGGAAAGCAAGAGGCATGGTTACATACAACAAAAAGCCACTTAAACATGGAAAAATGATACAAGCCATAGACAAATTGGTGTCAGAAAATAATTTAACAATATACTGGAGAAAAATTCGTGGGCATTTAAAAACACCAGGAGAGGATAAGGAGGGAAATGATAAGGCAGACCACCTGGCTAAGATTGGGGCTGTGATGGGAGAATTGCTACCTATTGATTATTTAATGGGTGAAATACAAATTGATGCAGTCACATGTTCTAAAGCACCAAAGGAGGTAGATCAACCGGTGGTGCAGTGGAGTCATGACACGCCAGACCAAGATTTGATTGAGGCACAAAAGAATGATCAAATTTTGGGAATCTATTATAATCATTTGATAGATCCTGAACAAAATCTTTTAAGAGAAAATGATTGTATGGGAAAAGAAGAGTTGAGGGTGTTATTAAAGAACAAAACACGAATTAGATTACAGGATGGACTCATGATTAGAGAGTCCATAACAGGGCAAATACAGTGGGTAGTACCCCTTTCATTCAGAGGACTAATGCTACACCATGCACATGATGCCATAACTGCAGGCCATAGAGGTTCACAAAAAACATTGGAAATACTAAAAGATTATGCTTACTGGCCACATATGTCCCAAGATGTGGAATTATATACTAGAGGATGTCTAGTATGCGCCCAATTTAAACCTGCTTCACCAATGCATAGAGCACCATTGATGAAAAGAGGCCTAACTCTCCCATGGTCAGATTTGCAAATAGACTATGTAGGTCCTTTAAAAAGGTCGAGCAGGGGACACCGTTATATTTTGAGTGTGGTATGTTTGATGTCGAAGTGGATTGAGTGCATTCCTGCACCAGATTGTAGTGCGCAAACAGCAGCCACATTGCTGGTGAACCATGTGTTCTCAAGGTTTGGGTTGCCACAAAGAATTGAGTCAGACAGAGGAAGTCATTTCACAAGTACTCTAATGAGTAAGGTATGGCAAATACTAGGTGTGAAAAGGAAACTACATATCGCATATCGGGCGGCGTCTTCAGGTACAGTTGAAAGAAGCAATAGGTCTGTTGTGGATATTTTAAAGAAATTTGTGGCAGAAGCAGGTTCCAGCTGGGATTTGCGTTTACCATTGGTTTTGATGGCAATCAGGTCGACTCCTGCCAAAGCAACAGGTGTTAGCCCCCATGAGGTCTTAACAGGTAGGAAAATGGTGTTACCACAACACCTACTATACAGAACACATGAGCAAACCCTTGTGAGTGCATCCACAGTTCATGAATATATTGATGAACTGAGGAGGCATCTGCAACATGCATTTGCTTTTGTGCAGAGAAATCTGGAAAGAGCTGCTGACAGTGCAAAATCATATTATGATAAAAAGACATCAGTAAAGGAATACAGTGTAGGGGATCAGGTGTACAAGTTTCATTTTGGAAAAAGTAAACAGAAAAATTCTAAATTTCTAGCAGCCTGGCAGGGGCCATTTCGAATTATAGATAAGGTCTCTCCTGTGGTTTATAAAATTTTGAAAAATGAAGGTGAAACAGCAATAGAGCAGTTTGTCCATGTAAATCAAATCAAACCATGCCATCCCAGACATGAGATCAGGCAGCTTGAGCATGTAGAGACAGATAAAGTCCTTTAAAAAAAAAAAAGAGAAAATAAATGGGTGTAATCAGGAGGCAATGACAAAGAAGTTAAAAAAAAAAAGTTGATTGTTATGATGGTACATAAACACTGTAATATATGTAAATAAATGCACATATAATGGAAGCTCATGGTTGGTGTGCAGAGAGAGAGTGTGTTAAATATTGAATATCTGCTTGTTTTCTTTTAACTTGTGTTTAATTTCAGAAAAAAAAAAATATAAAAAAAAAAAAATGAAATATTTTTACCAAGCATGTTTTATTTTTGGCAAAAGGATGAAGTTAGTATTATGCTATGTACTTAATTTGTTTATTTTCTATTTTGATTTAGACAATTAACATTATTTGGTCGGAGGTTCCGAGATCAGAGCCCACGGGAGAGACGATGGAGTCCTGGAGTCCCCTGGATGAAGACCAAAAGATGCCTGCCTCCAGGTGGAGGTGAAGACAAGATAACCAGAATGCTAAAAAGGATGACTCCTATGGATCTAAGATTGCCAAGAAGGAAGTGTACTCGAATGAACCGAATAACATCGCTGGTCGGGACATATCAGAAGCGGACAAGAGTGCTGACATATGGAGTTCCACATATTTATTATTTTAATTATTTATTTTAATTTGTTATATTAATTATTTGTTTTAGTTAGTTGTTTTATTTCTTTGTTTTTAATTGACTTGGACAATCTAAACTTAAAGTAATGCCACTTCAACTGAGAAGGCAAATGTGGAATATTTTGTAAACTAATGAACTCAGATGAATACTGTGTTGATTGCAAATTTTTCATTGATGCACATGAATATTCATTTTGTTGGATTGCTATATTGTAAAAAAAAAAAAAAAAAGAGAGAACAAGTTGTTTTTAGGAATTGGCTTGGATTGTAGCCAAGTTCTAAAAACAAAAGGAGGGTATATGTAAGGATATTTGGCATGTTACAGCACAGAGTACAGCACTACTGCACAGGTAGCAAATTTTTTTTGCAGCACCACCACAAGGGTGCGGTGCATTGCTATATGTGTTACCAGATTAACAAGGAAAGACAGGCCATTCAGTCAAAAACGATTTTAACATATAAGATGCAAATCTATTTTTACAGTTAAAAGCACATGTGCACACCCAAAAATGCACACTATTTTTCACCTGAAATGCCTATGGTGCGAGAGACACATTTGAAAATAATAACTAACCTTACTGACAACTAACATGACTAATGAAACATAATCCACTAATAAAAATGTGTCTCCACTGCAGAATTAGGCCTATTCTGAAAGTGAACTTTTAAACGCACATCCATTTTTTTTTCTGTTCTCTCTGCTGCCCTGTCCACATAACTACAGGAAATCAGTTGGTTACAAAGTATTACCATAAAAATTAGCCATTGTGTAGAGAAGGAGGAGATGGCGTGATTAATTCTGATTGGAGCAGCGTCATAGCAAGTATCATGCTAGAGGGAGTGATCAGGCTTTTGCTGGGGGGTTTTTGAGAAAGGAGAAAGGCAGTCGAGATTGGAGAGAGCTGAAAGAAGGACCTTTCCACTGGCTGAGGCGTTCCTATCTGCAAAAGCTGAGAATTCCAGGCAATGACCCCGGTTTGAGAAGGCAAGCGTTCCTTTTTACTGGAGTTAATCTTCAAGGGAGCCACATTCACAAAGAGAACAGCCAAAGAGAACAACTAAAAAGATAAGGTAATTACAGAAGTGTGGGAGCTGAGTGTGTACGGTAATATGCAGTCAGTGTAGGATTCCTGTGAATGCCTTAATCAAATGCTAATGTTGCAATTTGAGTTCTGTTCTCCGCCACTCTCTTTGCAGTGTGTCATAGACAATGCTTTTACTGTACCATTTTATTTATTTCTGTAAAGAATGAGATCGTGTTTAATTGCAACTTTTATAATACAGAAAAATATTTGAAAACAGACAGGTGGTGTATTTACTATTTACCATTACAATGCTGATGATGTGGGGAGATTTTAAACAGTGCAATGGTCATTTTAAGACAGATGTGTGCATGTCAGATTCAGTATGAACAGTTGTGAGTGGCTGTAGCATAGCTCGTTGGAGGTACATGAGTCAACGGGAAGAGAGACTCTCTGAACATAGCTCCCTACCGTATATAAGGTAGTGGAAATTACCACAAGATTACCATATATAGCTCTCTTTCGTAAATAAGTCAGTGAGATCGCCCATGGTGGCACACTAACACTGAAAAATGTGGTATTCCTAAAATGTAGGTTTGAGGTCTCTCTAGTGATTACACGAAAAATCTAAGCAGAGATAAGGGATTTTGGACATTGGGGCCACAAATAAAACAAGGGAATTATGCTCACCAAAATACCACCAACCGCGCCTACCACCCACGGATACCAAATATGCATGCCTGGGGGCTGAAATAATGCATGTTCACTGTATTATTGTTGTACATGGCCCAATCTGAATACAAGGAGTGATTGTTGCTAAGTTATATTTCGGCGGTAAGAAAATACCGTCAGGCCCCAAATCTCCACAAAATACCCTACAGGGATAGAGATAGGGCGATAGTTTACTGTAATGGAGGGGTCAGCAGACAGCTTTTTTAGTAGGGGTGCACAAGGGAGCGCTTGAGAAAAGATGAGAAAGATCCAGTGGAGAAGGAGTGATTTCAGAAATCAGTCAAGGCTGGAGTGTAAGAACCAATGTTGTCCTTAATGGTTCTGGAGGAGCAGGGAGTCACCTGTTTGGATGAGACTTTCATAGACCAGACTTGTCCGGAAACATCATTGGGTGTTACAGGAGAGAGGGAGCCAAGGAGGAGAGCAGAGGGCAGGGCTGAGGAGGGCCTGAGAGAGGTAGAGATAAGAGAAGAGAAGGAGAGTGTGAACAGGATGTGCTGTGTTTTAGTTGTGAAATGAAAAGCCAGAGCTTTGCAGAGGGCCTGGGTAGGTATAGAAGAGGTAGATACTATAGTTGGGTTGGCCAGCTCCTTGCAGATTTTGAAATGTTTGTCCATGTTTTTAGAGGCCGCAGAGATGCAGGCTTGAATATGGACCTTCTTCTTAGAGAAGATGGAGAGTCTGTATTGTCTTTGGAGCAGGCGGCAGGCCAGTTTGTCTGAGGGTGCAACTGAAGTGCCCTACTTCCGTTCAGCTGCTCTGCGCTTGGTTTTCAGAGCAGCCAGATCGGAGTCACTTGGTGGCAGGCTTCAGGTGATCCCATGACAGGGGCAAGAATATCCAGAGTGTTAGAGATGGAAAGGTGAAGGTTGGAAAGGCTGTATCTGGATGGGAGTCAGCCACAGGAGTAGGTGGGGGAGAGAAAGTGGAGGCAAAGGAGGCCCCTGACACTCACTTCATAGGTCAAATAACCGCAAAGGAAAGTGGCAGTGCTGGATGGGCTTTTGCCATTGGGACAGGATGCTTCAAGTGAGAAGAAAGAAGAAAGTGTTCAGTCCAGAAGAGAGGATTGGGGAGGTGGGTGTCTGAAGAGATGAGAACATCCAAGGTGTGTCTGGCAGAGTGAGTAGGACCAGAGAGTAGAATGGAGAGGGAAAGAGAGTTGCATAGGTTGCAGAAAAGCCCAGAGATGTCTGGAAGTCCAGATGGATGTTGATATCCCGAAGGAGAAGAAGCTGGGAGGTAGAGGAAAGGAGAGAGGAAGTGAAGTCAGCCCATTCAGCGAGGAAGATGGTGACCTGGCCTGTAAATGGTGGCCAAGGTCAGAAAGAGGCCAGGAGAAATAGAGAGCCTGCAGGCCAGGCATTCAAAAGGGGAATAGGTCTGAGTGGGGATGATGGAAACAGGGATCCACTCAGGAAAAATCAGGGCCACTCTGCTTTTGGGTCTATTGGGCCTGGGAGGATTGTGTAGCACTCAGGGAGGAGTATTTCAAAACTTGTGACAGAGCTGAAAGCTGGCCTTGAACCATGTCTCATTAAGAGCGAGAACATCCAGGTCCAGGAGTTTAAGGAGGTGGCAGATGTCAGAGAAGTGTTTGACAGCAGAGCAAGAGTTGTGAGTAGCCACATGGAACAGGTTGCCACTTTTGAAAGACTTATGGGGAGGGGTAAAGGGGAGAGGAGTACCCTTCGGAAGAGGCTGAGGTGCCAGAGAGGTGGAAGGAGGAGGCGACAGAGAAGCCAGCGAGGTCGGAGGACGGAGGTGACTGAGGAGACAGAGAGTTAGTAGATGTCATGAGAGCCAGAGCAGTAGAAGAAGGAGGTGTCAGAGGAGCCAGGGAAGTGGTAGAAGGAATCGCAGGAGAAGGAAGGAAGTTGATGAGGTGAGGGAGATGCCAATCAAATAGTAGGAGACTGGGCTGAGGGCCCTGGACATGATGGTGCCATTTAGATAGACATTAATGATGTCTCTGGTGGACTGAAAGGAGGCCAAGAGGATCTCCCACGGGGTGCCACAATTAATAGGAGAATAGAATAGGAGGAAGGAGAGAGATGTGCAGCCATATGTTCCATAGGTCGGGAGAAGGAACGACAAGGGGGATGTCGGTGACAATCTGTCTGGAGGAAGCAATGACATAGGTGTCAGCGACGGGACATCCTGGATTGGAGACCAGGGTGTCCTTCTTGAGCTTCTTCCTTTCAGTCTTAGTGAGAAAGAGTAGCATAGGAGATAGGAAAGCAGTTAGAAAAGATGGGGGAAACTGAGAGCACCATAGTGGGTGTGATAGAGGAAAGAGAAAGTGCAGGCGAGAGGAGGAGAACAAAAGGAAACACTGCAAAGAACTACAACACAGAGGGTGCACAAGGAGGTGATATGTGAATAAATGGGGGATAAACAAGGAACAACGGGCAACCACAGAGCGCAGGCAGAGACCAGTAACAAGGGCAGCAACAGGCAGTGAGTGGAGAACATTGGTGGGAGCCGACCAGCCTCAGCTCAACTTAGAGAGGGAAAAGGCCTGGTGGGCAACAGTAGTGATCACAGAGTAAGAGGAAACCGATAGAAGAGGAGAAAGGCCTAGTGGACGCAGCAATCCATGCCATGTGCAAGCACACCCAGGAACACTTGCCTAGTGAAGAAATGCAGATAATTTAGGAGAAATGCAGAGAACAGTGATATAGGCCAATACATTCACCTAGCAGAAATGCAGAGAAGCAGTTGCAGAGAGACAGAAAATAAAGTACGGTTGAACTGTTTATTAGGCCTGTGTTCCATGTACATGAGATGCAAAAGTGAAATCCAAAAATGTGAGTTTTTGTATTGAAACTATATTTTGTGCCACAGGGAAGATGGCATGTGTAATTATTTGGTGCAAATATTCATTTAACCTATTATTTAATAAATATATATTATTTCTGTACCGTGGCCTGGTTCTTGGCATATTGTGGCACAGGGGGTTTGGGTGGCTCTATATGAGTCATAGGTCTTTATAAGTTTGCTGGTCCTCACACAAGTGTGCTGGTAAGCTCACTGGCACCCTTGTTTCCGGACTGGCATACTACGTGTCTGCCTGCCGTGGACGCTGTGCCTGACAGATCTAACCCTGCCAGGCATAGTGGCCACATTAGGCAGACCATTCACGGAAGCATCAGCACCGTTAACAACGGTGCTGGCGCTTCAGAGTCCACACTCCCATAGAGTCCGAATGGGGACTTACATTTTAGCAGCACCTGACTTCCCGGGCCGCCGAACTTGAAATCTTCCGGTGGCACCAGCAAGTCAAATGCCGGTAAAATCTTACGAGTCCAGCGGCAACCCAATGGTAGCACCAGAAGGGTTACCGCCAGACTCGTAATGAGGCCCATAGACAGGGCTAGACTGATTTAATAACTGATATATTGTGTAGCGCTTTAACTGGGGTGGGGATATAACCCCAATGTTAGGGGTAGTCTCTAAATATATTGTTACATTAATGCCCTTGTAAGTTGAATAATCATCAGTACCCTAGTGAGTTGCCTTACCATCAGCACCATGGTTTATTGCATCATTCTTAATGTCCTGGTTAGGTGCCCCATTACAGCGTCCCAGCAAAATCCCTTATCATCAGTGCTCAAGTTACTTACCTGTTTCGTTGACTGTCATTAGTTCTTTGATTAATGTATGCATTTGTTTAGTATGAAACTTGCTTCGCGAGCAGCAGACCACTGCACAAAGCATTTTGTATGGACTATTCAAGAGAAGGGTATAATTGGCTAATTGGTCACATGAGCAAAATGATTTATCATTAGTGGATATGGGGCACATTGTTTGATATACCTAAATGTCTACACCAGTTGGCCAAGATCAGTGCTTTTCGCGTATAGCAACTGATCTTCTCTGAAGGTTATATGGTTACAATATTTGTGCAATCTTAGTAGGTACGGTACAGAACATGTCAGCAGAGTTTGTGTTTTTTGGCCCAGTGAGAGAGGCTACCTTTAGCTTGCATACCAACGCTCACATCAGCAAGGCTGGTATTAGTACCCCCAGGCATGTACCCAATCTCATACTTGTCAGCCTTAGATATACATAGCCAACAGTGGCTACTCGCATTACGAAATAGTATATTAAAAACATGGCTAAATGTTAGATCATTGACATCTTGGTCAGTACTAATTTATGAAGGTTCTGGTTAGCCAAGAAATCGAAGATACCCTAGCCAGTGATCCTTACATCAGCACCCTGGTTAGTGATGTGAATATTGGTACCATGGTCAGCCATCTCAGCATAAATACTGAGGTTGTAAATCAGAACATCAGTACTCTGATCAGTCATCTGAACACAAGTTCCATGCACATGAGTACAGGGATCAAGTAGGCTATCGGAATCCTGGTTAGCAATGTTAAAACTAGTCCCCTGGATTGCAATCTGAACATCAACCTCCCTAGTTAGTAGCCCGACTACCGGCACACTTGGTATTTGTATATAGATTTTTTTAGTTTTGTCCTATCTAGGCAGCAGCAGACCCGGTGTACAAGTAGTATTCCATTGTATTCTCATCCTAGGAGAGGACGAGATTATATATATATATATATATATATATATATATATATATATATATATATATATATATATATATATATATATATATATATATATATATATATATATATATCCTACTCAGCAAAGACCCTTCTATCACCCTGGGACCCATTAACCTTCCTGACTGTGGAGGGGTCATTCATCCTCCACTATTGAGACAAGAACCTCCAGTGGGTGTAGGGAGGGGTTGCATTCAGACCTTTCTCTCCATCTTAAAATCAACATTTTCCCACACCTGGGTCCTTTGTGTGGTGCACAAAGGCTACTCCTTAGCATTCCCCAGCCTCCCCAGGACTTTGATATGTAACATAACGATTGATGCTTGGATTCTCTGAGAAAATGGTCCCTCAGCTACGAATTTTAAATCTCCTGTTAAAATAGGCAGTTGTCTCAGTTTCTCCAGCAGAGTGTGTCAGGGTTATTTTCCAAAAACAAGGGGGGTCCTGGGAGTGTCTCTTTACCGGCCTATATCCCGGTTTAGAGTCTCAACCAGTGTCTTTAGCTCACCATCCTTTCAAAGAAGAGAAATGTCCACAACATATCAGTCTTTGTCCTGCCCAAGGGCAGTCCAGCACTGAAATGGCAGGCAGTTCTCTTCTGAACAAGAGTACCAACATCAACCCCATCAACGTGTTTCAGCCTGGTTGGGCCTCGTCAGTGAGGTGGGGCTGTGCCTCTCTAAGAACAATGAGCAAGGGTTCCAAGTCTGGATTACCCTCGTACCTTAAGGTGAAAACCGAAAGCTACTTAATATGCGATGGTCTGGAGGGTTGCCCAGAGCAATGCCAGTGGTTAAGATTCATTCTAAACCTTCCAGCCATCACCTCTTTGTTTTTGCAGGGTTCTTTTCCACTGTGTTCCGGTCACCATTCTGTCTGGATCCAACCTACCCTTGGTCCATCTCTAGATAGTTCAGAATGGAGAAACTTCTAGCAGTTATACCTATGATAAGAGCAATGGAATTTATGTCTTCTCTGGATATGGAAAATTCCTGCTTTCGCAGCCCCTTCTACCTTCCATTACCACTTCCTATCCTTTGCCATCTCTAGAGGACCATTACAGTTCAAGGATTTCTCCTTTAGTCTGACTGCTGCCCCATGAGCGTTTGCAAAGATCCTGGCACACCTGCTAGGGCTCCTTCATAGGAACGATATTTTTCCTCCTCCCTACTTTGACAAATGGTTGACCCATGCTCTCTTTCTTTATCATACAACTGTGATCACCTAGCCAGACAGTCTTCTTGTAGGGTTAAAATGGTTTGTGAACATTAAGAAGTCATACCTGGACCCCAGGCAAGGACTGAAATTCATTGTTACTATTTTTTTGCCTACTTTATCTACTCCCCTTTCTCCCTCCCGACTTTTCCTTGTGGCGCTTGGAAACACCATTTTGTTGTGTAGGTGAGTAACAAATGCTTAATAAATAAATAAATAAAATACATGCCTCATTTGATACCTTGGTATCGAAACCCTTTCTTCCCCTGGTGGGTGCACTTCTTTTGGGAGCTTCAAATTCTGTTTTGTTTTGCCTTTGAGTTGAGGGAGAAAAATCAAACTGCAGCCTGTGAACGTGAGGGACTGATATTTCGCAGAAACCGGTCAACCAAAAATACAGGAATACCTGAGCACAGATTTCTGTCTAGTTAGCAAGGTGACAGTAGTTTTCTCTTTACTTTCACTTGAATTCACACAACACGTCGACCCCATAATTTGGGTCGCCGTGTTGCACTGCCTCTTAATTGCACTGATCACTTTAAAGAGAGTACCAGAATCATTGAATAAAGCTGAAATTGTGCCTGTGTATAAGAAGGGGGAGAGAGAACCCAGCTAATAATCCACGATCTCTCTCCTGGATGCTTCCGGGACAAGTTGTGCAAAAGCAGTGCTCAGTCACCTGCAGGAGTTGGCTTTTACACAAGAGATAATCAGCCACTTACAGGTGGGTTTCCAAGCTGGTAGGAGCACGATCGACCAGGCCTTTAGACTATTTTTAACACCCCAGAAATACATCATCCTAAAGAAAGTCCATCTGCATGCTGTTTTCATTGACCTGAAACTGCTTAGATGGAGTACCAATTGCAATGGAAAGTGCTCAAGGTTAGCGGTATCCTGGATCCTCTCTTTGGGATAATTCATCAGCTATAAACTAACAACCAGGAAGTTGTCTGATGGGGCTTTGCGTGAGAAACAACAAAATATTTTAAAGGGCAGCGTGCAGGCACCAACATTATTTTGTATTTATATCAGTGAGGTTATTGAATCATTGATAGCAAACAGTGTGGATCCTCCTAGATTAGGCCACATTAGGATCCCAGCGTTTTCCCTTTGGTAATGACGCAATTCTCTAAGCTTCGGCACCTGCTGGGCTCAGACAAACTCTAGCATTTCTTTAATGAAAAATGCAAATCCATGGGGTTGGAGATAAATGTTGGTAAAACCAATATAGCAAGAAACATAGGGGCTGATTCACTGAGAGTTTTTCCTATGGGTTGACCCATTATAAAATGCTTCTGTGAATCAGGCCCATAGAGTGAACATGAACATCGACCGGGGAGATAGGAGCAGGTCTCAACGTATGATTATCTGGGCATTGGGTTCTCTGAAAATTGCCAATGTCTTGCTTAAATAGTAAAAGCTAAGACCATTCTGGAGAGAAACAGCAGGGCAGTGACAAGGTTTGTGCACAGACATGGGGGTGGGGCTGCGTTATCAGCCATTGGGATTTGCAAAGCACAGGCAAAATCCTCAGTTATGTACAGGGCAGAAATCTGGGGGTATTCCAAAGTACAGGAATTAGCTACAGCAGAATGCGCATTCCTAAAAATGTTACGTTGTCTCCTTTGGAGCAGTCCAAATCCCATTGTACATTAGGAAACTGACTTAAGACCAATTGGCGATGAAATAGAACTTAGGCCTGTGCTTTTGCAGATCTGATTATTAGTGTCTGCTGACCTTCAAAAATACAATGAAGCGCTCCAACTTGTAATGGGCATGGGAGGAGGGCGAACATTGCCATTGCTTCAACACATCAAAACTACACTAACACTACTCAGTTTGCGTAACTATTGACAATACCCTCTTGATATGATCACTGAATACAAGGCAGTTGTTAAACATGCAGCCCGCTTCTTGTCTAGAACAAAGATGGAGCCTTTATTCATAGGCCTTTCAAATGGACACACATACCAGTGATGCAAAATGGACTTTGGGTATGAGGAGTACCTAGACTTTGGTTCACTTCCATATGCTCATGCATTGTATGCTACGGTTAGAATTGGTACTTTGAACGTGCCTATGTTGACTAGGTCACGGAACCAAGAAATAGTACTGCATGCCCTGCATGCGGCGAAAGAGAGGAGTTGGTAGTACATTTTATATTCTTCTGCCATTGGTATGGCAGATCTCAGGGATCTGTATCGCAAAGCACTCCTAAAACGTCACAATATTCCTAGTCTTGAGAACGCTACGGCGAAGTGTAAATAAACGCAAGATTGCAATGTCGCTTATTTTGTTGGCAAATACATTAATTGAGCTTGGCTAAGGAGATGTGAAGCAATGCAATGTTCGACGGGATTGCCCGCCGGCGGTAATAGCGCCAAAAATCAGCAATTTTGCCACAGATTTCCCCCCAGCTCAGCGGCGGTAATAGCGCTACCGCCGCATTTAAGGGTTACCACCAAACTCGTGATGAGGCCCATAGTGTGGAAAACTAGTGCAATAACAAAAATATACAAAAACACATATATAGAAGTGTAACCACTTTCAATACATATTATATGCTTATATTCAAAGTTGCATATACATTCTTATGTTCAGTTTGACAAGAATGATTACAATGGCAAGCAAGTATTTCTAAGGCTTGTATTGATATGTCTCTTTCTCTTAGTGCCACTAAATGGTCAATGAAGCCAGGCTGGGGGGGGCGACCTAGTCAACGGTTCTTATATACTTCCCTTGATGATGGAGAGAATGAAGCTAGAATCATTCCCCTTTTGCATAACACTGTTCTATAATATTTTGTTTAAAAATTGTCATGTTTGGTGTACTTTCTAAGTCCATTTTTAATAAAATTAGATTGTTTTAGTTCATGGTAAGAACTGGAAAAGAAAGTGTTCAAATGCAGAAATTGCAGAGTTGGCATAAATCCCAGCTTCACCCCTTAACCAATGTGTAATCCTGGGCATCTCATTTAATCTTGTATTGCCGAACCTCTCAATATTGCCAGTCCCTAAACCTTTTAAATTTGTCAGCCCTTCCGAGTGTTTGCCTTTTCATGGTATGATCTTCATAAAAGCCTTATTCATGGTTTCACTGTGTTAATAGTGAGCATATTTACATCGCACACCACAGGCATTTGTTCCTTTGATATCTAATGGCAATATTATTTAAAAACCATATCCCACTTCTAATCTCAGTCTCTCTGGATAAAGACACCTTCCCGGTAGCTTGTAATGTGCATCCAATATCCATGCTACGGTATGTGTAGCGTTCTCCTTCTTTCCAATTGGTGGTCTCTATCCATGTTTGAGCACTTTTGCATTCTGTGAGGCAGCTAATGTGAGTTCTCTGTCTATTATGGGTTACATGTACCTTTTACATACTGTCCTGCATTAATATTGCATCTACCTTCCTGGATGATATTGATAAAAAAGTATCCTGTGTGTACTAGAACAGTAAGCCCTTCGTAGACTGCTAATGTTGGTCTTCAAATGCTACTTGTTTAACATTCTGATTAGAGCAAGAAGGAACAGGGCAAGGGCACTTAAAGGGAGTAAACATGCTTATTATGCTGCAAGACAGCATATCAACCTCCATGTTGTGAGTGCGACGGGTGTAGGTGCGACCAGTATTCTTGAACCCTTAATTCCTTTGGTTTGGTGGAGGGGGGCCCAAAAGATGTCCAAGCCCAGGGCCCCAAAAGTGCTTAAGATGGCCCTGCATGCAAGGCTGCAGGTGTATACGATTGGTGAATGACAGGACAATCCATTACTATTTTACCAATTAGAGAATACACAACTAGACAATTCAGCACCCCCCTCAAAAAGCTTCCATGTAATGACCTAGATAAAGGTGAAACTATGTTTCACTAACTGTGTCTGCTTCTAACAACTACAGCCATTAGTATTTGGAACCAACATAATGATGCTAGCGCTTAATGAAACATAATTTTGTAATACTAGTAGTTTATGCTGTCCTCTTTGGCCCAGGATCCATTTGCCTCTAAATCACTTGTGCACATTCTACATGTGGAATAAGTGAGACTCATCGCATCACCTTTTATCTCTGAAGGTGGTCAACCTGTTGTACCGTTTATGTCTCTTGGCCTCCATTTTATACTTAAATGCATAACTAGAATAAAGTAACTCTAACTGTTACTCAATCCCCTATCCCTCCTCTCTCACGAAGTCTGGAAGAAAAAAGTTAAAAAAAAATCTCTATGTCAGTGCTACTTCCAGACAGACTATCACAGATATCCTCTTCTCTATCCCCTCTCCAGTCCTATGGACCTCCCACCTGATCTGTACCCTCTCCCTTTTTCCTCTTCACCCATTAATGGTGGCACTAGATGGGAAGTACTTTTGGTGCACTTCTCATTCTCTGGGTGCATCATTGATGTCTATAACAATGGCACTGTCATTGCTTGGTGTCCTCAACCCAATCTTTTCTCGCTTTGATGGATGCCTGCCAGCCCTCATAAACCTCCTACCTTCCCCTGCTACTCCGCCTTCCTCTCTCTCTGCACCTCCTTCGCCACTACCAATGGGTGTACCACCTCCCTGTACCCCTCCTCAGAAAACCTTCAAAGGTGGCGACTTGCTACACTTAGCCGCTTTCAATGCTCGATATGCTGTCAAGCATTCTTCTGACATCAGCCTCCTTCCTGAAGATGTTGATCTTGATGCCCTCGCTTTCACCGAGATGTGGTTCAATGCCAGCTCAGTCACAGCTTTTGACTCCCTTCTTCCTAATGGCTACAAGAACGCCTCCATGCCTCAGCCCAACCGACTTGGTGGTGGAGTAGCCCTGATCTTCCCTGAGTGGGTCCCTAACTCTCTAATACACACCCAGCCCTACTCCTCCTTTGAAAGTCATGTCTGCAAGCTTGGCATCTCTCCAACTCTCTCTCTCACCCTTGACATCATCGACAGGCTCCCTGGCCCTATGTCTGTCTTCCTTTCTGAGTGGTCTGACTTCACCTCCTCTCTTCTGATCTCTACTTCTAAACTCCTCCTCCTTGGAGACTTCACCATCCACCTTGACTCCAGTTCCTGCCTTCCGTGATCTCTGTACCTCTTTCTCCCTCACTATTCTCCTCTCTGTGCCCGACCCACTCTGCCAAACACACTCTTGACACCATCATCTCTACTGATCTCCCGTTCTCCGCTCTAGTGGTCTGACCATTCTCTCCTCTCTTCTCATCTGGGACCTCTCGGCCCCCTGAATGAACCTCCACCAGCACTGCCAGCCTCCTCCATGGTCATCCGATCGATGAAATCAGTGTCAGCTGATGCGTTTCCATCCACCTTCATCCCTTCTCCTTCCCCTCCTCTTGACTCTCCCACTGACTCTGTCCTTGCCAGTCTTCATCTTGATATCACTAATACTCTTGTCATTCTCGCCCCTGTCATGAGGAGCTGCTGAAACCTGCCTCCAAGTGTAACAGCTGGTACGACTGCGATATAGGAGCTCTGAAACGCAAGTGCAGAGTTGCTGAACGGAAGTGGCAGATCTCAGGATCATCCTCTGACAAACTGGCCTGTTGCCTACTCCAAAAGCAATACCATCTCTCTATCCGCAGGAAGAAGAGGGCCCACATCCAGGCCCGTATCTCTGGAGCCTCTAACAACACGGCTGAACTCTTCACAATATGCAAGGAACTAGCCAATCTATCTGCAATATCCACCTCGCCCCTTCCTTCTCAGGCCCTCTTAGCTGCACTGGCCATGCATTTACCTCCAAAACTCAGGTCATTCTGACCTCTCTCTCTTCTTCCCCTTCCTCCACTCCTCCCCCAGTCCCTCTGCCTCTGTTGGCCTCTCTTCCTTCCACCCCCACCCACTCTCTAGTCTTTCTGACCCATCACAGCGGATCAGATCTCTAGAGCAGTCTGCTCTATGAAGGGCTCATCCAAACAGGTGTCTCCCTGTTCTTCCAGAACCATTAAGGGCAACTTCTTGTACCTTACAAATTAATTTGACTGATTAATAGATTGACAAAGGGAGGAAAGAGGCAAGGCACAGTAAAGGCGGGTACGCCAGCAGAAAGCCCCAAAAACCTTTGTCCACCATGATTGCCTTACATTCAGTAACACAAATCACGGCAGGACATACATTTCATCTAATGATAGTCCAAGGAGGCATCTCAGCTTTTTAGAGGGCTTAGTTCGCCTTTACATAGCAGCTCTCTGACGTCATTTATTTGGCTCCGGAATGGGTAAATATGCTTCTAATGGCATTAAGCAGTTTCTCTTTGAGCTGAGAGTCCTCATCCAAATTTTGAACATAGTGCTTTTCACTTTGTGTACTGTCAGAAACGGGTTTGCTAGCTTATTTATTAATGAGACGAGGAAGAGTAGGAGTAATGAAGGTTACGGGGTGGCTATCTGGACAAATCTGAGGCAGAGTTTTAATTTTGTGGAACTGTCACCATATGCTTCTACTACTTTCCTGCACATGACGCAGTCTGATGTCTTTCGGATGCACACGTGTGATGTGCAGTGTAGAAAATAGATCTGCAGCAGGTGAAAAAAGTAATCACTACAAGCGGTGCACCGAACTGCCCTTCAAGTCCGCATTCAGCTGGAAGATGTCTGCAAAAAAAGTTAATTGACTTTGGCCAAATACATTTTGCAGGTTCAGCCGAATACGATGCCTCCTCATTTGAGTTCAATGCCATGACTCAGGGAAGCCTAGATGTAGTGCAGATTGAAAAAACAAAGGGGATTAAACACTGTTTTACAGCATTCTTGGTATTTGTATTTGTATTTATTAAACGTTATATAGTGCTTTAATCCAAGGCGCTTTACATGAGCAACAGTTAATACATTATGAGCATTAAATAACAAAACATGAATCGAATAACCAAAAACAATATAGAGAACAATTTACATTGAAAAGAATGAGTGAACTTGCGCTGTAAGGTAGTTGTGAGAGGGTAAGGTAGAGGTGTTAGGTTGTAGTTTGAAGAAGGTAGGACTTTAAAGAGGAGCGGAAGGAGGAGCATGTGGTGGTGGAGCGCATAGAGGGAGGTAGACGATTCCAACGAAAAGGAGCAAGAAATTGGAAGGAACGGAAGCGGGAAGGAGCATAGGGAGCAGGAGGAAGAGAGAGTAGGAAATGATCAGCAGAGCGAAGTGGGTGAGAAGGAGAATAGAAAGAGAGGAGGGAGGAAAGGTACGGTTTAGCAAGACCATAGAGAGATCTAAAGTCGAGACAGAGGAAGTTACATTTTGAGTTGGGAATGAAAGGAGAACCAGCCTAGTGAGATGAGTGAGGCGGAGATGGAGTCGTGAGGGGAGAGAATGCAGAGAGAACAGATGGCAGAGTGGTAGATGGATTTAAGGGGGGTTAGATGTGAGGAAGGGGGACCGAAAAGGAGAACAGAGTAATAGAAAGGTCTAGAGAAGATGAGAGAGGAAAGGAGTTTAGTAGCATGAAAGGTGAGGAATGGTTTGATTTTTGTGGATGTTATAGAGACGGAAGCGACAGGCACGTGACGTGAGGGAGATGCAGTGAGAGAAGGAAAGGTTACCGTTTGGTTAACTATCAGACATAAATGTTTGGGAGAGGAGCATTGATGATGAGTGCAAGGTGAGCAGGGTTAGTTCCTATGGGAAAGGCCTATGGAAAAACTTGACTATTTTATAAAAGGTAGTGGAGACCGGCAGGTAAGGATTAAAGTCAGTTTAATGGCAGGTAGTGGAGACTGGAAGGGATGGATTGCAGACAGTTTAATGTCAGGTGGTGGAGACCGTTAGGGATGGATTAGAGTTAGTTTAATGTCAGGTACTGTGACATGCCCCCTCCTAAGAGACCTGCCCGAGGAATTTCATTGTTGTGAAATCCTTACCAGTTGTCCTGTGGGCTTGCATTTGCATTCCCACTGCAGTTTACATGGCGACTTTGATCCCTTAAGGGACTTGGATCACAATACCTAAATGATGCCGGATTGTGAAGAGGATGTAGAGCTGCGAGCAGCAGTGTTGGGGATCTGTGCCTGCACACCAGATGTTAGATGTTGCATGGACCACTTCCCCTTTGCCTTTGGACACTTCCCCTGGACAGGCGATCACCGTCCCATAATCTCGGGCCTTATGAGTGGGCCGAATACATTGATACATTTCAATGAGAGCTGCAGGCATTGTGGGAAACTCTCTTTCCCCTTATCTACCCTGCAACTTGCAAGAGGCTGCCATGTGTGGTACTCAATGGCAACAGTAAATCGCAATGTCAATGTTCTCCTTTGCAAGCTGACTCTTGGGCCTCTTCGAGCTGCACTTGAATAAGCAACATACTGTTGTACATTGGGCAAATGTTATTTTGTAAATCGATTATTGTCTGACTGTATGTTTTCAATAAGAATGATGTGTTGATGAAAATGAAGAGAAATAAAAAAAAGAAAACCAGTCATTGCGGGTCATTCTGAGTCGGGCGGTAGGGGATACCGGGCACAGGTAAGGCGACCGGTGCCTGTAATCCCCTACCGTCCGATTCCGAGGTCCCCTAACGGGACCCGTAAGGTACGTTTGGTCGGACCACACGTCCCTTACGGGTCCCGTTAGGGGACCAGGGTGCAAATAACGGGTTTGCCATTCACAAGCCCGTTATTTGCGCCCTCCACATTCCCATTGAGCCCTATTGGGGCTCAAATGGGGAATGGTTTGGTCAATGGGGACTTACCGATCCCTCCAGGGTCGGAATAGACCGGTAAGTCCCCATTGTACCAAACCGGAGTCGGTACCCGTATGGGAGACAGCCATGGAGCTAATTGCTCCATGGCTACCACCATACTCGGAATGACCCCCGTTGAGTTTGAACTAGTTCTTGAATTTGTTTTAAAGAAATGGATTGTCAAGTTTTGGACATGGTTTGTTTGGTAAGTAAAACAAATATTCAGCTTTACCCAAATAATTGACAAACTATTCGCTATTCAACTAAATACTAAATATCCTAGTTGGTGCACCAATTAAGAAAGCATATTCTATCATGTGACCCTGTAATCTCAGTGCTATGGGATATATTTGGCAAATGACGCTGATGTTAGTCCTGATGTTAGTCCTGTTGTCCTGAAGCTAAGAGGCATGCAACTGGTTCTAAAAAAAACAAAATGGTTCCAGCGAAATGGTAATTCAAAGAGGGTGCCTGCAAAATAATTCAGCTCTTTCTTTTCCACACCGAAAGCGGCTGAGATAATGCACTGACTGTTGGCACTCAGGTCTACGGCGAAGTGCTCATCGTACAATTTCATGTAGGGAGCAGGAACTATGCAAGGAGCAAGGGAAGGGGGAAGGTGACCCCATCTCATAAAACCACACTCAGGTCAATGATGTGCCCATTGTTAGAAGACAGGGCCACTGAAACACTTATTCCGGATTTGTGAGTATATTAATAACAATCAACTAATCTAGACATAGAGGTACAGATGGAAAAGAACTTTTAGAAACATCTGAGAAAGACAACCACTAAATAATAACAAAACTAATTTTATTTTTCATCATAGTAAAACCAAGCTAAAAATTCTGTTAAAAAGGAAAGACAAAAACAGAACAGTTTTCACAGTAAATATAGATACAAACAACAGTTCATATAATATTTGCACAAACTAAGAAGTGTAATGGGGTTAGTACGCGAAAAGTGGTGTTATATAAGCACTAAATGTGCAGCATCAAACACTCAACGGTAGAGCAATATTTAGTTGGACCAGCTCTATCAAGGGGTAAACTTATCAGATGTCTTAGGTTTCTTTTTTGTGAGAGTCGACATATGTTTCGGCTAAAAGCATCAAGAAAAATCAGGCAATGCACAAAAACAGTTGTCTGTTGATGCAGGTGTAGCCATCTTCAGGACAAGGAAAAGAGAACAATGTAACATCTTGGTGGTGTTGAGTACTTCTAAATAATCGTACTGTTTTGGACAAGGAACCCACTATGAAATAGACAAAGGTAAAACACATAAATATATGTACAGTGGTTGAAAAAAATGCATGTTAAAAACAATGACAATGTTACAGGTGCAGAGTCCTCTATGATAGTGCACATCATTGCTATCAACACTGGTGGTGGCCATGAGAAAAGACAAGTAATGTTGTTTTTTCATGCAAAGACAATTATCACTGGAGCAGGATCTGGCATGTCAGAACAGCTCATCCTGTAGGAATATGTATTTTGCAGCGCATGTAGAATTCATTTCAAGTTCACATTTTAACACATATTTGAGGTGTGCAAGTTGAGCAGATTATTTTCCTGCGTTCTTTCCTCACAAGAACTAGTCGTATTATTCAAATCGGGACGGTAGGTTTGTTTTGAAAGGGCATAGCTCATTTCTGTAGCCTAATTTACTAGGAAATGTGAGTTAACTGGCGTTTTATCCTTTTCAAACGAGTTTTACGAAAACAAGTCCGGTGAATGTTTTCTATTCGTAAAGTTATGAAATGCAAATGACGTACTTTGTGATCATTGTGAGGGCGAGAGTCCTTCTACAATAGCATACATTGAGCAAGCCCGAAATAAATGAATGCAAAGAGAATGACTGGGCCTGTGGAACGTAAACTGTAAAGCAAGGGCCATCTTGGAGATGTGTTAATACTGTGAGAGATAAACCAGAAAGCAGTGTTAACAAGGATTACCAGCTGGCTTTCTTAAGCAGTAATTGCTAAATGATGTTGCAAAATTTCATTGGCCCCATCCCGGTGGAGTCTGATGAATTGGGGCTTAAGAGAATATCCCGCTAACCACTGATCTTAAGACCTTTTAATCGGATTGTAAATGTACGGACCGAATGTTAGCGCGCTGTGGGAAGTGTGTTTTGCGCATGTTAGTTGCCAATAATTACATGGAGAAACGTAAGTCTTAGCTGGGAGTTTCTAAGCTCCCTTAGCTGCTGTAGGCTGGGGCTGAGGGGTGTCATTCCTGTGGTATTTCCATGTACATGTCCTCAAACTCAGTTACCTTTACAGCCACTTGGTGGGCCAAGTGGTAAAATGACGCAGGTGATCCTGGTATTTAGAGCCCGTAGGTCCTGCATTGAGGGGTTTTGCTGATTTGCCACGGCAGGTAATTCCGCACAGAGTAAATCCACCAATCCTGGACGTAACATGAATGATTTCTCTCCAGCTACATGCCGGAGGAAAATCCTCCAATTTACCCCCAAAAGCAGAATTTAGCGATACCATATAACAAGCCAAGGCAAAGCCAATAATTTTGCCAATTTCTTTTTAGTACTCTGAAGAACATTAATGATATTTTTTAATTAGTGTGTTAAAAATATATATTTAAAAATACATAGTTTTTATATTTATGCAAAACAGTAAGTTTGACAATGAAAAATTGAATATATTGTTTTAATTTGGAAGAATAGTAATGATGAATGTGTTTGTTTCTTAAAGAAAACCAGCAATTATTTTAAGCTCATACATCCGACTTCTGCAATACTACATCATATGCTACCAAACACAAGAATTGAACTTCACTGCATCACAATGTAAAGTGCGACACCTTTCTACAAAGGCAAATACAAATACACTGGACCAGAGTCGGACTCAAATGTCTAATACATACAACCAAGCTAAAACACACAGTGCTTCTAAATAAAGTGGCTAAAAACAGACACTCATAGAAAATGTCTATCACATCAGTAGACTGTAAGTCAAAACACTGCTTTAAAAACACTGTCAGACACTTTGATAGTACAGCTTGTATAAAGCTAGCTCAAAGATTCATCAGGATGTGTTTTGGGTGGCGAGGGACAGGAAGTGGGTGGGAATGCAATAAAATAGATGCAAAATGGTGTGAATACATGGCTGTGTAATAGCACTACCTTGCAAATGCCTAATACATATACACAAGCCAAAACAGTTGGATTTTTAATACATGTTTTTAACAAGACTTCAGCAAAGGACATACATAGTGCTTATACATAAAATGGCCGAAGATAGATACATTTACATCGCACCAGTAGACTACACGTGTCAGGTTTGAACCAAGGCAAAAGGCCAGTGTTGTTTGGGAGGGCTCTGGCTCTCTGAATATTTAGTCAATAACAGAAAAGGCGCCAAACCAACCATTCATTGAAGCTTATACATCCGACTTCAGCAATAATACGGCATATGCTACCAGAGACAAGAGTTAAACTTCACTGCATCACAGTGATTAGCACCAGCTGTGTGGCATTAGAAATTACAAATGTTACCCAACTAAATGGTATTCATTTTATTGACTGCATAAAGATAAAGGCAAAGGCACTTGTCGGGCACACATGAGGTGGTATTAACTGCCCATTAAGCCATAGGGCCAGTGCAGTGAGTAATTTGCTTCACGTGGAGAGGGGGGAGACACTGATTTTGAAAATTAGGTATTGCAGTTCTGCACATTGAAACCACATAAAGTATGCAAGGATGAAAGGCAGAGCCAGTCTGGATTCAAAACATGCTTGTCAGAAGCGCAGTGGTCCCACGGTTCTAGTGTTCCCAAATATTACTACAAACTAAAGTTATACCCACGCTCGTCTCCATTTTTTCAAAACACCCCCTTTCCTTGTTTTCAGCATTCATTTTAAACAACCTTATTCCCGAAATCAAGGAGTCTGTACAACAATTACAACACCCTGATGAATAACATTTTCTAACATGTACTAGACAACCAGACATCTGTGTATTGCCCTACTTTTCTTCACATTACAGAACTTTCACACAAACTTCTTCTAAATAAAATGTGCAAGTGTGCATGCATATTACCTCACTGTTATCATGTCAATGTACACACATCACAGACTGGCTAGAAAAAAATCAGGTTTATGTGGTACAGGTATTTACTGTGGCATATACACAGAATGAGAGGGTTAGTGGTGTTAATGGCCCCTTGCCAGTGAGCTCTGAATTGTCAGAGAAAGGGGCAATCAGCTCTCTCCATTTCACACTTGTGTCTGCCCAGGCCAGAAAATTGGCACAATGAAAAAAAAGCCCAATGGCACCGCCGGCTGTGAATACATTTTAGTAACATTAGGAAATCAAACTGAGAGCCGGTGGTGGCATCAAGAAGCCTGATGCCGCCGCCTAAATAAGTTTCACAACTATTGGAAATATGTGCCAGTGGCAGGTTAACAACATCAATCCGCCACCGGCACACATTTCTAACATTAGTAAAACAAATGAATTGCAGTAAAGTAATGGCTTACTGGAAACAAAATGTCTTCCTTGTACAAACCAACACACACACACATCCAATCAGGTTCTCCTAACATCAAAAACACCAAACCAATCCCCCACGAGTCACTAAATGTACATTTTCAATTCCATTTTAAACCAAAACTTAAGTATTACAGTTCCTTGGTTCATTTTAATAAAAACACTGTAAAATGTGGAGCATAACTTGAAAGCTGCAGAAAATATATTTTAAAGCATCAATCAGGCCACTTTACTTTTAAATAACATTAACAGATAGCAGCCGCAATTTTGGAATTAAAAATGGCTGACACATTCACCAAACAAAGCATTTGCAGACAAAAAGTGCTAAAAAGGGGTGTGTTGTGGGTGGTGTCACTTAGCAATTGGCGGGAATGGTTGGAACACATAGTCAAACTACATACATACACCCTCATATATCTTCTGCATTGGAAAGCTTCGCAAACCTGCATTCAAAGACCCTATTTCAAGCTCTTATATTAATGACGATAGTTTTGGCTTTTAAGGTAGTGCTTTCAGTGCCACCTAATAGCCAAAACTAAAAATGTAAAAAATTCTGCTAGTGTCCAAAAAGTGGCAGTAATGGAAATACCACAAAAAATGTACCACCCCGCCACATTCTTTATGACAATGTAGATTTCTAGTCGGCCTTTGATAAGGTTGACCAGCCAACGTAATGGCATAAATTAGTCCTATTGGGTTACAGAACCACAACAGATTTCCTCATTAGTAAAAGCTTTTCGTGCTGCTGACACATGAGAGTGTTTTAGAATGGGGAATGCTGGATACAGTTCAGAGAACTTCCAAACTCTGAAATGCATCATCAGAGTAGCAGCATCATCCCAATCGTGTCATTTGTTTTTGGATGATTCGTCCTCTGAGGTAATTAAGGTGAGATACTTTCCACTGACAATGGCCACAGTCGCTGTGCCATGATTGATGCACTCTCTCAACACTATTACCTTTTTATCAGACCAGGGTGGGCCTTAAGAGCTAGAAGACTAACATTGGAAGAACTATGTAATGGAGGAAATTGAACAAATATTGCATGGTTTCTTCACTAAATAGGAAGTAAGTGAACTGTTATTTGGTCTCGAAATTGGTGATGGAGGTGTTCGAATATGAATACATGGCCATGTAGGTATGGCCATATATTTTGCAGAAACCTACATTGATCGATCACATTGTAAAGTATTAACAGGAAGTATTTCTGTGGACACAATAATTGTCTAAGCTTTAGTTGTTAACATTAATATTCACCTAGCACAGCACTTGAACCGGAATTTTCTATGTTTTTTGATTGTGACGTTTGGCCTCACAGCAATTACGTTTTAACATTAACGCTAATTTTGATGATGATACATGTGGTGGACCGCATCTGACACTGATTCATATTTTATACTGCGTACTCACGCATTATGTGTAAAATATTCCCTAATATTGTTATTGTATGATGAGAATGTGGCCACGGACTCCATGCTAACAATGACTCTGCATTTGTGGTTGCCGCATTCCGAGTCCGGGTTCTCGAAATAGGGACTTACAGGGTCATTCCAACCTTGGATGACCCGGCAAGTCCCCATTCCGAGAACCATTCCCCATTCCCATTCGAGCCCCCATAGGGCTCAATGGGAAAGGGGATGGAGCTAATAACGGGCCCGCTATTAGCTCCCTGGTCCCTTAGCGGCTCCCGCTAAGGGACCTCGGAATATGGAGGTAAGGCATTACCGGCACCGGCACCCTTACCGCTGCCAGTAATCCCTTACCTCCTACCTCGTAATGAGGCCCAATGAATCAACAGTAGAAGGGCCACCCCATACACCTACTCTATTTAGGTCTCTATAAATATTTATTGCTAGTTTCCAGACACGCCCCCCCCCGGTAGATGGTGAATAACCAGTGGACTCTGGAGAGGTCCTCAGATACAGAGCAGCAGGAGGCTCCGGTGCACCTCCTTGGCGATGCATATTGAACGCTGCCGATTCTGTGGAGCGGTTCAACCATGTTGAACAAAGGATGAACTTGAGTAAGGAGACTTGGCACTATAATCTAGGCCACCAGCATCTGTGCATGCACATAGGCAGTACGATTGCAAGCCCAAACCCTGTGCGCACCTGCTGTCATTGAATCTCGAACCCTGCAGGAAAACCCTTGTCAAACTTCATGCGCAAACCTCCAGAAACTCGAGGACCCTAAGTGATTTCACTCCCCCATCGTCTGTTATTTCCGTGCTCCATGTACAACAGCTCATTGTCTGCGCTATTGTGAACCCCCACCCGTAACGCGCAAGCAGTGCCCAGCAGACCTAATGCACAGAGTGGGGTTACTCAAATGCAGTTTCCTCTGTTTGTTTTGTCTTTTGCATTCTTCTGTTATTTCATTATTTATGATTGGGCATTGTATGTACGGGCATGCCCTTTCTCTATGTTTATGTACCTGGTTCCTGGCGGCCATCTTGGAAGGGTGCAGGATATATTATTGTCGGGGGGAAATTCTCCCGGAGCCGGCTGGGCCGTCCGCGGACCTCTGGGCAGGGAGGCCCCAACTCCTCCCGCGTATCCCAAAAATGAGTATGAGGCACACGCAAGAAGCAAGGTGATTCTGCTGTTTATTAAACAAACGGCAGGGATGGGTCAAGGATCGTACGCGTCCGTCCTGACACACTCTCTCAATTCGTGGGGCTCGCAGGCCCTTTTTACTTTAGTATGACGCGCTACTTGCGTCACCTGGGAAAGTTAGCAAAAAACCTATCGCCACTCTGGATTGGTTCCTCGAGTGGTAGAGTTAGTATAGCATTCGTAGAGAGAACGCTGTTAGTGGTTGAGGGTCAGTCAGGTGGTATACTTGGGTTGTCCCTTCAATTAGATACATGAAAATTGTTACATGAAGACCCCTGAGGATTGGCTAATGTTAATGGCGTCAGTGATAAGAGACCCATGTTCTGATAGGTCCACTCGCGAGCCCCTCGTTGTTCCCAGCTCGCGGTGTACCTGTCATTTGCAACAATGTATAACTATGGGCATGTGCAGACAATGCGAGGATTTGTTCATATGCTGGAGGGCAGACTACTCCCACTGCCGCAGATGTCCATTGAGTCGCTTAATTGTTGCTGCCTGTGTCTCAAAACGTGGGATCCAGGCGCCTCCCTCCTCCTGGGCCTGGCATCCTGTCAGGTTCGGCTTGGTCACGTGAGGAGAGACCATGGTTGAGGCAGAATTCTGCACATTTAATATTGCATCTTCCACTGTGTGCCTGGCTCAGTTTGCAGGTGTGACCTTGGCTTCGGCTTGTGGCATGTGAGTTTGCAACATTGTGCCCTTGACTGTCTGCTCTTGCCGGGCGCATTCTGCAGGGTCAGCAATTGTACTCTTGCTCGTTCAAAGTTCATGGAGGCTCTTGCTTGCGGCCTACTTGGGCCTGGTGCATAGGTGGGGACGTTTGATGCATGGCGCTTTAGGTTATGGTATCATATTGTTTTATCCCCAGTATCATATCTTCGTTATATTTCTCATTGCAATGCATGGGGTAGGAGAAGCGTCAGCAAGCATTTTAGATGGGTTCGTTGTGCGCCTTGCGTTTCTGCATTTTGAAAAAAGCTATGTGAAAATAATAAAGATGCGCGTCAGTGGGTGTGCCCGTCACCTACGTCATAGCACTGGATATGTTCTTCGTGTGGATTGGTGTGGGAGTGTCCAGTGTGCATGTTTGCACGGGTGTGCTGACCGTTGGCTAGGTCGTCATGGCATCTCTAACGATGTGTTCATTTACTGTTGAATGGTTCAGTCGAGTTCATCCATGCCGCAGGCGTCGGCATGAGCAGGGCAGGCTGGTGGGCAGGCTGGTGGGCACATCCGTATGTTCCTGTACCAGGGTATTTGGTTGTCTGGTAGATAGGCAAACTCCTCTCGTGGCGGATGTCTGGGCCGCGATCCTCTAGGCCAGGGGCGTGAGGGGATTGGTGGGAGTCTTTTGTTCCATTCTCCCACTTCAGTCCCCCCTCTGGTCGACTTGTCGACCACAAACATATCTTTTTCCTTATCTCCTCTTACTCTCCATATTTTAGTTACTCCTCCCAAATGCCCATAGTGGTTGACATGGTCTTCAAATGACCAATACATATATACACAGGTTCCTCCAGGTGTGCAGTATACCCATTTCCGTATGTAGCTCCTTGGGTTTCTTGGGTTTTCGAGCTTCACAGATGGTGGGTCCAGGTGGTTGGTGATGATCTGTTTGCGCAGTTTTTCTCTCTCTTTTATTATTATGCCTGTGTGCTGGCCATCGTCTGCCGGCATCAAGGGGTGCATACCAACCATTTAGATCATTTCGTCTGTGGTGCGTGCCTTCCGGGCCTTCCAGAATCTTATTATGATCAGTACAGCTCCAGCCAGTATTATGCATCCAACTATAATCTTCAGTCCGTCCGACAACCAAGATGGCATCCACGACCATAACAGTGAAAACCAGCTGTCATCCTTTTTCACTCCTTTACTTTCATTCATCATTTTGGAGTGCATCTGGGCCAGTTGTGATACTGCTTCTGTCAGTGTACCATTGTCAGCATCGTTAGCAGGAATGAATGTGCAGCATGATTGTCCTATCTTTGCGCAGACTCCTCCTTCCATTGCTGTAAGGAGATCCAATACATATCTGTTCTGTAGTGCTACCATCCTCACTGCTCGCAGTTCCTCTTTTATTGCGTTGAATCCATTTACTGTAGAATTAATTGTCATCATTAGCTCCCATCGAGTTATCTGGAGCCATTTTGCGTTTGCGTAAGCTTGTAGTCCCGGATGTATTATTGACGAGAAGAACATTGCTGCTCTGCTGAATAGTCTGTGTTCTGGTGGGATTGAAGTGAGTGCTGTTTCCGACCTTCCCCATAGGTAATTTCCCGTCAGAGGTTCTCCTTGTCTTTTCTTTCTATTCAGGACATTGTTGTTGTTGTTGTCTTCGTTCTCTGGCCCCTTCTGAGGTTTTACAGATCTCTTCTTCCTCTTGTTTCCTTCATCCATTTTAGGGAAGTTCGCCATGTTCACATGTTTCTGGGGCACCACTAGTGATGGTACATTAAAGTGTACCATTGTGCATATACCATTCCACAGAGGGGGCAGTGTGTGGTATGCCTTGTCTCCGCAGGCCCAGTAATGGTCCATTAATACTGCTGTTCCTGCTCCCCCCTCAGGTAACTCCACCACGCTTGCACAGTTGGTGTTGTATCCCACGCCCACTTCTCCTCTATGTTGGTAGCATACCTTAGGTGCAGACAGCGGCAGTATGGTTATTGGGTCTTCATCCTTCTCTATCCACGTTAGCATGGGTACATATTTGACCCAAATCGTCCAACATCTGTCATTGTGTTCATTAATAGTTGTAATATTTTCTCTTGTTACCATGTTGCTGCCAATCACTCCTATGTCCCATTTGTTGTCCATGTACACCTTCCCTGTTATTGTTACCAGTGGTCTTTCCCAACATCCTTGTTTACCAGGAACTTCAGTGGTGTACCAGTCACATGGTAGGTATTGTAGTGTTACTTTCTTTGTTTCTCCCTTTTCAGGACCACTTGTCATGTATCTGAATGCCTCAGCATGCAAACTGCTCTTGTGGTAACTCAAATAAGTCTTGAGGAAGTTGTTTTCGTATGGATATGTGTCTCGTGTTTTCCACACCAGTTTCACCACCGTCCCTTGAAATCTCCCTTTCGTTTGGAACAGTGCCAGGTATATTATACATCGTGCTGTCTTTTCATCTATTTCCATGGCAACGAATGTTCGAGAAGCGCTCATGGCGTATGGGATCAATGAGCAGACGTAGCAGCTGTCTTCTGTTGTCTGCTTACCTATTTGGGTCATGTGTTGGTACCACATGTTGTTCGCGACGTGTGCTGAATCTGTTATGTAGTTATCAATACCTTTATTATCTGAGTATGTGCTGCGTTTAACTCTATTCCCCTTATGTGGGATCTTGCTAGTACCACCTTACGTGACACCTGTTGCAGCCGTGGGTGGTGGCATATTAGGTTTGGATACAGCCAAAATATTGATGGCATAACTTTTCTGCCATACAGAGGCAGCCAAAAACCCGGTGATCATCAAAATCCCTATCATCTTTATTACAGGGCCTAGTCTCACCAGCATTTTGCTCTTACCTTGCTGCAGTCCGGCAGCTTATTCTTGCGACGTTAAAGTTGCCCGCCTGAAAATTCTCAATAAGCTTGTTATTAGTGTTAGTTGTTGTTTTCAAGCTCTCCCTATCAAGTAGTCGTTCAGTGCCCAGGCGAAGAGCTGTTCCCACACAAATCTAAGCGATCTGTCTCTTAGGGCAGGCAAGTGTTGGTGAAGATGGGGCATTGATTGTTCTATGGCCAAGATAAATGCTGTGTAGTAGACACGTACCCTCCTTCCTTTCAGGTACTTTAGTCTCTTTATGTGATAGACAAATTGGTGTGATAGCTCTTCAGGGTAGTTATCGTCTGAGGGTAGCATCTACTCCTGGGCAATGAACTTTGTTAGTTATCTGTTTTCTTAGCAACACAATAATACGCGGTATCTGCATGTGCGAGAAAGAAAAAAGAGAACATTCAAGTGTTTACATGTGTATATGTGCAAGACAATGTCCTTCAATTGGGTGGTTACTGTAGTGGGTAGGGGGTCGATGGGCAGAGGGTTTGGGCTCAGCTGGCGGAAGTCTCAGCTGGCGGAAGTCTCTTTACTCTTTGATCGTGTGACCATGGGGTGGGCGGTATAGGAATTACCAGTTTCAGTAGTTGTCTCTGGGGAATCTGGGGGGTGGCAGGGTATGGAGACACTTAGGTCGTCAGCTGTGGTAGAAGTCTCTTCCTCCGTGGGTGACGCTGTTGTTGTTCTTCCAATGGCCCTTTTGGTGACGCTAGGGCGGGTCTGGAGTTTGCAGACCTTTACGTCGTGTAGGTGATTCCAAGCATGTTTGTCCTGCAACTTTACTGCTCTCCTAGATACCTCCTCTACCAGGTGGGGGCCGGTGAAGCGTGGGCTGTTCCACTTTCTATTGAAATTGCGGAGTAGCACGTGATCACCTTTAGCAATTTTGCACAGTTTTTCCTTTTCCAATTCTTTATCCACGTCTTCTTGTTGATCACTCTTAGACCCGCCCCGCGTGCGCTCGAGCTGTTGAGACACAAACACTACACTAGTAACCAAAGAAGACACATATTGGTACATTTCATCACCGAGAACAGTTGCAGTGTTTTCATAGTCTGTGAATGCCCTTGATGTTGGCGTTAGAGGAAGGTGCATTTGTCGTCCGGTCACCACCTCATGAGGAGTGAGGTGGTGATCGGAGCCTGGTCTATTCCTCAGCTCAAATAGAGCTAGCGGAAGGCAATACAACCAACTCTTCTTTGTCGTTTGCTGTATCTTTGCAATTGCCTCCTTCAGTAGGCCATTCAGGCGTTCGCATACACCGTTGGCCTGTGGGTGATATGCACATGCAAATTTATGCTTGATGTTCAGTAAGGATGTGATGTGCTGGAACATTTCATTAGCGAAATGCGGACCATTATCCGACCGCAGTACCTCGCACACTCCCCACCTGGGGAAAACCTCCCTCACTAGAAATTTAGCTGCTCTAAATGCGTCTGGATGTGAGCAGGGTCCTGCCTCAATCCACCTGGAGAATGGGCATACTACTACAATCATATACCTATTTCCTTGCCATACGTTGATCATATCAACATAGTCAATATGGATGTGCAGGAATGGTTCCTCTGGCTGTGGTATAGTACCTTTTATCACTTTCAGCGTGTGACCGGCCGTAAACTGTTGACATGTGAGACAATTGCTGATAAAATTTGTCACATGGGAATTTAACTCGGGACACAACCAATCTTCCCTAATTCGTGCTGCAATAACTTCCTTGCCTGTGTGGGCTGGGTGGTGGAGTTGGCTCAGGGCGGTGTTCAATAGTGCCAATGGCATTACCATCTTTCCAGTGTTACCCTGACGCCATAGTGCATCAGTTGGTGACATTGTACATCCTCTTTTTACCCATATTTCTTTTTCTGCCATTGGTGCAGCCGCTTGTAACTCCATTATCTGTGTGGCTGGGAGATGGGTGTACCCTTCTCTTATCAACATCTCTTTAGCTATCCCCCTCCCTCTCCCTCTCTCTGACTCTGGGGGGTTCCATATCTCACCAAAATATGCAGCATACTTCGCATGTGCGTCTGCTGCTGCATTTCCTTTTGAGATATGATCTTCTCCATTAGTGTGTGCGGTACATTTAACCAAAGCTAATTCTTGTGGGTCATTTATTACTTCAATTAGTTCAGCTAATAAGAGAGCATGTTGCACTGGGGTGCCGTCAGCTCTTCTAAACCCTCTTCTCCTCCATTTGGACAATCCTGAGTGGACAGTAGACGTGACATATGCGCTGTCAGAATATATAGTCACTCTTTTGTCAAAGCTTTCCTTTTAATGCCAAGATCAGTGCAACCAATTCTGCTGCTTGAGCAGAGTAATGTTGTGGTAATTGTATGCATTTCACCGCCACACACACCGGTTCCTCTGTCATTTTTACCACCGCTGCCCCGGTTCTCCTTATCCCATCACTTTGGTCTATTGTTGATGACCCATCAATGAACAAGAGCTCTCCTCCATCTAGTGCGTTTTCTTCAACTTTTCTAGTACATGAGTACATTTCGGTAGTCTGGGTACAATCATCTACATAGTCTCCTTCCTCAATTTCTTCCGCTATAAACCTTGCAGGATTAACTGTGCTGCATCTAACAATTGATAATTCTGGTCTAGATAAGATGATCTCATAACCTGACGCCCTCTGCGTGGTTAGTGTGGACTTAGGCTTGTTCAATATTGCAAATAGTGCATGTTCCACAAATAGTGTGGTTGGGCACCCCATTGTGATTGATGATGCTTTCTCTACCGCAAAGGCAGCTGCGGCAAGACCTTGTTCGCAAGGGAAATGTCCTAACATCACAGGATCCAAGTGACCACTGTAAAATGCTACTGGTTTGTAACCCATGCTTGTTTTTTGAGCCAGCACTGCTTTCATTACTGCTGAGTCGCAATGTGAAAATATAAAGAATTGTCGTTCATAATCTGGGGTGGCCAGTACCGGAGCAGTTGATATTGCATCTTTCAGTTCATCAAAGACCTCTTTCATTTCCATTGTCCACCCCAATTTTTTCTCCCCTTTGTTAGCTTCTTTTAATGCCTCAAGTAGGGGTCCTATGTATGAGCTGTAATCAAACACTGATGCTCTACAGTAGTTGCACAGTCCCAGGAATTGCTGCAGTTCCCTCACTGTTTGGGGCAACGGCGTTTTTGATATGGCCTGTGCTCTTTGTGGTGCAATCTTTCTTCCGTATTGGGATATGAGCTGACCAATGTATAGTACCTGTTCCTGACAGTACTGTAACTTTTCTTTGTCTACCTTGTAACCTTTTTCAGCCAATATTGTCAGCATCTTTAATGAGTCCTCTCTGCATCTTTTTTCGTTTGTGCTGCAAATTATTATGTCATCGACATACTGCAACACTGTGCTTTCCACTTCAATGTTACCCAAGTCCATCTGTATTACTCTGTTGAAAATTGAGGGTGACTCGCAGTACCCTTGTGGCAATCTGGTGTGTTTCCATTTTGTGTTTCTGTACGTGAAGCTTGTTAGATCCTGTGAGTCTGGGTGCAGGGGTATTGAGAAAAAGGCATTTTTGAGGTCAATCACTGTAAATCGTGATGCCTCTGCTGGAATGCCACACAATATTGTGGCCGGGTTGGCTGCTATGGGGTATTCTGCTTCCACTATGTTGTTCAAGGGCCTGAGGTCCTGGATGAAACGCCAAGACCCTCCTTTAGCTTTGCGCACTGGGTATACAGCTGTGTTACATGGTGATTCTGATGGTACCAATATGCCATTATTTATAAGGGCCGTTATTGTTTCATATATGCCCTCATCTGCCTCTTTTGATAGTGGGTATTGCTTCACTCTAGGGAGTATTGCACCTTTTTTCAATTTTATTATTACTTCCCCTATGCTCTTTATGCACCCCACGTCATAGGGACTAGTAGTCCATAATGATGTTGGTACTTTTGCCATATCCTCCTCAAAGAAGGGAACTGGAGTGGATGTGGGTGCTTCAAGTGCCATTGCAATTTTCTGTGCCACTTGTTTTTATGTTACTCTTAGCCAAATGTCTACACTCATCATAAATACCATTTCACCTTCTTCCTTTTCTTCTGAAAAGAGCTCCTCGTCTGACACCTGGGTGAGCCTGCATCCCTCTGCTAGGGCTATCACTGCCCTCCATGCTCTTCCTTCTCTGTCTTGGGCATGTACTGCGATGTAATCAGCAGTTGCTATAATGCTCTCTATGCTCACTGAAATCACCTTTCCTTCTGGTTCATTGGCTGGTGTTTCTGGTCTGAACAAATAGGATGTTGGCCTCCTCCAGATCTTTCCTTCTATTCCTGGCATCCATGCAAATGCCATGTCTGTTCCGTACTGGAATAGTTCGCCATCTACTGGCTCAGCCCTAATCACTGTCTGTCCACAATATGCTTGCATAATTTGTCGTGCAGTAAGCATGTTTATTCCTGGAGTGGAGCAAATTATGCCGTCCTCCGTAAAGGAGATCGTCATATTCAACCTTCTCATTATGTCTCTCCCTAGTATGTTTACTGGTGAGGCCCTAGAATATAAAAGCGGGACGGACATGTCATAATCCCCTATTGATAAGGGAATGTTATCAGTAAAGGGAACCAACCCCCTAGCCCCAGAGAATCATTGGGTGTTCATGGCTTCCCCTGACATCTTAAATTTACCTTCCCTTATGCAAGACAGGGCCGCCCCAGTGTCAACAAGGAATGACAATTTTCTGTCACCTATCGTTACCTCTATGCATGGTTCCTCCGCACTATTAGGTGTTACCGACAGGATGGAACACACCAAGGCCGTCTGTGGGCTATCCTATTGTGGGTATAATGATTGACCACTTCCTGTGTAAGGGTTGTGTCCCAGGACCGTCACCCTTCCCAGTTGTGTTTGCTGTAGTTGTGTATTGGTGGAGGTTATGTTATGGTCTTGAATTTGGGCAGGTTGCTGTACTGCCTGCACTTGGGGTTGCTGTGTTATCGCTACCTGTTGTTGTGGCAGTGAATATGTCTGTGCCTGTTGTTGTGTTACTAGTTGTTGCTGCCCATTTCCCTGTTGCAATGCCTGCTGTTGCTGGATGCCCTGCTGTTCCTGTGTAGGCCCTTATTGTCCCCGTTCTCCCCATGATGGTGTGCCTAGTCTCATTCTACATGTGCGTGACATGTGCCCTAGTAATCCACAAATCCAACATACCGGTGGGTCCCTGTTCTGCCATGGAAAGCTCCCTGAATTGTCCTGGTATACTGGTTGCCCGGTGGGGTAGAAATTTCTTAATCCTCCCCCTTGCTGTTGTGTGTTATAGCCGTATCCCCTCCCCCTCATCATTCCTCCCCTTCCCCTGTTATAATTATAATATCCAGCTCCTGGCGTTGAGTATCCTCCTCCCATGTTAGTCGTGTATGGCTGGGGTGGTGGCAGCTGTTGTGCTACAATCTGTGATGATTGTATTTGGGAGGGATCTTGTGCAGCCACTACTTGTGTGGGGTTTTGAGTCATTGTTGCAGGTGTAGTTATTAGTGCACCTTCCATCGTGTATTTAGTACGTTTTTTCTGTACCAATTTAGCCTCTTCCGCTTTTCTATCTTCTTCCTTTTGTTTCATCTTTTCTTGCCATGTCCTACAATGATGTACTATCGTCAGTTGTATTTCTGGCCATGCTTTTGCTTCCATCCCTACTACCTTCTTCAGTTGTTTCTGAACTGCTTCTGGGAGCCCTTGTATTAGTATATGATAGAATATTGCTGGTGTTTTGTCCGATTGTTCTCTAGTTTCCATACGCCACTTCTCTTGAATTTCCTGGATATAATCAACAGGATCTTCGTTGTCACGCATCTTGCGTGAGGTAATTGCTCCTATGTCTGATGTGTCTGGGTACTGTACCCTCAGCGCTTGCCATAATGCATGTCTGCAGTTTGCGAATGGTGCCCCATCGTGTGATGTGTTTGTTATTGTAACCCCGGGGAAGCCTGCTCTCTTCCAGAAGTCATCTGCTGCATCCCCCAATATTGATATTAGAAGGCCCTTTACATCCCCCACTGCCAGTTTCTGTCCTGCGGTGTATTTTTCCATTTCATATATCCATTTTCCCGCACCTCCACTTAATGATGGGAGCCTGCATTTTATATTTTCTTTGTCTGCATGCTTCCAAGGGACGGATTGTGGTCTAACCCCTCCCCTCTCCAGAAGTGGCATTAAGTTGTGTCCTGTTTGACCCCCTGGGTTCCACAAAATGGAGTCCGCGCACCCCTCTTCTTCTTCAGAGTCTCCTACATCGTCAATTGCATCCATATTTCCCCTGCTCGTAACTGTTTCTCCCCCATCTCTTCCCCTTCTTTCATCATTTCCTTTATTTGATGTGGGCATGTGTATTCGTTCTCCCTGCCTGCGTCCAGGGAGGTCTCTAAGCCTGCTTGCATAGGGTGTCAGTTCGTGGGAGAAGGGTGCGAGTTTAGGTGGGCATGTTGCACGTAATGAGTGTGGGGTGGTGGAGCATGTTGGACGGGATGATGAGGGTGTAGCTGCACATGTCTGCCTTCCCGCCATTCCTTGCTCTTCCCCCTCACTTCCTTCCAGTTCTTCCTTTCTCCTACAGGCCCATGGTGAGTCTCTATTTGTCCGGGTGATGTATAATTTATCTAGGCTTTCCCTTTCACTATTTCTTCCTTCCTTCTCCATTCCTTCTTCTTCCTCACTACAAAAGTCATTCATAAATGGCAACCCCCAATCTGTCTTTTTCCCCCTAATCGTTACTGTTTTTAAGTCTATTAGATCAGTTCCTCCCTTTTCTTCTTTACCAATCGCTCCGCTTTGTGCTGATGTTGTTGCTACTTCTGTGTCTCTGTATACATACCTCCTTACTTCACTCTCCCCTCTCCTATCTTCTCTTTCCCCTTGATTTTTCTCCGCTATTTCTCTACCAATTTCCTCTCTTTTCTTTTTTAATTCCTCCATTACTTCACTACTCATCTTTTCCAATATCCTTTCATCTTCTTTCTTCCTTTCCCATCTCGCCCTTTCCCGTTCTAATATACTCTCTATCATCCTCCCTTCTTCGTATTTCCTTGTCGTTTCTGATAGTAATCTCCTCTTCCATATTGCCATTTCTTTTTCTTTCTCTTCTTCCTCTCTTTTCCTGTCACGTAGTGCTGCTCTTGATACCTTTCTGCTACTGCCTTTAACCTTTCGGCTTCTCTCTTTTGCTCCTCAGTTCGTTCCCTCATTTTTTCCAACTCATTCTTACCTTCTTTCCTTTCCCGGGCTCTCTCTCTTTCCTCCCTCTCGAGCTGCTTGATCAGTGCATTCTGCTCATCCCTTAATTCTGCTAATCGTTCCTCCAAAATGTCTTCCTTTTGTCGTAACAGCTCTTCCTCCTTCATTTTCCCCTCTTCCCCTTTCATGTCACTCTCCCTGGTATTATCCTCGTCCATTTTCCTTACTACCTCCTTCTCTTCTCCTGTTAATGAACCTCGTAATTTTAATAGTACCTGCGCAGCTACCCATTCATCATTTCCTATTTCCGCTATCTGCTCTTCTCCAGTTCTCCCCTCCCCTGCAGGCATCTTCCTATGAGCTGATCCCGTCATGCTAATCCGCTCCCCTCCCGTGTGGCCACCTGTAGCTGTATATGGTGGCGGGCTGTATGCCGGGTTCGAGTACCCCTCAGCCGCCCTTAATTGTTCTCTTGCTATTTCTCCTAGTTCTCTTAAAGGATACAACCCCCCTCCCTCCGTTTTCACTACCTTCGCTAGGGGTATATCGTCGCTCTGTTCCTTTTTTATTTCATTTTCGTTTGAGTTGTTACTCTTTTCTCCTCCCTCTTGTCCGTTCCCCGTGTTCTGTGTGCCTTCACTCTCTTTTTCCCCATTCTCTCCTTCCTCCTTAATCTCCTTTTCTTCCGTTGTTTCCCCCACAATGAACATTCCGTTTGGTCCTGGTCGGGACCCTTGGAACATCCTCCATAAGTTAAACACCTCCACGTGGTGTGCCAACTTCTTCCCCTTGTATGTGTTATGCAGATGGGTTAATAGTGAATGTTGGGTATATGGGTCGAAACTGCCATTAGGCGGCCATGGTGTCGTCATTTTGTTGTCCGTCCCCTGTGTCCATTCTATGCTGTATTTGACCAGTTTCTCCCTATGGGGTGACGGTGTTTTACATATGTGCTGTAGCGGGGTAGTGAGGGTGTTCCCCCACCCTCCCGATCCTGTCCCGTATGACATAGTAGCACTTCACTTTTTATCCTACCCCTATCTGGTAGCGGTTATCTTGCTAACAGTGTACGCTATACAATCTTAGATCTTTACCTGGCACCGTAATTTTGGGGACTTGCGATTGTCCGCTAAGGAAAAATAGTAAAATATAGCATTTGCATTTGTATACTCTTTTCTTTCTTTTCTTTCTTTACCGAACACCTTTACGACCCTATGCGGCCGAGGCGCACGTAGCCCCCTGTGGCTGCGTGCCCCGTGTGACGTTCTTGTACAGCCGTCCCACTTTCTTATACCCCTCCTCCTCTTTCTTCACTTGCCGTGGTCGGCGTTCTCCGTGCGCATCCACGTCCCCCTTTTCACCCTCCCCCAATCTACTCGTTACCGTTTATCTCCGTCTCCACTCCCTTACCATAATTCTCTTCCCCACCACTCTCCAAAATAAAAAATGCCTCGTGTTCAAGATGTCCTATGAAAGCCCTACTGGTGACGTCACCGATCCCCTCCAAAACTACAGGTAAGTTCTTCACATGTTTTTAAAAGTTCAAAATACGCTTGTAATCTACCCCCGTTAACCCCACAGCTGTCGTCCTGTCACACCTGGAACAAGGTAATCAACAATATAATCGGACTGCGCACACTGCGTCGCCTCGCGTGTGATACGCCCCTCGACAGGAGGGCTTAACCAGCCAATTATCTTCCGTATTAGGCAACCAGCTAGCTACCGCCTACAGGGAAACGTCATCTATCTATCGAGTTTCCTGCTCGATCAATAGGGATCCTCATCTACTCATTGATCAATAATCACCAAATCGTAGGAAACCGCACACACACACACCCTTACACGTGGTCGCGACCTAGGCCAATCAGTGTCTACGGGCGGCCACACGTGATGTTTTCGTGCTCCGCCCCCTCCTCTTCCGTAATGTAGCGGGCTGCTCTCGCACTTGTCCAGCTACCATTCACTTCACCGTCAACACTAATTTATCAAACCTTCGCCGCGCACCTGTGTAACACCTCCCGCCTCCCATATTCTATTCCTCCCCCCTCCCTCACAATTTCACATTGCTTGTTGGGCGTGGCATACTCACCAAGTTCTCTTGATGCGGGGCCGCTCGACTGCGTGCACCCCTCCAAGCGGCTCGCCACCTCCCCTCGTCTGGACACTCGCCAACGGCGGGCGGGATACTTCTCAACCGGCTCCTGAAGGCCAATATCCGGATTGCGCTGTCCGCTCGTCTCGCAGTTCCGCAATGGTCCTGTAGTCCTCAAAAGGGGGCAGCGGCAGAGGGGGCCGCGCCGCCGGGCCTCCTCGCAACGGGAGCACTCGGAAAAATAAAATAAAACAGATATTAAACAGATCTCAGCAGTGCCTCCAACTTGTCAGGAGGAAATTCTCCCAGAGCCGGCTGGGCCGTCCGCGGACCTGCGGGCAGGGAGGCCCCAACTCCTCCCGCGTATCCCAAAAATGAGTATGAGGCACACGCAAGAAGCAAGGTGATTCTGCTGTTTATTAAACAAATGGCAGGGATGGGTCAAGGATCGTACGCGTCCGTCCTGACACACTCTCTCAATTTGTGGGGCTCGCAGGCCCTTTTTACTTTAGTATGACGCGCGACTTGCGTCACCTGGGAAAGTTAGCAAAAAACCTATCGCCACTCTGGATTGGTTCCTCGAGTGGTAGGGTTAGTATAGCATACGTATAGAGAACGCTGTTAGTGGTTGAGGGTCAGTCAGGTGGTATACTTGGGTTGTCCCTTCAATTAGATACATGAAAATTGTTACATGAAGACCCCTGAGGATTGGCTAATGTTAATGGCGTCAGTGATAAGAGACCCATGTTCTGATTGGTCCACTCGCGAGCCCCCCCCAGTCTGGGACCATCGTTGTTCCCAGCTCGTTGTGTACCTGTCATTTGCAACAATGTATAACTATGGGTATGTGCAGACAATGCGAGGATTTGTTCATATGCTGGAGGGCAGACTACTGCCACTGCCGCAGATGTCCATTGAGTCGCTTAATTGTTGCTGCCTGTGTCTCAAAACGTAGGATCCAGGCGCCTCCCTCCTCCTGGGCCTGGCATCCTGTCAGGTTTGGCTTGGTCACGTGAGGAGAGACCGTGGTTGAGGCAGAATTCTGCACATTTAATATTGCATCTTCCACTGTGTGCCTGGCTCAGTTTGCAGGTGTGACCTTGGCTTCGGCTTGTGGCATGCGAGTTTGCAACATTGTGCCCTTGACTGTCTGCTCTTGCCGGGCGCATTCTGCAGGGTCAGCAATTGTACTCTTGCTCGTTCAATGTTCATGGAGGCTCTTGCTTGCGGCCTACTTTGGCCTGGTGCATAGGTGGGGACGTTTGATGCACGGCGCTTTAGGTTATGGTATCATATTGTTTTATCCCCAGTATCATATCTTCGTTATATTTCTCATTGCAATGCATGGGGTAGGAGAAGCGTCAGCAAGCATTTTAGATGGGTTCGTTGTGCGCCTTGCGTTTCTGCATTTTGAAAAAAGCTATGTGAAAATAATAAAGATGCGCGTCAGTGGGTGTGCCCGTCACCTACGTCATAGCACTGGATATGTTCTTCGTGTGGATTGGTGTGGGAGTGTCCAGTGTGCATGTTTGCACGGGTGTGCTGACCGTTGGCTAGGTCGTCATGGCATCTCTAACGATGTCTTCATTTACTGTTGAATGGTTCAGTCGAGTTCATCCATGCCGCAGGCATCGGCATGAGCAGGGCAGGCTGGTGGGCAGGCTGGTGGGCACATCCGTATGTTCCTGTACCAGGGTATTTGGTCGTCTGGTAGATAGGCAAACTCCTCTTGTGGCGGATGTCTGGGCCGCAATCCTCTAGGCCAGGGGCGTGAGGGGATTGGTGGGAGTCTTTTGTTCCATTGTCCCACTTCATTATGATCAATTGGATGAAGTAGGGGATCACAATGCTGCAGGCGCTGAGGAAGCAGTGATTGGAGGAAACACGCGTAACTCACCACAGGATGTACACAGGATGTACTGGAAGAACATTCAGAGCCTCCTTGCCAGATTTGCTCCTCATCAAAGGTTCAGAACCAGGATTAATGGCCTAGAAGAAGGCCCTACACTATAATAGGGAGAAGCCTTCTTCAGCACCTGTCTCACAGTAGAAGATTGTCCAGGTACAACAGGATAGCCCCCAACAGGGCGACCTGGCC
The DNA here is from genome assembly GCF_040938575.1 of Ambystoma mexicanum. NCBI lineage: Eukaryota > Metazoa > Chordata > Amphibia > Caudata > Ambystomatidae > Ambystoma > Ambystoma mexicanum. Next base: position 1,032,345,102 of record NC_090928.1, on the reverse strand, counting down.
ACGATCCTAGCCACGATCACTGCACTTCATCCACCAGCCACCGAAGAGCTGTCAGTCCTATGCTCCTGATCTAACCTTGTACCGTGAGGACCAAGCTTCTAGTGGAATGAAGCTCCTTTATTGGCTAATGTGCCACCTTTCCCCCTTGCCGGTCTTCTCAGAGGCACCACCTGGCATTGGTTCAGTAGTGTGGGCCTCATTACGACCCTTGCACTCCTGGAATGAAGGGGGCAGTACGGGACCGGGCCCCTTCATTCCTGGAGCGCGTATTACAAGGATCCCTTTGCGGGACCCGGATCGGACGCCTGGTAAACCAGGCGTCCTTTCCGGGTCCTGCAAGGGGAAGAGGGAGGTAATAACAGGCCAGATGTAATCTGGCCGTTATTACCTCCCTCCCCATTCCCATTGAGCCCTCTGGGGGCTCAAATGGGAATGGGGAGGGGTTCCTGCAAGGAGGAATTATGGGTCTTCCTATGTCAGAATGACCCGGTTATTCCTCATTGCAGGAACCCGGTAAAGGAGCCCAGTTTGGAGGTAGCCATGGAGCTGATAGCTCCATGGCTGCCTCAAACTCGTAATGAGGCCCACAGACTGAGTGGCAGCACTGAAGAATATTCTTGGTTGAGGGAAACCACTACAAGTGCAGAAAGTCTGGGACGGGGGAGCCGGATGCTCAGGAGCTCATGTGCATCTTGAGAAGGGCTCAGCGCACTGCTCCACCGTGCACATGGGGCAATGCCTGCTCTGAGCACCCATGAGATACCATGGTCCTGCCATCTTTTCTGGCATGAGCCCATTCGCGGGTGATTCCTGACCACAATGCTTGTGGTCTTCCTTCATCTTTTGCCTTCTCTGGGGAAAAATATGCTTCACTTCTTGTAAGAACACACAGATCTCAATGTGATGTATAGTATCTGCCTCCTCCAAAAGTAAGAACTTGCCTTCTGCCTGCTTCAGGACTCTCTTCACTGGCCTGGACTTCCTCTCTCGTATGCCTGATTTGTCTGCACCTGTCTTGCTGCTCAGCTGCCTGTTTCTATGTACTCCTGCACATTTCGTGCTCTGAAACACGTCTGTATGAGCGCGATACAAACAAATATCATATCATTCCTCGCAGTCCGGAGAAGGGTTCATCCCACTTGAATCGCCTTCCTTCCTCCTCTTTTGCTGTTGAGCAACGCACTACTGCATTCGGTGTTGTGCACTTGATTTGTCTTTGCCTGTCTTGCTGCTAGGCGGCCTGTTGAGTTCATCGCAGTCTCTCCGTCTTTCTCCACCGCCTTCTCCCTCCATGGTGCTCTCCATATCCCCTATTTGCTCCAACTGCTACTCTATCACCTATCTTACCTTTCTTCCGAATGCCTGAAAGGAAAAAGTTCAAGAAAGATCTCCTGGGCTCCAAACTAGGTCTCCCAATTGCTGACACCTACATCAACGCTTCTTCCAGGCAGACTGTCACTGACATCCTCTTTGTCGCTCTCCTCACCCATGGACTCCCCATATGGTCTCAGTCCTCTCCCCTTTCTCTTCTTTGCCCATTGATGGTGGACCCAGATGGTGGGTGGTTTTGGCACACTACATATCCTCTAGATGCATCACTAATGTCTACCATAATGGCACTGTCATGGCCCAGGGCTCTCAGCCCAACCTCCTCCTTCTTGATAGGCGTCTTTTGTGTCTCATCAATGTCCTCCCTTCTCCTGCCACTCCTCCTTCTGCCAGCCCTTTGCCACCATCTACAGGTGTACCACATCCCTGTGCCCCCTCCTCAGAAAAATTCAAAGGTGGCAACCAGCTTCACTTAGCTAACCTCAACTCTCGCTCTGCCGTTAAACACTCCTCTGACATCTGTCACCTCCTTGAAGACTTTGATCTGGATGCCCTCACTCTCATTGAGACATGGTTATCTGCCAGCTCTGTCACTGCTTTTGGCACACTTCTCCCTGAGGGCTACAAAATCATCCCTAAGCACATGCCTAACTGGTCTCGAGGCGGAGTGGCCCTGACCTCCCCTGAATGGGTCCCTACTACTATCATACCCACTCAGTCCTATTCTTCCTTCAAATGCCTCATTTGCATGCTTGTTGTCTCTCTTATCCTCTCACTGACCCTCACCACCATCTACAGAACCCCTGGTCTGGTCTCCCTCTTCCTTTCAGAGGTCCGACCTCAAATCCTCTCTCTTGGCCTATACCTCTAGGCTTCTCCTCCTCTGAGACTTCAATAATCACCTGGACTTTCCTGATGCAGCCCCTGGATTCTTCTGCAGCCTCTGTGACTCTCCTTCCCTCACCATTCTTCCCTCCGGTCCAACCCATTCAGCCGGACACACCTTGAATGCTCTCATCTCAGCAGACATCCCCATCTCCAACCCTCTCATTACACCTCTCTCCTGTTCTGACCATGCTCTCCTGTCCTCACATCCAGATCTCTTGGGCCCCCCAGCAAATCGTGTGCCCGCATTGGCAGTTTCCTTCTATGACATTCGACCAATGAAGGGAGTGTCAGCTGCTGCTTTCGCCGCCACTTTCACCCCCACCCACTCCAGCCACTGACTCTCATACTGACACAGCCAGTGCTAACCATCACCCCTCTATCTCCAACAACCTCATCCTTGTTCCTGTCATCAGAATCAGCTGGAAGCCAGCCACCAAGCACAACAACTGGTATGACTCCGACCTAGCCTCTCTGAAATGCAAGTGCAGAGTTGCTGAACGGATGTGGCGGCCTTCAAGCACATCCAATGACAGACTGGGCAGCCGCCTGCTCCAAAGACAAGACAATCTCTCTGTATGCTCTAAGAAGAGGGACCAAATCCATGCCCACATCTCTGGGGCCACAAACAACACGGCTGAACTGTTCAAAATCTTCAAGGAACTCACCAATCCTAATGCAGTCTCTACTCCTCCTCGGCCTTCGCAAGCCCTCTGCACTGACCTTCCACTTCACATCCAAAGCTCAGGACATCCTGTCCTCACTCTCTTCCACTCTACTCCCATCCATTCTCCCTCACCCGCTCTCTGGCCTCCCTTGGTCACCCTCTCCCCTTCCCTCCTTCTCTCCTCCTTCTCACCCATTGCATCTGATGAGGTCACTAAACAAGTCCCCTATATGAAAGTATCCTCCAAACAGGTACGTCCCTGCTCCTCTAGAACTATGAAGGACAACACTGTCTCCCTTGCTCCAGCCTTGACTGATTTCAGCAATCAGTCCTTTGCCACTGGCTCCTTCACATTACCCCTCTAGCAGTCCCTTGTGCACCCTCTCCTTAAAAAACCTCCTGCTGTCCCTTTCTGCCTGGCTAACTACCACCCTATATTGATTACCCCTTTCCTGGGCAAACTCTTGGAGAAACTGGCCATCTCCCAACTGATCCACCGCACTAAATCTGTTGGTTGTCTCCAAGGCCACCTGTCTGGCTTCAGAGCAGCCATAGGCATCGAATCTGCTCTCCTGAAAACCTGTGAAGACTTGCTCTGTAATCTCGATTCAATTCTCCTTCCATTCTCATCCTTCTCGATCATTCATCAACCTTTGATACAGTCAATCATGCTACCCTTATGAATTGGCTCTGTGATACCCTTGGCATCACAGACCTGGAATTGGACTGGTTAACCTCCTTCCCATCTGACCGACCTTCCCAGGTTCAAATGCATCCTTTTCTCTCCTCCACCACACTCTTCACCTGTGGTGTCCTCTTGCCGTGGCTCTTCAATATCTACCTTGTCCCTCTAGTCCACTTGATCACCACGTTCTCTCCACACTTCCAGTGTTATGCGGATGACGCACAGCTCTCCTTTAAGCTTCCCTCCACCAACTCCTCTTCCTCCTCTCCAATTCCTGGTTGTCTGACTGGTATTCAGGCATGGTGCACTGCTAACGACCTCTGTCTTAATGCCAGTAAGACTGAGATCCTTCTCATTGAGACCCCTGCTCCCTCCTTCCTTCCTACTCTCTGGCTGGCCACCATGGGTTACCTCTCCTCCCCCTCTTGTGGGGCTAAATACCTTGGCGTCATCTTCGACTCCTCTCTCTCCATCTCTCCTCACTTCGTGGACCTTGCCAAGAAGGCTCACTTTCAGCTGCACCTCTCAGAGGTTTTCTCCCTTTCCTTACCTTCACCCTCAGCCCTTTAACTAATCCAGAACAGGGCTGGGAGAGTTATCCTTGACCTGAAGCCCAGGCACTGCATCTCTCCAGCCCTAAAATCTCTCCACTGGCTCCTGGTGGCTGTGAGGATAACGTTCAAAACCCTCTGCATCATCCACAATGCTTTTTGAGGCCATGGACCCTGCTAAACCCAACTCCTTCTTCCGAAATACCTCCCTGCTAGAGCCCTTCGGTCCTATAGCTTTAACTCTCTGCAGATCAGATGCTTTTCCAAGCAGAGAGTGGGGGGTAGAAATCTCTCCTCGGCAGAAGCCTCCCTCTGGAACGGCCTCCATGCCCCTCTCAGGCTTGAGCCGGATCTCCTTCAGTTCAGGAAGCTTCTCAGACCCTCCTTTTCTTTTCTTCATTCCCATCCGCTCCGCTGAATATGCCCCCCTCTGCCGCTTTGACTGGCTGCCTGGTCCCTTCAAAGCACCACAGGGCACCAAGCCCTCCTCGCCCAGTCTACCCTAGCACCCTCCCTCCTGAACCCCCCTCCCGACACCCCCAACCTGCACTTTCCCTTCCGGGTCCCTTTCCCCTGACTAGCCTGGCAGGGTGTGCATCCCTACCGAGCCTGGTCCTGCCCTGTCCTTGCACTTAGCATGGGGTCCTCACTCCCTGCACTCCGTGCATCCCCTGGTTCATTCTCACCTGGCCTCCCCTTAGCACTTGCCTAGCGACAGAGGCCTTCTTCTTCCCCTCCTCCTCCCCCAGCACTTATATACCTCCTCTTGCCCCTCACCTCCCTCCCACCCTATTTTTATTCCTTCTTCTCTGACCAATACCGCCCTACCTTCCTATTCCCACCCGCCTGCACTTCTTGTTACTGCACTTGCATGATCTGAATGACACACGGCCTAGTAGTACTGTTATTGTTGTTTTCTTCCCTGCCCCTCCACCCCCCTATGTCCTGTGGCGCCTTGAAACACCATTTGATGTAAGGCAATTTACAAATAACAAATAAATAAATAAAAACAAAAATAGTTATTTTGCTAACATCTGTTGACGTTATTTGTAACTTAAATGTGCTACTAATCTATTCTTTTTTTTTTTTTACCTAGGTCTCTTTTTCTCACCTTTATTATCTTTTGTCGAATTTGGCCCAAAATACATAATACTGTGATGTGATATTTATTAATCTTTTCCTTTCCTGCGCTTCATAGGCTGCTGTTGCATTTGTTATTGACAGCAAATTATCTATTTGATTGATTTGCCTTGAAAAAGCCCAGAGGGCGAAACTGATGTCCTTACAGTTAACACACTTTAACTTTGTTGTTGGGATCATTTCGACATCTTTGATGATAATACAAATTGCTTAATTTGACTTAACGAGTGATGTCATTTACTCTTGAGTAGCACTTGTATCTAGGGACATGCATGGGTTTAGTAATTTGATAAGGCTTTTGGTTGTGGGCCACTTCCCTATTAGTACCCGGCGAGAGTCAGGCAGAATGCAACAAGCATTCTGATTGGCTCTTGTCGGGTCCTTACCCGGCCAAGAATCCTTTGATTCTCGGCCGGGATTCCAGCCGCCTTGTCCTCTGCGGGGGGCGTGGCAGCCCCTCATCCAATGAGGAGGCTCAAAGTGGGGCCATCCCCGCTCCGAGCCTCCCCACGGCTGAGAGGCTGCCTTTGCCCCCCACTGGGGACTCGGGTAAGCTTTTTCTTTTGTTTCCTTCCCTCCTTCCCTCTCTCCTCCCCTCCCCACCCCGCTTACCTTCTTGATCCTGCGTCCCTGCTGGGGGACGATGGCAGGCTCCAGCAGTGTGGAGACTCGGAGCGGGGCTTCCATCGTCCCCCGCCGGGGACGCAGGTACCTATTTTTTATTTTCTTTTTTCCTTCCCCTCCCTCCCTTCCGCCGGGAGGGTCATATTACTTAAGTATAGCAGCTCTCATTTCTACTTTTCTAATTACTAAGTGGCACAGTCGTGTATGTACTAACAACCAGTTATCATTTTTTTAATCTTTAGTTGTGGTTAGATAATGGATAGGGGAAATGTATAAAATCTGAGCACATAATGTAATGTATTTAAACAAATGTATATGTATTTCCATATTCGAGGTGCTTAGAACTCCAGTGGTATCAGATTGTAAAATATATTTAGACAAGCTGCAAGGATTTTGTTGGAGAAGAGCACTGGCGAGCAAGTGTGACTCCGGTAAGGGGCTTACGTCATAAGATTAGCTTAGTAGAAGAGGCAATGTGTTGTTAAAAATGAGTTCCTCCCCTATGTGATTCTATAACCAGATGTTGTTTGATGTTATGTGTTTGGAACTGGTGCAGGAACAAATATTATATTAATATTAATATTATATATTAAATTCTCATCTGCAGCTACTACCTATAAAACCGCTATCACCAATGCTAAAAAAGAGATTTTCAACCTGAGAATACACAATGCCAAATCAAGCCTGAAAGAGCTATTCTCCATTGTAAGAGAATTAGAATCCCCTGCACCATCTACTGATGACTGCATCAAGGATAAAGTATGGTGCAATAATATCCAACTTGCACTATCAAATAAAATAGCACTCCTAAAAGCCAAAATAGAGTCCAAAAAAGCCAGCCTTATCTCCAAAGACCACTCTAGTAGTACAAAAAGGTCCTCTATTCCAGACTGCCCTTCCTTCCACTTCTCCCCAGTCACAGAGGACGAAGTTGTAAACATAATTGCTAGTCTTAAACTGTCAAACTGCCAAGGTGACCTGTGCCCTGCCTCAGTCATTAAGGACGGAGCCAAAGACCTAGCCCCCTTCATCACCTCGCTGATCAATTCTTCGTTCAAAAACTCATCTGTACCGAATAACCTTAAAGAAGCCTGGTTCCATCCACTCCTTAAAAAACCCAACCTAGACCCCAATATACCCACTAATTACAGGCCCATCACAACCGTCCCCTTCTTCCTTAAAATTCTAGACAGAGTGGCATATCTCCAAATACAACGTCATTTGGAAGACAATAATCTCATAGGCCTGCGACAATCTGGCTTTAGACCCAGGCACTGGCAGAAACTGCCCTCCTGGATATAAAAATCCAAATGGATGAATCCAAAGACAAGGGCAATCTGGCCATCTTGCTCCTGTTGGATCTATCCGCAGCCTCCGACTTAGTTGATCACCAAATTCTCACTCATCACCTCTCCTCAGCTGCTGCATTCTCACAGAATGCCACCAATTGGATTCGGTCCTTCCTGTCCAATAGGTCGACTAGGGTCTTCGCTCCTTCAGCAGCAGCTGACCATGTCCCAATCCAATGTGGAGTACCCCAAGGTTCTTGTATCTCACCTAAGCTTTACAACATCTTCACCAAGCTTCTCTTTGAATGACTTGATGATCTGGGTGTCACATACACCAATTACGCTGACGACACCCAGATCCTCATCACACTCACTGGGTGCTATGAGAGAGATGTTGCAAAGCTTAATTAAATCTACCTTGAAATTCAAGCATGGATGGCCACCCATACCCTCTGTTTTAACAATGACAAGACAGAACTGCCCATCGTAGGTTCCCAGGCCCGCCTCAACAAACTGGACACTAGGTACCAATCATTTATGATTGAAGGCAATAATATAAAAGTCTCAAAAGAAGTTAAAACACTGGGCGTATATCTTGACCCAGTAATCCCTTTGTCATACTCGCCTTCATCATGCTGTCACCTCCATCATACTCTCACCTGCATGCTGCAAAATCCACACCACTTCCACCATTGCTGCTCCTTTCATTCTCGACCACTCCTTCATGACTCTCTTCCTCCCTTCCTTCCTCCTGCTTTCACCATCATTGATATCATCACCCTGTGCCTCAACATACCAAAAATGATTTTTTTTTAATTGTGCCTATCCCTGTTCAGATTCAAAGTAGGACCATGTCTACCTGTGACCCCATATCAAACTCTACGTACTCAATGAAGGAAAGCACAGTCTCTAAAACTCCCACGCTGCATTTTCTTCAAACAAAAATAGCTTTCCTTAACAAAGGGTTTCCATATCAAAATAAAAACAACTGGCTCCCCGACCAAACTGGCTTGAAACACTAAAATGGTTTCCCAAAATAAGAAACTATACAATAGGATTTCCCTAAAAATGTAACACCCATACACACACACCAAAACATAACAGTACACTTTGGCAAGAAAACAAATTGCTGGCTAACCTGCAAAAACTCCAGCTCCTCTTTCAGTGTTGTGTTAGGTATCCCTGCCTGTCCTTCCTGCAGCCAAATTCAACCCAGAAAGGAAACAGAAAGTTACATGTTCCTTTTAGACGTATCCAAACTGGCTAACCACCTAAGAGCTCACCCAAATCCTTGCACGAGTACCCAAATCCCACAGGAGCATCACACACTTTCATTCACATCCTCACAATGCCCTGATTTCCCAACGGGCTCCAGGAGATGCACCCGAATACAGTGATTGAGCCTAAAGGGATTTGCGGTTGGGGTTCTTGGAAGACTCGGCCATGCTTATTTGAAATGCAGAAACATGTGCCATATTGTGTTGAAGGGGTTATGTGTGTCATTGCCCCATGCTCAATGGGGAAGTGCCTGCATTCACTTTGCAAATGGTTACTGCGTGTTTAAGTCAGACAGTAAACATTACATTATTTCTAACATCCGTGAGACTGGTTGTAACCATTAATACGTTCCCTTTGCGTGCCCTAAAGGAGTGGGGCGAATGGATATGAAAAGTCCTTTCATACACCTGGGCGTTGTCTTATTTTCGCTAATATAATTTTTTCTGGCTTGCAAGCTGTCATGAAACTGAGTTTGTACTGATGAATATAAAGAAAAATAAAAGAAACATGCGAACATATATATATATATATATATATTTATAAAATGGTTGTGCATTTATTTGATATAGTGGTGCGTAACTTGATTCATTCAAAAATATCTGTTTGGCTTAGCATTCGGCTTGTGCTGAACACTGGACGCACCATTAGGGGTTTGGCAGAATACTACATATGCTGATTGGCACAACCCTAGTCTCTACAGTAAGTAATGGTCTTATCGACATCAATTCTGTCACGACCATCCAGTGAAACGAAATTGAAGACGTGCCCTGTGCACTTCCGAGTGAGATCACTATGATGTGATGGAGTGGGTTGAGATCACTGTTAATTGGTCCCCTTGGACAATTTAAGCTGTACAAATAAATGTTGCTAAGTTGTTTTACTGCCTCTGTTTTTCTCATTTTGCACTTTCCTTTACCACATTAATGAAGGGAAGGGGTGCTTAAGTTGAGGAATGTAAGTGCTTGGGCCGGTGCATATTGTGTGCAACCCCCAGACGCCCACTAGCATTTTGCCAAGACATACACTACTTGGATTAATATAATATTCTCGAGATAAAAATGTTCTGTTATTGTAATCTGTAAGAAAGTTTAAACAAAAGAACTTTTATTGTTTCATATATCGTAAGTACATTCACTTGTGTTCCTTAAGAATAATTATAGTGGGTAAGTTAGATGTGCCACATATGAAACTCGAATTATAGAATGGCGCTAAATCCATTCCACCACAAATTCAACACTATCACTCACTTCAACTAGTTCCTTGTTGTAACCTGCCTAATATTTGAAGTGAGGGTTAATGTTAGATTCAGCGTGGTATGAAGTGAGTGTTTATACTTCCAGTTTCATGGCTGAACGTGTAGTGTGAGTGAGTGTTTGTACTTAACGTTGACATTTGTACTTTTTGTGGCATTTTCTTTTTGTCAGTGTTGCAACTGTTTTTAAAAAGTGATTTTTTATTTGATTTCATTGTTTTCTTGTTGGAGCTGTGGCATACAGCATATGAGTGTATCAGTTTATATTGTATAAGTGTTTGCCATGTGAGTGAATTAGCGTATGAGCATATAGATCATGACCATTTGCCTTCTATGTATGTCATATGGATGTTAATGTTAATGTTAAAGGATATTTGTACCGCATACTATCACCACCGGAGTGGTCCCCGCACACTATCACCACCGGAGTGGTCCCCTGACGCTCTGGCGGCTCTGAAAAGGGAAGTGGTGGGGTGTGTTAGTGGGAATAAGCTGGAAAAGTGCAAGAGAGCTGTGATGTGCTGTGGGCAGCCTCAGCCCGGTGGGTCAGTTGGCTGAGCTTGGGGTGTTTTACGGTCGGTAGTCGTTGTGTGCTGTTGTGCGAGTCTATGGCCCTCACTATAAGGTTGGCGGAACGGGTTTACCGGCACCGGTAAAGGTGCCGGTAAACCCGTTCCACCCTATTACGAGGTCTCCTCGCGGGACCCGCAATGGGCGCCTGCAAAAACCAGGTGTCATTACCGGGTCCCGCGAGGGGACCTGGGAGCTAACAACGGGCCCGTCGTTAACGGGCCCGTTGCTAGCTCCATCCCCATTCCCATTGAGCCCTATGGGGGCTCGAATGGGAATGGGGATGGACCGGGTCCGGGTTCCTAGGACGGGGAATTACCGGGTCCGCCAAGTTTGCGATGGCCCGGTAATTCCTCATTCGAGGATCCCGGGCCCGGATTGCGGTATGGAGGCAGCCATGGCGCTAATAGCACCATGGCTACCTCCATACTCGTAATGAGGCCCTATGTGTGGTTTGTTTTGTTGATGCAGTGTAGTGAAGTGTGTGCGGATTGCTGTATTGTAGGCTTGTAGTTGTGTTTGGTTAGAGTTTGAGAGGTGTATGCAGAGGGGTGAAGTTGTTAGTGGATTGGTTAATTGGCATTGCTGTCCTTGCAATTATTTCTAGGTGTGATGCTTGCTATCATTCACTATTCCATCTGAGTGTGGCACAGTGAGGCAGGCCAGTGGTCATGATTCCATCTAAGTGTGGGACGCAGGCCAAAGTTAAGAATTCCATCTAAGTGTGGCGAATGCTAACATTCACATTTCTATCTAGATGCGACACAGGCTAGGTTAAGAATTCCATCTAAGTGTGGCGCATGCTAACACTCATAATCCTATCTAGATGTGACGCAGGCTAAAGTTAAGAATTCCAACTAAGTGTTGCACATGCTAATATTCACATTTCTATCTAGATGCAACGCTGGCTAATCTTCACAGCTCTCTCTGGGTGTGGCACTAGTTAACCTTGGCAAGTATGTTGGTATGTAATGCAGGCAACATTTACAGTCCAGCCATGAATAGATTTAGATGTACAAAAAGGTCTCGGAGCCCCTCTAACAAGATCGAACATGGCTCAAATAACCTGTTCTATATGAAGGTGCCCTCTCAGGAGGGTCTACAAACACGTTTTCATATGGATGTATTACATATGGGTGCATCGCATATAAGTGTAGGTTATATGACTGAATGGCAAAGAGCATAGGAGTGTATGTGTCAGGAACTGCAGGTGGAAGCTGTGGGAGCGCTGGAGGCATTGACTTTAGCGCTCCACCCGCTCTAGTCCTCATCCAATATGGCGGCGTCTGGTATATTACCAGACCCCGCCCCCTCGCTCATTGCGTTGTATCTGTTGTTCTTTGCACAACGCTCTGTGCGACTTAACTTTAGTCCTCATACCTGTCAGTTTCGCCCTGACTTTCTCCCTTGTTTTTCTGTGTGTATCTCTGATCCTGCCTCCCTACTAAGGTTCGTTTCTTTCTGTCTTTCCGTACCTTCGGTCTTTTCCCGCGTTACTTTCTTCCGCTGTCTTGCCGGTATTCCTACTATCCCGCTTCCAGTTTTGATACCGCGTTTCTTCTGCTGCCTTGCGGTTCACTTCTAGTACTATTTCAGCATCTATCGCTGCTCAATTCTTACCTTCGTTTCCTGCTGTTTGCCTCCTTTTTTCAGCGGCGCTCCGCTCTCTATGCCTGGAGCACTCGTGCGCCAGGGATCCTTACGCAGACCTCCGCATTGTAGGTTTTGGGGTTAGTTACTCCTTACCGCACCACTCACCTGCTTTATACTCTCCGTGTTCCTCTTTTTCCCCACTTCTTTATCCTGTTTCTATTTCCGAGGCTCTTGCTTCCGATCCTTGGGAATAGCTGCTTATACTTCCGGCTGCGGCGTTTCAGTTCAAAGATCTCCATTGTTTCTACTCTGCACTCCGGAACGTTTAAACTCCAATCAGGACTCTTGGACATCAGGGTGTTTTCCACCACTTGGCTTTTTCCCTGCTTTTGGGCTGGCTCCCCGGGGTCCCCCAAGGGCAGATTCCAGCTCTGCCAAGGTGGCCTCCGGGGGAGCCAGAGCCTATTTACACGAACGGAAGGACCACAACCCTAAAGAAAAGCCATCTTCCGACAAGAAAAAGAAGAGCAAACCATCTGGTACAGTATCCGAGGACCTTACTTCAGTGGAATCAGGTGAGGAGGATTGGGAGGGTACACAGGAGCCTGACAGTATGGTATAAGTTGTGTGAGTGTGTGGCATACATGTTTATGTCCTATTTGTGTGTATAGAGTATGTGTGTATGTTATAGGAGTGTATGATGTATTAGTGTATTGTTTCTGATCATGTGATATATGGTGTACAGCATATGATTCTATGGCATAAGAGTGACATATGAGTGTTAGGCATGCCAGCGTTTGGCATATGAATGGATGGTGTAAGAGTGCCAGGTGTACAGGAAATAGGCATATGGTGTATAGGTGTATGGTTTATGCGTATGTGCTGTGTGATTGCATGTCGTGTGTGTTTATTGTGTATGGGTGTGTGGTGTATGAGTATACCGCATGCGTTTATGTCAATGACTGTATGGCATCTGATTGTATGCCGTATTACTGTACATTGTATATGTATAGTGGATGGCATATTAATTTGTGGTATATGAGTGCTTGGTATGTGAATGTGTGGCATATGAGCATCTGGCATATGGGATTATCAGTGTGTGGCATATGGGCATAGGTGTGGCTGGCATATGGGTTTATCAGTGTATGGCACAGGGGAATTGAGGAATTAGTGCATGTCATATGAGTGCATGAAATGTGAGTGTATGATGTGTGAGTATTCGATGTCTGAGTGTGGCATACAAGTGTGTGGCATAAGAGTGTGTGGTGTAAGAGTGTATGGGCTAATAGCACTTGCCATAAGTAAATGTGGCACACGTGTGCATGGTGTATATGTGTGGCATGAGAGTGTGTGCCCTAAAAGCATGTAGCATAAGAGCTTGTGGCATAAGAGCGTGTGCAGTAAAAGCATTCATTTTAAGAGTGTGGCAAAAGTGTATGACGTAAGAGCATGTGGCCTACAAGCACATGCCATAAGAGAGCAAGGCATACAAGTACATGGAGTGAGTGTGTTCCTTAAGAGTGTGTGCTGTAAGCATGTGTGACATAAGAGCACATGCCATAAGAACATGTGGCACAAGTGCACATGGAATAGGATTTCTGGCATAAGTGTGTGTGGCATAATACTGTGTGGAGTAAGTGTGTGTGTGTGATGTAAGTCTGTGTTGCACAAATGCATGTGTGTGGTGTAAGGTATATGAGTCTTTGTTGGGTAAGTGTCTGGCATTTGAGTTTAGTGTAAAGTGATTTGAAATGCACATGCACAATATGCCACCTATCTGTACGAAAACTCACATTAAAGCCAGGACTAGGCTTATATGAATAGGAAGGATATACGTGTTTTACATTTCGTACATGTGCACAACTTATATCTCTTGTTGGTCTCAAATACATATGGAAACTCATATCAAAGTCAATCCTGGCCTTAATGTGAATTTCCACATGTATGTTAGTGTTCATGTACAAAATGTGCATCACAAAATATGCATCAACTACATGTACATGTCCAGTACGTATACAAGATGTAAATTCTGTGCATGTGTGAAACATAGATAAATCTTAAATATCTAAAAATTCTGCAACATGATTTTCAAACTTTTTTAGGGCCAGGTGTTTTTAGGGCCAGGTCATGATAAGATCTAGTCACATGCTAAAAATCAAAAGGTGAAAAGGGGACAATTTGGAGAAATTGGGGCAGAAAAAAATTGGTTTATCATAAGCAAAAATACCATGTTAAAAGATGTTCAAACTGCATTTAATACAATATTTTTTTTAATATGAAGCTATGCATTAAAAATTCTTGCATATTTCATGTAGGGGTGAATGTAGGGGTGAATGTATTTGTTCGCAGTAAATGAAAAGGCCAAGAAAATCCGAGCATTTCATACAAAAGTGAAAATAAAAACGAATTTGGCCTGCTTTGTATCAGTTTTCTTCTTTACAGGACTGAGAGGCAGCTTTGTATACAACAATGTACAGACTTAAATCATAAATCTTTGAAAGATTAATTACAAAAATGTTGCCCTTCTGTTTAAAGAGACACTTGTGGAAATGTAGAAAAGCATATGATTTTAAAGGCTGACTAGAAAGTGAAAGGGGAATGTTTCCCTCACGAGCTACAGGAACTGGGGATTGGCCTGCCAAAGAGAAGATGTATGATACTCCTGAATCACCTAAGGACCAAATGCTGTCCTTGTATTCAGAAACCAGGCATTGCAAGTAAAACAAATGCTATTCATTAATTGTTGCAGGCCCACGAAAGTATTCCTTTACTTCAAATAACCTTGTAGCACAGAATGCCATGACAACCAGGCTTCTCAGGGGTCATAACTGGCCCAGCTCTGACCCTCAAAGGGACTGAAACCAAATGGTCTGCTGCCAGGCCTGCAAATTGGAAATTCTATTAATTGTGTGCTCAACCCATTACAAGTAAAGTAAAATAACTGCCTATTTAAATGATACATATAGGATCATATTTTTATAAACATCTTTTTATAGGATGGTCATAAAATCTTACTTTAAAAAAACAGTTTAGAATGAAAACCCTATCAGCTGAATGTAAAACAATATTTTGTATAATTGTTTAATTATACAAATTAGATCAATGTAGCTATAGTTGCACTGAAATGTTGCACAGCAATGATTCATATATCCGTGTGTCCATGCCTGCTAGGCTGTTTTTCAAAACTGTGAATAGGAGTTTTGTGTTAAGGTACCAGAGAGTAAAAAGCAAAGATCTCTCAGAAGCACATCACATATGGTGCCAAATACAGACCAGCATCATTGGATTGTCCTGAGTGAGAGCAAGCTAATGAATGGATTAGTAACATGATCACATGTGAGTAACATGATGTTTTGGAAAACCATAATTGTTTAATGTAGAATAGCCAAGATGACACCACATCATATTGATCACATTACATCAGATTGGAGGAAAAGGGGGTTAAGAAGCTACTCCCATTAGACTGCCCTCTTCATTAATATGCACAATGAGTACAAAGGGGATGGTCTATTGTGATGTCACTTTTTGAACATTATACATATTACATGTATACCAAATGCAGGGATGGAAATTAAGATTGAATAAACAGGAGCTAAAAGCAGCCCCTAGATATCCAGCATTAACCAGTGACCAGGAGCTACCACTGTGGAATAAGGAGCCAATACATAACATTCTGTAACTCGAACTTCCACATAAGATGTAAACTTATGATTTTGTCCATTATTTATGACCACTTATGATTGACAAGTTGTGTAGAAATGTCCTAATGTTCACATATAGTGTAAAGACTGGAGAGGGTATCAGTACTTCTGCCCGATATATGGTAGGGTAAAGGCATGGAACACTCCAACCAAGGCTCTGAATTTTGTAGCTATGTACAAGCAGCCAGGATTAAGCTTTCAGGAGGGGATGCATGCTGGTTCTTAAATACAGTGTTTCCACAAAGTCCCCACAAAGGAATGTCCACACATTATGTTAGCTGATAACAAAGTTTCTTTACATAAAATAAGGTTCAGTAATATATATATATATACATTTAATTAATAACACTTTGTACTTTGGCAATACTTATTCAAAGAATGGCAAATATATACACTCTAGTTGGTACCACACAATACTTACATTCAGTAATAGATGCACTAACTGCAGACTGTTTTCAATGGAATGTGAATTCTTAAGTTGGGTGTATCAGCATAGATTGGGGAAGAAAGGCAGGTTACTTATGCAAAGTGGCAGAAAGCTTTCTTTAGACTAGATACACAATTCTGTGTGAGGATCCCCCCAACTTGGGCAACCTGTAATGGAAAGGTTAGGGAGTAGTTTATGTAAGTGACTTCAATCCAGCACTCCAACCAAGTCAATGCTTAGTATGGGATGCTCAATGGAAGCCCTTATTTATATATTTTTATGTCAAAGTTCTTTAAATCTGGATGATGAACCCTTATATGACGCCCCTCTCTTTGAATCCCCCTGACCTCACTGAGCCAAGAAGTAGGTTTGTTTTGCAAATTAAAAGGTTTATTTGAATAATTGAACAATATCTATTTCACACTTTTATGAATAGAAACAATATCTGAATAGCACACTTATGAATATGAACAGTGATCAGTACTGGGTAAGATTACAATATCCACAACTCTTTAATCAATTAGGAGTAGGAATAGGAGAATAAGGTAGCAGAAAATATTTTATATGATTCAAGGAAATGCAAGATGGGAAAGAATGCAACACAGAATTAACTTGATATGATTTCAATCAAAAAATAATGTGATCACTTTTTCCCCTGTGACTACTCACTCCCCCCCTATGCAATATGAAGAGACAGAATTAAGGGCACACAGGTTTCAAGAATACAATCAATAATGCAGTTCAATCCCAGTTCCCCCAGCAAGCTTAGAGAAAACAGGTATGATTTTAACCACAGGCAAAAATACTTTTGAATGTGATTGTCATGAAAGGGGTTCACTGAAGGAGATTAAGGATACGTGATAGTTACTTTGGATTGGTTCAGGTCAACACTGGCAATGATTCATGAATGATTATCAGGTTGGAAACGAATTTTAGCAGTTGAAAACAAGAAACAGCTATTTTGACAGAAAAACAAAAATTGAGCTAAATGGCAATTTGCGGCAATTTTTCCGTGTGCGTGAAACGCGATTACGGTACAACTATAATGAATTGGAATGTCGTTTAAGGTCAGTTGGAAAGCTTAGGATCTTAGCTTCAGAATGATCGTTTCTAGGACCTGCGGTTCAAGAGTTATGGATGTTGTCGTGAAGGTTGATTTTCAGAAATGAAGTCAAGATTTCAAAATGACAGATTGCGCTTTACAGATTTGGAATCAATAGGATGGACACAAGATTCTATGATGCAGTTATGGACAGGTTGAAATGGATGGAATAAGATTACTTTAGACTAAGAGATGAGTATGCACAGTTCTAGACTATATACTCACTCCTAGGTTTTGGAATGGAATGGGCCCCGTCAAGATCTGGTCATGGGTTTGGCTGGGATCTGCTCTCAGCACTGCACTGCGGTCTGCACAGCCTCTTGTACTGGATCTGATGGGTTCTGGAGACAGCTCTGCTTTCTGGGTCTGGACATTGGTTCTAGCACAGGGTTCTAGGCTAGAATAGCAAAACAGCACAGCCCGACTGTTGGATGTGAGAGCCCCTTGGCAGTTTAGGGGTTAGAATCAGGTTGCTAGATACTGCAGGCCTGCTGAGAAGGGTTCAGCTTTTGGATTAGGCCTCTCTCTCTGCTTCAAAGTTCTAGAGTTTGGTTCTACAGTCTGGTCTCTGGATCTATCTGGAGTCTGGAGTCTTCCGGCAGGGTGCTTCGCCAAGAAATCAGTTGAGTAGTGGAAAAAGGTGTGTGGCCTGGGTCTCAGCAGTCCCTATTTATGTATTTCCAAAGTGGGTGGGGAGGCTGCCTCCCTATGCCCAACCCTCTACGGATCCTGATGGGTCAGAGAATTCCCTGTCCCTGATTTGAGACAGAAGCAGTGTGTCATATGTGTCAGAGTGATGCTGTGTTTTATGGCTTAACTGAAATCCCTCCTCTTTGCTTTTTCATAGAAATTCTATTTTTCCCAAAAAACATATTTCCCAGATACACAAGTTGTTCATAATACATATACACATAACAGATTAATTAAGGCATGTCTCTGTTCAAGTCCCATGTTCCTATGAGTTTGGGTTCGGAAATGACCACTTATTCGTGCTTTTGGTGGATTTCCCAATATTGGTTCTGCACCAAATTTTACACAGGCATACACACTCTATCTGAACACATTTCTGTAATTTTTCTTGTCCCTAGCATAAACATAGCAGCTACAAGATGAATAAATTCCGGGGTTTAGTCTCAGAACATCGCACAGAGTCCAGCTTCGTCTTAAACTGTGAGTGAATTTTTCATTTCAACAATCCCAAAGTTTCATATTTTTGTCAGCTTGGTACACGTTGTTATAAGCATTTTTATAAAAGATACATTTGCTATCGATTCACATCTCAGTCTGGTCCGCCCCTAGAGCTGGGCTGAGTCAGATGGTCACATGTCTTGTTTCCTGCCAACACTTTGTTGACAGTTACACCCGAATTTATCATATTCCTATTCAGTTGAAAGACTCTATTGTCTCTTTCTCCTGCCAGCAGAGCAATCCCCTCCCCATCTGATTAATATGTCCAGGCGACCTCCCCCCTTTGGTGGGAAAGCCCAAGGTGTGAAGGGTTCTCAGGGCAAGCAAGCCTTTTGGAGTTTTAACTGCATGTAACGCTCACCTGATTCCCACGGAGGCGCAGGTCTGGCTTCGAGTGCTGATGCTTCTTCAATGGTGAAGCGCAGGACTCTGAAGATGGATAGGAAGGGCCCTCTACTCTGGCTTCTCAGGCTCGCAGGAATATTCCCCTGTGCGTGAAAAGGGAGTATTACCTACTGACTGAGTTATGCTCAAGCCTCCCACTCTCTTCCAACCCTCCACGATACCCTTCCACGATTCCCCGTGAAGTCTCACCTTAGGGTCTGAAAGGACGAGCTCTCCATCCTGCTTCTGATGCAGGGGCGCGTTGAACCCAGTTACTTCACTGGATTGAGGTTGGATGGGAGTTCATGTAAGCTTGATTATACTGGTAAGGCGCTGTAAAAGTTTTGTTGCAAGTTCAAAAGTTCAAGCTTTAAATAATAATGTTCATTGTCTTTTTTCAGGTGATGAATGAAGATTCCTTTGGAGACTTCTTGCAACAAAGCGCTGACGTTGATGTCTTTTCCCCATAGGGGCCGGGGTTCGGAATGCCGGAGATATGGCGCCGACCCGAAGTGAAACGTGCAGGTCCAGTAAAGATCTGGTAAGTCCTAGATGAGCGTTCAGGTAATGTTTTTGCATTCGCTCATCTAATGTCTTTGTCTTTTTTCCCCATAGGGGCTGGGGTCCTGCTTGGAAGCAGCAAGACCCGAAATGAAATGGGAATGACCCAACAGATAAGTCTTAGAAGGAAACTGAGCTTTTCCTATTCCTTTCCTTCTCTCACCTCTTATTCTTGTCTTTTTCTCTAGGCTCTGGGAAGCGGCTGTGTATCCGGATGATCGCTGCTGAAGATGGAGGAACCCAGGAAAAGTGAGTGAAATGCAGCGCTGCAGCGATCGTAACGAAATTCTTTTAAAAATGATGTCTTCCCTTTCAGGATCGTCGGTGATGTCTCCGTGGTGCAGATTAGCTGGTAGGTCTCTTGTCTCCCTTTGCAGGTGACCCAGGATGCTGACAGGCGTGGCTGAAGTCCAGATGCAGGAGCTGACACGGTGAGCGTCCAGCTGCGAGGAGCAGAACAACGCGAAGCGTGAGTTGCTGATCAGATGTGGTTTAAATAGCTTTGGAAGAAGTTCCAAGTGTGTATCCTTCCTCCGATCAGGTATGTATCCTTCCCCGACCACACCCGGGTGGAAAGTAGTCCCACAGGGTAAGTAGTTCCTATTCAGGCCTCAAGAGGGCCTGGATGTGGCAGCATGGTCTGCATCAGGTAAGTGCACATTAAAACACTTGAACATATGTCTAGCTTTATGAGCCTGGCGCCTAAGGCGCCAGGACAGAGGTCCAACATGAGCCTGGCGCCTAAGGCGCCAGGACTGCGTACAAAGGGCCCCAGCTTGGGCCCGCTGGCATTCCCCTGGGGGAAATGATGCCTGCCTCTGGGGTTGCTGGGTCGGACCTGGCTCCTTGGAGGTAGGCATCATGACAGTACCCCCCCTCAAGGCCCCTCCCAAGGTTCTTCCCTCCGGGGTTTGGGCTTGTTCGGAAATCTCCGGTGAAACCTTTGTACTAATCGAGGTGCGTGGACATGGTTACTAGGCTCCCACGATCTCTCCTGAGGTCCATATCCCTTCCAGTCAACAAGATAGAAGAGTTTCGACTTAACCACCTTGGAGTCTAAAATGTCTTTAACTTCGAATTCTAATTCCCCTTCAATTTGAACTGGATCTGGAGGCTTGGACAATCGGGTTCCTGGTTGTACTGGCTTCAAAAGTGATGCATGAAAAACTGGATGAATACGCATGTTGGACGGTAGATCCAGTTTAAAGGCCACTGGGTTGATTATAGCTTTGATGGGATAAGGTCCTATGAATCTGGGATTGAAGGTTCGCGGGCCCTTGAGGGGTAAATGTTTAGTTGCTAGCCATACCTGGTCTCCTACTTGGTAAGGAGGAGTTTTACTTCGGTGCAAATCAGCATTTTCTTTATACTTTTTCTTGGCTTGCTGTAAATGAGTTGCAGCTTCTTTGAAGGCTCAGGTTATTGTGGAATGCAGATGATTTCTGCGGGCATTTCCAGGGTCAGAGGTGGATCTAGATCAGAGGTCCGAGGATGGTGACCATACAAAGTATAGAAGGGGTTTTGTCCGGTTCCAGAATGCACTGAATTGTTGTATGCATATTCTGCGATCCAAAGGATGTCTTTCCAATTTAACTCGGATTGGTGTAACATGCACCGAAGATATTGCTCGAGAGTCTGATTGGTTCTCTCGGTTTGTCCGTCGGTCTGGGGGTGGTGGCTGGTGGATAACCGCACATCTATTTGTGCTAGTTGGCAACACTTCTTCCAAAAATGTGAGATAAATTGACTTCCACGATCCGAGACTAAAATGGAAGGGAAACCATGTATGTGAACTATATTCTCCAGGAATTCCTTGGCCAAGGTGGAAGCTGAAGGCAAACCCTTTAAAGGGATAAAGTGGGCCATTTTGGAGAATAGGTCCACAATTACAAGGATTGTGTTGTAACCAGCACAAGGAGGCAGATCTGTTATAAAGTCCATTGACAGGGTGTGCCATGGTGCCGGTGGAATATCCAAGGGTTGAAGTAGGCCGGCTGGCCTTTTCTTTTGAGCCTTGTTTTGGGCTCAAATTCCACAAGACAGTACAAAAGACTTTATGTCTTTTCTCCAAGAAGGCCACCAGAAGTGGCGTTTGATTTTTTCCTCCGTTTTAGCGATACCAGGTTGTCCTTCCATTAAAGATTCATGATGATGGGCAATAACAAGTTCTTGCAATTCTTTACTTGGCAGAAACAACCGCTCCTGGAAGTAGGGTAAGTCATCCTTAACGGTGTAATGAGGACCCTTTTGGCTCCATTCCAGTAAGGTTGAAGAGTCTAGAAGTTGTTTTACTTGCGTTTGGATATCCTCAATAGATTGCAATGAAGTTAAGCCCAAGATTATTTGCTCAGGTATGATGGGCACGAATTAGGTTCTAAGCTCGAATTAGGTTCTTCCATGCCAATCCGGGATAAGGCGTCTGCTTTTCCATTCTTGCAGCCAGGGCGATAGGTAATTACAAAATCAAATTCCGCAAAGAATAGAGCCCATCGGAGTTGTCGTGAAGATTGAGCTTTGGCCGTCTTTAAATACTGTAAGTTTCTGTGGTCCGTAATTACGGTGATGGTGTGTCTTGCCCCGAGAAGGTAGTGACGCCAAGCCTTGAAAGCAGATTTGATGGCCAGTAACACTTTATCGGTAATTGCGTAGTTGATTTCAGGAGGAGAAAATTTTCTGGACCAAAAGGCCACTGGGTGTAGTTGGTTAGTTTTTGGGTCTCTTTGCGACAGGACAGCTCCCATAGCCGAACTGGAAGCATCGGTTTCCACAATGTAAGGGAGATCTGGGTGCGGGTGCTTCAATACAGGTGCAGAGGTGAATTTGGTTTTCAGGTCCTGGAAGGCTTGTTCGGCCTCAAGAGTCCATTCGAAGCGTTTGTTTTTGTTTAGGAGAGCGGTGATGGGTTGGACTGTTCGGGAAAATTCCGGGATGAATCTTCGATAGAAATTGGCAAAGCCGAGCATGCTCTGAACTCCCTTCACCGAGCTTGGAGATGGCCATTTGAGGATGGCGTCCACCTTTTGCGAGTCCATTCGGACTCCTTCAGGTGTCAGGATGAATCCGAGAAACTCAACTTCTGTGGTATGAAAAACGCATTTTTCGAGTTTTGCAAATAGTCTGTGCTGGCGCAGTTTCTCAAGAACTGCCCTAACATGTTTTCTGTGATCAGATTCTGAAGAAGAGTACACCAGGATGTCGTCAATGTAAACAATGACGCAGACATCGATAAGTTCCCGAAGAACATCATTCATAAAGTACTGAAAGGCGGCAGGTGCATTGCACAAACCGAAGGGCATCACCTGATATTCGAAGAGCCCAAATTTGGTGCGGAATGCAGTCTTCCATTCGTCGCCTTCTTTTATGCGCACCAGGTGATAAGCTCCTCGGAGATCTAACTTGGTGTACACACAAGCGTCTTTCACCTGGTCGATAAGCTCAGGGATCAAGGGCAGAGGATAACGATTCTTAATCGTTATTTGATTTAGGGCGCGATAGTCTATACACGTTCTAAGGTCGCCTTCTTTTTTTGGCATGAAGAACAGAGCTGAAGAGACAGGAGACTTAGACGGGCGAATAAAACCATTGGCTAGGTACTGATCTAAATACTGACGCAAATGCAGGTTCTCAGGTTCCGTAAGAGCACAAATCCTACTACAAGGTAGTTGAGCATTGGGTACCAGATCGATCTGGCAATCATAAGACCGATGGGGAGGTAACGTGTTAGCCTGTTCTTTCTGAAAAACGTCTTGGAATTCTTGGTATTCTGACAGTAGCTGTACAGGGGTGGAAGTTGCTGTGGCTAGACCCATAGCTGGATTTCTTGGATAACAAGTTGGTTCACAATCAGGAAAACTTATCTTCTTTGCTCACCAGTCAATTCTGGGATTATGTTTTTCTAACCAAGGAATTCCCAGAATTACTTGAAATTGTGGGGCCTTGATCACATCAAACACGATTGCTTCCCGATGTCCATCCTGACCCACCAGTGTCACTTCAACAGTGGAATGCGTTACAGTCCCTGAGGCTATTTCGGTTCCATCTACTGTAGTAATGACATCTTGGGTTACTTTCGGGCGGAGAGGAAGCTTAATCCTGGAAGCCAATTCACGGTCTATGTAATTTCCAATAGCTCCACTGTCGATGTATGCTTTTATAGCAGGCAACTGCTGGGGCTGTTTTGGGTCCACGAGCACCATTGGCATGACGAAATGCGAGGTCAAAGAGTTAGTTTTCAAGCTCGGCAAGCGGACCCCTACGCTTGCCGGGCTAGGTCGTTTCCCGAATCAGGTGTCACTAATTCGTTATCAGTAGCTCCAACCACCTTCTTAAGTGGTTTAACTGGACAATTTCGAAGAAAGTGACCGAAAGTCCCGCAATACAGACAAAGTTGCATTTGCCGCCTTCTCTCTCGTTCTTTCTGCGTTAATGGTCCTTTAACACCACCGATTTGCATAGGTTCAGATACGTCGGTACTCTTGGAGGTAGCGTGGGTTTGATCGGTGCTCGGTTTTCATACTTGAACCGATCTGCTTTTCTATTTTGAAGTCTGTGATCAAGTTAAACCACCAAGTCAATGTAGTCTGCGCAGACCTGGGGTGGGTTTACTATCTGAGCTAGAACATCCTTAAGCTCTCCGCGCAGGCCTCGATGAAACAATGTGATCCTTTTGCTTTCTGGCCATCCAGTTTCCACAACCAGTCTGTTAAAGGTGGCTATGTAGGACAGAAGATCCTGATTACCTTGTCGTAAGGATAGCAGTTTGTTATCAAGGGCCTGTCCTTGAGAGTGTCGAGCGAACAATCTTTCCATGCTGGCCTGGAAGCCCTGAAAATCCTGAAGAATGGGATCATCCTGATTTACCAATGGAATAGACCAATCGGCAGCACTGCCACTGAGGTAAGACAGTATAAAGGCTACCTTGGTCTGGTCGTTAGGGAAGGCTCCGGGTCTGCATAGAAAGTGTAAACGACATTGGTTCATAAAGACGGCATATTTCTTGGGATCCCCCGCAAAACGTTCAGGCGGGGCCAAAGGCATGTTGCCAGGTAGATTAATTTGTACCGGGTTACTCAAACCCATTGATGTGGAAATTTCTCCGGAATTAGGTAAAGGAGTGTGCCCTGCCTGGGCCTGTAATAACCTTTTGGCTAGGTCATCAGTTCTTTCCTTAGATAAGATCAGTTCTCTTTTGAGAGCGCTAGTCTCCTGGCGGGCTGAGTGCACCTCTGCCCGTAATTCCCCCAAAAGCTGGGCCAGCTGGTCAGTCTCGGAAGTCTCCATAGCGCCCGGGTGGGAAATTGTGGGTAGGCTTTGCGTTCTGTAACGCTCACCTGATTCCCATGGAGGCGCAGGTCTGGCTTCGAGTGCTGATGCTTCTTCAATGGTGAAGCGCAGGACTCTGAAGATGGATAGGAAGGGCCCTCTACTCTGGCTTCTCCGGCTCGCAGGAATATTCCCCTGTGCGTGAAAAGGGAGTATTACCTACTGACTGAGTTATGCTCAAGCCTCCCACTCTCTTCCAACCCTCCACGATACCCTTCCACGATTCCCCGTGAAGTCTCACCTTAGGGTCTGAAAGGACGAGCTCTCCATCCTGCTTCTGACGCAGGGGCGCGTTGAACCCAGTTACTTCACTGGATTGAGGTTGGATGGGAGTTCAGGTAAGCTTCATTATACTGGTAAGGCGCTGTAAAAGTTTTGTTGCAAGTTCAAAAGTTCAAGCTTTAAATAATAATGTTCATTGTCTTTTTTCAGGTGATGAATGAAGATTCCTTTGGAGACTTCTTGCAACAAAGCGCTGACGTTGATGTCTTTTCCCCATAGGGGCCGGGGTTCGGAATGCCGGAGATATGGCGCCGACCCGAAGTGAAACGTGCAGTTCCAGTAAAGATCTGGTAAATCCTAGATGAGCGCTCAGGTAATGTTTTTGCATTCGCTCATCTAATGTCTTTGGCCCTCATTACGACCCTGGCGGAATTCGGAAAACGATGGCGGAAATGCAATACCGCCATCGAATAGCGCTCGGTGCGACTATGACCCGTCACCGCAAAGTACGAAGCCATTAGCGACACCGTAGTGAACGCCAACGCTAACTGCACCAAGCACGCGCGCGCGCGCCATGCCAAACCGCAAACACCACCATGGCGCAAGGGTACGCCAATTCCGACCCTAGCGGACATGTACCTAACGCCATCAAGCATGGCGGAATGTACCATACCGCCATGGTGAGAAGTACGGCATCGCGAATCAACCGTAAACGGCCCCACTGAGTGCCTGTACACCGCTCCCTGCCCACAAAGTACAACTACCCGTAGGTGCAATGAAGTCACAATGCAACCATTGAAATGTACAAGTCACCCATGCATGCCAACGAACAAAAGAAACACAACAGGGGCCAATGGGAGCTGCAGGGCACAGATGGCACGAATACAGAAGCCATCCCAATGGACATGACCACAGTCCCCCACCAAGAAACGCACGCAAACACAGGCACCTGTGACCAGCAATATTCCGAGAATCACATCATTCCACCAGTCCACCTGGCTGACCGGCATCTGTTACACAAAACCCAATCCCCCGCCCCTGAGCATGACAACATTCAAACTGTCATATTGGCAGCCCCCATCCCTGACCTCACGGGCTTCGTAGGCAAATGCGCCCAGTACAGTACCACGCAACCAAACTCCGAAGCTGGAACCCAATGCAGATCTCCTCACAATACATCGCCCCCCAAATAGGCATATGCCACATCACTTGCAAAGAAGAACGCTACACGGGCCAAATCAGAATAGAAATTTAATGCACATCAAAATCACCAAGCCCATACAGCCATCAGGCCATGAACTCCAAAACACTTTTCACCATTGTGGGCTGCATCCGCAAGAAATGACCAGCCACTACTTGTGTGACGCCCTGTTCCCTCATGGTACACAGAGCCACATTCACGTACGAAAAGGCAACATGGAAGCGCACCGCAGGGCCGTCCCAATGGGGAGGCACTAGTCCAGCTGAAAGGCCGAAATGTTGCTCCGAGCCACCAGTACTGCGTAAGGGCATGTGGCCCATTGGCGATCGTCCCATAAGATCGTAATGCTGCTCCACTGATTAACACGAAGCAGCAGGTGTCGGGAGTAAAACCCATCTGCAGGAGTGGCATACAGATGGCAGTGGCAAAAGGGGAGGAGATACCTGTCAACCAAAAGAAAAGAAAAAGAACAGAATGGCCATCAGAACTACATTCGAACAACTCACTTCAATGATCACACTAAATCCACAGCCATATGCATGCTAGCCCACTCCAAAGGATCATCACCACCCCAAAACCACTTGCGACTCATAACCATCTATATCGAGGTGCAAACACCATCACAAACGAGTGTACCTGTGCATGCGTCTGTCAAAACAGAATCCATCAGATGGGAATGTTAACGTGCATGGACACAAGTGTCTGAGGGCGCGTCGAGACAGGGAGGGCTCAACAAGGCCAGATAGACGATGGTCCCACTATGGCAGCCCTGCATCACATAGCGTAGGGGAGGCGGATAGATCCCAAGAAGCCCTGTACATGGCAAACTCTGTATCAAATCACCTGCCCATGCATCCATTCATCATTCCCTCATCCCGGGATCAAAACGCCTGCATATTTACTCACATAACATTAGAAATATCCATTGAGTCTGTGCGTTATGCAGCCTGCAAAATCCACAGTGCCCCAGCCCGTAATTCCAGTGTTGTGAAGTAACATGTATTTGGGAACGTCCGGCCTCATCGCCCACGTCGCCATTGCGCATCCCAAACCATTCATATCAATCATTGCATCCTCGCCATGGCCCCTGTCTCAAGGACATTGAACAATAGTACGTTATATTTGCAGTCAGACCTGTGGGCATTTCCTCGCCGCTAGCTGAAAACCGAAAGCGCCGCCCTTCGAATTCCTCATTTGCAACATCACGTCGAAAAGGCATCTGTGGCCGTTTGAAATCACTAATTAATCCATCGAGTGCGGCTGTGTGTGAAAATGGCAACTGCCTTCACCCACAAATGGGACGCCCCGCCCGTCGTTGCAACTCGGTACAGTGATGCATGAGGGCCCACCGTTACTCGAGTACTACGTTCCACTGACCCTTCACAAGTCTGTTCGCGACTGCACAGATAGTATGTGAAACAATGGGACCACAGCAGAATGAACATGTCAACCAATGTTACACGGCCATCGGGTACAAATACATGATTGCAATAGCAAGATGCCATTCCCCGAATTGCAGCGTTGTGCGCAGGACGTGCTCGGCCAAAGGGGAGAGCAGTTTGCACAGGTGGAATGAATCACCACAGGTGGAGGCCATACAGCCTGAAAACACATAAATTGCACAGCCAGTCTCCTCCCACAACCACACCGAAATGCTACCGGCAGGACTCGCGATGTTGGCCCTGGGGGACCTGATAGCACTGCAAGTACTCCAACTCCAAGAAGAAGACGAACACCAACTACAACCGGCCGCACGGAGGAGACGCAGGAGGAGGAGGAGGCCAAGGCAGGGCCAGCAAGGGCCGCCAGCACAGCCACTACCACCACGCAGGCAGCCCGCAATCCCACGCCTCCGAGCACATCCGTTCAACCTCACTGCTGAGCAGATCCACACCCTCTACCGTCTGGACCGGGACACCATAGCCGCCATTGTGGACATGACACAGGCTGACCTTGTCAGCATGATAGATAGCCCAACCGCCATCCCACCTCTACTGAAGGTGGTGTCTGTACTCCACTTCCTGGCCACAGGCACCTACCAGCACACAGTCGGACAGTTGCATGGCATTTCTCAGCCACTGTTCTCACGGACACTATTGCAAGTGCTCGATGCCCTCCTGCAGCACGCAGATGACTACATCTCCCTACCACGCTCGAAGCAGGAAATTACGAACACAAAGGTGGGATTCCATGCACTTGCCGGCATACCGGGTTGCATTGGTGCCATCGACTGCACCCATGTGGAATTGGTCGTCCCACATGCCATGGAGGCCCAGTACCGCAACCGAAAACAATTTCATTCCCTGAATGTACAAATGGTGTGTGACTCCAACAGGATCATTACACATTGTTGTGCCCGATTCCCTGGATCAACCCATGATTCTATGGTCTTGAGGAACTCTACAATACCACGCTACATGGAGCGACACGCAGGGAACAGATCCTGGCTACTCGGTGAGTCTCATTACATGCATGATAATGTGGGCTATGTGATTCGGCAATGACCTGGCAGGAAGGGGGGGGGGGTGTGCGTACGTAGCAATGGCATTCCACATCATACGTTTCTCGTCCACATACAGGTGATGCTGGATATCCACTGAAGAGATGGCTCCTCACACCAGTCCGGAACCCACGGGACCAGCATGAGGAGGACTACAACCATGCCCACTCACGTACCCGTGTAGTCATTGAACAGGCATTCGGCCTACTGAAGGGTCGTTTCCGCTGCCTCAGCAGGTCTGGCGGGGCACTCCTGTACCGCCATGAGAAGGTTGCAAAGATGGTGATGGCATGTGTCATGCTCCACAACATGTGCGTACGTAGAAATGTGCCCATGCCCCCTGACGCAGAACTGCAAGCACCTGATGATGGTCATGATGAGGGTGGGGATGTGGCAGCACCTCATGGAGTCTGCGAGGCACCGGAGGGCCGTGACATTCGTCAGCATCTCATTGATGTATGCTTCTAGCACTCACGCCTGGTGGCTGATACATGGACACGGGACTCGTGGCACTGTGTGTGTCTGGGACATGCACAATATGGACTGTACGCCTATGATGGCCTAGTACACAAAGATCAATGTCCACACATCTCATTGGTTGATCGTGCACTGTTTATGGCATATGTGATATCATGTTGTACACCCTATCGACCCGCCACCCAAGTGAGCCCAACACACCCCCTCCACCCTCCTACCTCCCCCCCGAACACCAGTGTCCAAAGATGCTCATTGTCAGTGGGCAGTCGCTATTGCAAGCCCCCTCTGCGGGTATCAGGGGCACCCCTGCCTGTGGAGCGCAGGTTCCTCCCAGATCTACGTTGGGGGCTGCCCTGGACGGAACTTGCAACGGATGATGTCTCTGCCTGCTCACGTCCATGCATGTCCCTAAGGGTTTGCGAGAGCTCAGTGAGCACACGGCGCACTGCGGCAAGTTCGGCACATACGTCCTTGGACGTCGCATGCAGTTCCCCCCTCAGGCTCTCGGTGCATCTCTCCATTTGGACTCCCAGGCTCTCGGTGCTACTCTCCATTTGTGCCCTTAGTGTCTCTGTACCTCTCTCCATTTCTGCCCTAAGTGTCTCAGTTGATGTTTCTATGTCTGCCTTGGTGCCCCCACATTCATCGGCATGGTCCTTGAGGAGCGTGGCCAGTTGCTGCTGTTGCACGATTAACTGGTCGAGGGACTGTTGCCTCTGCTGGGCCATGGCCATTTGCGGGGGTGTCACAGAGGGGCTGTTGTCCTCATGTTGCCTTGCCACAGGGCTTGTGGGGGATGGCCAGTCGTCGTCTTGTGGGTGCCCCTGCGTGGTATCCTCATGTTGTACGGGATGGGACAGACAGGGGGATTGGGACAGGTCATGGATGGATCTGACTTCGACATCCCCGTCTTCTGTGTCGGAGCATGCTGCCATCAATGGGGTGTCACCTATGGTGCTGCTGCCACCAGAGGCAGTGCCTTCTGTGGCATCCGTTGGGGGGACCTGTGGTGGTGGTGTTGTGGGCATGCTGGCTGCTGGGGTGCCTGTTGATGTTCCCTCCTCTGTGCTGCCACCTGATTTGTGCTGCTGCCGTGTCTTGATGCGTGCAGCTGAGGTGGAGGGTCTTTGGCCGTTGGTCTTGGCCCTCTTTGCAGGTGTGCTGGTAGGGGTGTCCTGAAGCTCGTCGTTTGGATCGGACCCTGTGGCGGAGTAAAGGAGGGCGAGGGTTATTGATGGGTCTGTGGGAATTGGAATGGCATTGTATCACATGCATTGGGGTGGTACCTGAGGGTGATTTGGGTCGGGGCCTTGGAGGTGCTTTCATTTGTGTGTGGAGTGAGGGTGCAGTTGTTTGGCAGCCTGCAGTTAGGGTGTGCCTGCTGCACGTGTAGTGCGTGTTTTAGGGGTTTTTAATTATTTATGTATTTATTGTGGGTTTTAACGTGGGCTATCAGGCCGATGTGTGTGGACGTTCTCCTGGACATGTGTTTCTGTTGCACTATGTGGACGCATGGTACTTCACATGGATGGACTTTGTGGATTTGGCATTGTTTTATTTGGCCCACCTACCTGAATCTTCGGATGTCTGCACTCCTTTCTCCATCCCTCCGACTCCCTCTATGCTCTCCATTCCGATGGTGGAGGCACAGATTTCTTCCCAGGGGGTCAACTTGATGGGTGATTCAGGACCTCCCCCGGTGGCTGTGGCAATGTTGCGGTTGGCAGAGAGTATGCTGCGGACGCGTATCCGCAGGTCGTCCCATCGCTTACGGCATTGCTGTGGGGTGCGGGGTGCGGTCCCCACCGCACTTACCCGCTGTGCCACCAGAGCCCATATGGCCTTCTTGTTTGCAAGTGCCGTCCTGGTCATTTGCGTGCAGAAGACGACGGCAGCATTCTCCTGGAGGGTCTCTGTTAGCACGGTGAGTTCCTCACGGGAGAAGTGGACCTGCCGCTTGCGGTCGCACGCTTTCTTCGCTACTTTTCCCATTTTTCTTGGTTTCGCTAGGGTGGATGACGGGTTGGGGTGTGTTTCAGGGTAGTGATTTTAGTGGTTGTGTGGTTTTAGTGGTTTTATAGGTGTACGGCGGGATGTTTCCCGTTCCGGGCCCATGTTTTAACTTCCGTTTCCGTATATTTCCGGTCACCGTACTTTCCGGTAGGCGCACACTGCGGTGTCCGCTGTGATGGGTGGCGTTATTGCACCTAGGGCGCCGTACGGCGGCGGTGTGGGCCGTTTTGGGGTCTTTTCCGCCATCGCGGACTTTGCACTTCCGCCATGCCGTGGTGCTCGTGCCCGATGGGTCGGAATGGGCCGCACTTTGCTCCTTCGTGCAATGGCGGAAACGCTATTTACGCTGTGGCGGTCCGGTCAGTCACTTTCCGCCAGGGTCGTAATGAGGGCCTTTGTCTTTTTTCCCCATAGGGGCCGGGGTCCTGCTTGGAAGCAGCAAGACCCGAAATGAAATGGGAATGACCCAACAGGTAAGTCTTAGAAGGAAACTGAGCTTTTCCTATTCCCTTCCTTCTCTCACCTCTTATTCTTGTCTTTTTCTCTAGGCTCTGGGAAGTGGCTGTGTATCCGGATGATCGCTGCTGAAGATGGAGGAACCCAGGAAAAGTGAGTGAAATGCAGCGCTGCAGCGATCGTAACGAAATGCTTTTAAAAATGATGTCTTCCCTTTCAGGATCGTCGGTGATGTCTCCGTGGTGCAGATTAGCTGGTAGGTCTCTTGTCTCCCTTTGCAGGTGACCCAGGATGCTGACAGGCGTGGCTGAAGTCCAGATGCAGGAGCTGACACGGTGAGCGTCCAGCTGCGAGGAGCAGAACAACGCGAAGCGTGAGTTGCTGATTGGGTGTGGTTTAAATAGCTTTGGAAGAAGTTCCAAGTGTGTATCCTTCCTCCGATCAGGTATGTATCCTTCCCCGACCACACCCGGGTGGAAAGTAGTCCCACAGGGTAAGTAGGTCCTATTCAGGCCTCAAGAGGGCCTGGATGTGGCAGCATGGTCTGCATCAGGTAAGTGCACATTAAAACACTTGAACACATGTCTAGCTTTATGAGCCTGGCGCCTAAGGCGCCAGGACAGAGGTCCAACATGAGCCTGGCGCCTAAGGCGCCAGGACTGCGTCCAAAGGGCCCCAGCTTGGGCCCGCTGGCACTCCCCTGGGGGAAATGATGCCTGCCTCTGGGGTTGCTGGGTCGGACCTGGCTCCTTGGAGGTAGGCATCATGACACTGCATCAGGTTACTTTCTGATCAATTGTAACATAGTTTCTTGTGAAAAAAATACATTATACATTTAAAATAAGCAACAGATCTTTAAATCCAGTCTTTTTCCACATTAAATCAATGCGTGGCACTAAACATGGCATTTTGATGGAATTCTCTTCTTTGACATATTTAACTTCTCAAACACCAGTTCACCTGTTAGAATTATAAATCGCCAGCACCTGACAGAGGCGAGTAACGGTACTACACCCATTTTGACAGCTGTCTTTCCATCAGTATCTTTAAAAGGGGATTTTGCTCTGAAAGCGTATGATTCCTGCTGATATTGTATTGATGTGGATTCTTGCAGTAGAGTAATGTGGAACACCCAACAAGAAGGTTAGATCTTTTTTGGTGGTTTTGTGAGCCATGATTTTAGCACATTTTTGACAATCAAGAAAACGGATTCCCAAACAGCTGTGTTTCTTTTGGCAATCAGCACTGCTATTTCCAAGTGTTTTCAGGCTACTTTGTGGGTAGCCCATTGGTGGTTTTTGGTAGTCCTCTCACTAAGATAGGCAAAAGTGGATGGTGGCCTATTTTTCAGGTTTTCACTGCGCATTTTCTGGTGATTTCTGGCAAGCAGCATGCTTTCCGGCGGCCATTATGATGTTTCTGCTGCCAACAATGCACAGTGATGTTGCAGGGCTTGGATGTGTGGGTTGATACATCCCACACTTATCTTGTCTTTTACAGCCCAGTCCACTAAGGTTCAATAAATGTATACTTTCTTTTAAAAGGTTTATACTTTCTTTTAAAAGGTTGTACCACCCCAAAGTACCTGAGAGGCCACATGAGAACAGGATCCAAGATGAATCTGGGACCCCTGGACGACTCCTGAAGTTAGAAGATGTTCTTCCTCATCACAGTACCTTTGATGCCTAAGCCGGCGAAGTGGCAGAGTTTCTCGGTTTCATTTGAGGCTTGCTTTCGAGGATGGACCTCCTTTGGAAGAAGTAGCCACTGGGATGCTGAGTCCAAGACAAAAAATGTAGCCAAAGTCTTTCTGAAATGCAGCAGCTTTTCTCTTTGCAGTGCTCTCCTTTGGTCAACGATTTCTCTGACTATAGAGGTACTGGGAATATGAAACGTACTCTGGCCACCTTAAAGGCTTGGCAGATGAGAGTAACATCCCTGGGACCCATCTTTGACTTCTGGCAGCGATGGGTGCATAGGTCACTTTTGGTGTTGGGTTTCAAATGTACGCACTTGTCTGACTTTCGATTCTTCGGTGCGGCAGCACCAGCATAGACATCTGGATAGCTTCTGGCAACCTGGACTCAACCACCGGAGTGGACCTCGGACACTCACCAAGTTTGGACCCTCGGGATGTCTTCCGTAGCTTCTGGTGGTGGGAAAGAATGGCACCCTAAAATGTTCTTAGGCAGTGTGGAACCTTTGCAGCTCTGGGTGTCCAGCAGCACTATGCCAGGGTACCCCAGCTTCTGGGCAGTAGACAGCAACAGCAACAGCTTCCAGCGGTCATGAAACACAACTCCGGACACTCAGTGACACCCATGGATGTCTTCCCCTCAACATGTCCGGGAACTCCTCTTCAGGACTAACGAAGACCCCCTTCTCCGGAGGGCAGGCACACAGGACTGGCTTCCAGGGCACTTCGGATGAAGAGTTGCAGGTTGCACAATGGTCCCTTGTAGCTTGGGGAGAGGTCTCCTTTGGAGGTCCTCTCTGGAACAGTCCTTGGAAGTACACAGCAGCTTTTGGATTACACAAATGGTATTTCCACCCAACAGCCAGTCAGGAGGAAAGGACAGAGTCAGGGCTTCCCGAAACTTTTGGAAACAAGGTGAAAGGCACCAGAAACCAAGAGTACACATGGGCCAGCTTGCTTTCCTGCAGGAATCCACTGATTCCTATGGCAGGGCCTGGGTGTCCCAAAAATGGAGGACACTCAAAGCCACTGTCAAGTCATCATGTATCTGCCACAGCCATAACCTGCTCTGTGGCCAGCACACAAGTGCCTAAAATAACACATATGGGGTACAAGAGTGTACCCCTACCCATGGGTGTCATAAGGGTACCCATGGGTGGTTTTCACTAAAAGAAAAACATGAAGAGCTGTGCTGCCAGAGGTTCAGTCTGGACCTCAGTGGCAGAAAACATAGAGAAAATACACACATTGAAGTAGTAGGACAAGGACTAGGAGGCCCTGTACATCCTAAAGGCATTTACAGCATCACATATAGATTGTCCTAAATGAATAAGGTTACATTCACACAGGTCTGCCTGTTGGCCTGTGTAGCCAAAAGTAACATCTGTTAGCTGTATATATCAAGCTAACCAGGCTCTTCTAGGCTACACGCAGGAGCAAAATAGCTCCCAGCACCCCTTAATTTCAAACCCTGAATTAGGTTACAGAAATGATGCCCACCACTAAAGGGATGGGGTCTGATCTATAAAAGTCCAAACCCTTAGATTTTGGGGGCTCACTTGCTCACTCACTGAATGGGAAGGACAGATTAACAGACCAACGAGAAGAAGGACACAAAGGAGAATTAAAAACACCAGAAAGGACCCATTTTGGGTTACAAGCAATGCACTGTAAGAGACGCCCACATGGAGTTAAAACCCTAGGCCTTCTTCAGTAAAAAAGAAAGCAGACCCCATCTTCCTGACTGATGTCTACATGTTACCAGAGGGGGAGAATTGAACAGTCCTTAAAACCGGAACCACCTCTCTGTGAGACAACCAAACGTGGCTTTACTTCCAGCCAGTGAAATCGCTTCCTGTCAATGACATCATGTCCAGTCCATGATATCACTTCCTGTCCAGGACATCAATTCCTGCGGCTATCCGTGTTTGGCCAAAACTCCAGCTAAATGCCGCTAGAGAGTCCTCTGGGAATACCAAACAAGAAGAAATAGCCTCATCCCAGCAACACCAGGGACAAAATCAGAGAGCCCAACCACTGGATGACTAGGCAATCAGTTGGCCAGAGCCTGTGATGTCATATATGAACTCCCTAGGGGCATCCAGCCTGGGGCATCCTTGTTAAGGGCAGAACAGTAAAGGGAAAATACCAGTTATTGACCAGCCTCTTTGCCTTTTCGCCTATGAGCATTTGCTTTTGCCTTCTTATCTGCTGCACCTGGAGTACCCCTATTTTTTTTTAATATTAAGCTACTTAGCTTGCAAAATCAAACTTTTACCTATACACCATGACAAAATAATTCATATTGCATTTCTTGACTACAAAACACATTTCTATCATGTACATACAATCGTTAAGTAAAATGCATTTGAATTATCTAAAACACATCAATTATCAATAAAGAGTAATACAATTCTTATCAATTATATACTCTTGAATTAAAAATGTCACCAATGCTATTGAAAGAAAATGATATTGCCCACTAGATATCATCGCAAACCATGTATCCAATGTCAATGTGGTGCAATGCTTTAAAAATCTATCTATTACCAGAGCCCTGCTCTCCGCCATGAGCTTGCAATCAACTAAAATGTGTTTTGGTGTTTCCACGTCAGCCGGATTCTTACAGAATTGACAACATCTATGTTGTGTTTCCCATTTAGCTCTAGCACCCTGCACCTCTCTTGTAGGTAACAAGTTTAATCGCATCTTTAAGAGGGTTCTCCTCAAAGAATGGTCTGGGAATTTTATTATGTATGTGCTACACCTTTTCCGGCGTTCTCATCACCTCTACTTGCCCAGACTCCCTCCATCATGCCGGATTGCGGCACAGCCAGCAGCGGTCTAGCGTTTCCCCCGACTCGGAATGGGTTGGTAGCCACGCCCCCATGTCTCTCAGCCGCACAGCCGGATACTTCGCATTGGGTTCCCCACGTTGCTACTCTCTCCTTGAGTGTTGTTACGCTCCGTAAGTACGCCTTTCACTCCTGACTTTTCTGTACTCTAACTAATACGCTATCATTACCTACTTCTAGTGATAATCCTTGTTTCTTTGTTTCTTCGTTTTCTATTTAGTCTGTCATATCAACTACAAGAGTAATAGCCTTGTCAATCTGTCCTGGGGGTATTCTCAATAGGTCTCGGTCAGATAGTACAAAGACACCACTTCCGGTAGGATTGAAAGCAACAATTCGTTCTAGCCTCGAGGTCTGGCTACTCAGACGGTAAGATATTACTGAACCTCACGCTTCTCAATCTTTCCAGCACATCCCATTTTCCTCTTATAAGAATCTTAGTATTCTCCTGTTCTGAACCTAGTCTATTCTGGTTTGGTGGTTTCAGCTTCCATTTTACTACCTACTCCTCTCCGTCACCGTCAAGCTTCAGGAACAGTCTTGCTAGCTGCTAGAGTAAGTTTACCCTGAAACAGCATTCTGGCTACACCACCCTCCTACTACTTCTACTCTAATCCTCTTGCTGCTCCACCATTCCCAGACTTCTTCACAAGAATATATCCGCCGTTGCAGAGACACCACCTAAACTACAACATCACAACTGCTGCCACACGGAGTCCATGCACTCTAGCAGCACACCACGGGGTTTTTTCCCCTATGGGGTTTTCCCTGGAGACTTCACTGCGTCCCAGCTCCTGGAGCAGGGTCTTGGAGGAGTTTCTAGGTACAACTTAATTTACTTCAAACGCCAAACAGCTACACGTTACGGGTTGCTGAAGAGTGGAGGTAGGTGACATTGTTGAATGCTGAAGCCTAATTATTTAGTTTTGACTTTGAAGTTATACAGACATAACAGTATGTTTGTAGCTGGTTAAATGCCTTGGACTCATTACTAAAATTCTCAAAAGCTTTATGTAGCTTACATTTCTCCATTGTGGTTATCAAATCATGTCTCCACAACCTTTTTTATCAACTCCTGCAGAATATCCACCTGAGAATGTTGATCTCTCATTATCTCAAAACATTCCTTTTTCCAGGCTGATAAAAATCGCTCTTTATCCGTACTTAAAGCTTTTTTATAGAATTGAGAAAAGAAAGGAGTTATCATCCATCAGGCACTTTGTCAAGACCGGTGGGGGGGTCTGTACTTCCGCTCTCTATATGGTAGAGGAGAGGCACAGAAGACCCCAGCCAAGATTCTCGATTACGGTAGCGATGGACGAGCAATCAAGGCCTAGCTTCTCAGGAGGTGATGCAGGCTGGTTCTTAAGTACAGTGTATCCCCAAGCCCCCCACAAAGGAATGTCCACACACTGTATTACTGAAAACACAGTCTTTATATAATTAATATTCAAGGGTTATGTACACTTATCACAACAACGCACTTTGTGCTCAGGAAAACCAATAATGATAAATATCTACAATTCTAAAGTGGTACCACTAATATTAGACCTCATTAAAGTGCATTCACAATACTGTAAAAATGGCACACAGATCAATAAGAAGGAAACCAGCAATAGAGAGAGGAGAGATAAAAGATGGTTGAAACAATAGGCAGAATACTGGCCCTAGCTACTGGACACAGTTCTGTGTGGAGATCCCCCCACCTGGGCAACCTGTAAAAGAAAGGGATATGACACAAGCCCAGTCCATATATTGTTCAACAGTCTTATTCTCTCCTACAATGTTTTTACCCCCCCAATGTACCTGGTGGAGTCGAGTTCTTCGAAGAGGCGTCGACAGATCCTTCTTGAATGACCCCCTTTTAAGCAGGAGTCACGGATCGTCGAGAGGCGTCGAGAAACGTCGAAGACCTCGGGGTTCGGCGACGGGGAATCGACGGCCCTTCTTGAATGCCTTCCCTTTCAAGCGGGAGGCACGGGGCGTCGAACGTCCGTCGACAAACGAGGTAGAACGATGTCGAAGAGGCGGCAGCTTCGTCCGAGCGGTGCTCGTCGGCGTCGGGGCGTCGGCGTCCTGCAAGGCGGAGGTGTGCGGGGCACCTCGATGACAATAGTTCTGGACCGCAAAGATTGTAGAGACGGGAGCCCAGCAAGGGCGTCGAGTCGCTCGAGTCTTTGGGATCGTGAGGTGGCGGGAAACCCACCGGCGGATTCTCCTCGGCGCGTTGGTCGTCCTCGACTTTCTCCGGCAGGGCAAAAGCGGTCGACGGTGCGGACGAGGGAGTCCTTCGAGTCGAATGTTCTTAGGCAAGGAGCGGACGGCTCCGGTCGTCGGCGGCACGGCGTCAAGTGGTTCCCACGGCTGGGCAACACAACTTCGACGGGCCTCCAGCGGTTACACAGACCTGCGAACCCTGGTCGACGGCAATGGACTTCGACAGCGTCGAGGTCCGGGTGCTTCACTTCGATCTCCTCGGCGGTCCCGTCTCGGGTCGGCAGCCTTTCGAGGGTCTGACTTCCAGGGCGCTTCGGCGAAGATTCAGCGGTGCTCGATGGTCCCTCGGAGCACGGGAAGAGGGCGCCTTACCAGGTCCTCTCTCGGGTCAGTCCTCGACGATTTCGACAACCTTCAGTTCCGTCGAAGCAAATGCCACAGCAAGTCTTCTTCTTCCAGCTGGACGTCGAGGATCAGCAAATCCAGTTACTCTTGAGTGGAGACTCAGCTTCTGAATGCTTCTGAACAATTTCCAGTGGTGAGAGGTCCCCAGATATACTATTCTGTCTCTCATCCACACTGCTGGCACACACACAGCAGCCAATCACACAGAAGGGCATTCATGCAGTCAGTCAGCCAATCAGGCACACAGTGCATTCAGGCCACACTCCTCCCTTTCAGACACTCACAACAAGGAATGTGGATTGGGACAAGTACCCAGCCATTCAACACTACACACTGCATTCAGGCCAGTTTCGGGCAGGGCTGTCTCAGTCTTTGTCTCTCATGCCAGAAACCAGACAACCACAACAAGGAGTGTATATTGGTCACACACTCCATTCACCCAGGTCCCACCCACAGGAGGTACCCACAACATACAGTCACTGGGAAGGCTCCAGTCAGTCTAGCTGGGCCTTCACAACAACACCATATATGGAACTTCCACCCAACAGCCAGTCAGGGGGAAGGGACAGAGTCAGGGCTTCCCAGGACTTTGGGAAAAACAAGATAACAGGCAATAGAAAGCAAGAGGCCACAGGGGCCATCTTGTTTCCTATCAGGAATCAACTGATTCCAATGGCAGGGCCTGGGTATCCCAAAATGGAGGACACCCAGAGCACCTGTCAAATTCAGCATGGAGCTGCCACCAGCCCATACCCTGCTCTGTGGGCCACCCACAGGTGCCCAAAAACATACACTAGGGGCACAGGGTTGTACCCCTACCCATGGGTGCCATAAGGGTATCCCATGGGTCTGTTCACCAAACCAAAAGAGAGCTGCACTGCCAGGAGTCCCTCATGGACTCCTGGGCAGAAAACATGACAGAACACACGGTAAAAACAGAAAAAGGACAAGGATTCAGAGGCCCTGTCCCTCAGATGCATTTCCGGCATCACAGTCGCCCCCCCCAGACTGAGGTGGAGGGTGCCTAATCTCCCACGGGATAGACACCCTCATCCAGACGGTCAACATACCTTCTGGAAAGGCCATCTGCATTATCGTGACTCTTCCCTGGTCTGTGCTCTATGGTGAAGTCTAGCCCTTGTAGGCTAATCGACCACCTGAGCAATTTCGGATTCTCACCCTTCATCTGCATAAGCCACTTCAGGGGCTTATGATCTGTTTGGACCTTGAAGGTGGACCCCGTAAGGTAGGGCCTAAAACGCCTAAGGCTCCAAACTATACTAAAACATTCCTTTTCAACAGTAGCCCACCTAAGTTCTCTACCCTTGAGTTGTCTACTGATGAATATGATAGGATGTTCTCTCCCTTTGTCATCTAACTGGGACAAGACAGCTCCAATTCCGGTGTCGCAGGCATCCGTCTGGACGATAAAGGGTCGGCTGTAGTCAGGCGCACTCAACACAGGTGCCCTACACAGACTTTCTTTCAAGCCATCAAAGGCTCTCTGACAGTCTTCAGTCCAATTAACCTTCCTAGGCTGTTTGGGTGAAGTTAGAGCTGTCAGGGGTGCAGCTATGGTTCCATAGTCTGCCATGAAATTGCGATAGTACCCAGTGAGGCCCAAAAAGGCTCTCACCTGGGTTTGAGTAGTGGGAGTCTCCCAGTTCTGTACGTCCTGTACTTTACTGGAGAGACGTTGGATTTGACCCCCTCCTACCTCATGACCAAGATAGGTAACTTTCCCCTGAGCTATCTGGCACTTGGTGGCCTTGATAGTGAGGTTAGCCCTTTTCAAGGCCTGCAACACCTTATCCAGATGTGTCAAATGCTCTTCCCAGGTGGAACTGTAGACGGCAATGTCGTCTAAGTAAGCCACACAAAAGGCTTCCAGCCCACTGAGCGCATGGTTGACCAATCTCTGGAAGGTGGCAGGGGCATTCTTCAACCCAAAGGGCATGACCCTAAACTGGTAGAGTCCCTCAGGTGTGGAGAATGCCGTCTTTTCCTTGGCATGGTCCGTCAGAGCTATTTGCCAATAGCCTGAGGTAAGGTCAAAGGTGCTCACAAATTTGGCAGCACCTATAGTGTCCACGAGCTCATCAGCCCTGGGCAATGGGTGCGCGTCAGTTTTGGTGACGGCATTGACTCCTCGGTAGTCCACACAGAACCTCCAATCCTTGGTACCCGCCGGGGAACTTGCCTTGGGGACAAGGACCACTGGACTGGACCAGGGACTGGTGGAGGGTTCAATAACACCCAGATCCAACATCTTGGCGACCTCAGCCTGGATGTGGTTTTTGACGGTATCTGACATACGATAGCTCCTGCTTTTGACAGGCACACTGTCACCAGTGTCAATCTCGTGCTTACACCACGGTGTAAGGCCCGGTGTCAGTGAAAACAGAGGGGCATACTGCTGGAGCAAAGCCCGGCAGGCCCTCTGCTGCTCTGTTGTCAAATCGGGAGAGAGTTGTACTCCCTCCACTGAGCCATCCTGAGGGTTGCTATGCAGCAAATCAGGAAGGGGCTCACTCTCATCCTCTTCTTGCCCTGAAGCTAGCAAGAGACATGAGACCTCTGCTCGCCTGTGGAAAGGCTTGAGCCTGTTGACATGGAATACCTGGGGGGCTACCCCAGAGGCTCCCATGTCCACCAGATAATTGACTTCGCCCATCTTGGAGATGATCCTGAAGGGTCCAGTCCACTTGTCTGCCAAAGCTCTAGGCTTGGTAGGCTCCATCACAAGGATTTCCTGTCCCGGAGTCCAATCCACTTGCGAAGCTTTCAGGTCATGCCAGTACTTATTCAATTCCTGGCTGGCCTTGAGATTTGCTGTTGCCTGACCCATCATTTGTGTCATCCTCCGCCTGAGGCCTAACACATAGTCCCCCACTTGCTTGGCGGGACCTGGAGGGGTGGCTTCCAAGCCTTCTCGGATCAAGGCGAGGGGCCCCCTCACGGGATGTCCAAAGAGTAACTCAAAGGGGCTGAAACCAACACCCTCTTGAGGTACCTCTCTGTAAGCAAACAGCAGGCATGGCAGGAGGAGATCCCATTTCCTCCTTAGGGGCTCTTCCAAAGCACCTAGCATGCCCTTGAGAGTTTTGTTAAATCTCTCAACCAGACCATTGGTCTGGGGGTGGTAAGAGGTGGAGAACTTGTAGGTTACCCCGCACTCTTTCCACATGGTTTTCATGTAACTAGACATGAAGTTGGATCCTCGGTCAGAGACAACCTCCTTGGGGAATCCAACACGGGTGAAAATGCCCAGGAGAGCCCTGGCAACCACCTTGGCAGTAACAGTCCGAAGGGGTATTGCCTCAGGGTACCTGGTGGCATGATCTACCAAGACCAGGATGAACCGATGTCCACCTGAAGTGGGAGGGTCAAGGGGACCGACGATGTCGATGCCCACCCTCTCAAATGGTGTGCCAACCACTGGTAATGGCTGCAGTGGGGCAATGACCCTGCCTCCAGTCTTGCCAGACAACTGACAAGTTGGGCAGGTCCTGCAGTGGGACTCCACCTCTACTCCCATCCGTGGCCAGTAGAAATGGGCAGAGAGCCTCTGCTTAGTCTTCTTGGTCCCAAGATGACCAGCCAAGGGCACCTCATGCGCCAACTGCAGTAGGAAGGGCCTGTAAACCTGGGGTACCACCAACCTCTTGCGGGCACCAGGTTCGGGCTTAGTGGGCTCACTAACAAGGAGCTCACCCTCCCAATAAATCTTGAATGTCCTAGGCACTTCACCTTGTGCCTGGGACAGGGCCTGTTTCCTCAGGCCCTCGAGAGAGTGGCACTCTCTCTGTCCCTTACAGAAGTCTGCCCGGGAGGGTCCCCCTTCAGCTAACAAGCATTGAAGGTCGGGATGATCCTCCGGGTTGAGAACCTCTCCCACAGGAGAGTCTTCTGTCTCTTCTCCCACAGGAGTTGAGTTTGGGTTTTCCGCTGGACCCAGCCCGTCCGGAGCATGGATCCCAATGGGTGCTGTCGGAACAGCAGGAAGAGAAGGTGTTCCCTCCACAGAGGTGGCCTTCTTGGTCTTCCTTCTTCTTGCCTTAGGCCTCGCCTTTGGCTCGGGTACCTGACTCACAGCCAGACCCGGTGTCACCTGTGACCTAGTGACTGCAGCAGCAGTCATGGGAAGACCATCCGAGATCAACCCCAACTCTACTAGATCATTTCCTAACAGAATGTTAGCAGGGACATTGTCCTGAACCAGGACAGGAAGCTTTGCTGTCTTGTCTCCAATCATGAGTGTGACTAGGGCTACAGGCGATAATTTGGGAGGCCCACCAGCTAACCTGGTGGTTCTCAGAGGAGCACCTACATAGTCCTCTGGCTTGAGCAGGGTCCTGTCCACCACTGTCATGCTTGCCCCAGTGTCTCTCAAACCAGTAGAAGGCTGGCCATTCAAGAGGACACTTCTCAAAAACCTACGGGTGTTCTGCGGGATAGTTGCCAGTACTTCTGCGTACTGGTCCCAGGCCCCAAGGGACACTAAGGAAATCTCTACCGGAGCACCAAATGTGATTCCTGTAGAGGAGGGGAGGACAGTGGCCTCCACCTCAGCCACGGGGTAAGGGTAGGTCAGGCTGACAGCCTGTACTCCAAGTGCCTTACCTTTACACTTGGGGTCACCCCTTTTGTGATCCAGAGCCCCACAATCCCAACAAGTGCCAGGAGTGCGGGGTACGGTACTGGAACCACTGGGAACCTGCTTTGCAGCAGATGGACCACTACTCTTATTCCCACCCACAGAGGACTTATCCCCACCAGATTTTTGGGTCTTAGGAGAGGAAGGTTTTGGTTTACCCGACTGTGATTGCTTTTGGGACTCCTCAACTTTCTGAGAGGTCCCCTTTTCTTTGTCCTTGTCCTTCCCACTGGAGTCCTTAGGGGACACCCGGTGGGAGACCCACTTGTCAGCCAACCTAGCCAGCTTAAAGGGGTCCAAAATGTTCTGGTCAGCCACATACTGACGCAGCTCTGGTGAACAGGCTTCAGAAAAATGCTTAAAAAACAAGAGGTGGGACAACTCAACAAAAGTTTTCACCTTGTAACCGTCAATCCACCCCATCATGTTCATGTGCGCAGTACTCACCCAGTCAACCCAAGACACATTCTCTCTTTTCTTAAAATCCCTGAACCTTTTAAGGTATTGGGTAGGTGTCTTGCCAAACTTGGCAATCAAAGCAGACTTCATACACTCATACTGACCCCTTTCCTCCACACTCAGCTTCAGAATACAGTCATATCCAGTTTGAGGCACTCTGCTTA
Source organism: Ambystoma mexicanum (assembly GCF_040938575.1). Taxonomy (NCBI): domain Eukaryota; kingdom Metazoa; phylum Chordata; class Amphibia; order Caudata; family Ambystomatidae; genus Ambystoma; species Ambystoma mexicanum. Next base: position 1,032,301,232 of record NC_090928.1, on the reverse strand, counting down.
ACAAACACTTAGCCCAATCTCTTTTATCTACATCATGAATTGCACAAGCCATTTCAAACGCTTCAATCCATTGGAGGATATCTGAACCCTCCACAAACACACCAACCAAATCTTTCATAAACTTGGTGGCTGGGGACCTGCCACTCTCAATTGGTCTAGCTGAAGTCTCCACTCTAGCTCTCTCTAGCTGGATTCTCTGACATTCAGTGTCCTTGTCTTTGAGCGCAAGATCCCTATTCTTGAGTTCCACTTGCTGTGCCAGCTCCTCTTTCTTAAGCTCAGCTTCTATTTCCAACTTGCGATATTCAAAGGCCAATTTCATCCTTAATAACTCAAGTTCCATGGAATTGCTGGGGTTTGGAACAGAGGCAGCAGGAATGGTGGCATTCCCAGAAACAGATTCAGCGACAACCCCAGGGGCAGAGTCCTCACTGGTTGCATCCCCCCCTTCATCAAGGGTTTCACCATCAGTCTGGTAGTCCACCAGGGCAGCTATCAGCTCAGCCCTAGACTTATCCACAAAGTCCAACTCCCTGGCTTCACAAGCACTCTGGAGAGCCTCTAAGCTCATCCGAGTCAATTTACCATTTGCAATGGGCTCCATTGCCTGTAATGCAGTTATTTGGTACACACCCAAACCTTAATCTAATAAAGTGCGGATATTTTGTAAGTGGCACGGTTATACACTGAGTCTTAAAACCATAAGCATCCCACCGCTGCCACCAGCTTGTCAAGACCGGTGGGGGGGTCTGTACTTCCGCTCTCTATATGGTAGAGGAGAGGCACAGAAGACCCCAGCCAAGATTCTCGATTACGGTAGCGATGGACGAGCAATCAAGGCCTAGCTTCTCAGGAGGTGATGCAGGCTGGTTCTTAAGTACAGTGTATCCCCAAGCCCCCCACAAAGGAATGTCCACACACTGTATTACTGAAAACACAGTCTTTATATAATTAATATTCAAGGGTTATGTACACTTATCACAACAACGCACTTTGTGCTCAGGAAAACCAATAATGATAAATATCTACAATTCTAAAGTGGTACCACTAATATTAGACCTCATTAAAGTGCATTCACAATACTGTAAAAATGGCACACAGATCAATAAGAAGGAAACCAGCAATAGAGAGAGGAGAGATAAAAGATGGTTGAAACAATAGGCAGAATACTGGCCCTAGCTACTGGACACAGTTCTGTGTGGAGATCCCCCCACCTGGGCAACCTGTAAAAGAAAGGGATATGACACAAGCCCAGTCCATATATTGTTCAACAGTCTTATTCTCTCCTACAATGTTTTTACCCCCCCAATGTACCTGGTGGAGTCGAGTTCTTCGAAGAGGCGTCGACAGATCCTTCTTGAATGACCCCCTTTTAAGCAGGAGTCACGGATCGTCGAGAGGCGTCGAGAAACGTCGAAGACCTCGGGGTTCGGCGACGGGGAATCGACGGCCCTTCTTGAATGCCTTCCCTTTCAAGCGGGAGGCACGGGGCGTCGAACGTCCGTCGACAAACGAGGTAGAACGATGTCGAAGAGGCGGCAGCTTCGTCCGAGCGGTGCTTGTCGGCGTCGGGGCGTCGGCGTCCTGCAAGGCGGAGGTGTGCGGGGCACCTCGATGACAATAGTTCTGGACCGCAAAGATTGTAGAGACGGGAGCCCAGCAAGGGCGTCGAGTCGCTCGAGTCTTTGGGATCGTGAGGTGGCGGGAAACCCACCGGCGGATTCTCCTCGGCGCGTTGGTCGTCCTCGACTTTCTCCGGCAGGGCAAAAGCGGTCGACGGTGCGGACGAGGGAGTCCTTCGAGTCAAATGTTCTTAGGCAAGGAGCGGACGGCTCCGGTCGTCGGCGGCACGGCGTCAAGTGGTTCCCACGGCTGGGCAACACAACTTCGACGGGCCTCCAGCGGTTACACAGACCTGCGAACCCTGGTCGACGGCAATGGACTTCGACAGCGTCGAGGTCCGGGTGCTTCACTTCGATCTCCTCGGCGGTCCCGTCTCGGGTCGGCAGCCTTTCGAGGGTCTGACTTCCAGGGCGCTTCGGCGAAGATTCAGCGGTGCTCGATGGTCCCTCGGAGCACGGGAAGAGGGCGCCTTACCAGGTCCTCTCTCGGGTCAGTCCTCGACGATTTCGACAACCTTCAGTTCCATCGAAGCAAATGCCACAGCAAGTCTTCTTCTTCCAGCTGGACGTCGAGGATCAGCAAATCCAGTTACTCTTGAGTGGAGACTCAGCTTCTGAATGCTTCTGAACAATTTCCAGTGGTGAGAGGTCCCCAGATATACTATTCTGTCTCTCATCCACACTGCTGGCACACACACAGCAGCCAATCACACAGAAGGGCATTCATGCAGTCAGTCAGCCAATCAGGCACACAGTGCATTCAGGCCACACTCCTCCCTTTCAGACACTCACAACAAGGAATGTGGATTGGGACAAGTACCCAGCCATTCAACACTACACACTGCATTCAGGCCAGTTTCGGGCAGGGCTGTCCCAGTCTTTGTCTCTCATGCCAGAAACCAGACAACCACAACAAGGAGTGTATATTGGTCACACACTCCATTCACCCAGGTCCCACCCACAGGAGGTACCCACAACATACAGTCACTGGGAAGGCTCCAGTCAGTCTAGCTGGGCCTTCACAACAACACCATATATGGAACTTCCACCCAACAGCCAGTCAGGGGGAAGGGACAGAGTCAGGGCTTCCCAGGACTTTGGGAAAAACAAGATAACAGGCAATAGAAAGCAAGAGGCCACAGGGGCCATCTTGTTTCCTATCAGGAATCAACTGATTCCAATGGCAGGGCCTGGGTATCCCAAAATGGAAGACACCCAGAGCACCTGTCAAATTCAGCATGGAGCTGCCACCAGCCCATACCCTGCTCTGTGGGCCACCCACAGGTGCCCAAAAACATACACTAGGGGCACAGGGTTGTACCCCTACCCATGGGTGCCATAAGGGTATCCCATGGGTCTGTTCACCAAACCAAAAGAGAGCTGCACTGCCAGGAGTCCCTCATGGACTCCTGGGCAGAAAACATGACAGAACACACGGTAAAAACAGAAAAAGGACAAGGATTCAGAGGCCCTGTCCCTCAGATGCATTTCCGGCATCACACACTTTCACAGAAAAGCTAGTCTTTTCCATTGAACTATTGCCTTTAAGGATAGTATGCCCAGTTCATACCAAATTTATTGAATTGGGGTACTCATGGGAAGACCCAACACTTTTTTCCAGAAAAGCCCTTCAAGCAGGTTCCAGTCATATTCAAACTTGCCATGTAGGTTTCAGCTCCATAAGTTATTGTGGGTACTACATTTGCCTCATAGAAGTTATATACTGGCGAAATAATGTCCCGAATGTTCTTAAAAGCAGCAGTCCCATGTGTGGCTAGTGACTCCACCTTTAACCATAACAGTTCAATATTTTTCCTATATTTTGGGTCAATGTTAAAATTAAAACCCAAATACTGATACACTTCTACTTTAGACATTACTGAACCATGCCATTTAAATTTCAAATCTTTTTGAGCAGAGGCGTTGCTAAAGGGGGGCTGAGGGGGCTATAGCCCCAGTTCTTTTGGTTGTAGCCCTGGATAGAAGCTGAGGGGTTACAACCAAAAAGGCCAGCTAGCCCCCAGTCCCAAAAGTCCCAAAATGTGCATGCCCCCGATCTTTTCCAGACCTAGCAACACCCTGTTTTTGAGAATACTTCCAGCCTATGGCCAGTATGTTTGATTTAACAGCGTTTAACGCCAAAGTATTTTCTGTGGTGTAGTTTTGGAGGGCATTCAGGGACCTTTGGAGACCATCAGTGTCATGTTAATCAAAACTAAGTAATATGCGTGAAATAGCCTTAGTTCTGGGGGTTTATCTCAAACAGTACACATCACTTCTCTTAGATCTGAAACATGCAGATTAAATAAAGCAGGGGTGAGTATACGCCCCTGCTTCAGTCCTCTTTATTTTGGGATCGTTCTTAGAGGATAGCGTTTTTAACATACTCTCTGAATCTTTCTGATAGAGGTAGGCTCTATGTCCTCTCATGCAATTTCTAAATCCCAGCCTCAGGTTTTCCCTCTCCTTACATTGGATTATGGAGGTTCTGCTTGTATATCGGTTTTTGGCCGATATCCCCCATATTTACAAAAGAATTTAGTACCACAATTTATCTACCAGCTCTTATGCCTTGGTAAATGGCTCTTTTGTTACTTCCAGCTTTGGGTAATAGATTATTGCTGAATGCTTTATATGTGGAAAATTCCAAGTTACCTGTAAGACCTTGTGATCATTATTCATATGAGTTGACACTTTTAGTTTTGTTACGCTAAAAATTATTGAACCTGACAGATATACATAATCTAAGATCGATTTTTGTGTTACCCTGGTCCTTGTAGGTCTCACCGTAATGTCTCCTTCAATCACTCCGTTAAGCATGCATAGCCCCCTTGAGTCCATTAAATAGTTCCACAAACATTCCCACCTCCTGCTGTTACCCTAATTAGTTGACTGTTTGGGACTTGAGTATCTAGATTGTCACAATCAATATTTAAATCTCCACATATTACAATTGCGGTAACTGCCGGATCTAACAAACTCTTGTCAATCAGATCCACTACCCCATCTAAAAAGGTGGCCACCACTGTTCCAGTCGGCTCTCACTTCAGATTTAAAAAAGAAAATGAACCCAAGCCTGGAAAGATTGTAGTATCCCAGTGTATTTTAACTACTTGAAAAAAGTGGTTCAGCGATTTCCATTTTGAGATTGTAAACCTCTTCCTGATCTGGCTGCTATTAGCAGACCCGCCATGGGTCTACATCTTTGCCCTTTAATTGCCAGAATTAATTAAATGGAGAATCTGTCCCTAACTGGGCATTGCAGAAGCCAAGTCTCCTGCAGGGCTATTAGATCCCAACCAATAAGGGTTGTATTGACTGACCCAATAAATGGGTACGTTGCCTTGAATTGCAAGATTCCAGTTGTAAGATGGCTGTCTCCCTTTCATTAGATAGTTATTTCACAGAAACTTTTCCAGTTAAAGCTCCTGCTAACCAGGACCAATTTTGTTCCGAGTTTGTCACCGGGTCTATATTTTTTGGTGCTTGAACTTTTCTGCCTGCTAAGTCTCCAGCGCAGCAGGTGATCCTTACAGTTGGGCCCACTCTGGTATCCTCCTTTTTTCAAATTATTCACATAGGAGTTTTTTTTCTACTTCAACCAAATCAAACCCCATTGGATGCAATAATGAAGAATACTCCACAATGATGTTCCTAATCAGGTTCGAAAGAATAAGTAGGAAAACCTTCTCCACATGCATAATATTCAAAAATTCCCCCTGGGAAATGTCTTTCGACTGGATCAATTGCAATGGATCTGTTCATTATCACTGTGTCCTTAGATATTATTATTTCGATTGTTCCGTTAATCCCTCTTTGAGACGGATATGTAATGCTTCATTTTCATTTGTTCAATTTAAATAGTGTCTGCGTTGTTCTAAATCTAGAGGATTTAACTGGATTTTCCAATTCCTTTACCACTGCCCACATACTGCACCCATTTTTTTTATCTCTGTAGTTTCTCTAGGGACTGGTGAATTGCCGGCATACTTGAATCTATGTATGTCACTCGCTCATCTCTTTGTGGAGATTGGTATTCCATCTGATCCTCATTTGAGTAAGTTTATATATTCATTAATTCCGGATCTATAGAGTATTCCCTATGTGAGTCTTGGACTTCATTTACATTTTGTATCTCTTTCCCCTTTAGATGTTTCTTTGTATTCATGTGTTTGCCATTGTGCTGATCTTTTCCGTTATTTACCTTAGGTGTATGCTCTGGGGTCGTTAGAGCACAGAGACCTTTTCTCGAGCCCTTATTCAGTGACTTACCTGGTGCTTTCTCATTTTTCGTTTATTTTTAACGGGCACAAGGCTTTCCCATTCTTTTGTCTTGATTTACCTTTTTTTCTGGTTTTGGAAAAGAGGATAAATATTCTGCTCATCTATTCTCTCACAGATTACATTTGCCACCACAGTAACTACGGGGTTTGAGTTGGAATGTAACTCTTCCACACTTGAAATATCACCCAGATCAACTTGATTCATTCTAGAGCCTTCAAACGTCTGCTTGTTTTCCTCCCTCTGCAAACATAACTAAGAGTGGGAGTCTAACCGCTGATTGCGCTCTGTTTGAGGGTTCACCAAAATTGCTGTTTCTTGCGCTAGACGCCCCTGCCCTGGTGCAGCTGCTACTTCAATTATGATCTTGGTGATTGTCTGCGTTCCACCATCGGGCGCCTTATCACAAGCATCCTTCTGTGATTTTAAACCTCAGATATAGCCCTCGGGTGTGGCGCTGCCCCTTGAAGGGACGCACACGCGGCGGAATGACATTGCACGCCGCCGCGTGCAGTATAAATGAAGGGGGCGTTCCCGGCTGCGTTAGTGCGACCGAGAAGCCCGAGCAGTACAAACGTGTCTGTGTTTGTCTGTACGTGCTTGGGGGCTTACGGGCATCGCGAGTGGGGGTCATGGGACACCCACAACAGTGGCGACGAGGTTGGTGGAATGCCTGTGCCCGGCGGTGAAAGTTACGTCTATTTTTCTCCTTGAAGCAGAGATTGCTGAAGTTTTCGTTTCATGCCGTAGGCGGTGCATTTACCACGTGGCAGGCGGCCATCTTGGAATTCAGCCGTGGACACTCACTGAGCTCCGGTTTGCACGGTGAGAGGCATCCAGGCCAAATTTCTGGACAATCTGTTGGCAGGCAGTTATACCTGCACATCCATGCCTGATTTTCATATTTTTGGTGATTTTTGGGCTTCCTACGTCGAGTGAAAGCGAGGGGAAGGGCTGAAATGGCTGGGCCTGCTTAACCCAACATCTCCTTTGCTTAATTTTTGGGAGCATCTGTGCCTGCACATAGCAACACTGCGGCTGAGGATCCATACATCCTTTATCCTCTTCATCATCATTGCAGGCTGCTGCTGGGGACTTCCACGTTCTTCATCCTCTTCATCATCATTGCTAGCTGCTGTGACTGTGCATGAGACTGTGCTGTGGTGGTGGGAGTGAGTTGCGGCCCCCAAAATCCACGCTGGGGGTGCCTGTGCACTCAAGCCCATGAACGGGCCTGGTGATCAAGACGGTGGCCAGCCAGCTATTCAACAGCAGCCCCCTCAGGAAGGTGGGCAGCCAGCAGTTCAACAGCAGCCTCCTCAGGCTCTAGCAGGAGGTCAGGCTCCATTAACTCAGGCGCCACCAGCGGCAGAACCAATTGTTCAGCCACCACCTCCTGTCATGGCCCAAGCACGAGCCCCAGGGGCTCTACAGCCCATTCCCGAGTTCGATGTCTCGGGTCCACCATCCAGTCTGGGGCCCAGATGGAAAAGGTGGGTAGACCGCCTTGACATGTATTTCAAGGCCGCCCAGGTGACGGATGATGACAACATGCTGGCGACCATGCTGTATTCGGCAGGGCCTTCGGTGCAGGAGATCTTCGAGTCGTTACAGACAGCGGATGGCAGCTATGCGGCGGCGAAGACAGCCCTCCAAGCTCATTTTCTGCCCCTCACCAACGCGGACTATGAAAGATTTGTGATGCTGTCTGCAAGACAAAAGGAAGATGAGACTTTGGACACGTTCTATGGCCGCCTCAGGTGCCTGTCGCTGGCATGTGCTTGGGGCGATGCAGAGGACATGATAAGAACAATGCTCATCCAGGCGTGCTCCTCCGGCAAACTAAGACGACAGGTGCTAAGAGAATGGGGCACCATGTTGACTCGCATCCTTGAGCTGGGACGTTGCCATGAGGTGACCGAGGCTCGGGCAGCCAGGATGGATGCTTGATCCCGTCCGGTCAAGACGGAGGAGGTGTGTGCCATGTGGCGAGGTGGAAGAGGCATGAGGAGACCTGGTTGTGGACTCCGTGACAGAGCTGGAAGAGCTGGTGAGTCATGCCAGAAGTGTGGGTATGACCTTCCCCACCCAGCGGAGTGTCCAGCGGCTGGAAGGACATGCGGAAGGTGTGGTCTGCCGGATCATTTTTCCCGGGTGTGCAGGCAGCCCTGCCTGTGATGGTGCCGAGAGGCCCGGTTCGGCCCGGGTTCCTTCACCAGAATCACCCGCCGAACGTAGCCCAGGTGGACTAGGGCGAGGAGGGTGCCAAGGTGGAAGAAGTGGAGGAAGAAGAGGAAGAAAACATCTTCTTTGTCTCCTGTGTGGGGGCCCTCCAAGCAAAGAACAGGTGACAACCGAGGTGTGTGGTGGAGGTCAACAAGTCACCTGCCCCAGTCCTCATGGACATAGGAGCGTTGGTCAATGTGATGGCCCGTGGGCACTACGATGCCATGGACATGCCTCCCAAGCTGGTCACACCAAAGGCCCGCTGGATGGTGCCTTTGTGGCGAAGGTGGAGCATGATGGCTCACAGATCACTGCATGCTTCTATGTGACACCGGTAAGCACGAACACTCTCCTGAGCTGCGCTGTGGTCGAGGCCCTCGGCATAGTCAGTTTTGCTTACTCGGTGTAGCTGGAGGACATTAGCGACCTACTGGACAAGTACTCCGCCTTGTTCAGTGGAATTAGACAGATGTCTGGTGACCAGGTGAGGCTGCACATAGATGAGTCTGTGCAGCCCATTGCCCTGAAACATCGCAGGGTGCCCTTTCATCTTCGTGAGCAGGTGGACAAAGAGCTGGACAATCTTGTGAACCTCGACATCATCGAGAAGGTGGAGGGTCAAACTCCCAGGGTGTCCCCGATTGTCGTGGCAAGGAAGCCTAAGCAACCTGACTCTGTCCGCATCTGTGTCGATATGAGGCTGCCGAACAAAGCCATCAAAAGTGAGAGACATTTTACCCCCACGATTGACGACATCATAGCGGAAGTGCAGGGTGCTTGTTTCTTTTCTAAGCTGGATCTTCGGGCGGGCTACCATCAGGTGGTCCTACATCCTGACTCAAGATACATCACGACGTTCACCACCCACCGGGGACTCTACCACTACAAGAGACTTAGCTTTGGCGTGTTCTCGGCAGCTGAGGTATTTCAGAATATCATCCGGGGTCTGCGAGGGCGTCTTGAACATCAGTGATGTTATCCTGGTGTTCACCAGAACTGAGGTGGACCATCTGCGGAGGCTGGCAAAGACATTCGAGAGACTGCAGTCGCTGGGCCTCACCCTTCACCGGGAGAAATGCGAATTTCTACACCCGTCCATTGAGTTCTTTGGCTTTGTTTTCAAAGAGGGAGGTGTGTCGCCGGATCCTAAGAAGGTCCAGGACATCAAAAAGGCACAGCCACCCGAGTCTGTGTCCGATGTAAGGAGTTTCCTCGGCATGGTTACTTACTGTGGACGGTTCATCCAGAACCTCGCCTCGAGATCTGAACCTCTCAGGGCCCTGACTAAGAAGGAGTCCATCTGGCACTGGGGCATGCTTGAGCAGGCGGCGTTCGAGGACTTTAAGGGCGCACTCGTGGCTGAATACACCATGGCATTCTTCGACTATGCCTTACCATCGGAAGTCATTATGGACGCCAGCCCATTTGGCCTGGGGGCCGTACTGACACAAATAGATCGGGATGGGGGTGTCCGCCCGGTGGCCTACGCCAGTAAGGTGCTGTCCGAGACCGAGCAGCGGTACTCACAAATTGAGCGTGAGGCTCTGGCGGTGCTCTTTGGCTGCAGACATTTCAGGCTCTATGTCCTGGGACGCCCGGTGGCGGTCATGACAGACCACAAGCCCCTGCTTCCCATCCTAGCAGGGTAGTCATCCAAACCACCGGCGAGGATCGAGCGATGGATGCTCGCCCTCCTGGAGTATGGGGTTACTCTGGTGTATCGGCCGGGGCGAATAATGCGGCAGACTACCTATCCAGACACCCGGGTGTACATGGGAGGAAAGATCATGACACATGTGCTGAAGAAGCTGATGATCATGTCCGCATGGTGGTGGAGGCGGCCACGCCTAATGCAATGCCCCTCGAGGAACTGGAGGCAGCGGCTGCAGGAGACGAGTGTTTCCAGATTCTAAGACACTCAATGCAGCAGGGTTCCTGGAAGTCGGTGCTGGAATCCCTGGCCGGATGTACTCAGGAGGCCAAGATGGGGCTAGAGCACCTGTGGAAGGTCCGGGAGGAACTATCATTCTTGACATCCAGCCTGCTGCTCAGAGGTGACCGGATAGTCGTCCCCCAGTCCAAGGTGAAAGAAGTGGTCACCCTTGCTCACCATGGACATCAGGGCTCTGCAAAGACCAAAGCGCGGCTAAGGCTAAACGTGTGTTTCCATGAATTAGAGTGGAAAGTGGACAACTTCCTAGCGGCCTGTGTCTGGTGTCAGGCGGCGTCTCCCCTGCAGAGAGAATCAGCCATAGAGGCGATGCCTCGGGGGATGCGACCCTGGGAGGTGGTACACGCAGACTTTGGATCTACAACGCTGGGTACTCACTTCCTGGTGATTGTTGAAGAATACTCGAGATACCCAGAGGTTCAGTTTGTGGACTCTGTGGCCTTCGAGCATGTGCTGGTGGCCGTGGAGAAGGTGTTTGCGGCCCATGGGTTTCCCCACACCTTGTGCTCCGACAATGGGACGCCATTCCAGAGCGAGCAGTTCTCGGAACTGATGGAGAGCTGCGGGGTGCAACACAGGAACATCACCCGCCTGTGGCCAAGGGCAAATGGCGAGGCCGAGAGGCTGATGAGGACACTCAACAAGACCTTCAGAATTGCCCAAGGCCAGGGACAGTGCCTGCAGAGGGCCCTCTATCAGTTCTTGCGGGTGTACCGCACCACCCCGCACGCCTCCACGGGGGTGGCCCCGGCTGAAGCGCTGTTTAAGCGGTGCCCCCGGGGTCTGCTGCCCAAAGTGGGGGAGAAGGAGCCTGGGGTGATTGACGATCAACAGGTGGAACTGGACCGGCGATTGAAAATTGAGCAGGAGAACACGAGAAAAGGGCTTCGCCCACAGCGACTGGAGCCGGGCGACGAAGTACTCACCAGGAACAGACACCCCCATGGAAAGATCTCCCTCCCCTACGAACCGGAGCCGTTGGACGTTGTGGCTGTCAAGGGGTCTATGGTGACAGCCTTGGAAGGGAGGTTGGCTGTCACCCACAATGTGAGCTTCTTTAAGAAGCTAGGGGATCCGAGAACTGAGCCGCCCCTTGAACCGGACTTCATGGTGGTGCCTGATGATGGAGGAGGCCAACCCTACATACCCGTGTCCCCCACCCGGGGAGTGCCAGCGGATGGACTACCCATGCCGGAGGTAAGCGGGAGCTACCCCCAGAGGGCTGGGGGAGGGAAACCTGCTTACCTCAACGATTACGTGTTGGGACACATGTCTGATCGACCCGAGGCCCTGGAGTGTTGAGTTAAGGGGATCCGGGTGAATGTCACTAACGGGGTATGTGGGGAACTGTTTTGAAGTGGTGTGTTATTATCGTTATTTGGTTTATGGTAGTTAGTATTAAAGCATTTATTGTTTGTCCTCCGAAAAAGGAGGAGTGTGGCGCTGCCCCTTGAAAGGACGCGTACGCGGCAGCGTTACGTTGCACGCTACCACATGCAGTATAAATAAAGGTGGCATTCTCAGCCACGTTAGAGCGACCGGGAAGCCCGAGCAGTACGGACGTGTCTGTGTGTGTCTGTACGTGCGTGGGGGTTTACGGGCATCGCGAGTGGGGGTCATGGGACACCCACAACATCGATATACATTATTTTGGTATTTAATGTTGTTAATATGGCTAGTTGATCATTAATTTTTCAATTTAGTCAGTCATAGAGTTTGATCAAGGTTAACATCAACATCTGGAGTGAAGGGGTAGAGATTAAGGCTTGCTCCTGTGGATGGAAACAACGGTTTGTTTGTCGATGTTCCGGAGAGGATTGTTCTGTTGATGTTCAGGATTCAGTAATGTCCTCCTTATCGGTATTCGTATATAGGACTGGAGAAGCGGACAAGGAGAGCCTCTTGTCATTTATTAGTCCTCGGTTTATAGTACATGCGTTATGGACCTGGACTCTACTAACATTAGTATACTCATTCCTTTCTGTAACCTTCACATGTTGAAATGAATTCTGTTAATCTCCTCCTCTTACACAGTTTAACCCGCTTTCGCTGCCCAGCCTTGTTTTGTGGTGCTCGTTGTTTGGGCTTAGTCGCTTAGCGCACGAGTACAAGACAGACTTTTTATTCACCAGTCTCATCTGGCTTTCTTGCGTCAGTGGTAGTGCCATCAGCGTATCATCAGATGGAGGCGCATTTAAGGTTTTATCATGATTTTCCGTTGTAGATTTTGAGAAATGAGCAGTAATTTTGGAAGGCATGCTTTTACAAGAAAATTATTTTTCTGCGTGGCTTTCTCCTTGAACAGGCATTAAGGAAACTTGCAAACCTGTTTTAAAAAAAAGACCCACTTTCTCCCCAATGCAAGAGGCCTGTTATCAATTCAGTGTTTTCTCAGGCTATCGGGCCGGGGGATGGATTTGGGCACTCACAATCCCCCTCCATAGCTTCACTCAGGGCCCCGCGCAGTTCAATTAATGTGTCATTACTTTCACTTATTGTCCCTTTACTTGTTAGTTTTGGCGGCATAGTATTGAATGAGAATTCCCACAATAAGGAGTAGTCGGGCAGTGGGAAAGCCGATATCTCAGTTCAGAAATGGTGAAGATAATATTAAAATTGTTCACTCACCAATTCCGCCGCTTGTTTTGCCCCCTCTCACCGCTAACTGGCAGTACCTGCGATTGAACTCAGCTCGAAATCTGCTACATTTCACGCTGAGCTCGAGTATATGTAGGCTCCTCCTGCAGTGCTCACCAATACAACTTCAAGGGAGAGCAGACTCCTGCCAGTAACTGCGATTGAACTCAGCTCAAACCCTGCTACGCTGCGCAACAATCTTGAGTATGTGTAGGCTCCTGTTGCAGCGGTCACCATTACAGTTGCCCCTATTTTGCTAATTACTCTGCTATCTCTCCACAATGTGTTACACACCTAAAATGCATTCGCTGAAGCTGCTCCTCCTACTCAGCTCTTCCTACGCTTTCTCAGTCTTGCTACAACTTCCTCTTTTCTTATACCTATTATAAAACTCTTGTCTCGAAACTCCCACCAATCCATCTCTCTTGCACCTCCTACTTCCAGCAAAGAAAGCTGATGAGCAAACAACACCTCACGTAACTCCTATAACCTATACACCTTTCCTCCCTTGCTCAGAAACTCCACTTTTCTACTGTTCCTTACTGCATCAACTAAAGATTGCCCTTAGGAAAGCTCACTCTGTATGCAACAAAACTTCTTTTATCACTGACAACTTTCCTGCCAGCTTCTCCCCTAGATCGCCTTGCTATTACTGAAACATGGACTTCGTCATCTAACCATGACCCCCTTGCCCTACACAACTCCTAACTATCCTTCATTCACTCTCCTTGTGTGACTTGCAAAGGTGGAAGTGTCTGACACCTGCCCTCTTCCTACCTTATCGCCTCACAAATCTCCAATGCCACATTCTCTCCTGCCTCCTTTGAATTCCCCATCTCTACTATTGCTCCGCCCTACTCAGTTCACATCACCTCCATCTATCACCCTCCTGTTCCAACTGGACCATTATTTGATGAACTTGGGCAACTCCTTGATTCTCTTTCCACTAAACATCATTCTCTTTTCTTTCCTATCCAAGCACTCCCCAGAAATCAGAACTTCAGTCTTAGTGACCATGGTCTCCACTCTACGCATAACCTACAAACCCACACCAAGGATAACACTTTGGATCTTTTATTCATGTCATCCTCTCTCTCAGCCACTTATACTACTGTCATACCATCCCAATCTGATCACTCATTGTTTCCACCACATGTCGTCTGACCTCTGCTCACCCCTTGCTTAACCTATTAAGAAAAGAACATTTACACTTTCTGCAATACCTCCCCTTCTCACTGACCTTCAGTTCTCACTCTCCTCCTTCACACCTGATGCCTTTCCACTATCACTGCCTTCTCCAGCTTCCAATCCCTACTATAAGAAACAGTCTCCTCTCACTTCCCATTGCTAACGTTTACCTCTAAGTCTCAAAGCCCTCAACCATGGGTTAGCCCATGCATACGCTGTCTCCACACAGACAGGCATCGGCTGCTGCGTAAATGGAGGCATACACACAGCTCTACCTCTCTGCCCTAAGCTGTCTCAGGTCCTCTCTGGAGAGAAAAGGGAAGTATACCTCACCCTCATCGACTCTTATCCAAACATCCTCATTGGATATGAGGCACTCTAAGCTCAGTCCTCACTCCTCCTATTTATTTATTTATTTATTTATATCCTACCAAACAAGCCCATGGGAATCCGGGCGCTCAAAGCAAACAAACAAATATACTAAAAGTCATTAAAAAAAAACACAAAACTCTTCTTCAAGAACTAGATATATGCCCTGATTATAAGTTTGCCGGTATCCTGCCGGTGCTACCGATGGGATGCCGTCAAACTGCGCTTACCGTCTTCACCGCCCGATATCCCTGTATCACAGGGATATTATGGGTGGTAGAGTGCCTTTAAGTTCCCATTCTCATAGACTCCTACAGGACTCCATGGGGATTGGATTTCCTGAATCACTGGTACCCTTAGTAGTGGTGCTGGTGATTCAAGCATGTGTTTGCCGCCGGTAGGGGCCGTAACTCTCGCCAGGTCAAGCCTGCTGGGAAATCCGTGGGCCCCACTGGCAAACTTGAAGTGTGCCGGTCCGGAAAAAATGCCAGAGTTGGAATTACAAGCATTTTTTCCAGACGGCACACTAATAATGAGGCCCATAATGTTTAGGAACCATTTAAATGAAGTCAGTATGGTGATATTTCGGAGATCCAATGGTAATTAATACCAAAGTTTTGGGGCTGCAGTGGAAAAGGCGGACTTTCCCACCAAAGCCAATTTTGACCTGGGGACCTGCAACAAGTTCCTGGCATTGGATCTCAAATTTCTCCTAATAGGAGCATGAGAAATCCTTTCTGAGAGATATATCAGTCCAATATCTGAAAGACTGAACACCAATGTGAGGATTCTGAAAGAGACTCTGGCTTCAACTGATAGCCACTGGAGTGCACGTCTCGCATTGGAGATATGTTCTTTTCTGCCTATATTTTCCACTCTACGTACAGTGCTATTATGGATCACTTGTAATTAAGACAGGTCCCCTTTGTTGATTCCAAACAATGAGCTTCTCCAGTAATCTAACTTCACCCCAATGATTGTTTGCGCTAATGTTGCACAAATTTTTTTCAACAAAAAGGCTGAATCTGAGATAAGAGTTTAATATAATAGGATGACATAGTTACGATATTATTAACCTGAGCATTCAGATTTAATTCAGTGTCCATATAAACACCTAGGGTCTTCACTGTATCTTGTGTTACCATCATACAATCAGCAAAGTTTATGATTTCATATTATGGGCCTAATTTATTTCGCCTCTTAGCTGTACCCATCAACATGATCTCGCTTTTTGAATCGTTAAGAGCTAGGCCATTCAAAACCATCCATAATTAAATGTGTTCATAGACCTCATTAATGACACTTGAGTCTTATATGTTATCCCCATTTATGGGTATCAGCCATTGGGTGTCGTCAGCGTAGTTGATATACGCAACATCCAAATTGTCTAGCAGATAAAATAGGGGTTTTGTAAATATAATATACAACACAGTTTGAAAGACATGAGCCCTGCTGAACCCACAGGGGTTTTTAACGGGCTCTGCAACTTTATCAACACTGAATACTCTAGATGAGCAATCTTCTAGAAAATATGTTACCCATATTGCAGCTTCATAAGAGAAATCAGCAGTGTGGTGTAATCTGTCAACTAGGATATCATGGAAGACCAAGTCGAACAGAGCTGAGAGGTCTAATGGCATCAGGAGGCCAATGCAACCCTGATCCATTAGATACATAATGTTCTTTTTTAGGTGCAGCAGAGCTGTTTCTGTACTATGAGCCTCTCTGAATTCTGATTGCCACTTTCCAAAAATATTATGCATATTCAGATATTTCTGCACTTAGATATACAAAGCTCGGTGTATGATTTTCAGTACGAATGGGACGTGTTAACCATACATAAATTGTAGGTATATTATAGTCCAGTGAGGCTTTTTTCAGTAGAGGCATGATCCAAGCCTGCTTTAATATTTCTAGCAATTGTCCTTCTCAGAAAGATCTATTAACACATTTTGGGATCAAGGGGACAAGTTCTGGAGCACACTCCTTCACCAATGTGGCAGGATAATTGTCGCCTCCACACATCGTGGGCTTAAGTTGGGCAATTATCTCTGCAACTTCCTTTTCTGTCTTTTCCTTAAACACAAAATGCTCTTCCTTATCTTTTAATGATATAGGCGGGACGTTGCACACTCTTTGTTTTATTTCAGTTAGTTCTTGAAGGTTTGTCTTCTCAGGTTTTATTCTAATGTTCTTCCAGATGTTCATGATTTGATCAATTATTGGCCTCATTACAAGTTGGCCAGTGCGGAATTAACGTGCTGGTATTAACGTTTACCAGCACATTTCTGCACGGGCCAACTACAAGTTTACCAGTGAGGTGCCTGACTTACCTCCATCTAAGAGCACAAGGTAAGACAGGCACCTGACCATCACAAATCACTGGTGTTACCGGCAAACTCCCCCATGGAGTCCAATGGGACCACATGGAATGTGGATTTACATCCGAGTGTCAGTATCAGTATGGCAGGTTGCCAGTATCCCGGCGGATTTACCACCAGGATACCAGCAAACTTGTAATGAAGCCCATTGCCTTTTCAATAGATGTGCACCATTGTTCATGTTTAATTAGTTTAATTTCATGAGGAGTGGGATTTTCCATTTCCTTTAAAATTGTTAAAAGTTTGTTTGTATCAGACCGTTCATTTCCCATACCAATTTCGTACTCCCATTTTTTAGCGATGTATACCAACTTTTGCAATGACTATTTAATGGTACATTGTGCATTTTTAATAGGACAATTTGATTAGCCACTTTAGTCAGTGAAACATTGTGGCTCAAGCATCTGATGTTCCAAAGGAATGTCGTTTTTTTTAAAAATGGGAGACATAAATGGAGCCATGGCTTCTGATCTTATTAGCCAAAGATTTCCTAAACCTATAACTACCAGCTCTGCTCTCACAGCTAATGACCTAGCTGAATACCGCAAAGATTTCAAAAAATTTTAGACGCTCTCCTGACTTTCTTCACACTGCACTTAGCCTATTCTATCATCATCCTCTGCCTCTATCACAGCTTTAGTCACACTAATACTGAAAATGTCCTATCACTACTGATGAAAGCTATCCCCTCTTGTGCCCCACCTGACCCTCTTGCTCCTCAGCTAGTCAAGCCTATTGCCCCTTTAGTGGCCTATCACCTCTAGGAACTCTTCAATCTGTCCTTCGACTCTGCTTGCTTTCTCTCTTTTTTCAAAGCAGCCAGGGTCATCCCTCCCCTAAAAAAGCAAGAGGCTGACCCGAAACTGCTGGCGAATTACACCATGTGTCTCTCATTCTGCACTACTTTAACATGTTAGAAAGGGTTGTGTTAAACCGTTTTACCAATTTCTTAAACATCCACAACCTTTGAAACCCCCTACGAGCAGGTTTCCGCTCCTGTCACTCCACTGGAAACTGCTCCAAGGAATGTCTCCAACTGCATTGCCTCTCCTAAGTGCTCCATACTATACTCTATCCTAATTCTCCTTCATCTGTCTGCTGCCTTAGAAACTGTTGATTACTCTGATCTCCTTACTACTCTCCCTCTTTATGGAATTCACAGTCAAGCCTTTAATCTGATTGAATCTTACCTAGCACCTCACCAATTCTATGCCTCATTAAAGAACAACACCTCTCAACTCACTGCTCTAACTGCTGGTGTTTCAGAAGGCTTTGTCTCGAGTCCTCTCTCTTTAGACTCTACACCTCTGCTCTTCGGCACTAATCTCCTTCGTTCAGTTCTCATACCAATTCTTTGTGGACGACACCAAAATCTTTTTCTCTTTTCCTGAACTATCCTCCAATCTATCTATCAACATTTCCAACTGTCTCTCTGCCTTTAAATATTGGATGGCTTTCCACTCTCTGATGTAAAACTCTTCTAAAACAGAGATGATGCTCTCTCTCATCTTTGCCCCTGCCTATCCAGTTCTCATTTGACACTCTCCTCTATTCCACTTGTTAGAAACCACAGCACCATATATGACTCTTCTCACACCTTCGCTACTTTCAGTCCTAAAACTTCAATTGTGGCTCCCCTCAGCCTCCTAAATATTAGAAAAATCAGGCACCTCATTCCTTTCAACACCACCAAGCATCTCTTAACCACTATTTTCTTATTTAAACTGGACAACTATCCCAGCATAATCTTTGGTCTCCCCAACTATGCTTTCTGTCCTCTCGACAAGATCATTAACTTCACTACCAGGACTCTCTTTGAACTCCCTCACTTCACACCTACTTCCTCTTACTGTCACCAGACCGGATGGCTGATGATGCAAAAGAGAGCCAGCTTTACATTTCTTCTCCTGACTCACAAATCTATTGACGATAAGGCACTAAAATATCTATCCTCCTCTATAAGCCTTCTTGTAATCTCTGCTATGCCTCCTTGACTACCCTTGTGGCACCTCACCCTTCCTTCTTGTTTCTTTATTTGTTTGTTTATTATTTATACAGCATGCCACACCCTGAGGTATCTGGGCGCTTTAGTCAAGACAGTTTAGTATACATACATAGACACATATAGATAGGTAGTGATACAGAATACAGATTGCAAAGTACGACATGGTAAAGAGCACTAAATCAGGCAAATAGCAGTCAAAAGTGACAATTACTAGCATAAAATAAGTATACATATAAACATTAGTCAGCGGGAGGGCTAGACATAATGGTAGGGCCAGTGGAATCTAGATTATAGACTTAAACAGTGCGTGCAGTGTCCATGGAGAAGAGACATTTTTTGGTTTTGGTCCTGAAACTCTGGAGGTTCTGGTCAGTGCGAAGGTTCAGTGGGAGAGCATTCCAGGCCGGGGCTGCTTGTACCGGGAAGTTAGTACCTCCATGCTTTTTAGGTTGTAGCGAGGCGAAATAATGCAGTGGGAATTGGCTGATCTCAGGGGTCTGGAAGAGGTTATAGGGACAATTCTGTCAATCAAGTATTTCAGGGCAGCATTCTGAAGACATTTGTGGGAGATGGAGACAAATTTAAAGAAGATTCTGTCCTGGATAGAGAGCCATTTGTGTCTTCTTCTTGTTTCCGATATGTGTTCTTTTCTTGGGATGCTCAAGGCGGTTCTTAGTGCATTATTTTGCAGGGTTTGGAGTTTAGTACTTGTTTGTTGACTCCTGCATAGAGGGTGCTACAATAATCAAGTTTGGACAAGATTAATGCTCATGCCAGGATCATACAGCTGTTAGTAGAGAGATCGTTTTAACATGCATGAATAAGTTTGCAGGTATAGGCGGTAGCTGACGCTGTGGTGCTAGCTTGTTTCTTGAGGTTCAGGGCGGAATCAAGGTGGAATCCTAGGGTTTTAGTTTCCTTCGCTGTAGTAATCAGGTTGCCGTCTATATTGAACAAGGTGTATTTACGGTTGAGTTTTTTGAGGTAGATAGAGGCACCTAATATAAGAATTTCAGTCTTGTCGTCATTCAGGCACACGCTATGGGTGGCCATCCATGCCTGAATGACAAGGTAAATTTTATTTAGTCGGTCGTTGTCAGCGTCGTAGTTGCCAGAAAGTGGGATTAGTATCTGGGTGTCATCTACATAGTTGGTGTAGATGACACCCAGACGGTCCTTGATGTCGAATAGGGGTTTAGTAAACATGTTATAAAGTGTAGGGGAGACACAGGAGCCTTGAGACACCCCACTGGTGATGGGGATGAGGTCAGCTACATCTGAAGGAAAGAATACTCTCATCATTCTGTAATTTAAGAAGGACTTAATCCAAGTTGTGGCCTCTGGGGAGAAGTTTGCTGCAGATGATAGGTGTTCACAAAGTATATTGTGGTCAACCAGATCAAAGGCAGCGGACAGGTCTAGTAGTAGAAGTAGTGCACATTGTCTGTTGTCTTTTATTAAGTCTATTTGTGTTTTTAAATCTAGAAGGGCTGTGGGTATAAATCCGGATTGTCTAAGCCCTAAGAGGTTGTTGGTCTCTAGGTAGGACTGAATTTGGAGGTAGGCTGCTTTATCGATGATTTTGAGAAGGAAGTGGACTGTAGTTATTGGCCTATAGTTGGTTGGGATGGTAGGGTCAAGTGAGCCTTTTTTGAGCAGGGGAAGTACCCATGCGTCTTTTAGATTAGTAGGTACCTGACATGATTTGAACGAGGCATTTATTAACTTAGTGATAAAAGGGGTGCAAACCTTCACTGCATCTTTTATGATTTGCGCAGGGCAAATGTCATCTTGGCATCGTGAGGGTTTCAAAGAGTTAATGAATATTGCGACCTCTGTTGTGGTGACTTGAGCAAATTTGAATGCCGGTAAAGTATTCTTAAGGATATAATTTTCTGAGTTCTGAGCTGTATCAAAGCCATTGATATTAAGTCTCTTGGAGGTGATTTTCTTTTGGAGGGTCGTCTTTTTATTGGCCAGGGCATTTTGGATGCCACTGCACCAAGCTTTGTCTTTAGGGTGAGAGTTGTCTGGGGCTATAGGTGATTTTAATTCCCTTAGGATTCCGAATAGTTCCTTAATGCTGGAACTGGCATTTTGGATTCTGTCGTTGTATGTTTCCTGTTTAGTTTTGATGATCTCTGCTTTGTAGCATGCAGTAATTTCTGTGACTATATTTTTGTTCTCCTTGGTAGGTAAGATTTTCCAGGTGGTCTCGCATTTCCTTTTTTCGGCCCTCAGGGCTTTCAATTGTGGTGTGTACCAGGTATTAAGGTGATCTTTAGGTTTACTCTTGCATAATTTCAAAGGAGCAATAGCGTCAAAGGCCGTTGTCATGGTGTTGTTGAAGAGATCTATTAGTTCCTCTGGATTTTCATAGTTATTGGCGTTGAGTATTGGGGTCAGCAGGAGGGCTAATTTTTCAGCTGTGATGTTGCGCTTGTTTCTGATAAGAAGAGGAGGTGCAATAGGCTTAATTTATGGGGCTGGACGGTTGGCATTAATAGTAAAAGCGATGAAGGAGTGG
Organism: Ambystoma mexicanum; assembly: GCF_040938575.1. Lineage (NCBI taxonomy): Eukaryota > Metazoa > Chordata > Amphibia > Caudata > Ambystomatidae > Ambystoma > Ambystoma mexicanum. The sequence goes on along the minus strand of NC_090928.1, from coordinate 1,032,280,045 downwards.
TCAGTCCAGGATTGTGGTTTGATGGCACTGATTACAGTGCAAAAACAAAGAGGTGATGGCTGGAAGGTTTAGAATTAATCTTAACCACTGGCAATGCTCTGGGCACCCTCCAGACCACCGTTCTTCGCCTGCCAAGCCATTACAGAAGGGAAAAACCATATGCAAATCAGGCTTAGCCCCACCCCAAAAGGGGCAGTCCAGCCCGAACTGCTAGGCCACATCCCTTCTGCACGAGACCACAAGCATCCCCAAACATGTTTCGCCCTTGTTGGGGCTCATCAGTGAGGAGTAGCTTGGGTCTCTAGGCCCAGCAGGCACGGGACCCACGTCTGGGCATACCCGTCCCACTCGGGGTGACATAGCAAAAACAAAGAGGTGATGGCTGGAAGGTTTAGAATTAATCTTAACCACTGGCAATGCTCTGGGCACCCTCCAGACCACCGTACTTCGCCTGCCAAGCCATTACAGAAGGGAAAAACCATATGCAAATCAGGCTTGGCCCCACCCCAAAAGGGGCAGTCCAGCCCGAACTGCTAGGCCACATCCCTTCTGCACGAGACCACAAGCATCCCCAAACATGTTTCGCCCTTGTTGGGGCTCATCAGTGAGGAGCAGTGGGGCAGTTATAGTCTGCCAGCCAGTCCAGTGTTCGTCCTTTCATGTGGGTGGGTTAGTTGATTCTCTGTGTAAAGTTCAGCTCATTTAGAGATTCTTCCAAGGATTTAGCAGCCTGGTCGTCCGGTCAGCTAGGCCTAGGTTAAAGTCACCAAGTATTAAAATTTGTGACATTGGTTTGGTGTTATCTGAAAGCAATGAGATAATGTCCTCCTCAAAGTCACCTAGTGGGCCAGGAGGCCGGTATATGAGATGGGCAGTAAGTGTGCTGGAGTGGGAGGTAGTTATTTTGACTGTTATCAGTTCACATGATTTGGGTGAGAAGGTGGTTGCTGGTCTGAGTGCTAAATTGGTGTGGGCTATGATGGCAACCCCTCCGCCCTTATGATTTTCTCTGTCTACTTGTGTGATGGTATAGGAGTCAGGGATAGCTAGCATGCGAGAGGGCCCTGCTGCTGCATGCAACCACGTCTCTGAAACTGCTAGGAAGTCAAGATCATTGTCTTTAATTAGATCAGCTATGTCAGTTGTATGTGCAACTATTGGTCTTGCGTTAATAAGTGCACATTTGATGAGTGCAGGCTTTGTCTGAGCTGGAAGGTGCGGAAGTTTAGGTTGGGATGGGGAAGTCGGTTGTTTGTCTTGCTTTAGTTTCCGTTTCTTAGGTGGGGTTCCAGGGATAGAAAGGCATGGTGAGCTCTATATGGAGCTTTGGCTGATGTTAGATGATTTCTCCTGATAAGTGTTAACTAGAGGTGATGAAATGGTGAACCTAGAGGCGAGTCTTTAATTTCTATGGATGCCACGGCATGGTTGATTTGGAGTCGGCTTAGTTGTGAACCGCTCGATCCATTGCAATGGGGAGAGCGTGGAAAGACTGTCAAGGCTGTTTAGTTTTGTTTGGCTGTTTTCCCGAGTTTGAATTAGTTTGGGTAGGAATGGTGTGGGTTTTATAGAGTCCGATAGCAAGTCTATTTGTAATGGGATGAGGAAGGGTGTCATTTTGGGCATATGGTAGTGGGAGGGCAGGCGCCACTGCTGTTGTCCCAATAAGGGGAGACTCAGTAGTGCGTCCAAGACTAGCTTTAGGAGCATCAAAGTGGTATTCCTCTAATGTAAGTTGTGGTTGCCAGAAGATATCACGGGAGGGAGGCAGGCCTGACAATGATGGTTGAGCATGGGGCCAGTTTTCTAAACAAGAGTAATGGCGGCAGTGGTCAAACAGAGTAAAGTCATCCTGTTCAGAGGATCCGTGGCGCAAACATATGTTTAAAGCTAGTAAAGGCAGTTGATCACGCTATTCGGCTAGAGTTGGGTAGGTAGGCTAGTCTAACATTAATTGGTATCACAGAGGGCAGGCTAGTCTAGCAAGTATATATGTTCAGCTAGTCAGATCATATGTCACAGAAAAATATCAGATGTCACAGAGAAATATATTGTTTTGGCTGCTTCTATTTCTTGCTCCACTTGCATGGAATTCTCTTATCACTGACATCCAAGAAACAGTCCACACCAATTTGTTAAATGCCAAATGTAAAGCCTACCTCATTGGGGTTATCCTTTTAAACTACCTATCATCTGTTTCAAGCTACAATGTTCCTCTCACCTCTAACCTGCCTCTGTCCCTAACTGTCTCTGCCTCACTCTAAAACTTGGCATTTTTCTGACCCCTCTGCTCCCACTACACACCCTAGTTCTGTGGACCCCCACTTACTGGTGGTGCTCTGACCTCCCTCAAGTCTTCTCTCTGCATGAAAACAAGGCATGTTTTTCTACCAAAACATGATGAGGCTAGGCCCTCTTGTACAGCTCTAACCACAGCATCAACGACTCCCCCTCTTCTAGGAAACGTTAACATCTATACTTCTGCTGTTTAAACAGGTCACAATTAATTTAGCCAAATTCCAGTAGTCCTCCTCACTTCTTACTTTGCAATGACTCGAATATCTCAAGTGCCACCTCTCCTCACTTTCCGCAATGAAATTACCCTACTCATTTGGATCTTCACTTGGGTCCCATTTCTGCTCTAAACATTGTTTTTGTGCGTCTATATGACAACATAAACTCTAAATTAAAAGAGCAACAAATAATGCTATCCTCAATTAACTAACCAGCCATCTTAAGCTTCCCAGTACACTCTCCTGCTAGGAAACTTAATCACTGTTATAATTCACTTGGCAAAAGCATATTGTGCCCTTTTCCAAGGTTTCTCTGTATTTTACTCTTGTATACAGGTTTCCATTTCTCAACAATACATCTCTTTCATTATCATTCAATGGTACGACGTCCTTTCGTCGTGGGATGTTTTTTCGTGGGTTTTTTTACCGCAATTTTTATTTCGAAAAAAAGCCATCACATTTTTTAGAAAATGGGGGGTTGCCCATCCCCCCACCCACCCCTGAAAAAAAAAATCGCAGTAAAAAACCCTGCGAAAAAACATCCCGCGATGAAATGACATGGAACCCATTCAATATCTGGTAATGCTTGCTTATCAATTGGCAAGGCTTGTTTGCCTCTTGACAATATTCTTCACAAACCTGACTCTTGGCAATGCTTATTTGCCCCTTCACAATGTTCATCACAAATCTGACTCTTGGCAATGCTCGTTTACCATCCAATAATGTTCATCAATATTGTTCAGCTTGCTCTGTACACTTGACACGCCCTGGGGGTCCCATTGCCTTCGGGCAGACTCCCCAGTTTCTATTCGCGTGTCTGTTGGTTTCAGTGTGGTGCTCGAAAACATCCTTTGGGTCACCCTGCTCTGTGCCACCTTTTCGGATTTAAAATTTTTATTTTCATAGTAACAAACAAGAACAAAATGAACAGTATTCCAAGAAATATGCACATACTAACCAAATGAAAGCAAAGTAATCAATTTGTCATAACCAATCCAAAACATCATATAAATATTAAAAAAGAGAACAAGAAGGAAGAAAGGAAAAAAGAAAAAAAAAGAAAAGGAAAAAAAGAAAAAGAGCGCAAATGTAGGAGAGAGGGACCAAGAATTTCAATTGCAAGATATTAAACATCAGACAAAGGGGTATTACAAAACCATCACACAAACCATACGTATCATACAGAGCATAAGCATACAAAGATATGCATATAATACACTAGAGCAAAGTTCAGAATTATCCATAGGCATCAAGAAAGCAGCTCCAAATGTCCCAAAATGTGTCAATGTCACCAGTGAGTTTGTAAATGGCTCTTTCATATGTTGAAATAGTAAGAAGCTCCTCCACCCAGTCAACAATGTTAAATGAATTACTTGATATCCAGGACCTCAATATGAATTTTTTAGCAACTATGAGGCACGTAGCAACCAAACTTTCTTACTAAAGTCAATGTCCTCCAGCGAAAAGTCATCACCCAAAACCAGTAAGGAGGCATTCATGGGGATCGTGATGTCCAAGACCAGACTCAACCTCTCACGAACCTTGTCCCAGAACTGCATCGTTTTGGGACAGGACCAAATCAAGTGACTCAGAGATCCTCTCGAACATTTACACTTCCAGCAAAGATTGTTGTCTAAAGGTTGCCTCCTGAATAGTTTCTCCGGCATCCAATAGGCCCTAAACAACAACTTCGTTTGAGAAGCTCTGAGGGACCAATCCAAACTCACCAGACGAGTGTTTTCACAGCACCTCCGCCAACATCTGAAGGTCACATCTTCCCCCAGTTCCTCCGCCCAAATCGCAGGCAATCTCGGATCACCTTTTCGAGTAGCTTTAATGATTCCATACATGGTAGAAGCAGGATGTGATGCACTCAAGCATACAGATAGAGCTGCCCAGGCAGTACTCCGAACAGTCAATTGTGGCACCTCAACACAAGCTGAAATAATAATCTTCAGTTTCCTATATTCAGCAAATGAACAATCTACCATGTCATACATCTGGCCAAGCTGAGTGTACGTCAACCAGTCGTCCCCCTCAAACAAATCCCCAATGTATCTGATGCCAGCCACAAACCATTCCGCCCAAAACAGAGTTTTACCCTGATATTTCAAGGCTGGATTATTCCATATGGAGGCATCCAGGTGCAAATAGGGATCAGCACTCACACGGATCGAGAGCTCACACCAGCAGTCTTGCAAGAATGAAGTAAGAGCGCTGATTTTTTTAGATTTATTCTTCTGAGTAGTCAGCAGTGCTTTCGGATCCAATTGGGAAACAGCACTACATTCCCAGGATAAGAGGGCAGAATGTTCAGACTGTACAACTTCAGAGTCAAGAATTCTGCACAAATGTCGAGTGGAAAATGACAAATGGTAGTCTGAGAAATTAGGCAAGTTCATGCCACCCAATTTTAATGGGAGTTGAAGTTTCCAAATTGTGAGCCTCGGAGGTTTCCCATTCCAAATAATGTTCTGCATAATCATATTGACCTCTCTAAAAATGCTTCCAGGTATCTTAATGAGGAGCATTCTTAAGAAATAATGTATCCGAGGTGTCAGGTTCATTTTCAAACAGTTGATCCTGCCCCAGGTTGACAACTTCAAAGGACTCCACCTTACCAAATCTGATTTAAGATTCGGAAGGATCCAAGCAAAGTTAATGGCTGGTAACTTCACTACATCCGCTCCAATCCATATCCCAAGATACTTCAACTTTTCAGCACACTACCTGAATTGAAATTGAACACATGTATGTCATTGACACAACCCATTGACAGGTAGGATCTCGGATTTACTCCAATTAATCTTATATCCTGATACCAAGGAAAAGGATTGAATATTTCGCATCAAATAAGAAATACCAACAGCTGGGTCTTGAAGGGCAATCAGCAAATCATCAGCATTAAACCATACCAAGTTATTCGAACCATTTCCAATTATAGGTAGAAGATGTACGTCTGCCCGCAAGCTCACTGCAAGTGGTTCCATAGATAAAATAAATAGGAGAGGTGAAAGAGGGCAACCCTGCCTTGTACCACGATGAAGCTCAAATGGATCTGAGATAAGTCCATTCATCAGCACACTTGCAGAAGGATTGTTGTACAACAGTTTAACCCAACGCTGGAAATCGTGCCCAAAGTTCATTCTCCCCAAACATGCAAACAAAAAGTTCCATTCAACACGATCAAATGCCTTTTCAGCATCTAGGGAAATAACCACACTGGCAACTGGTTGACTATGCCCCTTCTCAATTGTCAATAGCAGGCGTCACATGTTGTCCGCCACAGCCCTGCCAGAGACAAAAACTACTTGGTTTTCATGTACCAGAGTTGAAATGACCCTACCCAGGCGAACAGCCAGGATTTTGGCCAATATTTTGCAATCACAGTTTATCAAACTGATCGGCCGATAATTCTCGCACCTTGTATCAGACCTGTCCTTCTTTCTCATCACTGTAATCAATGCATGTCTCATTGTATCCAGCAGTGAACCAGACTCAAAGGCACTATTAAAAACATCACACAGAAGCTGTAGTGCGGAATCAGGGAGGGCTTTATATATTCATTAGGTAGACCATCAGTGCCAGGTGATTTACCCACCGACAGTTTTGAAATTGCATGTTGAACATCATCCACCTCCACCTTCCCCTCTAAGCTTGTCGCCTCATCCGTCGTCAGACGAGAGAGAACATGAGAATCAAGGAAGCTCTCAATTTCTTCATTTTCACAGGACAGTTCAGAGGTATAGAGTTTTTCATAGAAGCCACGGAATGAATTGTTAATACACTTTTGCTGAGTCTCCAATGAGTTATCAAGACCTCTGATTGCGGCAATGAAGCGATCGCTGTCAGCCAACTTCATCCGATGTGCCAGAAACTTCCCCGCTTTCTCACCATTCTCAAAGTAATTCATCTTTTGCCTAAAGAGTGCATATTCAACCTGGCTAGAGATGAGCTTGTTTAGTTCATACTTAGTTTTTCGCAGTTAATTTCTAGTATTTTCATCTTTGCTTGCTGCAAATAGAACATCCAGGCGCTTTGCTTCAGACGAGAGCCTCTGAATTTCTTTCGTTCTCAATTTTCGCTCCTTGCCAGAAAATAGCACCCCTCTAATAAAACATTTCAGCGCCTCCCAGACTGTTCATATTCGAACATCGGCAGTTCTATTAATTCGGATGAAGTTGTCAATTTCCTCTGCCACCTCTTGCCTAATGGGGTAATTTTTCAGTATATAAGAGTTCATTCTCCACCTTGGTGATTTAATCAGACAGTACTGCAAGGACAATTGCAATGAAACAGGTGCGTGATCAGATAGGACAATAAGTCCAATAGCTGAATCATAGCAACTTGAAGTCACCCGTCCAGAAGTCAAGAAGAAGTAAATTCTAGAATACGTGTCATGACACCTTGAATGAAAGCTATTATCCCTGTCCGATGGGTGTTCCAGCCTCCAGATGTCAGCCAAGTTGAACTCCGTAACTAAATTCTACAAGGATCGTCTACATCTGTTCGGGGTTCTAGTACAATCTCCATTTGATCGATGTAAAGCAGAGTCCATGACCTGATTAAAATCACCTCCAACCACAATTGAGTCCATATTAAAACTTTGAAGCAATTGAGCCACTTCATGAAAAAAGATTGGATCATCCAAATTTGGTGCATATAGATTGCATAGCAGAATGTCCACACCTTGAATCCTCACCAGAACACAAATAATTCGTCCTTCTTTGTCTCCTTTGCTTTCGATGACTGATATAGGCAGATTCTTTTTAATAAGAATTGAAACCCTTCTTCTATTAGATGAGTGATTAGAGAAGTAAGTATCCCATACCCATCCTCTTTTCAATTTTTCAGCCTCAGGGTCTTCCAAATGCCACCTTTTCACAGCCTCAGGTTCACCTTTCGCGGACTCCCCTTCACCCTGCTGTCTTCCCTGGAGCTCCACCAAGCACTGTCCCCACTGTACAGCAGCTGCGACACCCAGGGATCTTCTCTCTGCTCCTGGCATCTCTGCAGCATTCCACAGCGCCGGCTCTGCTTCTCCTGGCTCACCAGCGAGTCTCGACCTGGCTTTCTCTGGTTCCCGCTCCTGTGCCGCTGCAGCCTCTCCGGATTTCTGCCTCTTGTCCTGTCTCCTGCCGTGTTCCCGAAAGGAAATCGATGATCTCTTTCTCCTGCGCTCCGATCCTCCATTTAAAGTTCTGTCAAACTATAGTCTTTCTTCTGTGTTTGATGTCTCTTCCTTCGTCCCTGTATCAAAGTGATGTTCATGTGGAACAGAGTCAATAAGGATAGAAAGTTTGACTCTGATCGGTCTCTTTCTCGTCCCAGTAGTAAACTTGTGATTTCTGGGACATGATTTATTTGAGAGGTGGGAAAGGGACCGATAGTAACCTACAAAGGTCTGGGGAATATTGAGCTAATTCACAAAGGGAAATGGGGGATACCGCATCTCACCCAAGGGTGCATCGTCCGCACTCCTCAAGTCTCCTCCACCCAGATAATACTCCCTCACATATCCACCCTGGGGGTCACGATCCAAAAGAGATGGCCTTTCCCTGGCCCTCTGGCAGGAGGATCTATTTGGGAAAGAAGTGAGGACACCCTCAGATTCCTCACATAGCAAAAAACTACATATTTTAGCAACTCTGCTACTAGCCCTCTCTGGTCAGTCCCAGACACGGAGAAATCAAACGTCCCTTTTTTCAAAAAGGGAAAGGGTCCAATCTTATTAAATCTAGCTTTTTTCAACCTGCCAAAAAGTGCACAAATCAGAAAAACATTGTTCATAATAAAATTCTGGTTAACATACATTTTTATGTAATTTAACACAATTAACTTCTTTTGACATACAACTTACTTTGAACAAAGAGTCCATTAACAGGCCAAAGAAGTCAGAGAAGATGACAAGAAGAAATCTAAAGAGCAAAATTATTTAAATCTGTATGGAGACTTAAATCAGCTGATAGGCAGCTGATAGGCAGCTGCTTATCACGGCTCCTACATTGGAGGAGTCTGTTTTGAATGAAGACATCATGGCAAATCCATCTTGCAGCCTGGACCCTTTGCTCAACTTGTCTACTTACTCTGATACACTGGTTCCCTCGTTGCAAATTACCAACAAACCCTCCATCTGTACGGTCTCTAATCCTGTTGATTTTCATGATGTTCCCCCATCTTTTCAAACTTTAGAGGAAAAACGAAGATCTCTATTGAAATCAACTCTTTGTGTTGCTACCTCGGCTCCGGTCCCCCAAGATACCACTGTATCTGTGTGTAATACACTTTGTCTGGGCCAGGAGCCTGTCTTTACCACGGACAAGAACCTTATCCTTAAACGAGGAAAAATGTTTGACATGTTACATGAAATTCCTGCTTTGCGTTATGTCAATTCTGCTGACATGATGCAAAATGAATTTCTAGACCATACTTGATTAGATAGGGTTGTTTTGTATATTGGGTCTCATCTGGTTTATCAGACCTTATTGGCAGAAGCCCAGAACTAATTATCAATGGGCTACAAATAATTTCCTTTTTACCAGCAATTCACAATTTACTAAGAATCAATCACACTCTTCTGTTACACTTTTCAATGTATCTGTTGCTCATGCTCAGAGATTTAAGGTGGATAAATTGCCTCCAGGTCTCTTGTGATTCTCGGAACTCAGTGGGGAGGAAGGTCACCTGTATTGCATCTGCACCCTTGCCTACTGTTCCTCATTCAGAGGATTGGTCCTGGTTATTGACAGCCCTGATTAGTTCCAAAAGCTCTCATGATTCCATGCCCAATTTTTAGTACTCAATCCTTGAATATCTTGTTCTGGAACACTACAGGATTCTGCCATGTGTTTAATCCATTAGATAGTCCCTTTTATCGACCGAACAATGCCTTTTCAAGAAGGTTGGCTTCAGACTCCCACTCTCCTTCGTGGTTTTACTTTTCATTTAACCCCTACAGGAAAGGGCCCTGTTGGCTGCCCTTTTGGTAGTTTGGTTTTTGCCCCAAATAATGCGGTGGGGTCTCAGAGCACTTGTTAGATTGACTACTATTCCATTCATCCAACAGTTATGCTTGAATGGGACTCTTCTTTCTTTCCTGTGAGCCTGTTAATTTTATCAACATATATTGGAATCCTGTGAAATGCACAATTGACTTGGTTAATAATGTTGCGAAAAATTGTGATGTCTGAAAGGAGACCTATGAGAATTCAAAAATCATTACTGCAGGGGTATCTAAATTGTGTGTGCCTCTCTCAAGGGTTAACAGATGCCTTACTCCCCTATCAGTCTAACTCTCAAGTGAGGGGCACTAATTGACTGGAATTTCTCTCACAATGGGGCATGCTTATGTTAATGGTAACATTTAGGGCGATATTCCTTGTAAGGAAACCTGGCATATTTAAACTAATAGTTCTATGCTTGACTATTTTTGTGTGTCTCGCAACGTAGTCAAATGTTGTCATACTTTGGAAGTGCACCCTACTAAATAAGTGAGCATTCAGCGTTACATCTTAAACTCAAGGTAAACATACACTCGGCATCTAACATGAAAGTTGCAACGAACTTGTATATTAACAAGAATCAGAATTGAATAATTTAGAAACACAACTCAACATAGATATAACACCCACTTGGCCGCCTTTGGTTCTAACCATCTCTTGTCTTCTATTGACTCACCTATTAAGTTTTACAACAATTGTAATGATTTTTATAATTCTCAATGTCTTAATCTTGGCCTTCATTTTATTCAATAGACTTCTGCCCATAAGCATAAATTTGATACTACTATTTTTCATAAAAAAGAGGAATTAAAGCATTACAAAACGTAACTTTCATTCATGCCATTCCAACTCAGATGTGAACAATGAAGGATCGAGTCTCAGAGGCACATACTGCAACAAAATGATTCGCAAATATGTTTTACACTGTGCACAGAAATCATACCTTACCTGCTTTTGGAAAATTATAAATAATCTTTTTGAAACTCAGGACTTAATCCAAGTGAACAAATTGACGAGTATTCTTGGTGTATTCACTTCACTCAGTTATACTCCGTTATAGAAGGTTCAACTGTGTATTTTGTTACTGACTCAACCCTAGTCTGGAAGTTGATTTTTACCATTGATGGTGTATATGATTTGATTCTTAAAACGAAGTCCTCGAGAGCCCCTGGCCCCGATGGACTTTCAAACTATACTTTTAGGGATACTCCAGGGATGTGTGCTTCTCTCCTGTCAATTCGTATTGAATTAATTTTCAGTACTAGACTAATCCCTCCCTCCTGGAAAATGTCTCATCTTGTCCACATCTTCAAAAAAGGCAATAGACATAACCCTTGTAACTATCTTTTTTAATTACTTTTCATAGTTTTTAGTTGGTTTAGAATTGTTCACTAATATAGAATTTATTTTCCACATTGTCAACATTTAAGAACAAAAAACAGTGATATGTCTTTGGTGCCTACACAGTGGGCCTGCTCCTCGGCAATAACAAATGGCTACTCTGATTAGCTTGTTGGGGCATGCGGCATGACCGAAGCCCTAGGTTTGAATGGGAAAATAAATTCAGCTTGCAACTACAGCCCAAAGTGCTGTACTTGTACTGTATTCAAATAAATTCTGTTTGTGGCAGCAGCCCCAAGTGCTGGAAGGGATTAAAGCATACTTGCGCAAGGAGCATCAGCAAGGACCTGAAAGCTTGGTTTTGCAAATCTGTCCTGTGTTTTATTGTCAAAATGTAAGTAGAAATAATAGTGGTACAACTTTGGTGCCTGGGCAATGGGCGTGGCCCTCGGCAAGGACACATGTCTACTCAGATTTGCTTATTGGGGTATGCAGTATGGCCGAAGGCCATGCCTCATGGATTGTGGAGACTGGTCATGGCTGCAAGTCATGAGTGTTGGTCATTGGTCTCGTTTTATGAGAGTATAGTGGACACTGAACTAGGATGCAGGGTAGGTGGCTTAGTTGGGTCGGGGTCATGGTCGGGCCTCATGCCATAGGCAATTCGACCGTGACTTGCATCCCCAGCATGCACTGCTGATAACAGCACACATCAGTATGCACTGCAAATAAGATGTTTGTTAAAGGAGGTTTATAGTTCTGTCAGATATTTTAAAAGAGGAATTATTAATTACTTATATACAGTGCTGTAACATCATGAAACATTTTCTCTAATAAAAACCCATGAAATCGACTGAACAAACTTTGTTAAGGGGACCTTACGGTTAAGTTGCACTAATAGAAACCTATGGAATTCAGTGAACACATTTTATTGAAGGGATGTTATGGTTAAGTTGCACCAATAAAAACCTAGCAAATTCAGTGAAACAACATTTTTAAAGGGAGGAGACCTTCATAGAGCAGACAACTCTAATGACCTCATCAGGTGGAATGGGAGAGAAGGAGGAGAGAAAGCAGAGGGGGATGGAAAGCCATAGGTGGCAGGAGGGTGGGGTAAGGTAAGGGGAAGGGAAAGGAGAAGCGAGGGTGCTCAGGATGTCCTGAGTTTTTGCAGTGAAGTGTGTGGCCAATGCATTGCAGAGGGCCTGGGAGGGAAGAGGAGAGGAGAAGACTGCAGAAGGGTTGGCTAGTTCCTTGAAGATTTTAAAGAGTTCAGCCATGTTGTTTGATGCACCAGAGATGCAAGCCTGGATGTGCGCCCTTTTCCTGGAGCGAAAGGTGAGTCGGTATTGCCTTTTGAGCAGGCACAAGGCCAGTTTGTCAGACAGTGAGTCAGAGGACTGCCACTTCTGTTCCGCAATTCTGCACTTGAGCTTCAGGGCTGCAAGTTCAGAGTCGTACCAGGTGTTACACTTGGAGGCATGTTCCAGGTGAATCCTCATGACTGTGGCAAGAATGTCAAGAGTTAATAATGGCAAGATAGGGGTTGCTGAGAGCAGAGTCAGTGGTAGAGTCTGCAGTGGGGGGAAATAGTGGACGAAGGTGGATGCGAAGGCAGCAGCTGAAACTTGTTTCATCGGATGGATGTTCGGGAACAAGGTTGGCAAGGCTGGGGGAGGTGCAGTCAGACGGCAGAGTGGGCCCAGGTTAGAGGAGAGGAGAGAATGGTGGTGAGTGGGTAGGAAAGCAATAGATCAGTGTGGATAATGGCACATGAGTGTGTCCAGCCGAGTGGGTAGGACCAGAGGGGAGAATGAAGAGGGAGAGTGAGGTGCAGAGGTCACGGAGGAGAGTGGATGCCGTGATCAGGGAGTCAAGGTGGATGCTGAAGTCACCAAGGAAAAGCAGTTTGGAGGTGGATGTGTGGAGAGAGGAGAAATCAGCCCATTCAGAGAAGAGAATGGTGGTAGAGCCAGGTGGCCTGTGGATAGTGGCAATGGTCAGGCAGGAAGTGGGAGAGATGACCAGTTTGTAAACCAAGCTCTCGAAGGAAGAGTAACGCTGGGTGGGTATGAGGGAAGAAGGGAACCATTCATGGAAAATCAGGGCAACCCCACCCCCAGCATGGTTAGGGTGAGGCTTACAGATGATCTTGAAGCCATCAGGGAGAAGCGAGTCAAAAGCAGTGACTGAGCTGGCATCAAACCACTTTCTCAGTAAGAGCGAGAATATCGAGGTCAAGGTCTTCAAGGAGGAGACAGATGCCGGCAGAGTGCTTGATAGCAGAGCAAGCATTATGTGTGGCTAAATGCAGGAGGTCAGTGCCATTAAAGTTTTTCCAAGAAGGAGTACAGGGGTGTGGTACACCAGTCTGAGAAGGGGGAAAGAGAGAGTGGGAGAAGGAGTAGCAGGTTTGGGAAGTAAGTTGAAAAGGGACAGCAAGCGTCAGTCAAAGAGGAGGAGGTTAGGTTGAGCATCTTGAACCAAGAAAGTTCCATTGTGATAGACATTAATGATACACATAGATGATGAGAAGCCTGCAAAGAGATGTCTTCGATAGGCAGGCCAGGGTTAGTGGTCAGGATGTCTTTTTTAAGCTTTTTTTCTTCCAGACTTTGTGAGAGAGGGAGGATAGGTGATAGTATATCAATTAGAAAAGATAGGGGAGTTGGTGAGTGCCATAGGGGCGGTGGAGGAAAGGAAGAAGATAGAGGAGGGGCTGCACAGCACAGTATGAGCAGAACTCAACAGGCGACCTAGTAGCCAATGGCAGCAAGAAAACAGATGCAATGGGAACACTTTAGTACCAAGACTAGGATGCAAAGATTTAAAGAAACACACCAGAATTAGAATTTTCAGAAGGGCACACAAAGCAATGCAAAAGGGGTGCAGAGGTTTTAAAAACACACCAGGATTCGAATTTTCACAAGGGCTGATAAAACAATGCAAAATGGAGTGAAGAAGTTTTAAAAACACACCAGGATTCGAGTTTGCACAAGGGCACAGAAATGCATTTCGGAAAGATTCAGTAAGGCAAGGAAGGCAGAAAGGCATAGGCACACCTTGGTTCAATGGCTGTTTAGATTAGTGGAGAAAAGGCTATAACAGTGTCTATTCATGACTCATAGGTACTCTTGAGAGGTGCACAAAGTTACAGAGGGCCAGGTTTGTGGGGGTAACAGGCAAGATGCCTGGTGGCCGCTCCATGATGTGCAGAACGGGTGAAAGGAGGATGAGGGCCCTCCGAGACCTCTATGGCCCAGAAAGGGTCAGACATGAGCCTTTGTGGTGGGCCTTTTAGTCGGGGGCCGTCGTTCACCTGCTGGCTCCCAGGATTGGTGGATAATGCTCAAATTGCAACCAATCATGACAGCGACATTAGGTTTACAAAAGGAAGGCCTTTGCTTCTGAATGTTTCTGAAAGTGGGACCAAAAGCCCAGAAAATGCAAGAAGGCCACTGGAATTCGTCCCAAGGAGTGAGCTCTGCAGCAGAAGGCGCAAATATATATTTAAAACATATATTGTGATGCTTGTCGCATCCTTAGTGAATTTAGCAGGAAGGATGACCCCCAATTCTAGAAGGGCTTACCTGGTGGCTGGTGGTGTCGAGTTAGGCTCCTGTTGTTCCTGGAGCCTCGTGGTGTTCAGTATGTTACATTATTTGATACATTATTTGAAATAAAAATATAACAAAAATAAATACAAAAATCACAAATAATAACGTTAAGATAACATAATCGACATCATAAATCAATTAAACAAATATCATGGAAACCTAAACTCAACCTGTTTTTGTGTTGCAATATTTTGTTGTTTTATAGTAAAAGTTATGTAATGTTTTTAATACAAATGTAAAACTGTTTTTGTTTAATTATGTTTGTAATATATATTACATTGGTGCTGCTTTTGTTAGTATTTACAGTTTTCATTATTTATTATATTTAATTTAATACACGTATGACATGCTTGCATTTATTATGCACAATGCAATAATGATAATTGTTGTGCATATATCAATGTTACTTGAAGATGTTAATGTTACTAAGGTTCTACTCTATATGATATTGTAATACTTTTTTAGTTTTAAAGTGCATGTTCCCTTTTTATAATGGTATGTTTATTTTTAATTATATTATTTGGAATTAGAATGATGGCACGCAACTTGTTAATTGATATTATTGTTTATATAAAGTATGATATTTGAATATTTATGTACATTTTGTTAGCGTACATTTATTTGGGGTATTTTTCAAATTGCAATTTTTGTGTGAATTATGCTTCTGTATATTCTTATTTAAATGTTCTATTATGCAGTCATTTTGTATTACAGAAACATTTTATACTTTTTAAACAGGTATTATAGTGGTACATTTAATGTACTTTTCAGTGGTTTTACATTGTATTCAATTACTTGTTTTTATGCATGAAATTGTTATAATTGTGTGGTAATATAGTGTGCTTGAATGTGTGTGGGTGAATTAAGGTTACCATATTTGATTTTTTAATAATATTTGTTATATTGATAAAGCTTATAATGTTGTTACCTTTCCGTTCTTATTTAACATATTTATTTCTGTTTTCTGTAGACTTTAGGTTTTTGTTGGTTTAAGCTTACCTCGTTTGTAAAAAAAAGTTGTTCATATAATTTACATTTTTGTTTTATTTTATAGATATGTGATTTATGATTCTGGGTGTTTTACATAATACTAGTATGTGTCAAAAGAGCATGTAGTTTAAGTGTTTAAGTATCATAAGAGCATGTTGCATAACAGCGCAATGCATACGTGTATGTGTTGTGTGTGTTGTACATTTTTGTGTTGTAAGAGCGTGTGTTGTAAGATTTTGTGTTGTCTGTGTAATAGAAGCATGTGTTGTAGCATCCTGTGTTAAAGGAGCATGTGCATTGAAGCGTGTGTCATAACAGTGTTTGTCATAAGAGTGTGTCTCGTCAGATGGGATGTTCTAGGAGCATGTGCCAGAGGAGCTTGTGTTATAGGACCATGTGGGTAAAAAGCGTGTATCGTTGGATTGTTTGTGACAGGATTGTATGCAATAGAATTGTATGTCTTAAGAGTGTGTGTCACTGGACTCTGTTGTGTAAGTCATATGGGTGCTTGGCATATTAGTGTCTGGCATGTGAGTGTTTGGCATATAAGTAGCACTTAAGCGTTTGCTATACAGTCATAAAATGAACATGTCCTATATGCCGTTTATAGGTATGAAAATTTAAATGAACTGAAAAAAACAGAGCTGATGATCTTCGGCTCCCCACAGTTTAGAGATAAACTCGATTATGAGTATGCCAGTATGCCAATTGAAGGGAACTGTATAAAAGTTGCAAAAAAAGTGAAATCTGTTCGAGTCTATTTGGAAGAATCCTTTGGTGTGGGAACACACGTGAATGGAATTGTGCACAATTCTCAATATTACCTTAGAGTGCTCCAGCACATCAAACCTTTCTTATTACTTAATAATTGTAAGACCTTAGTAAGAGCCATTATCCTGCCCGGCTTCGACTATTGTAATGCGCTATTGATTGGAGCTAGCAAGAAATGAGTGAAGAGGCTCATGGTCCTTCAGAATGAAGCATGTTAAGGATTTCCATCAGGCACACACCCAGGTCTCGCCTAGCATGTAGTGCGCAGTGAAATACTTATTTATTTGCGTCTATAAGTTCAATATTCTGAATGATATACCACTCATATCACACCCGTCTCAAAATACCCCAAGGTCACAGTGGACCAGGAATCAGGCTAGTTTGTAAAGGTAAATATGTATTTATGTATTTAATTTATTTATTTAATATTCAAATCACACATAAGTTTATATATATATATATATATGTGTATATATATATATATATATATATATATATATATATATATATATATATATATATATATATATATATGGCATCAATCACCAAGTGGTGACAATACAACATGCACTTTTAAAGACGACAGGTGAAACTGGCTCTGTGACATAATGGAAAAGGGTGAAAAATGCTTAAATTGATAGAAATTTTAGGAAAGAAACACTAAACAGGTCCTAACACACATGAGCTCCAATATAAACAACAGTACACATTTTAGATCATGATGGGATTGAAGAAACACTTTGAATGGGAAAAAGACACATGTAAACTTTTGAAAACTGCAAATTCGTGGCCAAATTTCACTATGTGTTTTTTGTTAAAAACAAATACACTGTTCTGCGATGTGGAGGTAGCTAAGGGTCTTAGGTATCAGTGAGAGTTAAAATTTCGTGTCTATCTATAAAATTGAAGAAGTTATGGAGGTTTTCATGAGAGGCATTTTTGAAAAATAGGCGCGAAAATGAAAACAGAAATTTAGTCTTAAAAATGACATATTGGTTTTATTAAACTATATTAATGACTATGAAAAAGAGAATGCCACCCAGGAATCTACACAGGTATGTGCCCACCGTAACCCTTCACGTGGTGGATACTCTGTTTCTTTCTGGGATTTACTTTAGTTACTCAAAATCACTAATAACTTAGGGTTTTGTAACACAAATGAGAAAAATCAGCGCAAGAATGGTTCTGACAATATTAGGGTTCTGAAGTTAAAGATGGGATGGGTTGAGATTCGGATAAGACAATGCAAATATACTATGGGTCACTGTTCTTCCTATTGATACTTACAGTCCCTTGTGATTAAAAATGGACGTCAGGGTTCTGGTCATTGGATTGGGTCAGGTCTACAGGCAGCAGGGTACCTCTGGTGGGATTGAATCAAAAGTGCTGTTCTGGTTGATTTTGGACTGCACTTCAGACTGGATTTGGATGGGCCCTTCTGGTCACTGGACACGGTAGATAGCAGGATGCAAGTTTCAGCAGGCAAGCCTTAATGGTAGCAAGCTAGACTGGATTAGAATTACTTTCCCTTAAGTTTTTGGGATGATTGAATTTGGGCCAGCTAAAAAGAGCTCAGCAATGCTAAGGCCTGGATTCTGCAAAGAAATCTGGAGTCTGCTGCAAGATAAAAAGTTCTAGATAGGATGAATAAGTCAGGAATAAAGCACGGTGCAAAAATATGGATGTGATCAGGAAGCAGTGTGTTATGGGTGGTGAAGTTCCTATATTTATCATACCTAGTGACATCACAAATTTTATGGTGTGGGCAGAACTTCAAAACACACCCCCACGGCTGTGAGTGGCCACAGGCACTTGCCTTGTTCTGGTTGGCAGTCAGAACAGAGCTGTCATCTTTATGATAGGATTTAGGAACTCCCACATTGATTTTGACCAAAACTTAACTTTTGCACAAATGTGCATTTCTAAAGTTATGGCCCCTAAAAAAATCAGACACATATATTGCATATTTGATGGGTTATCTTCACTTTCAATCCCCATCTTTGTGAGAGCTGTCTTTGTCATTCTATAGAATTGTATCTATTTTAATCATAACAGTTTAGACTACTAATTTGTAATTCAGTACATATCTGGGCGATTATCACTGGAGCATGTATATAAAATCTTAGGCTTGCCGCATTCATAGTTTTGCTACAATTAGGGTTTTCCGGTAACTTTGGTTCCTGAGATGGTACAGGGTCCATTAATGTCTTCAAAGCACTGGCTTAAAATTAGGTTAACATGTACCAATTTTTAGATTTGTCCTCCTTCAGGTTGTACAGTTAAAGAGTTTCAAACTTAACCACACATAAATATTTAAATATCAAAACGTTCCTTAGAACAGAGTTTTTTTTTCTCTCTTTTCAACAAACAACAGCTTTCAGATCCCTTTCATCAGGGTGGGTGTAGAGGGAAGTATCCTGTCCCTCCCGAGCAGAGGTCAATGCTCAGCCTGTCCTTTGTTCTTGGCTCAGCCACAGACAAAAGTCTGATGAGTCCATTGTGCTCCTTGTTGTCAATATGCGGGAACCATTAAGGCTTCCTGTAGCAAGAGAGTGTCAATTTTGAAGTGTCAATCTTTCCCAGGCTGGCACTGTCAGGTCAGAATTAAGTATTTACTTAACTCCAATACTTTTCTTTAAAACATACAAAATAAGCACAGTTTATAAGGAAATTGGTCATTTAAAAGAATTAAGCCCTTCACAAACATGCTTTAAATAGGTGAATTTTGCAATTTCTTCAGGAAAAAGAAACACTTTAAACTGGGTTTGACATCTATTTTTCTTATGCAGCTGTCAGTCAGTGAAGCCCAGTTTTCTCAGAGCCACTTGGAGAATCTGTGATTTCAGCACACTTTTCACTTCAATAATTCACTGGGAAAATGACAGAATTTAGCGCCAAAACAGCACTGCGAAGGTTGCAATTGATTAGGAAAGCTGCATTTTAAAGGCATTTTGGGATTTTAGCCCTTCTGTGGCCTTGCTTCATATGACAGGTGACAGCACCCACTGACATTCAGTGAGTCCTGTAGGATTTTACTAGAGCCAATGCGTATGACCGACGAATCTTCTTGTTGATAGGATTTAACCCAATACAAGTCCGACAAATTTATGACTCCCGACAAGGGAATGTATTAGCCCTGATTTGAGAAAGGCCAGGAAGGGCCGAAACACGTGTTATCACCTAAGGGCTGACCTGTTAATAAACACGTTTCTCACCTTATCAGGTGCAATGTCCTGGATTTTCTCCTTTCTTTTGCATCAGAGTCCTTTAAGGAGTTTTGTTTTGACATCAACTTTGACTGTGTGTGGCAGTGTGGTGCAACCTTTTTGTGATTCGTGAACCATCTACAGTTTTGCAAATTTGGCACGCACAGGGTTTTGCACATCCATTTTTGGCAGTTTCCTTTCCCCCATTGGCAAAGGAGTGTAATGGGGTACGCACTGGCATGGGTAAAAATATCCCACACATCCCCCCCGACTTCAGCGTGACGTCCAGTCATGGGGGAGTCGGGCAGGTGGGATTTTTTTTTTCCTTTGGTCCAAGTGAAGAAATCTAGTTGCTTCTCCCGTCAGTGATGGATGCAACACGCTCTCTTCGCTGGTTCTGTTTGGAAGTGTGGAGTGCCACTCCGGAATCTTGTTTTTTTTTCCTCCCGGTACCCGAGGAGGTCCTCCTTGGTAATTAGGTGTGCTTATTTCCAGTACTAAAAAACAGAACATAGCACGATTATGGACATTTTCCCCACTACTGTTCCCCGAGGGACTTCAGCAGTGGGACAGATGCATGCATTTAATAACAATTGACAATATTCCCCATATATATTCAATGATGATTTAATAATTTCTCAGATGTCCGGATGTTCCCTTTCTCAGTTTCCGGTAGACTCTACTAGCTGGTTTACGTGGAGCCACTTGTCTTCCCCTTCTGTCAAATGTCCCTTGGGGATGCAGATTCTGTAGGCAACTGGTGAGATTCTGTCCACAATTTCAAAAGGACCCTGCCTACTTGGGAGAAATTTGCGCTCCTTGGCTTGGTTCCTTTGGAAATTGTCCAAGTAGACCCTGTCTCCTACTTGATATTCCTTTTTAGTGGTCTTAAGGTCATAGTGGGTCTTCATACTGTCTGCAGATGTTTCTAGATTCCGCTGAGCATACGCAAAAGCATGTTGAAGGTGTTTTCTCAGATTCTCAACATACTCCTGAGTTGTGGAAGCATTTATCAAGGTCTGCTCTTGAGTTCTGTAGAGCAGATGCTGGGGTAGCACCATCCTTCGTCCAGGACAAGGGGTAATCGAATATCCCAACTTGGCCCAGAGTCTGCCACAAACCTTTTTAATATGTTCACAATGGTTTTATTGTACCTCTTAACTACACCACTAGAGGAAAGCGGTATGCAATGTGTAATTTCCTTTTCACCCCAAGTACCTGTCATGATGCCTACCTCCAAGGAGCCAGGTCCGACCCAGCAACCCCAGAGGCAGGCATCATTTCCCCCAGGGGAGTGCCAGCGGGCCCAAGCTGGGGCCCTTTGGACGCAGTCCTGGCACCTTAGGCGCCAGGCTCATGTTGGACCTCTGTCCTGGCGCCTTAGGCGCCAGGCTCATAAAGCTAGACATGTGTTCAAGTGTTTTAATGTGCACTTACCTGATGCAGACCATGCTGCCACATCCAGGCCCTCTTGAGGCCTGAATAGGAACTACTTTACCTGTGGGGCTACTTTCCGCCCGGGTGTGGTCGGGGAAGGATACATACCTGATCGGAGGAAGGATACACACTTGGAACTTCTTCCAAAGCTATTTAAACCACACCCGATCAGCAACTCACGCTTCACGTTGTTCTGCTCCTCGCAGCTGGACGCTCACCGTGTCAGCTCCTGCATCTGGACTTCAGCCACGCCTGTCAGCATCCTGGGTCACCTGCAAAGAGAGACAAGAGACCTACCAGCTAATCTGAACCACAAAGACATCACCGACGATCCTGAAAGGGAAGACATCATTTTTAAAAGCATTTCGTTACGATCGCTGCAGCGCTGCATTTCACTCACCTTTCCTGGGTTCCTCCATCTTCAGCAGCAATCATCCGGATACACAGCCACTTCCCAGAGCCTAGAGAAAAAGACAAGAATAAGAGGTGAGAGAAGGAAGGGAATAGGAAAAGCTCAGTTTCCTTCTAAGACTTACCTGTTGGGTCATTCCCATTTCATTTCGGGTCTTGCTGCTTCCAAGCATTTTCCGGACCCCGGCCCCTATGGGGAAAAAAGACAAAGACATTAGATGAGCGAATTCAAAAACATTACCTGAGCGCTCATCTAGGACTTACCAGATCTTTACTGGAACTCCACGTTTCACTTCGGGTCGGCGCCATATCTCCGGCATTCCGAACCCCAGCCCCTATGGGGAAAAGACATCAACATTAGCGCTTTGTTGCAAGAAGTCTCCAAGGGAATCTTCATTCATCACGTGAAAAAAGACAATGAACATTATTATTTAAAGCTTGAACCTTTGAACTTACAACAGAACTTTACAGCGCCTTACCAGTATAATCAAGCTTACCTGAACTCCCATCCAACCTCAATCCAGTGAAGTAACTGGGTTCAACGCGCCCCTGTGTCAGAAGCAGGATGGAGAGCTCGTCCTTTCAGACCCTAAGGTGAGACTTCACGGGGAATTGTGGAAGGGTATCGTGGAGGGTTGGAAGAGAGTGGGAGGCTTGAGCATAACTCAGTCAGTAGGTAATACTCCCTTTTCACGCACAGGGGTATATTCCTACGAGCCGGAGAAGCCAGAGTAGAGGGCCCTTCCTGTCCATCTTCAGAGTCCTGCGCTTCACCATTGAAGAAGCATCAGCACTCGAATCCAGACCTGCGCCTCCGTGGGAACCAGGTGAGCGTTACAGAACCTCCCACATCTTTGTCATCACTTCGCTGGTGAAGTGACTACCTCAGTCTGACTCAATCCTTTGGGGTAGTCTAAAACACGAGAAGATGTGATTGATCATCAGGGCTGCTGCTGTTTCTGTCTTGCAATTTGGTGCCGGGAGACATTCCACCCACTTAGTAAACAAGCATGTTACGGTTAACATGTACTTGTTCCTCCTAGGGAAACAAATCACGGGCCTGATTAAATCGACTTGCAAATCTGACCAAGGCAGTGTCATCCACCTCTTTTGGAAGGGAGCACAGTGTGTGAGTGATGTTGCTGAAACTGTGCACACACAAGAAACCCCTTCAAGTATTGGTCGAAGTCCTGCCCCATGTGTGGCCAGTATGCAACCTCTCGCAAGATTTCTAATGTCGTATGAAACCCCTGATGACTGGCTGTGGCCGCATCATGGGCGTGACTTAGCATCAGGCTTCAGAATGAGGTAGGGACCACCTACTGGTCACAGCCAGATATGGATCTCCTCACCAGCAAAGCGTCTTGGATTCGGAAACTTTTTGGACATTTCAGTTCTCAGGGTCCTCAATGTGTTGATAAAACTTGCCAATTATTGGATCCCCTTTTTGAGCCGCAATCAAATCAGCATCTGGGGTCTCCTTACTCCACTGGGCAGTTAAGAGTTAATTGTGAGCATGTGTCTGGGACCTAGTGATACTAGTGACCTGGATTTCCCCAACAGGGAAACGATCTCAAGTAAATCCCTTGGAGGGCTCCGGTTTTGGCTAGCTGATCAGCTAGGTCATTTCCAGTTTTGTCTGGTCCCTCTACTTTAGAATGACCCTTGATCTTTTTCCAGTAGATGGCCATCCCACTAGAGGTACCAGATCATCAATATTCTGTATTAATTTTCCATGTTTTAGTGGTATATTGTTAGCAAATAGCATGCCACTGGTTTTCCAATTAACCAGGTACTCCAAGAACCCGTTCCAGACATAATCTGAATCAGTGATTATGACCAGTTCGTGGAGTTGGTGTTGGACAGCAGTGAGGATGGCTTGATAGAAAGCCATCAGCTCTGCCACTTCACTACATAGACTTTGTATGGGGAATTAAGGTACACCTACATGTTGTCCTTGATTTTAAGACTATCGTCCTCGAGACAGTTTTCTCTGGCACAATCATGCAAGTCAGCCAGACCTTGCGTGAGGGGACTCTTCTTGTTTTGGCCATATCTGACCTCCACAGGAAAGCATTGCATTGACAGAATCCAGGGGAAGTTATTCAGGAATTACTCACATTTCCGGCCCGGATTCTGTCTCTTTGAAGATATTGCAGAGTCTGTGGAGTCTCCTCTATCATGTGTTCCCCCTGGATGAAGAGGCGGTAAATCTTCAATGCCGCACCATACCACACCGTTGCCAGGAGTGCCTTCTCACAATCGTTGAATTTTTCCTCCACTGATGATAAAGTCTTACTCGCATATGAGATGACTTTATTGACCTTGTCATGCTTTTGGTATAATACTGCAGTCAAGCATATATTTGAGAACCCTGTCTCCAAGAACTCCTTGTTTTTGACAGGGTAAGCTAGGCACGGCACTTGTGAGAGGCTTCTTTTGAGTTGTCTTACTGCCTTAGCTTGTTCTGGACCCCACTCCCACTTGACCCCCCCTTCAACAGATGTTTCAGGGGTCTTATGATCTCTGCATAATCCTCAATGAACTTTCTACTGTAATTAGTCAGTCCAAGGAGGCTCCTTAGCTCACGCAGAGTTGTGGGGTCTTTTAGTTTCAGGAGTGCTTCCACTTTCTTTTCCTGGGGACAGAGACCGTCAGGAGTTATCTCATGCCCCAAGAAGTTGACACGGTTCCAGCACCACTGTGCCTTTTGGAAAGATAGTTTTGCTCCGCCAGCCCTCAACTGTGTCAGAACATAACAGATCTCCGCTATGTGTTCCTCCACAGCTGAGCTTTTGATCAGAACATCATCTAAATAGGCCAGGTTACCCCTTTCACCCAAGTTGGGCATGGCCTTATGCAAGAAGATATTAAATTAATTTCCGGAGTTGATGTATCCGAAGGGAGTCCAGGTCCATGTGTACTGCTGTCCCCGAAGGTAAAGGCCAGCTTGTATTGGTCCTCCCTACTGACAGGTACGGTCCAGTACCCATTGGTCAGTTCAATGGCATTGTATACCTTTGACCCCTGGATCTGGGCCAGTCCTTGATCAATGTAGGGAAGAGGCCATAAGGAAGTGTGGACCCGTTTGTTTAGCTCCCTCAGGTCAGCACAGAGTCTCCACTGGCCGTTAGGTTTCAAAATCCTCAGCACCGGATTATTGAAGGTGCTGTGGACTGGACGAATTATCCAACAGGACTCAAGGTTTTGAATTATTTCTGTGAGGGACTACATGGATGCGAGAGGCAAGCAGTATTGCTTCACAAACACTGGAGTCATACCATGGTCTGTGGGAATTGTGTGGGTTTTGGTGCGACCAAAGTCATATGAGTCCACCGCAAAGAGATCCTGAAAATCTAAGAAAACCTGTTTCAATGTTTGCTTTTGCTCCAGAGTCTCACAGGCATCAGCTAGGTTGACTCTCTCTTCAACCATCTGCCTGAAGCCCGGAAAGACTTCTGGTTTGGCTATCTCAGTGGCCTTGTCGAGCTGGGTGGAGAAGTCCCTGGTTAAAGTACTGACTTGGACTGTTGGCTTCAGGTGGGGAAGGCAGTCCTGGTGGACTTGAAAGATCATCTCATCCCTCCTGAAGTCACAGGTCACCTCTTCCTTACCATAAGGGCAGGAGGAGTACACCAAGAAATTCCCCCCATGCGGGGTGAAGATCCTTTCTGGTGTTGTGTCATTGTCGCTATCACTGTCAAAACAGTAATTGGGGATTGGTCCTATCAGTTCATTACCTAAATCTATGGAAAAATGTCGGTCATCAACCGACATTCCCATAATGGTGCCTGCGCCCAGAGTGATACTCGTAAGGTCGCTGTTATCCACCACTATTGGAATGGTGTTGTGTTCTGTATTGACTAGTGGTGTTGGGTTTAACCCCAACCCTTGCTGTTGGAGATGGGCATTGAGGTGAACATATACGTCAGGATTTTGCAATTTCTGTCTTCTTTTAATTTTTACTTCAATTGGGAATTGTCGGGTCTGTTCTGGGATGGTGACTTCCTCTCCAATCTGAACTTCAACTGCATATGGCAGCAGTTGAGCTGACCGAAATGCTTTCTCTGGATCATCAAAGTCGATGGGATTACCCACTAATCGGGACCAGGCTTTGAAGTTTATTATGTCCAAACTAATGGCAAAGCAATTGAGAATATCACTGCCCAAATAAAATGCAGCAGGGACATCTCGCACGACCCAACAATTATAGACTATGCTCTTGTTGCCTATGGAAATTTTGAGCATGCACCTGCTAGGCAGGAGATGTTTGGAATTGGGCGTTTCCAGGTCCATTTCCCATTTGTCTATCAATTTAAATGTGGGAATGGCTGGATCTTTTGGGAGTTTTCAGAACATGGCTTCGCTGATGAAGCTCTTACCGTTGTTCACGCACACTCGGGCAAGAACAGAGTCCTTCCCCTCATTTAATTGAATAGGGATAAACAACTGTACTCCAATCTTCTGAATGTCAGCCAAGCTTTGAGCTGGTTTCTCATCATTTTTGACTATGGAAGTGGGATTTTCTGATTGTGAATTGGTATAGAATTTCAGAGTATTTCCTTCCAGTGTGATTTTCAGAAATAGAGAGGACTTCCGATGACCAGTTTGTTGTCCTACTGCAATTACTGTCACGTCAAGGATTTTGTCGTTTTGAAAATGAAATTCAATGTGATCCTGTTTTTGTTCAACCATGTGGCATGTGCCATTCAGACTAACATGGTTGACACTAAATTTTAATTTTATTGGTCAGTTAGTCTGGGTCCAGAGGACCTTGTTTACACAATCTATTAGGGGAGACAATCTACGCAGGATGCAATTCCCCAGTAAACATGGTGTGCCCTCTGGAGTCATAAATATGACCAGGTGTTTCACCTTGTGTTTCCCAATTTTAATTTCCAAATCCACAGTCCCCTCAACAGAAATGTAATTCCCATCAAAGTTCTGAAGTTGTCCAAGAAGAGGGGTGATGGGGATCTGGTATCTATCCCCCCTTCCTGAATTCAGCTGGTCAAAGGCCCTCTTTGACAGAAGGGTGGCTTGGGATCCAGTGTCCACCAGTGCCACAAATGTTCATTGCCCTAGTATTTGGACCGGGGCATAAAATCTTCCCTCCTTCTCCTCAACGGGGCAAAGATAATGTGCAATTTGGGCCAATTGGTGGGGGAATTTCTTTACTCTTGTTTCTGACATAGGGGTAGTTTGAGCAGGATTCGGTGTGGGAGCTTGGGAATCTGTAAAAATAAAATTTCTCAGTTGGATATTGGGGGAGTTTTGGGCTCCCCTGGTTCTGACTCTGGGCTGCCCTTCCCCCTTTTTTGAGGCAGTTCACAGAATATTTTTGGGCAAGGTGGCTTTCTGGCTTATCATCCTGGGGTTCAATGAT
This sequence comes from Ambystoma mexicanum, assembly GCF_040938575.1. Classification (NCBI taxonomy): domain Eukaryota; kingdom Metazoa; phylum Chordata; class Amphibia; order Caudata; family Ambystomatidae; genus Ambystoma; species Ambystoma mexicanum. The sequence continues at coordinate 1,032,253,372 of NC_090928.1, read as the reverse complement.
GGGTGGTTCTAACTCAGTCCCCACATTTATCCAGTCTTGATTAGGAACTCTCTGGACCCATTTTTCTTTGGGAGGAGTTCCCCCATCCCTGAAGGAGAAGATCGTATTCCCAGAGTCCTCTGAGGACTCCTCTCCTTCAAATTGGAAGACCCTAACCTCCTCCACAAAATGGGTCTTTTTAGGCCCTTTATTTCTCCTACCCGCCCTCTGTTCCTTAGGTTGCAGACTTTCGGGGGCAGGAGATTCTGGTTCTGGTTCCTGGGTTTGCAGGGGCTTTTCACAAGTGGGGAAGGAAGCTTCCTCTAAGGCTTTACACCCCACTTCCCCCTGTGCCTCCTCCTTTGGAACTGGTGGGTTATCGGGGTTCTCTCCCCGTCATTGCTCTGGAGTACCAGACCCTTGGTTTGTGGAGTTCTGGGCTCACCATGTTCATCTGAGGGTTCTGTTGAGCCCTCAACATGCGACCCAGATCCTGTGACAAGTTCTGGACCTGGCGCTCCAGTTGGGACACCCGCTCTGACTGGTACAGGGGTCTCTGTTCCATCCTAGGTGGATCACGGGAAGGGAAACTGTCCCTTCTCCCATAATACCCGGGGTTAGGATAGTTCTGGTAACCCTACACCCTTGGCCTCCCCTCTCTGGATTGGGCTGTCTGGGCTCAGGAAAGTGGGGAAAGAAAGGAGGGTTGTTTTATGGGTTGAAGTTTGGCAGGTACCAGGGGAAGAAGCTCAACCCAGCATTTGAGGGATTACTACAATCCTGGGGAAAGCTGGGAGGGAAGTTTCCGGTGTTGGAAGCTACCTGCTTGGATCCCCCCCTTGGGTTGGCGGAGTTCACACATACCCCAGGATGGGTCTGTTGCCCTTGTAACGGGGGCTGATATAATCAGGGGAGTTAGGGGTCCCAATTTGTGGGGTTCCTCCCTGACTACCTGTTTGGGATTGGCCCGAGGGCCTTCTGGTTCTTTGGTTAGAAGATGGATTCTGTACAGGAATATGTTTCGGCCCCCCCATCCCCAGATCTAAAATGGGGGCAACCTTCACCTCTGCCACCTTAGCAGCAGCAGGGGTGTTGGCTGGTTTGGGTTTTTATTTTTTTATTTTTATTCTCTACCGGTTTCTGCACTTCATAAATACGGGGCGCCTGTTCAATGACCCAGTCTAGTGATCTCTTCTCGTGAAAGTCCCTCTTCAGCTGGGTCATGATGTATTTAGGAAGTGCATGAAAGAAGGTATTAATCAACTCCCTACTGTCTGTGCGCACCCTCCTGGTGGTCTGCGCAAAGGCAATTTTAGTTCTTGCACAAATTCTTGTGGGGCCTGGTCTTCCCCACACTGCATATTGTAGGTTGCCTTGCGGGCCTCCTGGGGGTTCCTATGTACAGAAGTTTTTTAAGATGGCCGCTCTGTAGGTGGACCATCATGAGTGGTTCTGATCCTCCAGCCCCACAAAGAAGCTGAAGTACTCTGGAGAAAATGTCAATTTGACATATTGGATGCAACTCTGGCTATCTTTCAGGTGGAAAGTAGCCATCATTTGCTCGTATAACTCAAGGTGCTCCCATACTGAATACTTGGCATTTTTGTGATAAGGAGTGATGACGCTCCTAATGGTCTTGATCTGTTTCAGGGGATCTTTTAGTAGAGCCCTCTAAATTTTGTTGGCCTTTTTAGTCTTAGTAACCCGTGTCCACTCATCCTCTGACTCAGAGGCACTGCTACAGGAGTTGACTATCTGTTCCTCTGGGCTCTCCCTGATTCTGATAGCTTTAGAATGGCTGGCAGAATGTGGGGATCTAGTTTCTTGATGCCTGTGGCGCTCAGAAGAATCTTATGACTCCTCCTTGCTCCCAGGATTGGCAGAGTACGCCCCCCCCCCACTGCCCGAGCTGGGAAGAGGTCTTTAAGATGCTCTTTGTAGGCCTGCTTTCCTGGAGTTCCCCACCAAATTTGACAGACTGATCCTTTGGTAGGCGGTATTTTTGAGGAGTCTTCCTGATCATAGAGGCTAGCCCTAACATTTGGGAATCTGTACAGAGATGCCTGCCCATCCATTTCTGGGAGGTGCTGATCTGTCAGTCCCATGTTGACAATTCTGCTGAAGTCTACCATCCCCTTGGTCCTTGGTTCATATGAGCCAGTGGACATGAAGGCTGCAGTGTTCATGGTACTGAAGGGGTTAGAGTCCCTAATTTCAGGGGTCCTAATGTTATGCTCAGGGGTTTCTCTGTCCCTTCCTACCTCTTCCCTTTCAGCCCCTATTCCCTGGTGACATGCCAAATCTGACCCTTTTGCTCCTCTATTAAGGCCTTACTAGTCTCAATGATTTGCTCTTGCATGGCTATATGTTTGTGGAGCCTATCATTCTTTTCACAGAGAGCCTCATTGTCTCTCTGTGCTTCCTGCCTGGATTGGAAATACTGGGCCAATTTTTGCTGCAGGAGACTCACCTCCTGAGTTTTGTCATTATTGGTCTGAGTGTTCTTTACAGAGCATCCTCCACCCGCATGGTGTGCTCTAGTAGCTTCTCGTATTCAGTTTTAACTTCACTAAGCTCCTGGAGGGCCAGCTTTCTTTCCTCTAACTTAGTTTTTAATTGGCTGACTTCCTGGCCCAAGGTGTCCCTCTCCTGATTTCGAGTGCCCCTGTGTTTAGCCAGGTCGTCCCTCTGTTTTTAAATGTGCTGCACTTGTGGTGCTCCTCATCAAATTCTGCTTGAGATTCTAAATCTTTAAGAATTAATTTATTGTTTTCTTCTTTCAAGATCTCTAGGTAGTTTTGTAAAGTGACTACCCGCTCTGCGCAGGCTCTATTAAAATGTAATTGTTGTGCCAGTTTCTGTTGACTCTGTTGTAAAGAGTCAACCCTTTCCTGACACTCCTTTTGCAGTGTCTGTACTTGGGTATCTCGCTCTTCCTTCTCTTGCTGTAAGAGAGCCAGATCTTCCTTTAGTTTTGTCAAGTATTGCCTAGCTTCCGTCTCTGATTCTTGGCTCTTCTAGAGCCTTTGCTCTGCAGAGTCCAGATTAGTTTGGATTTTCTGTAGTGTTTCCCCTTGCTTCTTTGCCAGAACTATGTTTTCTGCATGCTTTTTCTGTATTAGTCCTATGTGGAGGTACAGGTAGGCCTCTATTCTGGCAATTTTACACTGCTACTCTTTTACTTTTGGGGCGATGTACAGTTCACTAAGCGCTTGGTGTAATGGGCCCTTGTCCTGCCATATACCTAGGTCTATGTCAGTGACCTGTTCTTTGATTTCTTGTAGCCAGATCTGCTCATTATGTTCAGGCCACTCACCCCTGGCAAACAGTTTGTGCAAGAGGTGTTCCCTAGCAATATTAATTTCTACTGGGATCGCCATTATAGAAATATCAATTTCCTTATGACTTATTTTAGGGTTAATATACTTTTATAAACAGGCCCGATTTTTTGAATATTTATTTTGAGAGGTGCTTGTACAGTGTAGCACAGTGCGCCAACCCAGCAAGGTGTCTGTACCGTGCAGACTAGTATGCTGTGTTAGACTGTCACGGGTGGTATCTCGAATTCAGAATCACGACACAAGCCCCCAAAATCTGTTAAGGATTTCAATCAGGCACACACTGAGGTCTCACCTGGCATGTAGTGCGCAATGACACCCTTATTTATTTGTGTCTATAAGTTCAATATTCTGAATGATATACCACTTATATCACGCCCATCTCAAAATACCCCCCAAGTCACAGTGGACCAGGAATCATGCTACTTTGTAAAGGTAAATATGTATTTATTTATTTAATATTATATATATATATATATATATATATATATATATATATATATATAGGGAATCAATCACCAAGTGGTGACAATACAATTTAAAAATAAGTAAAGCAATTGAATTCACTTATAATAATGCAGGATAAAAAGCACAGGAAAAGAACAGTTCTGGTTTGTGACCAGATAGCGTTTAGGTTAATAGTTCCCCCTGCAAAGTACTTTAAGGTACAAATGAGCAATCAGACACAGATGTCAGTAATCAGCAGGTATTCAGGAATGAAAGAGAATGTCTAGAGTTTAAATGGAATCTTCCCTCCCCAAAAACGAGAGAAAAACGTTTTTGGAAATTGACACTTTAAAAAATGATAGGTGAAAATGGCTTTGTGACGCAATGCAAAAGGGTGCAAAAATGCTTAAATTGATAGAAATTCTCAGGAAAGCAACACTAAACAGGTCCTAACACACATGAGCTACAATATAAACAACAGTACACACTTTAGATCAGGATGGGAATGAAGAAACACTTTGAATGGGAAAAAGACGCGTGTAAACTTCTGAAAGCTACACATTTGCGGCAAAATTTCACTATGCGATTTCTTGATAAAAACAGGTCAAATACACTGTTCCGCAATTCTTTGGTTGTGGAGGTAGCTAAGGGTGTTAGGTATCAGTTAGAATTGAAATTTCATTTCTATCAATATAATTGAAGACGTTATGGAGGTTTTCGTGAGAGGCATTTTTGAAAAATAGGCATGGAAATTAAAACAGAATTGGTTTTATTACACTATATTAAAGACTATGAAAAGAGAATGCCACCCGGGAATCTCCACAGTTACGTGGCCATCGTAACCCTTCACGTGGTGGATACTCCGTTTCTTTCTGGGATTTACTTTAATTACTCAAAATCACTAATGACTTAGGGTTTTGTAACACAAATGAGAAAAATCATTGCAAGAATGGTTCTGACAATACTAGGGTTCTGAAGTTAAAGATGAGATGGTTTGAGATTGGGATAAGACAATGCAAATATACTATGGGCCACTGCTCTTCCTGTTGATACTTACAGTCCCTTGTGATTAAAACTGGACCGTCAGGGTTCTCGTCATTGGATTGGGTCAGGTCTACCGGCAGCAGGGCACCTCTGGCGGGATTGGATCAGCAGTGCGGTTATGGTCAATTTTGGAATGCACCTCAGGCTGGATTTGGATGAGCCCTTCTGGTTACTGGACATGGTAGATAGCAGGATGTACGTTTCAGCAGGCAAGCCTTAATGGTAGCAAGCCAGACTGGATTAGAATTACTTTCCCTTAAGTTTTTGGGATGATTGAATTTGGGCCAAGCTAAAAAGTGTTCAGCAATTCTAAGGCCTGGATTCTGCAAAGAAATCTGGAGTCAGCTGCAAGATGAAAAGTTCTGGATAGGATGAAGAAGTCAGGAACAAAGCGTGGCGCGGAAATCTGGATGTGTTCAGGAAGCAGTGTGTTATGTGTGGTGAAGTTCCTATATTTATTATACCAAGTAACATCACAAAGTTTATGGTGTGGACAGAACTTCAAAACACACCCCCAAGGCTATGAGAGGCATCAGGCACTTGTCTTCTTCTGGTTGGCTGTCATCTTTATGATGGGATTTAGGGACTCACACATTGATTTTGACCACAACTTAACTTTTGCACAAATGTACATTTCTAAAAATTATGGCCCCTAATAAAATTAGACACATATATTGCATATTTGATGGGTTATCTTCACATTCAATCCCCATCTCTGTGAGAGCTGTCTTTGTCATTCTATATAATTGTATCTATTTTAATCATAACAGTTTAGACTACTAATTTCTAATTCAGTGCATATCTGGGTGATTATCACTGGAGCATGTATATACAATCTTAGGCTTGTTTTCAAAGTAATGGCTTAAAATAAGGTTAACATCTACCAATTTTTAGATGTGTCCCCATTCAGGTTGCACAGTTAAAGAGTTTCAAACTTAACCACACAAAGATTTAAAATTCAAAAAGTTCCTTTGAACAGTTTTTTTCTCTCCTTTCAGCAAACAACAGCTGTCAGATCCCTTTGATCAGGGTGGGTGTAGAGGGAAGTATCCTGCCCCTCCACAGCAGAGGTCAATGCTCAGCCTGTCCTTTGTTCTTGGCTCAGCCACAGACAAAAGTCTGATGAGTCCATTGTGCTCCTTGTTGTCAATATGCGGGAACCATTAAGGCTTCCTGTAGCAAGGGAGTCTCAATTTTGAAGTGTCAATCTTTCCCAGGCTGACACTGTCAGGTCAGAATTAAGTATTTACTTAACTCCAATACTGAGTTACTTTAATCCACTTTAATGTCTTTTCTTTAAAACATACAAAATAAGCACAGTTTATAAGGAATTTGGACATTTAAAAGAATTAAGCCCTTCACAAACATGCTTTAAATAGGCGAATTTTGCAATTTCTTCAGGAAAAAGAAACACTTTAAACTGGGTTTGACATCTAATTTTCTTATGCAGCTGTCAGTCAGTGAAGCCCGGTTTTCTCGGAGCCACCTGGAGAATCTGTGATTTCAGCACACTTTTCACTTCAATAATTCACTGTGAAAATGACAGAATTTAGTGCATTCTAAAGGCATTTGGGGATTTTAGCCCTTCTGTGGCCTTGGTTCATGTGACAGGTGACAGCACCCACTGACATTCAGTGAGTCCTGTAGGGAGTTTTGTTTTGACATCAACTTTGACTGTGTGTGGCAGGGTGGTGCAGCCTTTTTATGATTCGTGAAACATGCACAGTTTTGCAAATTTGGCATGCACAGGGTTTAGCACATCCATTTTTGGCAGTTTCCTTTCCCCCATTGGCAAAGGAGTGTAGTGAGGTGCACACTGGCATGGGTAAAAATATCCCACAAGCAGTACGCATGGTCTGCAATATCTCAAGGAAAGACCATGGCCCTCATTCCGGGCTAGGAGGTAAGTACCGATACTTTCCGGCATGGTGGAAAGTATGACACCGGGCTGGCGTCAGACCGCTAATTGCGGCCCATTCCGAGTTCGCGGACAGGTGCTTTTCGTTATGCCGGAAAAGAACCGAGCATCCTGCTGCAAAACGACCCGAAAAACCCCTACCGGCATGCTGCGACACGTAAATAACAACACTGCTTTGGAAGCTGTAGCGTCAGTACATAACGGTAACCGTAATTTACGGAGACCGTAAATTACAGCCACCGCTAAAAAAAGGAACCGGAAATTACGTCATCGCACAGGAAAGGGAAGGAGAGTGGCGGCCATCTTTAAAAACACAATCCATTGCCATCCTCATCCGCCAGCACCCTTGTGAGCTAACTAAAGTCGGGAACAGGACCAGACAACTCACAACATGCCCAAAGCACCGAAGAAGGCTGCGGATCGCATCCGCAAGAGGAGATTCTGCCCCGAGGAACTCCAGGCCATGGTTGACTTCCTGGCTGAGCATGCCGATGTCGTTTTCAGCAACGACATGCGGAGGGAGTCCATCCTCCGCAAGCAGAACATCTGGGCCGAACTTGCACAGAGGGTGAGCGGCGTAGGCAACACCCCCGCACCCTCAGGGACTGCCGCAAGCGGTGGGATGACCTGCAGGTGCCGGTGCGGGGCCTACTCTCCAGCAACCGCAGTCAGGCCATGCAGACGGGAGGCGGACCAAGTACCCCTGTCCAACTGGAACCGTGGGAGGAGACCTGTGTGGCTCTCATTGGCACAGAATGTATCGAGGGCATGGGGAACATGGAACATGGAGTGCAGGGCAACGACTTCTGCCGAAGGAGGTGAGTGTCCACAGTGTACACTGGCAATGTCCATTGCATGAATCAAACTGACCCAAGGGCCATCGAAGGCACCCTCTTGTGTTGCCTTCCCCCCATCCAACGCATCCCCCCATCCAACTAATGCTGAGGCAAGTGCCACGCAATGAAGGTCCAAGTGCGAGTACATAACGCACATCAACCATAGTGCATTAATTTGCACAGCCCATCATGCACACTGTGCAGCCGGCTCGGCATTGTACTAGCCAAACTGCACATAACCAGGCCACGATGAGTCACTCCCAAACATGCGTACATGACATAACCATGCACATGTACCACTGCCATAGCTACCCCCAAAATGCCACAAACCTTAATTGACCGAAATGTGTATGCAGCCATGTATGCAAATAGGACATCGCACATTCACTCATGTTGTCCCTCTCTTCTACTCCCACAGGCACTGACCATGACAGCGCAGATCCCCAATCAAGCCAGCCAAGCACCTCCACGGGTAGTGGCAGGGTCAGGCGAATGCCAGCAACTAAAAGAACCGCCCACCCGGCTCCGGAGAGACCACTGGATGCTGCCGAACCACAAGCCATCCCAGCATCGGCGCCAGCCACTATGCCAACCCCTGATTCGGCACACTCAGGCATCTCTGGTGAGGCTGCTGATACCGGCCCTGATGAGTGTGTGGACAGCCCATCACCCATCTGTGGGGCGTCCGAGGAGGAGGGCCAAAACACAGTGCACACCCCAGAGCCCTGCATTGTACCCCTGGCCACATGCAGTGACTGTGGGGCTGCACCTACACCTGTCCACAGTCCTCAACTCGACCTGCAGGGGCATGAGGATGATCTCCCGAGTCCACCTGTACAGCCCTCTCCCGAGCATGCTGGGGCAAGTGGTTTCGCCAATGGTGTCCCATCATTTGGCACGCGTCGAGTGAATCAGTTGGCAGACCTCATGCATAATTCATGGAGGACAACCGCCAGGCCAGGGAAATATGGCATGATGGAGTTAGAGAAATGCGGCAGTCCCTCACCGACTGCACCAACCAGTTGTGTGACACTCTGACAGACAGCACGACCCGTCTCTGTCATATCCTTGGCCGCATAGCGAATGCCCTTGAGGCAGGCCCTTCCAATACCCAGCCAGAGCAGGCGGACATGGCCGCATCCAGTGAGGCCACACAAGGCAGCCCAGAGAGACGCACTCGGCGTTCCATGCGTTGCAGGGATATGCCTCCCCCGGGCAAGGGGAGCAAGAAACAATAGGCATTTCTGCCACATGTGGGCTTCATGTCCTACATGGGACCACTGCTGTGGAGTTGGGGGGGACGGGGGTGGGTGGTGTGGGTTTGTTGTGGAGTTGGGGTTTAGGGGGGTGATGGCTTGTTGTTGAGTTTGGGGGGAGGAGGGTGCCGGTGCTGATGTTTCACTAAATCTTTTTTCTCACAATACACTATTGGTGTTGCAAAGTTCAACCGTTGTGGACATTCTTCATTGAGCATGTGTTTATTGACGTCTGCCAGTGCATGGTGTACAAGTATACACATGTCCAGTGCCCTGTGTGCCCATGTCATGCCACCCTCTGCTGACTTGTGTCCTGGACATCTTGTCCACTGTTAGTTTGGCGCATTACATGTCCCTCAAGTGCACTGCCTCCATGATGCTTTCTTGCCACTTCCCCCTCCACCTTCACCGCATCGTAATGTGGTCGTAGCAGTACCATGTCAGGGGTGATAGACGCTAATCTAGGGATGCACCTTTTGTGCAGCTAGACATATGACATGGGCTTATTGGACACCAGATATCAGTGGATGGGTCACCCACCAGTCCTGCTTCGCCAACTCATATGTGCTTTTACGCAACCCAGGTGATTGCTTCATCTACATGCATGCATGGGTATGGCCATTGCTTGATTGCTCCCTGGGCCTGTTCAGGGGGTTACTGACAGGGGTCATGTACCATGTTGTCAAGGGACAGCCACCAACAGCTGCATGTCTAGCCAAATAAGTTGAGTGTTTGGACTGTCATGGTGGAGAACAGTACTTGGCTGTCACGGCAGGGTTTCATTGATGGCCATATGCACATGTCCATGGATGCATTCCACACGATCATGGCCACAATATGTGTCCAATACAATGTAATGCTGTGGGGGGTTGCGTCTTCAAGATGGTCCGTGAACGATGGCATGGACATCTCATGCTACATGTTTCGTTGTTGCATGCTGCTGTCCTGATGTTAGATCGATGTGGTGCTGTGTACTGTGTAGATTCGTATTTGGGTGTCATGGCTGTAGCCCGTGGCTCATGGTCATCATCCTGCTCAAATACATACTATGGTGAATCCCAACAATCCTATGGGTGTGCCATGCCAGTGACGTGGTGTGGTATCCCTGATGCCCTCTGTTCAATCCACTCCCAGGGATGGGTCTCCGATGTGGTGCCATGCTGGGGCTGCCACATTGTGCATATGCAGTGTGTCTTCCGATATGCGGTTACGGTTGTGGTGGCCGCCAATGAGTGGTGCAAGTGTAGTGTGATTAACCCTTGTCAGATGGTGGAGATGTAGTGTATTGTGAGTGCCTTATTCCTTCAAAGTGGGAATCTGTATGTGCCATTGCACTAGTTCTGTGGCAGGTTTGTTGTTGGGGTGAACACTGTACGATGGCTTCATCATTTCGACCCAGTTGGTTCATGCAGGCACCCACCTCATGGCACCAATGCACTTGCATGACACAGTCAGACGACTCAACAGCCAGCCAGGCACGTCATCCTGCATGTTGGACCATGTGGCACGGTAGCGTGGTGAAATGCTTGCCCTTTGAGTCATGTGTAGTTCTTTGGTGTCAGGCCCACCCATGTGTGCGGTTCTTGGTTGCGTTGCATTTCATCTGCACGTAGGGGGAGTGGTATTGTTTGCAGTTGCTATCCGCCGCCTGCATGGCATGCTGGTCCACATACGACCCATGGGTGCTGTCAGGGGCACCATTGTCATTTGGCATGCCTTCATTTGCATGAGGTCCAACTTTACTGTTGTGTCTCTCCTGGGTGGTCCATGTTGGGGATTGGTAGGCCCTTGTGTGCTTGGGGAGGTGTAACAGCACTTGTTTATGTGGCCGTCTAATGGACGGTTGTGACATGCCATGCATGGGCGCCACTGTGTGCTGGTAGGTGCCTGTGGCATGGGTGTGGGGCACAGGCAACACCATCACTTGTGCCAGGTTAGCACTGTATATTTGTATGCTGCTCGCTTATCTCTTTGTGTCTCTGGCGAAATATGGTGGTGACGGTGTCACAGTCAAGGTGGTCAGGGGTGTCTCTCTGCTAAGGGTTTTCCTTGAGTGGCCGGTCATGCTGCGTGTGCATGGGGGCTGCTGGGGTGGTGACGGAGGCTGCACTGGTGCTGCATGCATGGCCTGTCTCCCCCTCCTTCTACCCCTGTGTCTCCTCAGAGGGGGGGCCTGGTGTTGTTGCAAAACTTTTCGGGGTTGTGGCTTTGCTTGTTCTATTGGTGTCATCTTGGTGTGGGAGGGGGGGTGATGTGTGGGTGTGTTCCTATTCTGCTGTGGCAGACTCCATAGCCTCAATCTGTGATGAATGTGTGCACCTGTGGCTCTGTGAACCACTGCTCAGGGTTTTAACACCTTCTCCGAGATGCCTGTATGCACTCCATGCCGGAAAGGTACTTTACGGCATTGGGCAGGCTGTTATTTACGTGTGCTCCTCACTTGCGATCAGCTCCCGTTTACGCCATGCTGCTAATTTCGGCATGGTCGGGCGCGCGCAAGACCCAAGACCGATAATTACGGCATTGTAGTTTACGGTGCCGTAATTAGCGGTCTGAAGGGTCAGAATAGCATGGAGCGGTAAACCATGCCGGTAAATCATTACCGGCATGGTTTTTACCTTACCTCCATGCTCGGGATGAGGGCCCATGTCTCTGATGCTAGGAAGAATCTCCAATGGCTAGTGGTCAAGGACAGAATATGCTTCAAGGCACTATCCCTGGCACCACAAATGTATCTATGGTGATGCACCTGTGTACCTCTTAGACTGTTTAAAAGGGTATGACCCACTGAGATCCCTCTGCTTAAGTAACTGTGAGTGCCTGGTTATCCCACATAGTAAGCGAGTAAGAGGAAACGGGTGTTCCTTTCCTATCCCTTACAGCACATGTCTGGAATGATTTACCCTTCAAGCTGTAATTAGAAAAATCCCTGGGCGCCTTTCAAAAAAGCCTGAAGACACCCCTCTCTGAATAGCTGACCCTTTGTTTCCTTCCGAGATAGTCTGCTGACATAGCTTGCTTAGGTCGAGCTATAGCTATCATCCGATTCCCGGTTGATGATCTTCTTGTTGTCTTGTCAAACTATGACCTTGTGTCTATGTGCGCCCAGATGCCTGTGAGATGTCGACATGTTATAAATTAATAAATAAATAATTTAAATAATGCTTGACCGCATTATGACGTTTTATTTGTAAAATAGGCATACAGTACTTATCAATTTCATACATATATGAAATGTACATCTCACAACAACCAACATCAAAGTTGGAAGCAAGACGACATGGAGCCACACAGGTTCGATCCCTGGGTCCGCACTTAGACTCCTCTGGGTATTAAGCGCGTTATAAATAACATATCAATGTTATGTGCATTTTTAGAGGTGTGTTAGTGTACACATACAATGTGTTCATTTCCCACACATACAGGTATATCTTGTATAAAAAATATGCATTTCTTCTGATAATGCATTGTATGCCTTCTATATGCATCAAAGCATATATTCAAGTTAACTGTACATTTGATGTTCGTTTTTAATACATTTATGAGGCACAAATATGTTTTACATTTTGTACTTGGATGCAATTGACATTTCCTCAAAACTGATATGAAAGTCAGCTGTATGTTTGATGTGAGTTTTCAAAAGATGTAAGTAGGAACTGTCAAACACATATGATTCTTAGTACAGTTTTTATGAAAAATGTGCGTTTATTACATTTCCTCAAAAATGATATCAAAGTGAGCCCACACTTTGATGTATGTTTTGAGATGTGATCTACAAACTCTGAAACTCATATGCCTCTTTGCACAGTTTGTATGAAAAATGTACATTTATTACATCTCCAGAAAACTAACATAAATGGGAGCCCTGACTAAACTTTCATTTGAGTTACAAGAGGCATGTAAGCCTTTTTCATTTAGTACTTCTTTGTGATTTACAGCCCTGAACAATGACTTTAAAGTCAGCCTTAACTTCAATGTGACTTTCCGAAGATGTAAATTGCCTGGGCACCATTCAAACATATTCCTGCTCCTGAGCAGGCCAGGGACAAGAGCAGATTCCACAATTGAAGCAATAGATAGTGTATGTTTCTGTGTGTACCTTTTATGTTTTTGTGAGTGAGTGGCTCGTAGGAGCATGTGTAGTAGGAGCTTGAGTCCTAAGAGTGTGTGTTGTTCGACGTTGTGTCATAGGAGATTGTCTCCAGAGGGAAACACACACTGTTACTACTTGCACTCCTACAACAGACGCTCCTATGATGTTGTGGGAGCGTGTACAATAGGAGTGTGTGTTGTGGTAGCCTGTGTTGCAGGAGCCTTTGTCGTAGGGGAATGTGCCATAGGGTTGCCTGTAATAGGAGTGTGTTTTGTAGGCAAGTGTGTAGTGGGACAGTTTGTTGTTGGAGCATGTGACGTAGAAGTTTGTGGAGTAGGAGCATGTGCAGAAGGTGTGCATGTCATAGGAGTGCATGCCGTAGGAGCATATGTGATAGGATTGTGTGTTATAAGCGTGTGTGTTGTTAGAGTTTGAGTCATAGCAGTGCATGTTGTAGATGTGTGTGTCATAGGAGTATGTGCATGTGCATGAAGGGTATTAATATGAAATGTAACCATTTTTTTCTTATGCATTGTATGCCTCCTTTATGTATGAAAGTTCACATTAAAGTCAACATTAACTGTAATATACATTTTCAATAGGTACAAGAGGCGCAGGTGAATTTTACAGTTCAGACTTGTATGCAATTTTCAGCTCCTAAAAAGGGACATAAACGTAGCCCTGACTTTCATGTCAGTTTTCAGAAGATGTAAATTGCATAATCTATGAACTCTGAAACTTATACGGATCTTGATACAGTTAGTTTAAAAAATATACATTCATTACATCTACTGAAAACTAACATGAAAATCAGCACTGACTTTGATTTGTTTTCCGATATAAATTGTGTAATATATAAACCGTGACATTCATACACCTTGTGATACAGTGTGTATGAAAAATGTACATTCATTACACCTCCTGAAAAGTAACATTAAAATTAGTCCTGAATTACATGTGGGTTTTTAGATGTAAACTGCATAATGTTTGAGCTGCTAAACTCACATGCCTCTTGGTACAGTTTCTAGGACAAATGTACATTCATTACAACTCTTAAAAAATTGACATTAAATTGAGCACTGACTTTAATCTAAGTGTCAAGGTGTAAACGCTGTAATGTATGAAGTGCATAATGTAAATGTACATGTACATTTTGTATAGAAGGTGTTCTGAGAGCAAAAGTGGATGGACCCAGAAACCATTCAGATATTCCAGACGCAAAACATGCCCCCTGAGAAGGTGAGATGCTACAGTTGAAGCAATACACTGTGTATGTGTCTGTGTACATCTTTTAAGTTTTTGTGAGTGTGCTTAGCAGGAGCGTGTGTTGTAGAAGCATGTGTGAAAGACTTTCTCCAGCATTGGATCTTTCATGGATTCACATGCTTAGAATATTCCCCGTCGTCAGGCTGGGAATCCTCGGTAAGTTATATAGACATTTTCCATAGGAATAATTCCGACACTTTTGTGTCCTATCTACGTCGTTTTGGGCCGCGCACGCCGGTGCCACTAGGACGTAGGGGTATATATAGCCCCGCCCCCGCGGCTTCCTCAGATTTCAACCGTCTTCCAAAGTGATGGGATTACCTCGCGTATCTGCTATTTGGTTAGGTTGTACTTTCTACTTCTGCGACTGTTTGTTCTTCTCAAGAGAATGTCTGGAAAGGCGTTGTTTTGTCCGTGTGCTACGTGCAGTCTTAAGAAGGTGTACGAAGGGGATGGTCATATGGACTGCATTTACTGCCTTCATCCTCACCACACGGCGGACACTTGTGAAATCTGTCAGGGTTTCTCCCAGAAAACCCTCAAAGATCGAAAAAGACGCCTGGTCGATTGGCTCAATGACAGAGCGGGTGCGTACCCGGCATCGGAGGTGGGCTCCACGGCCTCAAAAAGTAAGTCAGAACCCCTGACGAAGAAGGCACATGCTGCGAAAAACGAACCTCGGAGTCGGCCGAAAAACGACCCTCAGAGAAACATTTGGAGAAACATTCGAAGGCCTCCTCCTCTTCACACAAGACGTCATCTTCTTCCTCCTCATCTAAAAAGGAGAGAAAAGAACCATCTAAATCCTCCTCAGGAGACCATCATAAGTCTACCTTGAGTCGAGAGCCGCGGCCAGCAAGTCAGCCCCAAAAGCGGCGGGAACACCTCAAGGCCCTGCGCCACTGGCTTCGCCGACGACCCGCTCGTCGACGCCTGCATCACCAGCGGCTCCTCCCACATGTCAGACTGCGGCGGTAGGAAACATATCATCGACGGTGGTTCCGTCGATGGGATGGCAACCGGAGGTTTTCGATCCCGTCCCGCCAGAGGCCCTGCTTCAACCAGAGGCGACTTTCTCCATCTCGTCGGCTGATGAGGAACACGACACAGTCGCGCGCCCAACCGATCTGGGGCTGCAGCCGACCAGCGCGATGTCGCTCTTGGGTGTGGGTTCCGTTAGGCGGTTCTGTCCTTGGAGGTGCTAAATATGCTACAGAAGCTATTACAGCGTTTCGACACACAAATACCCCAGCCTAGGGCCCCGACATGGATACAGTCTACGCCATTCGTCGACGAGCCGGGCCCGGCTCCTCACTCGACGACCAGGATTACGGCCGCTTCCCACGCGCCGGAAGATTGCCCTATCCTGCAAAAAGAAGGAGAACTACAGGACTCTGACCGTGAAGGATCAGGTTCAGACATCTCACTATCCCCCTCAAGGGACCCAACTTGGGACTCTGAAGCAGAGATGGAAGCTCCGAGAAGCCCGGCACAGCCATCGCCACCTGACGACGTGGGTGCATTCCATGTCATGATGAGTAAGGCATGTTCGGAGTTTGGCCTAGTCCCTGAAGAGGAGAAAAAGGATTGTTTTCTTTTTGATCATATGGGCAAGAGAACGAAATCCATATTCGCCAATCCCGATTTTGGATCATGTCTGGCAAGAGGGCCTGAAGACCATGTAGCACCCGTTCTCTGAACCGGCAGTGAAAGGTTGTTTGGAGAAGAAGTTCAAGGCTCCGGAATCTACTCCCAAGTGCCTGACGTCTCAACCTTCGCCGGAGTCGGTGGTATCTGCGGCGGCAGCTAGAAAGGCCAGGTCTCAACATAAATGCATGACCCCTCCAGACAATGAGGCCAGGAGACAGGACGCTTTCGGCAAGAAGGTGCTGTCCGTTGGCGAGACTACAGTTAAAGCAGCCAACTCCTTGGCGATTATGTCTAGGTATGACAGGGAAATGTGGCACCGGCTGGCTCCTATCTTGGAGCATTTGCCTGAGGAACATAGAAAGTCCGCCATGTTGCTAGTGAGGGAAGGAGAGGAGGCCTCCAACCATGCTATAAACATTGCCGTCGACCTAGCCGAGTCCGGTTTTAAGCAAATCAATAATGGTGTAGTTTTACGTAGACAAGCCTGGCTCAAGTGCACTACGTTCAGACCGGAGGTGCAATATAAAGTCTTGGATATGCCGTGTGAAGGGGAGCAACTGTTCGGTGAAAAAGTTGATGAGGCTTTGAAGGGCATGAAAGAGGATACTGACACGGCACGTTCACTCGGAGCCCTCCAGAGTGGTAGGAATGTTCGTTCCTTTCGTCCTTTCAGAGGGGACTCTGGTAACTCCAGGTTTGGGTCATCTAGAGACCGAGGTTTCAGCAGACCCTCCTACTCGTCCCAAGGCTACAGACGTGCAGCTCAATCTTCTCGTAGAGGCAGAGATTACCAAACCTCCAGACGGTGGGGTGCCTACCCTTCGTCGATGAAAGATAAACAAACCAAGAACCAACAATGACATGTTTCAGGACGTCCTGGGGAGCCGAGTGTCTCATCGCATCGACGAGTGGGAGCGTATAACAACAGACCCATGGGTTTTGGACACGATTCATCTGGGCCACTCTCTACAGTTCAAAGGCAAGCCACCACACATTCCACCGGTGTTCTCGGCCCAGCCCCACCTTCAAATACTACTACAGGCGGTGGCGCTTATGCTGCAGAAAGGGGCTATAGAAATGGTCCCGGTTGAAGAAAAAGGACAGGGAGTGTACTCCCGGTACTTTGTCGTCAAGAAACCAAATGGAAAAGGACATCCCATTCTGGATCTACGAGCGCTCAACAAACTGCTCAAGAATTTGAAATTCAAAATGCTGACGATCAGGAGGTGATCCAATCGATACAACCCGGAGATTTTTTGTCGTCGCTAGACCTTCAGGACGCATACTTCCATATCCCGATGTGTCAACGGCACAAAAGATTTCTGCGGTTTGTCGTCGGACGAACCCACTATTAGTTCAAGGTCCTCCCGTTCGGTCTAAAATCGTCCCCCAGGATGTTCACCAAATGTCTGGCTCCAATAGCAGCCTGGTTAAGAAAGGAAGGTCACCATGTGTACCCTTATTTGGACGATTGGCTAGTGGGGGGACTGTCTCCGGAAAGTTCACTGTCTTCGCAGTGAACTTCGACAAGTCCTCATTCAGGATCTTGGTCTTTTTGGGGGCAGAGTTCCACACACAGTCTGGGCTGGTGAAGCCATCCCTCGAAAGAATTCACAGACTGCAACAAAAGGCATCGGAATGGGAGGTCGACACCAGAGTGTCAGTACGAAGGTACATGTCCCTGCTGGGGACCATGTCGTCCTGCATACCCTTGATAGTCAATTGTCGCCTCTTTATGAGGCCTCTTTATGAGGCCTCTTCAGGAATTCTTGGCGATGGGCACAAAGTCGAGGACGCTGGTCGGACAAGTTGACCATCAACGGCCAGCTCGTGCAGGCGCTTCAATGGTGGAGAATCTCCATACACCTAACAAAGGGAATGCCCTTACTGGAACCTGCGTTCCAGAAGACAGTGGTTACGGATGCTTCTCTAACTGGGTGGGGAGCTCATCTGGACTCCTTACAGGTTCAGGGTCGTTGGTCATCGGAAGAGTCCTCCCTCCACATCAACCTGCTAGAGTTGAGGGCGGTGCGTTGGGCCCTAAAATCCTTTCTGCCACAGGTAAAGGGCTCAGTGGTGAGAATCATGACAGACAACACGACAACAATGTTTATCTACGAAAGAAGGAAGGAACTCGCTCCAGGAGCCTGTCGACGGAAGCCCAGGAGATCTGGCACTGGGCCCTACAACACGACATACATCTGTTGGCGTTCCACTTACCAGGAGTAAAAAATGTGCAAGCAGACGCTCTCAGCAGGGAGATGAATTGTCTACACGAATGGGAACTGAACGATCAGCAACTGCACTGTGTCTTCGCGGAATGGGGTCATCCGGCCCTCGATCTCTTTGCGACGAGAGACAACAAGAAATGCTCCCAATACGCGAGCAGGTGGCCACAACAAGACTCGCTAGGGGACGCGTTCTCCTTCCTGTGGACGGGCAAGTTTCTGTATGCCTTCCCCCCATTCCCTCTCATCCGTCGGACTGTGCAATGGATCCACAGATATCCTTGTCAGGTGATCCATGTGGCCCCGTATTGGGCCAGACAAGTGTGGTTCTCCGATCCACTTCACCTCTCAGTGCCAGAACCAATGAGGTTCCAGAAGATCCCCAACCTTCTGTCTCAGGAGAAAGGGACCGTTTGGCATCACGACCCGGACAACCTCAGTCTGACGGCCTGGCTCCTGATTTCGCCGAGTTTGGCGCGTTAGCGATTCCAGCGGATTGTCATTGTATTTTGCAAGCTCCAAGGGCACCTTCCACGAACACTTCATGCACATACAAATGGAAAAGGTTCTGCATATGGTGCGCAGGTCAACCAGGTCTGGTCCCGCGGGCGATCACACCGGAACAACTCCTACCATACTTGTTGCTCCTGGCAAATAACGGTTTATCTGTTGCATCCATAAAGGTGCATCTAGCTGCCATCTCGAGATTTACTCGGAAGAGACATTCCACTCCCTGTTAAGTGACCGCCTAGTTAAACACTTCCTTAAAGGGTTGTTTCGAACCTTTCCTCCCAAGAAGAAGTTTCCTCTGATCTGGAGTCTGAACCTGGTCCTGGCAGCCCCGATGAAACCCCCTTTTGAACCAATGTCATCGACATTATTAACATTTTTGTCTTGGAAATTGGCTTTCCTGGTGGCCATTACTTCTGCTCGTCGCCTGTCGGAAATACAAGCTCTAGTGATCGACCATCCGTATTTGAGGTTTTTCAGTAATAAGGTTGTGCTGGCCACTAACCCGCATTTCATACCTAAAGTACCTTCCATGTTCCATAAACACGCTTCTATAGTGTTGCCTACATTCTTTCCAACACCGTCTTCAGTGGCAGAGAAGACTCTCCATACATTGGATGTGAAAAGAGCTTTAAAATGTTATCTCCATCGCACTCAAAGCTTCAGAGACACGAGACAACTCTTCGTAGCTTATGGTCCTGCGGCTAGGGGTAAAGCGATTTCAAAACAAGGACTATCCAGATGGGTGTCTTCGGCCATTTCTTATTGTCATTCCAAGGCCGGAAAGCCGCTAGAAAAGCGTCCAAGGGCCCATTCGACGAGATCTACATCGTCATCGACGGCTTTGTGGTCTGGAATTCCGCTGGGGGATATCTGCCAGGCGGCTTCCTGGTCGGTACCACACACGTTTACCCGACATTACTGTCTTGTACAGCAACATGCTGAGGATACACAGATGGGGTGGGCAGTATTACGTCACCTGTTCCAATAAGGTAAGCCCCAAGTGGGGTTGCATCCTTCGGCAACTATGCTTTAAAGTGTTGTGTCTTTTACGGTTAACATGCTATAATGTAATGTGTTGCCATAGTAAGTGGGCACTGTGATTGTTGTGATGTTGGTGTGCATACACGCCTCCAATGTTGGGGTATACTGCTATACAATCTATTCTAAGCATGTGAAACCATGAAAGATCCAATGCTGGAGAAGGGAATAGTTTCTTACCTGTAACTCCATTTCTCCAGCATTGGTATCTTTCATGGATTCACATGCGCCTGCCGGCCTCCCCTGAGCATGCAAACCAGAGATCACCCCATACTACTTTGGGGGCTGAAATCTGAGGGAGCCGCGGGTTGGAGCTATATATACCCCTACGTCCTAGTGGCACCGGGGTACGCGGCCCAAAACGACGTAGATAGGACACAAAAGTTTCCGAATTTTTCCTATGGAAAATGTCTATATAACTTACCGAGGATTCCCAGCCTGACGACGGGGAATATTCTAAGCATGTGAATCCATGAAAGATACCAATGCTGGAGAAATGGAGTTACAAGTAAGAAACTATTCCCATGTCACTCATTCCAAGTATGGCAGTCCAGAAAAAAGGGTTCTGGTAGCAACGTACCGGCACCCTTTCTGGACCACCATACTACGAGAATGCAAGTAGGGGCCACGGATCCCCCGCCGGCCTGACCTGCTGGATTTTCAGGCCCCTACCGGCATGTCTCACACTGAAGCACTGGCATTGTTAGAAATGGCGCTGGTGCTTCAGTGACCCCATGGAAATGGGAAGTAACAGTAAGTTAAGGGTGTTACGGGTTGCCAGTAACACGCCGCCTACCAGCGGGTTTTACCAGCAACCCCGAAATGAGTCCCTATGCCTCGTAGGAGCATGTGTCATATGAGCATGTATCATAGGAGTGTGTGTCATAGGAGGGAGAATAGTAGGAGTGTGCTTCGTGGGAGTGGGTATTATTGGAGCATGTGTCCTAGGAGCATGTGTCATAGGAGTGTGTGCCTTGGGAGTGTGTGTAATAGGAGTGTACATCATAGGGCAGTGTGTCGTAAGAGCATGTGTTATAAGAGCATGTATAGAAGGTTTGTGTATAGCAGGTGCGCATGTCATAGGGACATGTATCATAGGAATATGTGTTCTAGGACCGCATGTCATTACAGCTTGTATCATAGGATAATGTGTCATAGAAGTGTGTCATTAAAGTGTATGTTGTAAGAGTGTGTGGTAAGTGTGTGCTGTAAGAGTGTGTGTCGTAAGTGTGTGTGTGGCAGAAGCATGTGTCATAGGAGCACATGATGCAGGTGCATGTGTCATAAGTGCCTATTGCTACAGTTCATATTTAAAGTGTACATGCATTCCATCTCCTAAGAACTGACATCGAATTTAGCCCTGACTTGCCTTTAATGTGGTTTTTCAGGAGATGTTAATTGTTTAATGTACAATCTGTAAAACACATTTATTCTGCACCATTGCAGCACATGTTGCAGGTGCCCATATGGTAGGAGTATGTGTTGTTAGTGTATGTATAAACTGAGTGTTTATTACTTCTACAGTTTGCACTTGCATAAAATGTTCAGCTCCTGAAAGCGTACATCAAGGTAAGTCTTAACTTTCATGTGCGTAATTAAAAGATGTAAATTGTGTAATTTACGAACTTTGAAATTCATACGACCCTTGGTAACTCATGAAAAACGTACATTCATTATATCCCCTGAAAACCAACTTTGAAATCAGCCTTGACTTCAGGCTGCATAGTAGGAGTGTGTGTTATTAGTGTCCACAGACAAAATGTTAATCTCACGCATGTACATCTAGGGTTTTAATGTAAAATGTTCCTTCATTCTTGTGCATTGTATGCCTCCTATACGTATGAGTGCTCACATTAAAGTCAACTTTCAAGTGTGTCTTTAATATGTTTGAGAGGCTTTTATGACTTTGCCAATTTGTACTTGTATGAATTTTACAGCTCCTGAAAACTTCCATCAAAGTAAGCCCCCACTTTCATGACAGTTTTCAAAATATTTAAATTGCGTAATCTACGAAATGTGAAAAGCATATGCCCTCTGGTACAGTTCATATGAAAAATGTACATTTATTACATCCTCTAAAAAAACACTCAAAATTAGCCCTTACTTTGATGTGAGTTTTCAGATGTAAACTGTGTAATTTACTGTCAGGCTTTGCCCTTGGAAATTATGGCATTCCTGGAAACATTAGGTTCTACTATGGGGAACTGTTGGAGCAGTCTAGTCTTCCACCAATATGGCCGCCGCATGTATATCTCTGTGCCACGCCCCTTCTACATGCGCTGTATCTGTTCTTGACTCTCCAACGCTGCTGTGTCTTTCACAGTCTTGTAATTCAGCCTCGCTATAGGTACCCGCCTTAGCCCGTTAATTTCCCCTCTTAAGGCTGTTTCTGTGATATTTTTTTTCCCCTTTCGATTTCGGCACTCTCTCCTTTTGTGCCGTTCTGACTACTCAGTTTCTTGTTTACTTTTTACTTTCCGCTTAACTGTTCCCGGCAGACTATTACCGCTGCCTTCTGCTGTTCTCTCTCTCTCTCTTTCTGTCCCTATCGCTTCCGCATCCTAGCCCCTCACCGTGTCTCTGCCTAGTCGCAGCCTGCGCCTTACTGCTCCGTTTTCTTAGCGTACGTTCTGACTTACTTACCTGATAACGTTCTCTTTTCCCCGGCAGACATCACCACTGCCTTCAGCTATCCTCTTTCTCACTTTGCTGGCTTCCTAACTATCTGCTTCCTAGCTCCTCTCCTTTTCTCTGCCTTTCGGCGCTACAACTCCCTCATCTTATTTCCGACAGAGTGGAAAGCTGTTCTGTAATTGCTGTCGGGCTTGTTCGCTATCTTCATGGACAGGCAGATCTACAGTCCTCTTTGCCTTTCCTGTTCACTTACCTGAATCAGGACTGCAACTTCCAGCATCCAGTGGGCCCTTTGACCCTGCATCCGTTTCTTGCCTACGGTCGAAATCATATTCTTACCTGAAGTAGGACTCAGCTCCCTACCTCCAGTGGACACTCTCTACATGTGTTTGCCTGTTGTGGAAATCGATACTGCCACACAACCAGAAGACTGGTAACTCTGAAAGACTCCACCTCCAGAAGAAATTCCAACTACCAGGGTTTTTTGTTGCCAACCAGCTTTTTCCCTGGTTTGGAGGTTTGGCTCCTCGGAGTCTTCCGAGGACAGGTACCCAAATCCTGCCACGGTGGCCTCTGAGGGAGCCAGACCTTACTTGCACGATAAGAAGGACAAAAGAGCTAAGAAAGAAAGGATCCAGATGCCAGGAAACCACGCCAGAGGAGGACTTCCAAACTCCAGAACAGCTCATCGGAAGGTGCAGGTGAGGAGCAGGTTCGGGAGGGTAAGCAGTGTTCTGACATTTACGAACTGTGAAACTCATACGCTTCTTGGTACAGTTTGTGTGAAAAGTGTACATTTATACCATCAACTTAAAACTGCAAAGTCAGCTGTGACTTGACTTTGATGTGAGTTGTTAGAAGATGTTAATTGTGTAATGTATGAACTTTAAAACTCATACGGTATGCATACAGTTTGTGTGACATATGCACATTCATTGTGCTCATGCGTAACATATAGATACATCTTAAAATGTTATTATCTCAAAATTGGCAAAGTCGATTTTCAAAATGTCTTTTCAGTTCACTAATACATGGTAAAATCTAGGAGCATGCCAATAATTGGGAAAATTGAAGCAGCCAATTTTGAGATATTCGGAATGGAATTATTATTTTTCTCTTATGGGAAAACCCATGTTACAAGTTGTTGAAAGGGAGATCTAAACAAATATTTTTTAAACTATGACACCATTGATGTACAATTCTGATGCTTTGCATGTACACAAGCTGTCTCAAAATATTACTATTTCAGATTTTTTTCATGCAAGAGTTACAAAGTTATTAAAAGAAGTTATTTTCTGCAACTTCATAGAGACTTTGTGCCTGATTTACAAAAGTGTTTTCAATGGTACAATCCCATCCCTTCTAAAATGCTTCGTAAATCAGGCCCTTCATCTTAATCTTAACTCTGCCATCCACTATATATAAAACGTAGGCCCATATTTATCTTTTCTAAGGTTGAAGACCTGCATTCGATGTCATGGTAGCACCTGAGAGGCCAAAGTCAAGTGTGTAGACCATTGTCACTTTTGTTTATCATCCCGTTTCCTTAGCAGGCACTCAAGTAGCTGCAACGGCTTTTCTTCCTCTCCTGTCTCTAATATTATTACTGACTGGCCTGCCCTCCCTGAGTTCTAAGAGAAGGTGCCCAAGGTTCTCAAGGCGCACATTACAGAATGGTATAT
The DNA here is from genome assembly GCF_040938575.1 of Ambystoma mexicanum. NCBI lineage: Eukaryota > Metazoa > Chordata > Amphibia > Caudata > Ambystomatidae > Ambystoma > Ambystoma mexicanum. The sequence continues at coordinate 1,032,229,450 of NC_090928.1, read as the reverse complement.
CCTCTCCTTGGGAAAAGTGTCTCTTCAGACACTACCGTAGACCAATCTCCTGAGGCAGTTGACATTCTTTCATCTGGTGATGGGGAGAGTGTGCTGGGGAATTAATGGTTCCTGGTTGACTGTGTAAATCATCTTACGGTTGCTTATTCCAAAATATGCAACTCTATGTGTATGCTCTACAATCTCAGACTAAAGGACGCCGAGATGATGGACAAAGGTCTGGAAAATATTGGTACTCTGACTTCCATGTTAGGTATAGCTAACAAGTCAATCGATTCCAGTCCTCATGTTATGGCACCAGATCTAGTAAGTTGCCTAGCAGATCTTCCAGCAGCTTATCTGATCTGGAGTGCCAAGTTGGTGAGGTGTCCTCTGGCAGAGTCAAAGCTCCTTCCTCGGATAATGTAGTGTACCAAATTTTGACTTAACCTCTGGTCCACTGTCTTAGCTTTTACTGAGTGGATTAACACTGAAGAAAGCCCACTGCTAGGGGTGGTTGTGCCCTTATGTCAGGGCACAGTCTGCAAACCTGCTATCAATCCTTTCTCTGGGCAGCATGCCCAAATTGCCACAAAGGTTGTAGTTGTACTACGTCTAAACCCCTGTGTAAACCCAGAGCCTGCATGGATACATACACTAAAGATTCTCTCGTCGGCTGGCAGGAAAGTCATTTGATTATTTGTTTTAAAGGTCTAATACATGGCAGCACACATTCATACAAAAGATCACTAGTAAAAGCCATGTCTAATGTTCTGGGAGTAAACAACATTTCTTTTCAACTTTTCTCAAGTGTGCACATTTTATCAGACTATGTGCTGTAAAGGCTGAAATGTCTGTTTCTGTTTTGCCAACCAATGCTCGTGTATTTTAATTGCTGTAATGTATTACAATGCAATGGTATTGAAGCATTTGAAGATTTCAGGTCAGAAATGTGTAATTTACACGACTACTTGTATACTTCAAGTGATTTTGCTGGTTACTAAAACCAGGGAAAGAGCAGACTACTCCAAAATCAACGTTGGTCATAGTCTCTGATCTGAATCGCCCAATCACAGGGAAGAATTGGAGCAGAGACTCTTACGGCCATCTCCTTCAAATTCATGTATGTCTAAACAAGCTCAGGAGAAGGTTTACGCTTGTATTCCTTTGGTCAATCCTGCAGCAGGTCTCTAGACCTTGTGAGGCCAAGGCAGTCTCAATTTTCAGTTGACTGCCTTTCGGTTGACAATCCAACCAGCCCTCAGTCATGGGTGGTCGAAAGTGATTCTCAGCGCTCCTTAGGCGCATATGTAAGCCTGTTAAACTGGAACGTGGCAGGGGCATGCAGCAAGCTAAGCGACCTAGACTGGGTGAACTGGTTAAATACTCATGATGTGTTATGCCTACAAGAGACTTGTTTGTAGGAAGACTTTTTGCCTATTGCCTTCTTTCATGAGTTCTGGGTATTTTCAAGCACTGCAAGGCCCAAGGGATCGACTCGGCCAAGAAAGGGCTTGGCAACTCTTATTCATAAGTCACTTAACTGGCAACCAATTATCATATCCAACGCTACAGACCAAGCACTTGCAGTATCCATAGTCCCTGGTAGTATTAATGATTACAAGCTTTTCATCATTAAAGTCTATTTGCACCTGACTGAGGTTCTTAAAAACTTTTTGGCACCAAAGGGTTGGCTAGCATCACTGTTGGAATCTCCCAGTGATGTAAACACAGTCATTGTGGGGGACTTTAATGCTAAACTAGGTGGGCATGTCAAAACTGATGACAACAGGAAATCAATGGAGGGCGTTGGTGGTATTCCAAGATGGAACCTTGGCTCACAATCTGCATCTATGCGAGGTACGTCTCTTAACACTTTTCTGCTTCATTTCTCTCTAGTGGAGCTGGAGACGTTCCCCTGAAGGCCTCTTAAGAATCAGGCAACAGAGCCTCACTGATTGATTACTTTCTGGCAGACTGTTACTTCTTTTGGCCGGTAATAAACTTTGTGGTTTGCAATCACCCAGAAAGTGACCATAATCAGTTATATTATGTGGGCTTTGTTCCCGCAAAATTCTAATTTGCCTGCCGCCTCTCCCGTACCATCTACATTTACGAACACATTGAAATTACCAAAGGAGAAGCTGCTTAACATTCTAGAAGAAGCTGAGCCCGCCAAGCAAGGCTTTCACTCTTGGGTCGAGTTGGACAACCCAGTAGAGGCAATCTTTGCTTACGAAGAACTATCCTCTCTCATAGCTGGTGACTACCGTCGGGATATTAGCCTCGCTACTGGCTGTCACAAGAACAGGCGAAAGGATGCTTGCTGGTTGGATGGCACCCGTCGTAGGGCAAAATTCAAGTTATGGGCCGCATCTAAGAATAATATGAGGCTGGCGGGCAGTCTGCACACTCTTAAAAAGAGGAAAAAAACATCTAAAGGCAGAGAAAATAGCATTCATAGAGAGACAGTGGGATCACTTGGAAAAGACAATCAAGGAAAACGACGCGAAGGGTTTCAGGAGTCTAATAGCTTTTGGGTTTTCAAGCCTCTCCCACGTGGACAGAAGTGCAATCGCATCGTCTGAGTGGGTTTCCTATTACAGTGATAACCTGTACGATGTTGAAGCAACGGCAACCTTTGCTGTTTGGAAATCGAGTTGCTACAATAGCAGGATTACTTTCTCATTTGAAGAGGATTTATGTGCTATCGAAATCTGCAAGTCAGGCCAGGCCCCCGGCCCTGACGGTATAAGGTCAGATATCTACAAATGGTTTCCGGGATGTTGGGCCCCAATCTTGCAGAAACTCTTTAATGGTCCCTGGTTGTCCCTGTTTCCTGGAAAAAGAGCATCATTGCCACTGTTTTTAAGAAGGGCTGCGCACTGGCCTCCACTGCTATCGCCCGATTTGTTTTGCTGGACTGTGCTACTAAGATTTTTGCCAGTTGCTTGGCAGCGAGGCCAGCTCTATGGGCAGCGGAAAACGACATTCTACCTCCTTTCCCAGCAGGTTATAGGAAAGGCTATACCACAGTTGATCATGTTTTTGTCCTCAAAATCATAGTTGAAAAGTATTTATTACTAAGATGCGGCTGTGTTTACTCTGCCTTTTTAGACTTAGCTAAGGCATTCAACTCTGTGGACCGTGCCTTATTGTGGGATAAACTGCAGAAATTGGGTGTCTACAGTAATTCGGTGTGCTGTCCCCTATTTTAGAGCTGGTTATCTGCCTTTACTCAGGCTTAAAGGCCTCTGTGGCCAGCCACCCAGTTCAAGGAGTGCCCACAGAGTTTATGGTCAAAGGGGTAAAACAGGGCTGCCCAATGACTCCCATGCTTTTTATTATTTTTTTATCTGATTTTAATCACAATTTCTGCTGGGAGCAATATTCTCACCCTTTTTTAATGGAGTTAGCTACCCCTGCCTTTTATACGTAGACAATGCTATTTTGCTAACCGCCATGTTTGACACTTAGAAGACACAGTGAGACATAACAAAAATAACATAATACAGCCTGTTCTGCTCATGGTCCCCCCTCTCCTGTCTGTATGTGCCTGTCTGCTTGAAAGTCTCACCTAGCTGCCCCCCCTCTCCTGTCTGTATGTGCTTGTTTGCTTGAAAGAAGTACCTAGCTACCCCCCCTCCTGTCTGTATATGCCTGTTTGCTTGAAAGTCATATATAACTGCCTTACAATGCTTCCCACCCACCCTTTGGCTCTTTCCGTCCTGGCACCTCAGCAACACTACCATCACGCCATCCATTCCCCTTCCTCTGCATATCACAGTTGCAATGCCTTTCTGCCTCAACTAAACCCGCCTTCCCCAAAGTCTGATTATGATGCCACTTTATGTTTACCATCAACGCCTTTTGCTAACGCTTTGAATTGACCTTTTGACACACATTGGCACACCCATCCTGAACTTTGTCGTTCTCATGCTGGACCTTTTGGATCATCACTTAATCACAATGACTTTGAATCATGTTGTGCCTATCATCGACTTTGCATCATGGCATGCTCCTGCCACACTCTTGCATCATATGTGTTTCAGTTTTGACTCTTGTATCATGGCGGTGTTCATTCCATCTGTTGATGGCTCCTTAACATAGAATTTTGCCTGCTTTGCTTCTGCTCACCTTTCTCACCGTTTCTCAGTATTTATTCTTTTCCCTTGTCTTACCTTCTCTCCTCTCCCCCTTTCCCTCACCATACACTATGTACTTGTCATCAGGCCTAGTACGATAGTCACTGTTTGTTCCTCTCCTTGCTTTCCCCCTCTGCCTCCCTTCCCCACCATTGTCAATGTCCCTGCACTATCAGAAATGTCGTCAGGCCTAGTATGATAGTCACTGTTTACCTCCCCCTCCCTCCTTTCCCTCACCCACTGTCCATGTCCATGCACCATCAGAAATATTGTCAGGCCTAGTATGACAGTCATACCCCCCCCCTCCTCAGCTACTGTCTATGTCCATGCATGATCAGAAATGTTGTCTGGCATAGTACGATAGTCACCGTTTACCCGCCTCCTTCCTTTCCCTCACCTACTGTCTATGCTCTTGCACTATCAGAAATGTTGTCAGGCCTAGTACGATAGTATATTTCTCATTCTCACGGCCTTGTAAGAATGTTATTGTATTTTCCCTTGCTCCCTTCCCTGCCTTGAAGCGCTTTGAAACACATTTTGTATAGGCGCTATACAAATACACTATCAATATCAATGGGCATTGCTAAAGATGGTACGCAGACCGATAAACGGGCAGGTAGAGGCACAAGTTCTCGTGGGCTTTTTCACAGCTTGGAATATCGATTCAGTGTGACACGGCCACGAACAGTAAGAAGGTCACATGTCCATGAATAGATACCACACCACGTGTATATAAGGATGACGTTGGTGACCGTGCGCTATATAAATACCTTTAACATTAACATTAATATTAACAAATAACATTGCATTCTAAGCACACACGTCAACATATATTGTAGAGCTCTAAATATTGCACTCTCCAAACTAGCTGCCTGTAGGTGACACCATACTTGCCAACCCTACCCATTTAGGCAGTGGGATACCGCTTTTTATGCAGTCCTACCGCCTACCGATTTTTTGACACCAAATACCGATTTATTTGGTTAAAAAAAATGTTTTTTTTTTTTACATTTTTTTTTTTGCCCACGCCAGCTCAGGGGACTCTTTCAAGGGCTCCCCCAAGCTGGCTTACCGGGAGAATGCCCGGCATGCAGGCTTTTAATGTCAAAGGCACCCACGGCGCGGGTTTCTTTGGCAAAAGGCGCCATTAGTCCCCCACCACGCCAGCTTGGTGGAGTCTTTCAAGGACTTCCCCGAGCTGGCGTAGCGGGAGAAGGCGTGGCATGCAGGCTGTTAATGTCAAAGGCACCCACGGCGGTGGGCTAAAAGCGCCCCTCCGCCGCAGGTGCCTTTGGCAAAAGGCGCCATTAGCCCCCCACCACGCCAACTCGGGGGAGTCTTTCAAGGACTTCCCCGAGCTGGCGTAGCGGGAGAAGGCGCGGCATGCAGGCTGTTAATGTCAAAGGCACCCACGGCGGTGGGCTAAAAGCGCCCCTCCGCCGCGGGTGCCTTTGGCAAAAGATGACATTAGCCCCCCACCACGCCAACTCGGGGGAGTCTTTCAAGGACTTCCCCGAGCTGGCGTAGCGGGAGAAGGCACAGCATGCAGGCTTTTAATGTCAAAGGCACCCATGGTGGTGGGCTAAAAGCGCCCCTCCACCACGGGTGCCTTTTGGCCAAAGGCGCCATTAGCCCCCCACCATGCCAGCTCGGGGGAGTCTTTCAAGGACTTCCCCGAGCTGGCGTAGCGGGAGAAGGCGCAGCATGCAGGCCTTTGATGTAAAAGGCGCCCACGGCGGTGGGCTAAGGGCGCCCCTCCGCCGCGAGTGCCTTTCACAAAAGGGGCCATTAGCCCCCCACCACGTTAACTCCGGTGAGTCTTTCAAGGGCTCCCCAGAGCTGGCGTGATGCCAGAAGGCGTGGCAGGCGCCTCATTGTCGTTGAATGCACCCGCGGCGGTGGGCTCATTCAATGACAATGGGCTGCTGACGCGCCCTATTCCTATCATTACCCCCTCGCCTGACTATTTTTGAAACTTTAAGATTCCTACAGATTTTTGGTCACAGAATGTTGGCATGTATGTGACACATAGTAGTAGGCGGTTTGGTAGAGAGCAGAAGCAGCAGTACAATAGCTCGGGCATGTGGCTACCCTCATTTTTTGCAAATTAGTGCAGGTATTTCAGCACCTACTCCATTGTCCCCATAAAGTGATGACTTCTAATTGAGTGATAAATATACAGCAAAGCAAGTGATGTTCACCTGCAATTTAAATGCTTTCACAAGTACAATTATTATTATTATAATTATTATTATTATTATGCCACTGAGAACCGTTATCATTGAAGTATGTCAATACTTCTGGTTGAAAAAAAGGGCACGGGTTTGTTGTGGCACTTCCGGGATCAGGGCGATTGCGCCAGGCGGACCTTGCATCTGCGCCTTTGTGTCAGTGAAACGCAATGCCTCCATTCGTGGAGAGCCTCAGCCCGCTTATCACAGAACCATTTAGGAGTATCACAGAACTCATCAGTGAAGTGGCGACACACCATCTCGAAACGCCTGAGTGTGAAGCGGTGGGCACGTGGAGCATGGAACATTATTAAATAATTGCACTAAGGAACAAGTCTGTTATCAGGTCTGCTACCTGGGCGCATGCGCCACAAACTGTGGTTTGCAGCTGTTCAGTCGGGGTCAGGTTAGACTTGTTAAAGTACTAAAAAAAGAAACCACATACCAAAGCCCCGGCCAGCGCACCGATTTATCAAAGCGAGCTTAAACAAACACAAGTGTGATCGTGTCACTCAAAACTATTACTAATGGACTCTGCGACGGCGACCTTTGCCCCGAAAAACACTCCCAGGTGCAATTGATCAAAGCAGGATAATGACACTAATCAACCCCAGCCTTCTGCAGTGCACTGCCTCTGGAGATCAGATTACGCGAACTGCTGCACCTGAGGCGAGGTCCATCTAGGTAGAGATGGGCTTGCAAGTGTGCTTTTCTTTATTTTTATTGGACGATGTAGTGCACCTTATATGAAGCCATCTTGGTCCATGTTACAGGCACTTTACACAGCTATAAGTGCAATTAGCACACTGCAGAAATTGCCCTGTTGTAAGAAACACGTTCTTGCAAATGCATTTTTGCACCAGAGTGATACATTATTATTGTATTTTTTTTCAAACGCCCGTTGTCTCATTATTTGACGTGCGTAACTCGCCAGGGCATCAACATATTTTTTTAGGCATACACCTTAGCACTATATTGGTATAATGAAATTAAGTTATACTAAGGCAATTTTGCAAAATGTTGAAATAAACAAAAGGGAGGGAAATCATATACTAGTGTCTTTAAGCGTCGATTAAATATTGCCTGGAAGAGTCAAACATCGCAACCTGATTAGTTCTCATTCAAATGTATTATTAGGACTCTGATTGTTGTTTTGACAAATAGATAACCACAGTTGAAGGGTTTTTCTGTCGGAAGCGGCTTCTAGCAACCTAACGTGCAATCTAACGTGCTTGTGGCAGTGCGGCAGTGCGGCTTGACGGATTTGTTGGCTTGGCAGGACTCGATGGTACGCCAGCAATTGCGGGTCCTTTACGCTAATTTGAGCGCGACGAGCGCCGGAGCGACAAGCGTTTGCTGCTCCGTTACCTTGGAGGCTGTGTGCCGCCTGGATAATGCTGGGATAATCGAGTGAGTGAGACCTAGAAGATACCCACTCACCCCTCCCCCTGCGTTGGGCTAAACCCTCCCCAGGCGGAGACACGTCGTGCGGTGCGATGTAGAGAGGCACACAGGGTCTTCATCCTGTAAAGACCCACGAGGTAATGGTAAGTGTGAGGCCAGCATATTGCCCGTGAGTGGTACTGAAGCTCGAATTTTGGCCTGGCTCAGTGGTGTGTCATGGGTTTTGGTTTACCTGGGCTGTATCTGTACCTTTAAACCCTGCCTTACGGGAAGCCTTGAAGGAAGGACTGGTTTGGGTCTGTAGAGCTCTCAATGCTGTGCTGATCCCTATCTTAGACTTTTTCATCGGGGACTGCGGGCGTCGAAGCCTTGGACCCGATAGGTGGCCTGCCTGCCTGGTGGTTAACAGGAAGATCTACCTGGGAAGGTCTGTTTCTGTGGATCCAAACGGCCTTTAACTCCTACCAAGCATCCTGTTATATACCGCCGGGAGGGGCTAATGAATCGTGCTCACTCCTGACGGGAGCCCTTGACACCCAAACCTATGGAGAAGGATGATGGTACGAGTGGTACCCTATCTGGCCCAAATAACAAATTAAGCGATAATCCTGTCGACTTGCAAACACAGGACCAACTGATTAAACCACCTAATGGGTGCCTGTTGAAGGATTCCTCTATATCGGATACGGCCCTAGTGGAATCAATTCCGGCAACTGGTGCCTTGACACTTGGTCCCTCTAAAGTCCATAGTATTGAGGGTCAGAAAGTTCACATTGTTGTGATAGACTTGGAGGCAAACGACTCTGTATTTTCAAACAACTTACTCCCTGAGAACTTATCAGCCTCCCCAGTAATGTTTTCGGAGAGTTTTATAAGTACAGCCCACTCCAGGAGCGAGGAACAAGGTCGGGCAAATGAGTCAGTAATGTCTGTAAGAGATGCCAACACCATTAGTGATGAACAAGAAGTAACATCTTTGTCGACCCACAATCAGAGTATGAATACATCTGTGGTAGTTTTGCAGTTGGAAAATGGTTGGGGGATCGCGTTCCAGGCTATGAACCTTGCGCTAACCACAATGTCAAGTTCTTTGTTAGCATGTCAACAGAAATTATCCCTCCAGAGTAAATGTACGGACAAAATGATGAAAGGGCAAGTCCTGAACGAGGCTGCCTTAACTAAAATCTGCGACTTTACGGTTGCAGCAAAGGAACTGAAATCACAAATGATCACTGTAGTGGTTCAAACAGAAATGTTTGCTGATAATAATACAGGAGATAATCATGTTAGAAACGTGACCCTAAAATCAAATGTGGTTGAATCAGTGATCCCGTTTTTTGATGATGTTATTTATGTATCCTCGAGAGGGGGTGGCGGGCAGTTCGCTCAAGGGGAAGATAGCTTAAAAATTCTACAATCCTCTACTGAGGAAATCCAGGGGGAAAAGCCGAAAGGTAAAACGCCTGAAGTAGTCATACCGCTTGATAACCAAAAAAGCAAGCGAGGAAAATCGATTCCAAAAATACCTTCGAAAAAATTACCAAAAAACCAGCAGACCCCTAAGACAATAGGAAAATCATCGGTCAAACATTTCTTTAAGGTAATTTCTCTGCCTAAACGCACTACCATAGCTGCATCTGAGGCCATTAAACAAAAATACTTAGCTCGAGCCCTTGTTCGAAAAAAATGGGACTCTAAATTTTTGTCCCCGTCAATCCTTGGACTATCAACCCTTAGATGAGTTGGTGGGGGAGTTGGCAACCTTGGACAATGCTATAGAAGAAAAATTGTGTTCCAGGGAAGTCAACCCGGTAAACTCACCCTCTAAACCGTCATTAGAGTTGAAAGCCAAGGAGCTTGCCCTCAGCGTACATCGGGCAGAGATCAGGAAAACGGTCGATGCCTATATGGCGAAGGCACCACACACTAAACTATCGCCACCCCTGAAACCGAGTGTGGTGAGTGCAAGTGACAAGGCCGGTAGTGGACAAAGTAAATTGACCCTGGAAAGAGCCGTGGGTGCTGAGCCATTTCAACCGCACATTCTGACTTTAGAAAAAGTAAGTCAGGCAAGAGCTCCCAGTAGTGCTCATGACATGTCCATGGAAGCAAATCGCTCTCAAGTGTTTGGCACGGCAGAACAACCTCAAGTAAATTCGGCCCAGAAAGACAACATTGGGGACTTGACACAAATAACGGGGCCGATCATTTCTTTGATCGAAAGTGCCCTTAAGGGATTGCAGGGTCCTTATGCCCGGATAGAAGAAATGCCTATGCAGGTAACGGGAAAGCAGATGAAAATTAATCAACCTAAACCGGCTGAGAAACCAGCAAACATTGTTCCCCCTGAGGTTATCATGCAGAAGTCCTCCTTGTACGCAGTATGATCTCAATAGGAGGGCGGTGATGGCCATTTTCTCAGAGATCCACCAACTACAGGATATTGTCTCATCGGACTTGTCATTAGTGGAGTTCCCTGTTCGATCTAATTGGAAATCAGTAATCCTGTGGTTCAAATCAAGAGTGGTACAAAATGTAACATGGCAGGCTAAGGATGAGTTGTTCGCACTGGGTTTTGGTTGAGCTGCTACTGAACTCAACACATGAGGGCCCTCCACATGGCTCAAGGTCTAAGGCCCCTGGTCAGAACTAGTGTGACGAAGGGGGGCGGGAGGAGTTGTTGTCAATGGCAAGCTGGAACACCAAAGGGTTTTCCCACCTCATAAACAACGATCAAAATGAGTTGTGTAAATATGACATTGTAGTTTTACAGGAGACATGGGTCACAGATGCCTCAATATGGGATAATTATGACCTACATTTAAACCCCGCAGTGAAACCCCAAATGGGTCACCCAATGTCTGGACTTGTGATAGCCGTGAAAAGGGGCAGAGGCATAAGCTCTGCGCTGGTATAGAGGTGTATGCTCTTGTGAATATATACTGGAACTCCATTGCCATGTCGGATGACACCTTTTTTAAAGACCTAAATAATATTCTAGATCTCGTGGCGGTCGAACCAAAGATAAGGGGAATTGTAGTGGCGGGCGATTTAAATTTAAACTGCTTGAGTATGGCAGGTAGTAAAAATAAAAATAGAAGGAAAAGATAGGACTCCTTCGTAAAAGATAGAAGTTTGCTAATTCTTAATGGTACCTTCCCATCTGATATACCTCCGGCCCCGATATGGCAAAAAGGAGACAGTAAATCGGTTATCGATTATATTTATGCAAGCATGGATCTCTGGCCTGCGGTAATGAACTTCTGTGTGACAAAAACAGAGGCGAGTGATCATACTAAACTAGAAACCCAATGGAGATGGGAACCGGTTAAGGGTGCAAAAGTGGATAAACACAAGGGTTCATCCTGTATAGTGTATGCAGGGGGGAAAAACTATGATGGTCAGAGAATGATGTAACTAGCCTTGATTGTATGTTAGAGAAAGGACACCATGATTATACAGTGTTGCTAAGAAACGGTATGCAGGAACATTCAGATCTTATACAAATGCCCCGTAAACAAGGCAACAAATCAAAGCAATCATTGTTACATCTTCATGTCTTTGATAAAGATGTAAAAGAAATGAAATCAAGACTTCGTTATGAACTTAGAGTAGCCCGTAATGCACCCCTCCTGATCAGGAAAACGCTGATTACGAGTGCAAAACCAGGGTATAGGAATTGGGTTAGAAGACATCGTGCGATCCTGTTTCAGGAGGATGGGGCTAGCATGCTGAAAACTTTAGCAAGTAAAAACATAGCGAAAATATGGTCATCCATGAATCATGCAACCACAGGCTCCCAGTTACGCTTACAGGTGAATGGAGTGCCCACCCAGAAATGGATTGATTACTTCTCCCTTCTTTATGCCTGCCCTTCCCCCACGACCAGCAGTGAAGTTACCAGGCCCTTAGCGACATTTCATTTGGCATTTGACTTAGACGATACTATACATCTTATTGCTACTGCCTCTAACTCAAAAGCTTGTGGTCCCGATGGCCTGTCAAACTTCGAGTTAAAAAGATTTCCTAAAATTTGGGCGACAGTCCTGTATAAAATTTTCAAGACCATAAATGTATCGCAGAGCCTCCCAAGCTCGTGGACACAATCAATTACTATCCCCATTTATAAAAAATTGGATAGACTGGAACCAAGCAGCTATAGGCCAATCTCGCTGCTCAACGGCCCGGGAAAACTATATTGTCGGCTAATTCTGAAGGAATTACAAGCTTGGGTGTCGACAAAAAAATTGGTCGATCCATTGCAATCTGGCTTTGTAAAGGGTTTAGGAACAATACCTAACATCATGATACTCAACCTCCTCCAGGCACAGCAGCGAGAGAGATCTCAACCCTTATATATGGGTTTTATAGATTTTAAGGCAGCATTTGACTCTGTGGATCGCGATCTGCTGTTTAACAAACTGAAAGCGTATGAGTGCCCGACATCTTTACTCTCCTTGATCATTTTGTTCCATTCCAATACATCGATGCGGGTCCGCATGAGCTTAGATGGGAAGCTGTCTCCAGAAATTGAAACATTACGTGGCTTGAAACAGGGCTGTGCATTGGCCGCATTTTTGTTTAACTTCTTCATTTTAGATCTTGGGAATGAATTTCTGTATTGCAACGGTGATCCGCCAAGGTTTGGGGCACAGCAGATCCCGTATCTGTTGTATACAGACGACCTTGTCCTTTTGTCCCAGACCCCACAAGTCTTACAGCGGTTACTTGTAAAGCTTGGGGAATACGCCTGTAAAAACAGATTGGTTATTAGTATCAGTAAATCGCAAGTAATTGCCTGCCCACCCAAGCCGGATCACAGAAGGTGGTTCCCCCTTACACACTCATGGTCGATTCAAGACACCAAGCTTGAAAAGGTGTCTGAATATAAATACCTTGGGATAGAAATCTCAAATAGACAATCCAAGGGCGACATAGGAATAATGCTACAGAGTAAACTGCTTCAATTGACCTCACAGTCTAGAACAATCATAAAAAAATTTGGTAAATTCTCCTTGAAACACGCAGCTGATTTCTATAATATGAAAGTTGTTCCGATTGTACTGTATGGTGTGGAGAGCATGGTGTTAAACAAGGGTTCGCCATGGGAGGCCTTAGAGGCGAAGTATTGGAGGAAGATCCTAGGCTTACCTAAAGCGACGCCGATCGCTATGATGCGGTATGAGCTGGGGTTGGTGTCTTTGTATGCATAGGCAAGGTGGATACAGCGTGCCCTGCTACGGAAGTGCCTGTTGGGTATTAATAGTGGGACAATTCTAGAGGTACTGGCTTCCGCCTTGTTAAAATCAGATAATTCATACGCAATGAATTGGCTGAAGTGTGTATTTAGCCACATGAGTGAGGCAAATGTCACATTAGAGCTGTTACTCCAGAACCCTGACCGTGCTAAAGTAAAATTCTATCGCCCTGATTGGGCGGGAACTTTAGCGAAGTGCTCCCTCTATAAAGACTTCAATGTCTGGGAGTTTGGTGTTAAGCCTTATGGTATCATTGCTCAGTACCTGCTGAAATGTCCATCTCCAGCTATACGATCTGATTTCCAACGGTTTAGATTTAATCTATGGGGTACGAGAGATGTACTATATAGACGGAAACTGATCCTACAGGAACAAAACTACTGCAGATATTGCATTGATGTTCAGCAAATAGAAACGCTGCAACATCTGCTAGTAGATTGTCCATCACTAATGTTGGTGAGAGAAAGATATTTTTAGAATATTATCACCTTTCACATTGGCTCCTCAAGTGACTACAAATGGCAAATTATGTTTTCGACCCCAAGAGAAAAAGTACAGATTGCTATAGTCCAATACCTAAGAATGGTTTTGCCGGTTGTAGCTGCCTCAAATTAAGTCGTATGGGGTCCCTATGGCCCTTGAGAGGTGTTCAGTTTGGTTACTTTTCTTTTTTACTTTACCCAGTGATATTGTATTTAAACTATTCGGAAGGTATAAGAAATGTAAAGTATTGTGTTTTTATTCATTGTTTTTGTCAAGATGCTTAATATGTTCAATATATTTATCTCATGTACCCTTGGTATTTGAATTCCTTTTTTCCTTTTGTTGTTTCGTATTAATGTGTATTTGTATATATTTGAAAAGTTGTGAATCAACTAAACCAAATTTAAAAAAAATAAAAAATAAAAAATAACCACAGTTTAGTCTGTAGGATTTCCGCAATTAACATAACATATGAAATCACATTCGTATGGCACACATCTGCCACAGATTTGACCTTGCACCACTGTTGCCCTAACCTGAATGTTGCAGGTTAGGCCTGTGTGCGTGGATGGAAGGCTGCGTGGTCCGAATGTACCCTGTGTGTGGTGTATAGGGTGCCGGGTGTCTAGACAAGAGACATGCTTTGGTGGTAGTGGTGCTGTGTTCCTGTCCCTGTGTGTATTGAGCGGCTGTTTAAGTGAGAAAGATGCTGGGCACATGGCAGAGTTGCACTGCATCAATGCAGACACAAAGAGCCAGCGGGGGAGGCCTTGATGCAAGGCACATGGGGATTCTATGGGGGTTACTGGATGTCGTGCATGATGGCGGGAGGTGTGCTCCAAGATGTTGCAAGAGTGTCGCCCTGACTGTCTTGAGTAATTGTAGCTACAGCTTGTCCTCAGTGTGAGAAGGAAGCTGGGTGGTCAGATGATAGCACAGATAGCCTGGATTGAATGGTATGTGTATGAAACATATATATAGGATTCATTTCAGTGCATCACATTTGCATATTTCTTGGTCATTCTGGGCAACTAATTGCAATTTACAATTTGTAGTTAGATGAGCCCTACCTTCACTAATGTTTTTTTACATTTGTCATCAACCCTTCCCCAGTAAATGGGCAACATGCGGTAAATTGGAGTGTTACGCTTATGTGTATCTTCATGAATGTGATTAACACTAGACCATTCTTCTTACTGACAAAGGAGCGAGATATCATTAAGTGTTAGCTTAGACAGGGGACTTACTGCATTGAAAAAGTAAACATGAAAAGATATGTGGGGGTCCAATCCTGCATGGATGAGAACAGAATGAGAACATTAGGTCAAATGACAAACAAAACCTACTGTAGCAACACAATCACAGCCATACTACTGAAGGACCAAACAGCCTCAACCCAAGAGAGAAACCTACCAGTGTAGGAGAAAACATTTGTATCAACGTGAAACACCACCAAAAGGGCCACAAAGAAATACAAGCAAGGACATGCAGAAGCCTTAAGCCTTAAGTGAGATGATAGGGGTAACAACAAGGAAAGAAAGATCTCCCAGATCACAGAAAGAAAACTGCAGGGAGAAAGATTGTGAGCAGCAGCATGTGTGTGATGGGGTTATGTTACAGGCTGTAGGCCGTAATAACAATACTAACGTTGTAACAAGCTAACATTGCAGCGAACGCAGTACATGCTGCAATACAAAACACCAGAGAAATTCAGATAGATGCAAACCCACAACAGTATCCCTGTGGAAAAAATGCAGAGTGGTGGCACAAAACAACCACGAAATTCAGATAGATGCAAACTCACAACAGAATCTCCTCAAATATAGACACAGTGCTACCCAGCCGCACTCCATACTACACACCTAACCCTATCTTTCTTTCAGACTCATGACATCCCACCTCACATACAGAGTCATGCCCCACCCAAAGCCACCCAACCCAGTGAAATCTCTCTTCAGCCTGCTAAATAACACTCTTGGCACTGACACCAAACACCTTTCTCCTGCTCCACTAGAAGTCAGTCCGCAGAATCTGTCGCTGACCCTATAAGACTGTCACACGCCTCCCTGCCTCATTACAGGGAACAAGACTGAATTTCCCTGCCACAGCCCAGCATACCGCCTCATCCCCTCTCTCACCTCAGCATCCACATCCCCCTTCACAACTCAGAATAGGGTCTCCACTTACCCCCACACACAGACCCACCACTATTAACCACAACACCCGCCACTACCCAGAGGACCCCAACATCACATGCACTCTTCAAACACACACCAACAACATACACCGCCACCAATACCACTCCCCTAAATGTAGACCCTGCACCCCCGCACCCTAGAAACATCTCACCTTCTAACAAATCTCGGCCATGGTACCCTTCTGATACCACAGACCCTACTAAACGGTACACTCTAGTCATCCAGGGAACCTCTCCAAGAAGCCCCCTCCCAGCCCCCAGCACAGCACCAGCCTTCTCCCACCCTTACTTCTATACCACCCTTTCCCCTTCTGCCTGGTAACTTCCACTCAACCCTGCCAACTTCCTCCTACAATTCTCAACCCTTTGCATCAAATGCTCAATTTAGCAACAGACTAAAGTGCATCCTGATCAATGCCAGATCCATTGCGAAAAACAAACCAACATTTACAACCTAATTTCATCTGAAGACCCTTGTATCTTCTTTATCCCTGAAACCTAGTCCTCTCAAGACCTCAAGCCCATTGCTTAGGGGTGCATTCAAAGGCCCCAAACAGAAGTACCTTTCAAATGAAAAGCAGGATTTTTAAACAGTGACCCCAAAAATGGCTTGACATGTGCATCTGCAGTTTAAATGTGAAAATATAATACTGCTAACAAGAAAAATGTCAGGGAAAAAGACGGTGTTGCGTGTTGACAAAAAGTTATGTATATTATGTTTCATATACAGAATTGCAGTGACATTTGAAAAGCCACTTTGGTTTTATGAAAATGTGTCTCTAGGCAAATCCTTTTGCTGGCTTATAGACACATGTCACCACAAACTCCTCCACTGGAAAGTGACATCCCCCAATCAATTACAACTGCAATAAAGTGTGTCCTGCTAAAGATGTAGAAACCCCAGTGTTCCCCAAACTTGCTGGCTCTGAAGATAGTTACTGCTGGACATGTTCCTCTTGGCTGGAGCATGACTAAAAGGTGTGATGATTGGGGGCTACAACTTCAAACAGGCAACCAACTTCAAAGAGCAAGCTGCAAACACAAAGAGAATAATAAAAACACTGGTTACAGGCTGGCCCAGTGAGACCATGTGGCCTGAATGCAGGAGAATGGCCATTTGTCCCACATGAAGATTCACAATCATTTAAAAGGACTATTGTCATTTAGGCCTTTTTCTCAGCAACCACAAGTCGTACTGATTACATGTATGTGTTATTTTATTTTTTATGTAATTTCCAGGTGATTGTGGAGATATAAAATTCATCCACCTGCGACTCTGGGACTGTAATGGCCATCTAAGATGGGTTTCTCGCTGATCTAAAAAGGTTCCAAATATGAGAGTTGGTGAATGGGTGGAGGGACAAATTAGGAATATGGGTAATAAATTACATGTTCATAACTGTTCTGCTTTTTGTGAAAACAGCATACATGGTACGGACCTGGCTGTTGATTGATTAAATGCCCCACTATTAGCTGAAAAGGAAAATGTATCTATTATGGCAGTTACTAGTGGAGCTGTCTATTAATAGGAAGGCTTAAGAGCTGACTGGGACATATATAGTGGAGAGTGGGAGGCCAGCCTTGAGAGTGGAGTGACCAGACCCCTGCCCTATCTTTCCAAATGGTCCTGGCATGCAGCTGGCTGTCGTGAACTTTAAACAGAGGCTTTCTATGTAAGTAAAACTGAGCCCTGGGAAACCAAAAGGTGGGGAGCCTGCTTGCCATAAATCATTTCCCCTTTATAGTGGTGGGGGGGGGGGAACAAATGTGCAGATCCTTATCCTACTGAACTAAAAAGATGAATTTAATTATTTCCCCATCTGGTGCCAAACTGGAAGCTATAATTATTGTGCAACGACTGATCACAAAGGGGGAATTTCAGGCTTTTTTAGTCCTGGTCAGTTACTACCAGCCCTTTATACCGAGGATCTAAAAACCATGTGTCCCCCGAATGACCAACTAAAGAAGGAACACCTCAACATCATAAAATGAGATGATCAAGCCCAGAAGATTTTAGACTACCTTAATGAAGCACTATGTTAAAGTCCTGAACTCATTATTCCTGATTACACTAAAGAATTCCTCCTACAGATACCACAACCATTGTCCTGGTAGTAGGTTTATCACAGGTTGATGAAGAGAAACCCATCACCTATATTAGTAGAAACCTATACTCCAGAGAAATGAACTACCTGATAGTTGAGCTACATGCGCTGCTGGTCAACTGGACCATATTTCTCCAGTATTATCCAACAGGATAGAGATTTCAGCTAGTAACTGACCACAGTCCTTTGGCCTCGATGGCCAGAAACAAAGATACAAATCCCTGAGTTTTGGGGTTGGTTTTTGCTCTCCAACCGTTCTTTTTCACAACCATACACTGAGCGAGAAAGAAGCATTCCAACTTTGATTTTCTTTGCAGATTGCCAAAGACAGATATCCCGTAGTGGGAGGCAAGGGAAGAAGAGAAAGTCTTAGGAGAAAGGGTGCAGGTATGTGACAGGGCCAGTATCCTGGCCTTGTAAAGAGGGGATGGGTACCCCTCTCATCCGGGGATGGGTGGCCTACCAGGAAGCAATCCAGAGCCAATATAACCCCTGAGGTGGACAGTTGACAGAACAGAGGGCCCCATAACCTGTCCCCCCTCCTCGTATATTTGCTTGCAGATCCTTATCTCCGCCTTATTTCATGTATAGATACTTGACAGACTCTTTCTGTTCCTTTCAGAAAACCTGTATCCGAAGTCAAGAAGGTAGCCTCAACAGAAGAAAAACCAGCAGCATACATGCCAGTCTTTTTTTTTCCCATCAGAAAACCGGAATCGAAAGTCACGAAGATAGCATCAACAGAAGAGAAGCTAGCAGTACCACTGGAAACCGAAACACAGCCACCGATGAAAGCTAGAGGCACTGTGCAAATGAGGCTGATGGAAGTCACGCCCCTACATGGCCACACAGAAGGCCCTGTGGAAGTGTTGGAGGGAGCAGCAAGCTGCACTCAAGCATGGATGCCCTCTGGACCACCAGGGACCAAAAAGGGAGCAGAACCTAGCCTCCATAGAGAGACTTGCTGACAGAACTCACTGCCCGGGGGCCTTGAACATGAACATAGGTTTTCCCATGCTGCCGGGCCTGTACATAATGAGCCTGTGTAGAAAAGGTTGCAGGGCTTAGTCCCTTTTTGAACACTCTTCTATGCACATGCACACCATGGAAGATGAGAACAGGACAGAGTTGTATAGGGGCCCAATTGACAGACGGAAGTGGGACAAAGGGGAGCAACAAGGTAGATGGAAGTGTAGGTTTTATAGGTGAGGTCAGAGGTGGAAGACAACCAAGAAACCACCAGGAGGAAGGAGGTGGCGGCAGATTGTGGATAAGATTTGTGGAGTAAGTGAGGTATTGGCTTAGGCAGAGTGTAGTGGGAAGCAAAGTAACATCAGTGGGTTGTGGCAAGATCACAGTGAATCATTGAGATAAACCTTTAACTGTTGAATGTATGATTAAAAGGTGTAGCTTGTACTGGCACGAGTGACACTGATTCAAAAACAGGATTGGCACCTACGTCAATGAGAGGCACAATCCCTTACTACTGCAACATTCCAACACAAGGCAGAATTTCCAACAATTAAATCAACAAAAATTTCAAACAATTCTGAAAAACCGCAAAAAACTTAAAAAATGTCATAACAATGCTGAATTATTTTTCTAAAGCAGGGAAAGTGTTCATAGTCCCAAGAAAAGTTACTGTCTGGTCCTAAATGCCTGCACCAAGTTCATAGGTTATTGTAGATATTGTGCAAGTACATTTCTTAATGCCAGAAACTGCTGATAAAAGAAAGATGGCAACACATGGGGCCTCTGGACAGGACAACAACTAGAACCTGCTCCCTAGATGCTCAACCTCACGTGCAAAGCTCCACAGGTGCAGTGGACTAATCACACTTGGAAATCTCAGAACACGTTCCATTGGGCACATTGCAGTGCTTGCACCTGCGCAACTCTTATTAGAGTTTATAGGAGTGCACTTTAGCCCCTTGCACTGAGGGGTAAAGTGTATGGTCTGTGAAGTGCAGGTCTACACGAGGGAGATTATGCAACATATGTGCTGAAATGGACAATGAAGTGCAAGGCTGATCGCCAAATAAAATGCAATGTACAGCGCCATGACAGAGTCTGCATGACCATGATGGGTGGAATGGACCAAATGGGTGTTTGCACATGTTCCTCAGATCCCCTGTAAAAGAGTATAGAGTAGCAATGTGCCAAGGAGGATGCCAGCCTCCTACATAGTTCATCATGAGCCTTGGGCCTCTTTGCCAGGTCACCAGGCTGTGTTATTTAATGCAGAGACATTCATATCCATTCTGTTCCTCCTAATGAACAGGATTTAACCCATACATCAATGTTCCTATGCACAGCTACGATATGTGTAAAGGCTGTGCAAAGTTCCAAGCTCCAAATGGTCTACAGTCTGTGCTCATATTGTAATACAGTTTGTGCACATAGGCAAATTATTCTGCAGTGACTACCTGGATGAAAGTCCATGGGGGGAATTGTGTCAGCATGTGTGTACCCCACAGTTACAGAGATGTGCGCACACAGTTTGAGGTTTTTCTTTGCCATTTGCGCTACTAAGTCCCAGGATCACACTTTAGTAATGGATCTGTGTGTTGTGCATGTGGTTGGGGACTTAGGCACACTGTAGTCACGGAGTCAGCCCTGAGCTGGACACCACACATACCACCTCGGCATGGTACTGCCTCATTATCTCCTGTTGCCTGAAATGCGAGATTCCGACAGGAAGATGATGGCCGATGGGACTAGGGAATGAGAAAACCATATAAACAGGGGTGCAGCTGTGCTCTTACATGGTGACAGAGTGGTTTTATGGATATGATTTCATTCATTCGATAACTGTGCTATCGTCCACCAGGTTATGGGAAATATATATCATATATGCCCCTTTTTACTCAAACCCCCAGAAAGCTTCCTGGGTTCCTTTTTGGAGTACCAGTGAAAATCATTGCCACAACCAAGGAACATCATCAGCAGCAGCTGGTGTGGCACAGCACAGAGTGGGGGTAAAGTGTAGAGGTGGTAACATGCTGGTGTCCACTGTGAGGTTTGACATTGTTCCTGAAGATGCACAAGGATGCTTCAATGGGCGCATGGCTCAGCAGTGCTTGTACACATATATTACCACTGCTTTATGAATATTGGCCTAAGCCCATTCGCGTTGCACAGAAAACCGCGTTTGAAATGCTCCGATGCAAATCGATTTCACCGCCATTTTAAGAACCATCCGCCATTTTGATTTGAACTCTTGCTTTGTGTCCTAAAATGGTGGACTGTGTTTTCAACTACAGCCAAGCCGAATGACTGTTGAGTTACATCAACATTTAGGCTGACCGAGAGCAGACTGTTTGTTCTGTGCAAAGAAACCTTGTGACACGTATGAACTGCAATCCAAGTGTTGTCTGCGCTCACAAGCCTCATCCTCATATAAACAACGAGATAATGTACAGAAAACTCAAACCGTGTGCTTTGGTTGTAATATATTGCGTTCTTTCTTGAAACTAGGCTTACTATGAGCCGGGGACCCAACACTGCCATTGTATCTTTCATGGACAAGCAAACTTCTTAAATATGTTATCCAATATTGTCATATTTATTATGTGAACTGAGCACAAACCCTAGCATGTAAATTATTAGTTTGGAGAGGGGCTGGACAATGATTGGAAACATTTATAAAAGAACCTGCATTAAGATGTCCAGCACTCTCACCCCTCACTGTGTCTGCTGGTACACACTGCAAGGTATTGGGAGCCAGATAGCTGTTAAGATGGATTTCTGAACTCTGTCCTGGAGGGGCAGAGGTTCAGAAGGCAAGCCTAGTTTCTTGGAACAGGGTAACCTCTGGACAAGCCAGACCAATCAGGGTAGTGATGGCGGCGTTCAAGACTAGGTCTCAAGAGGGGTGAGGGTGACTGAAAGCCCGCAATGAGCACACAAACCAAGGACGCCTACAAATTACTACAGGCAGGTGTTATATTAAAAATATAGACACATTTATTACAAGGCCTTTGTAACATCGACCATAGTAAAGAATCACGATAAAACTCAAGTAAACCAACACATCACAATCAATACAATATATATACAAGACCAAGGGGTCTAAAGAGTTAGAAGCACGAAATATGAAGACCACCTAGATGGGGAGGAAAACAGGCAGTGCAAGTAATCGTTAGACCCAGTTCGACATCAGAGGTCACCTAACTAGAAGGAACTCTGAGCCCTACGAAGATTGGAGCCTTGTGCTCAAAAGTACTTGCACACGCGGGTGCCAACGAGCAAAGGAGAGTCTCTTCAGGGAGATCAGGCAGTTCAGAGAGGTGAACAAAACGATGATGAACAGTTCCCCGCTACTTAAGTGTGGCCTCCACTTGTGGGCAGAAGCAGGGCGCGAGTGCGGAAAAGGGTTGCTTTTTACGACAGCGGTGGAGCACCACAGGCTCCTGCGGGAGGGCGACCGGTTAGGGTATTCATTACTCACCGGTCCCCGATGCAGGCAGACCCAGGCTTCTCCAGTTCCGTTTCGGAACTGGCAGGTTCAGATGCGATCAGCAGGATGTCTCGACGCCATGTAGATTCCGCGACAGCAGGTGTCAGGGTCAAGGGTGTCCCAAATCCAGCGAAAACGCACAGGTTTGTTACCACAGGAGGGCAACTCGGCAACCGCAGGTATTCCGGTCCCAAAGAACACATCTCACTTCAGACCTGGGAATGCCAAGTGTACAAATCGTGTGAGAGTGCCGAGGACACGGGATTAGCAGTGATCCAGACGGCGGTGACAGAGTAAGGTTCCTGTCTAGGGTGGTCAGTCCACTGGATGGCCCAGGGACACTTCCGAAGGCTTACGTACAGGATTTGGTGAAGATGCCGAGAATAGTTGTTCCCACTATTCTTGGAGATAAAGAAGAATATATCTCTAGAACTTTGTTGAGAGTTCAGTCCTTTCCAAAGTTCTCTGCCATACATGTAAATAAAGGTGCATCTAAAATAGAGGAGGGCTCTGCCCCCTAACCATCTCTTGGAACCAGTGGGAGTGAGCTGATCTGGACTAATACCTTGGTTGCTGGCTGCATTGACATCAGGGCCCTATCCACTGGAGTTGAAGGATCACCTGTAGGGCCAACCAAGCACATACAACACAAAAAGAGTAGCAGGCTACCCCTGCCTCCTGTACAGTAACTTCACAACCTGAGAAAAAATGCAGGTAAACTAAATTACCGCTTATGCTTACTTAAAACCACAATGTATTCATATTACAAATCAACTAGTAAAAACATTTTAAAACACAACAGCAAACCATTACATTTAATACAAGACATTGTTGACAAATGTGCAAAACTGCTTACAAAATGCAACAAAGTGTTGCATGGGGTTAATATTAAAGTGACATTTGTGCAGTACAGTACATTTCTGGAAGATTTCTTTTTTCATTCAATTTCATACTATCTAGCAAAAAGGACATGGTCACTGCTCCAAAATGATTGAATTAGATACAAGCATTACATTGGGCCTCATTACGAGGCTGGCGGTAGCCATGTCTGTAATGCAGGCACGTCTGCCGCCGGTATTCAGTTTTTTCCAGCGCCCAGAAATGGGCAATTACCGGGTCATTACGGCCTTGCCGGACCTGGTATTTGACCATTCCTGAGAGCCGTAAAAAATTCTTCCCATTCCCATTTGAGCCCCAAAGGGGATTCCACTTACGGGTATTGGACTCAAATTCATAATGTTGAGGGATGTCAGAGTAATACAATTCAGCATGATTCTCTTCTTGCAACTTGAAGTATGCTTTTAAAGTGGTATTTCTGTCTTGGGCCTTTTCTGCAGCTAATTGTAAGTTGTCATTGTTGAAAGACACATTTTGTTTGACTGGAAGATGAACTTAAAGTCTTATTATTGTATGCATAAGGCAACAGCTGTTTCAAGATGTGGTAACAGGCGAAGCAGGCTTTAGACAAACATATATCTGGCCTTTTATAATATAGTATGATACCCTGTTATCATTTAAATACACACACTACTACAAGAAAATCACCTCAACTCTATGTTGTGTCCACATTTGAGAACATTCTCAATCTCACATATGCACTTGTGCTCGATCCTATTTTCCGATTGGTACTACCTTCAAGGTATCCAAAATTAATTTACTTACTTATCAAAGTAGTAGGCCCTGCATACAGTCAGCTTGATCATCTTCATGTCTATAGGAGGAACCCCTTCCCGCACCCGCTATTGGATGCAACAACTTCTCAAATATAGGTATCAGATGCATCATGGTGTTATAACTGTATTAACACCCCTCTTTTGATTTAATAATGGTACTATCAACAAATAACAATCATGCTAGAGGATCTGTCCCCAGCTACATTTGGAATCTTGCTGGTAATTATTCTTTGTCGTGAGACACTTTTTTAAAATGTATCAGAGCAACTCATAGGGCCTCATTACGACCCTGGCGGTAAGGGGTTAGCGCCAGCGTTAGCTGCGCCGACCCCTTACCGCCAATTACGGGGTCCCTTAGCGCCATGGCGCTTTTAACACCTGCTTTTGGCGGGTGTTAAAATCCATGGCGCTAAGGGACCATGGAGTTAATTACGCCACCGTAATTTACGGTGGCGTAATTAACGCCTTCCCCACTCCCATTATGCCCTATGGGGCAAAAATGGGAATGGGGAAGGGTAAATGGGGATTGGGGACTTACCGCCCCGCCGACCTCGGAATGGGGCGGTAAGTCCGCCAACCACCATGGCGTAAACATAGTTTACGCCATGGTGGTAAAGTCACGGCCCAGGCGGTAACTTACCGCCTGGGTCGTAATGAGGCCCTGTATGTTGTTGAACACCCGCACCGCAATAATCTTAGATTTCATAATTACAGTAATGACAGTTGTCTTAAAGGAACAGTGCCCATTCAATACTGGTATTTAAACCTGAATTTACCATTTTAGGGTACAGTATCATTTTTGTTCTGGTTTTCGCAGAGTTACATCTCTATCACCTTCCAGAGGTAGTGGCTTAACTGTTTGGATAACACACCAGAACATATATGTATATTTGTGTTTGTTATTCAGATAGTGTTCCAACATAAGAACCCTGTACCTGGTTCATTGAGCACAATCTGTGTTCACAAATTATTTGGCGTATTTCTCTTTTGGTGTTCACAATATAGACAAGGGCGCTCAATGTCATACACTGCCCATGTAGTTTTACAATTCTTGAATTCTCTAAATTCCCAGTTCTGCCTGTACACGTCTGTGTTTTTCATATTCTGTATCAGGGCACAAACGGAAAAATGTCTGCATTTAAAATGGCCCATGTCTGGTGCCAAGCCCCGTAGGCTGTTGATAGACATACGTAGCGGCCAGCAGTTCTTTCAAATGTTTTGACCTTTTAAATGCGAACTGAGATTTACTGGGAGAAAAATCAGGGTACTGGATGATATGACCATTTTTTGGAATTACTTTTCTTAAGGCATTACTGATCGTACTATATCTAGTAACACATGTGATCCTTTCTTCTTGAGATCTATGTTGTTTAGTGAAACAAACTTCTCTAGTAGTGTTCTTTGCTCTTTTTCGGGCCTCCTTCACAGGGCTTTCCTCTTTGTTTTAAGCTTCATCAATTAGCAGTGCAATCAAAGGACTTACTTTGTCCTTGAAGACCCTGGATTGGGCCTCCCAGCAAGCCAGAAGTCAACTAACAGTTCTGGATTCTAATTCCTGCATTAAACCACTTGTGAGCTACACTGACCCAGACATCACCAGTCTATCCCAAGCTTCTTCATGCCGCATGCCATTAATGCTTGGACAACAACACGTTTTGGACCCAGTCGACCAGCTCGCCAACCCAATGCTGAATCACTGCTCCTAGAAGCCTGGATCAAAGGTACTGTGAACAGGCCCTATCATCCTGGCTTACTTCCTGGGAGCATAGTGACTTTTAATCCCACTTTTTGCACATTTTCACGAAAAGACATTTCCTTTAAAATTACATTGTTGCAATTGCTTGCCTGATCACCTCTACTCAATTGATACTCTCTTCAAGTTTGGCCTTTTCTGTGTTCTCTCCACAGGGGTGGGCCTTTGCTTGTGTTTTCAAGTTAGTTAGATTCATTTTTGATCGGACATTCTTTTGCTATGGAGCCTTTGAGGTACTGCTGTTTGGATTGCTACGGTTATCACCACAAACCCCTTTTGAGCGTATAGCCTGTCTTCAGCCCCACGTTACCACAAAGGCGAAGGAGATATACCCCTCGGGCTGTGTCTGCTTTACCTTTATGATTGGGATCCCTGCTGATTTACTAGTAGTTTGGGGCTGAGCAAGCAGTTCAGCCACTACTCATCCCTGTACTCCTGCAGAGCCGTAGTCATTTTATCGCCGGGGGTCAAGTCTCTGAGTGGCTATCAAGACACTTCAGAATACTTTGAGAGGGACCCTACGTGCATGAAGGCAGTGTGGAGAGCTGAGAAAGGAGCAGGAGAGATTGTACAGGGTGTGGGTGTCAAAGTTGAGGATTTTGATTTTTTAAAGGGGAACAAAGGGGTGAAGGTTGCAGCCAATAATGAGTCTCAAGCAGTAGTCAAGCCCCTCAGTGAATGTGATGTGGGAGCAAAACAATTGGAGGTTAAGCAGATTGATCCAAGCAGCAGTGTGTATGCGAGGTGATTGCATGTTGGACCTTTAGATCAACCTCAAAGAAAATTCCAAGTGTGTGTTCCATTGGGGAGCAGATCTGAGAGAAGAAACTGTGGTTGGGAACGGAGGATGGGGTGCTAAAGTCTGGCAGAAAGAAGCTTTAGTCACCATCCAGATCCTTAAGGAGAAGTTAGGAGTGAATGGGGGAAGGAGAAGAAGATTTGAGTATAATCAGGCACAGATGTTAGGAGAACCCAAAGCAGGGGATAAGTGTGCCAAGGAAGTAAAGCGTGAAGAACTATTGGCCCAGAACAGAGCCCACCAGGATCCAGATTATCATTTTTTGCAACATACATTCTTCAGTTACGGTGTCCCTTCAATGTAACCTATCATTATGGTTGTTGCTGTTTGTGCCCGATCTGGAGCATTGCGCATGCGGTCTGTGTTTATTGGGCAGGTTTTCTCATCTCTCACAGCCTGTCAAGGGACGACCGTGTGTGTTTAATTTGGTTGCATTGCTGCTTTCTCTATTCTGCATTATTGCTTTTCTGGCTGTGTCGCTCCTATGCTGTTGGGGTAGCGAGGCGCAGAGTTCCCTCACTGCTACTGCAGTGGCTCCTTCAGGAAATCAGGGGAATCAGCGACAGCAAAATTCCCTTTTTGTAGAAAAGTGGGCATGCGTTTTGATTGTTTCATGCACACATGCAATGTTCTCCTGTGTTACTAGGGTCCTTATTCATTTTACAGCTATGGCTTGTAGTTTACATGCCACTGCAATTTACAGCTACTTCTAGGTGGAGAGGCCCATCCTGAATCTTATATCTTTTTTTAAAGTGCTCTGGGTTTTGCTGGGATAACCTCCTAGGTGGTGGTGTCTTTTGTGATGCCCCTACACCTGAGAGTGCTAGTGGGGCATATGGTGTTCATTCTTGGTGTGGAAGAGAATGTGAGGCTTAGAGTGGTGCAAGCTAGATAGAGAGTGTATGTTTATGTGACCGGGTACGCTATGTGAGTGAGTGCGGGTTGGCAGGAGTGTTGCTAGGTCTGGAAAAGATCCAGGGCTATGCTAATGTCGGGACTGTCTGGACTCGGGGCTAGCTAGCCTTTTGGTTGTAGCCCCTGAGTTTTTATCTGGGGCTACAACCAAACGACCCGGGGCTATAGCCCCCTCAACCCCCTACCTAGCAACGCCTCTGCGGGTTCGTGTTTACAAATGCGCCTTCGGCAGAAGGAGGCAGTGACACTATGCAATGAATGTGCTGCCAATTGTGTATTGCAGGCTGATTATGTTTTACCATATGTCAACCTACCCCTGCCTCTAACACTGCAGACATGATGGTAGCACTTCTCAACATTAGGGCAGACACCACCTACATCCCTGCACTGAAACCCCGCGAGAGAAATCAGAGAAATCCTAATATCACAGAAGTCACTTTGCTCTCATCCCACACACTACAGGCGAATCTGTATCACACTAGGAAGGCACATGAGGAGGCATGGCTCAGCACACCCAACAAAAGGAGAATTCTGTCAGAGTGCCAATGACACACCCAGCAACACACAGTACTACAGAGAACAGTGGCACAAAGAAAGCATGATAATCCAGCCCCTGAAAAGGTGCATGATCAGAGTGGCCAGTGTTAAAACATACAGAGAACTAATGAACAGCGAGGTAGGAGGCACACACAGTGAGTGTGATGTCTGAGATTCCAACTTAGAGAGGGTTAGAGAGAAAGAAAGCTAGTCAACAATGTCAGAAGCACCAGAAAGATCCAGGACGATGAGGACGAGGATGATGGACTGTTGAGCAGAGGATACAAAGTTGGAGAAATTTCAGTTTCTGTGCCTTGGCAGCTGTGGATACAGGTTAAAGAGGTTCACACAGATCATTAGTCTCAAGGAAGCTAGGGATCCTATTGAAGACCATACACTGCAGTGTTTTGCAGGGAGGCGGGAGGCATGCCAATTGATAGCAGGGCAGTTATGGTCAGCGAGAGGGCTCTTGAGGATAAGTAATGTCATTGCTACCTTGAAGCAGGCAGCAAAGGATTTGGTAGCGAGAAGATGTTGAAGAGGGACGGGTGATGGGTGCAGGTCCCTTAATTGTTTGCAGCCCAAAAGGATTCAATGGAGCACACAAAGGCATGTTATTTGTAGATGACGAGCCAGTTCCTTAGGAGAGTATAGAGAGAGGAAGTAACAGCTAGATGAGCTAGTGGTGAGTCAACAAAGAATAGAGTTACAGACCACTTGACCACTTATAGTGTTTAATGTATAAAGACAATCTTTGAACTTTACTTCTTGGCCTGAATCAATCTTTTGACTCCATCACATCATAAATACGCGCTTTCCAGCAGCGAGCATGAGACGTGGCTCTGCTGTGGAAAAGAGCAGAACCCAAAGTCACAGAGGATGGCTGAAGATGTGAGGCAGAGAGGCACTGCCGGGCACGATAAACCTTGGAGCAGCATACCAGTGTCCCAGCCGTGGGCATCAATACTCATAAAAAGAATAAGAGGTTAAACTCAGTAGAGGAAGAAACCAGAGGCGAAAAGATGCTTGCAGGCACCCAACGGAAGCAGGATACAGAGAGAGAGCGGAGCTTGCAGTTGCCCAAGGTGAACAAGCAGCTGGAGGAGAAAAGAAGCTTGTGGAGGCCACAGGACCAAGAGAAGAGTCAGTGGCTGAGAGGGGCTGGCACCGGGGAGAAATACAGAGGTAATGGACAGATAACAAGAAATGCTGTATGCTGATTATCGATGTGCTAGGTGCTAGACTATAAAATGCACCAGCAGGAACTAGATTTACAAGGTTCCAACTGCCGCCTAAAAATTGATGTACAAGGTATAATTGTACATCAATTTATATGTGGATAATATCATCAATACATATATGCAGTTCAGTTCATGTGCCTCTGAATCAGAGTTAATATGAAGATATGTGTTCATTAATGAAGATGGATCTTTTAGGATTAGAATAAAGAACATTGATCAAAGCAAGAAACGGGGGCTCAATACCATGTCATTTAAGTGCTTCAAACATGTAGTTCCATCAAACGCTTTTTCTGTGTCTAAAGCAACTGCTGCATATGGAACATTAGAGCCATGAATGGAGTCTAAAATGTTCAAAACAAGTCTTATGTTTGAGGAGGATAGTCTGCCTGTCATGATCTCTGCTTCCAAAAGGTCAGGGTTTTCCCAACTCCCTTGGAAGCAGATCCATAACCCAGGTTCCGAGTGCCAACCAGTCCCAATTGGGACCTTTTGGACCCAGTCCTGGCGCCAGTGGCACCAGGCTCATAAATATGCCCAGTCCCAGCGCTGGAAGCGCCGGGCTCATAATGCTTGGGTGGACTTACCTGCAGCAGACCATGCTGCTTACTTGCCTGCCAGTTGAGCATCTGATCCTCTTCTGTTTGGAACTACTTTTCCTGTTGGGTGGGGCAGGAGCCACTCCCTAGGTTCAGAACACTGGAACTCTTCTGGAAAGCAGGAACTCTTTTCTTACCTAGGCGTGGCTGTGGAAGGAGACACCTAAGCACTACAGGAGGCTATTTAAACCACACCCGATGGATGAATCTTGCTTTGCGTTATTCTGCATCCTCTGCAGCAGAACGCTCATCGTGTCTTCTGCATCTGATCCTGGGCCTAAGGAAAAAGACTTACCATCCTGAATCCAGTCTTCAGCAACACCTATAAAGACAAGAAAGAACAGGTTAGCATTACGGTCTTCAGTGACAGCGCTTCACTTACCTGGTCCATCGGCTGTCACCAACGCCTCGCGCTGCATTCCGGCATCTGAAACACAAAGGCTTACCTACTCTTCGTGCGCTCCGGAGGTCTTCGCACTGCATTCCGGCATCTGAAAGACAAAAGCTTACCAACTCTTTGCACACTCCGGAGGCCTTCGGCGCTGCATCCCGCATCTGAAAGACAAAACAAGGTGCGTTTAAAGACATTGGGGAACTTTAATACTCACGTGCCATTACTACTTTCCACATCTAACCCAGTGGGTATTCCGGCACCCTGCAGCCGCTCCGAACTTGTACCTGCAAAATAAAAGGACAGTTAGAGCGCATCGTGAAGCAGGCAACAAGCGCTTACTTACGTGCTTCCAGACGCTTCTATTCATCACACGGGCTCCATCTTCAACTCACTTCAGCCCGTCATCCACCATCGCCGGAACCCTGCAAAACAAGAGACATCATTACTAAAGACTTTTAAAGACATTAGAATTACTCGAAACTTACCGTTCGTGCAGTAAATGACGGACAGCAGTCCTCTGAAGTCAAGAGGCCTGCTCCCCTTATCCAGTGAAGAAACTGGTTACAGCACCCTGCCCCGAGGCAGATGGAGAGCACGGCGTTCACTTACCTAAGACATCTTACCCTTTGAGTCAGACATACAGTGCACAGAGGTCCAGCCCAAAGAGCCAGCCGTGTGTTATACATCACCTTTGAAGATACGGTATACGCCCAGTCAAGACCGGCGCCTCTACGGGAATCAGGTGAACGTTACACTGCCTTTGATATAACCTACTTGATCTTGTTTTATTAGATTAGGTTGGACCAGAAAAAACCTATTTGCTAGGATTTTTGCAAACATTTTACAATCAGTATTAATAAGTGGGATGGGTCGATAACTCTGAGGTAATTCGGGATCCTTACCGGGTTTGGGGAAGACTATAAGCATGGCTTCTAGAAAAACGTCCATGTGCTTCGTCATCCAGGATGAATTGAGAGAAAAGTTCATTAAGTTTAGGTTATAGAAGGTCTTAAAATTGTGCGTAGAAATCGCTGGAGAAGCCATCAGATCCAGGGGATTTCCCTTTTTTTAGGTTTTTGATGGTTTATGGATTTCACCAAGGGAAATGGGTGCATTAAGTGACTGTAGATTAGTCAAAGGGTATGATGTGCAGGCTATGTTTTGGAGAAATCTCTGAATGTGTGTGTTATTAGGAGAGGCTTCAGAGGTGTATAATTTCTGATAAAAATTAGAGAAGATTTTAAGGATTTATTTAACTGAAAACATTCTATTGCCCATACCATCTTTAATAACAGTAATTGTGGCTTTATCTTTTTTAAGTTTAAGGTATAATGCCAAAGTTTTACTTAATCTATTAGAAGGTTGATATATTTGTGCTTTGTATTTTAACAGGTTATCACAAGAATATTGAGTTGCGATCTTATTTTATTGAATTCTGAGCTTAATAATGTTATTAATAGTAGTATCAGGGTTGCTGTGTGAGTATTGGGATTCAAGGATTTTAAGTTGCTTCAGAATATTCTCTGATTCTTGTTTGAGCCGTTTTCTTTTTTTCACTGCAAAGGATATAATTTGTGCCCAAAACTGCTTTCTAGCAGTCCCAATTGTTGATCACCAAGGTGTCCTGACTTAGGTTTTCTGAAAATTAATTGTTATGCTGTTGGGTAATAAAGGATGTGACTGATTCATCCATGAGAAGGGGTTGGATTAAGTTTCCATCTATTGAATTTACAGTCATTTTGTGGGGAGGAGAGCTGAATATGAATTGGTGCATGATCAGATAAAGCTATGCAATTAATTTCAGCATCTAGTAGGCAGCTAGTTAGAGTCTTTGGGCCTCATTACGACCCTGGCGGTAAGGGGTTAACGCCAGCGTTAGCTGCGCCGACCCCTTACCGCCAATTACGAGGTCCCCTAGCGCCATGGTGCTTTTAACACCTGCTTTTAGCGGGTGTTAAAATCCATGGCGCTACGGGACCATGGAGTTAATTACGCCACCGTAATTTACGGTGGCGTAATTAACGCCTTCCCCACTCCCATTATGCCCTATGGGGCAAAAATGGGAATGGGGAAGGGTAAATGGGGATTGGGGACTTACCGCCCCGCCAAGGTCGGAATGGGGCGGTAAGTCCGCCAACCACCATGGCGTAAACGTAGTTTACGCCATGGTGGTAAAGTCACGGCCCAGGCGGTAACTTACCGCCTGGGTCGTAATGAGGCCCTTAGACATGAAAATATAATCTATTCTTGAAAGAGTTTGATGAGGGCTGGAGAAGAATGTGAATTCTAAGTCTGAGGGGTGAGTGATACGCCAAGTATCTATGAGGCACAATTCTGAAATAAATTTGATAAATTGCATATGAGACTTGGTATGTTTAAAATGTACACTGGATTTCCTGTGTAAAAATTGATCCATAATCTCATTGCAATCACCAAAAACGATTAGATTATTAGAATTAGAGAGGAACATGTGGTTTTTGAGTTGCACCCAAAAGGAGGGGTCTGGCAATGTGGGTCCATAGATGTTAAGAAAAGCATATTTGATGGAATCAACTAGCAGTTTTACCATTTCTGATCTTCCTATATCATCGCATTCATTTGCCAACACTTGACATTTAAAAAACTTGTTAATAAGAGCAATGACACCATTCTTCTTACCATTAGCTGCACTTGAATAGACTTGGCCTACCCAATGGCTTTTGAGTTTGACCGACTCTGCGTTAGAAAGATGGGATTCCTGGTTGCAGGCTATGGATGGTTTGGTTCGGCCAAGGTGAGAAAGTATTTTCTGCCTTTTAATAGGGTTATGTAACCCTTTAATGTCCCACTATGTTACATTGAATGTAATAAGTAACATTAAAATAGTATACCGGTTGTAAAGCTTAGAAAGAAGTGAGTAATGGTTACTCAAGATAGGTTGTAGGAGTACAATTAAGCCTGAAATTAGGTACCCTTTTTGAGAAAGAGGTGGACTTCCTTAGCGAAATTACCATTGGACACAGAAGGTAGGAAACATTAGGGAAGTGGAAGGACAAACAAAATCAACATGGATAATATAGCCCTAAACATAAAAGCTTAGAAAATAATTGTGGCTATCAATGTTGAGCAAAAAGGAAAGAAATGGAGGTGGGAGAGCCTCTGAGGAGACAGCCACCCTTGCACCACACTCCGGTGCGGACAAATTATGGTGATAATCAGTCAAGTTAGAATGACGCTTAGAAATAAAGATCAAGTAGGTGGTCTAGATGTATCCATATCATCTCTCCTCTGACTTTGGATAAAGTGTCTTAGGTCCGTAGGATACTGAAAGGTAGAGGTGTAACCATTCAGAGTTACTTTAGGAATAGCAGGGTTAATGATGCCGTATCTCTTATTGAGCTGTTTTAGAGATGGTCTAAGAGCAAGTAATTCCTTCCTTCTGGCCGCCGTAGCATTAGATACATCCTGGGCAATGGACATTTTTTTATCATTCCATGCAAGTTGCTTTAAAGATTTAGCTTTCTTCAATATAAGGAGCACATGTGTATAGTCAAGTAGAGCAAATATAATGGTTCTAGATGAGTTGTTAGAAGCATGGTTGGAAGGCTGGTTGTTGTCCTCTACATCACTAACTCTCTGCTCCAATTCTGTTATTTTTGCTTCAAACGCAAACCATGTGTCATCAATTTTCTGTAATTTAATATTGGTTGCTTCCATAAAGGGTTTTCGAGTCTTTATTTCCAAAAGAATGGCTTGCATGGTTGAGTCAGGAAAGTCCTCTTTAGGCGTTGGCGAAACACTTTTCTGTCTCTTATTAGCAGGAGATATGGATGCTTCTTTAGCTTGTCCCTTTTTTTGATGCCATATTGAGGAATTCAATGTAGAACAACCAATGTGATTATTTATACACCCGTATTACACTCGCACGTTAATACAATCAACTTGTAAACTTGTATCTCCCTTATCGAAAATAGCCAATAGGCTATAACTTGTTTTGAATGTTGCGC
Source organism: Ambystoma mexicanum (assembly GCF_040938575.1). NCBI lineage: Eukaryota > Metazoa > Chordata > Amphibia > Caudata > Ambystomatidae > Ambystoma > Ambystoma mexicanum. The sequence goes on along the minus strand of NC_090928.1, from coordinate 1,032,195,295 downwards.
AGCAAGAGAGTCATTATACAGCGTTTTGCATGATAAGAAAAGGTTTCCTGGGTTTTAATCCTGATAGGAAAGCACTACATACTGTGAGAGGAAAGTAGCCCATGAATTCCCTGCAACAGGGTCTTGTTAAGCGGCTTCACTTCAACACTACAGCTAAGTCAATGCCTAGTCTGGGATGCTGAGGGAAACCCTTATTGATATATTTTTAGGTCCAGTTCATGTACTCTGGATGACAACCCTTATATAACACCCCTCTCTTAGGTCTGTTTTGCAATTTTAAAAGGTTTATTTGAGAAATATAACAATATATATCTATCACACTTTTATAATAAATTAATATTGGATATCACACTTAAAATATGACAGTGATCAACAATGGATAATGTTCTACTGGTAAACTGATTTGGTCACTTAGAAGTAGTATAGAGGGTGAGGTAGCTGAAATGCTTTATGGTTTCAAGGAAATGCAAGGTGGAATAAATGCAGTACATAAAATAAACTGATATGGTTTCACAAGAGATAATATGTTCACTTTTCCCCTGGTGGCAATTCACCCCCCCCTATATGCAATGCAAGGAGATGGAAATAACACACACAGTCTTCAGGAATACAATCAAATACAATACGGAATTCAGTTCCCCCCCCAGCAAGCTTAGAGGAAACAGGTAGAAGTTTGAAACAAAGGCCCAAAGTGCTTTTAAATGTGATGGCAATGGATTGGAAGATGTGCTAACTGATTTTAATTCCCTCTAGAGATTCAGGGTGACTGAGAGATGCTTGTTGGTATTAGTTCAGGCTCACTTTAGCAATGGTTCAGGGATGGTTATTAGGTTGCAAACGAATTTTAGCAGTTCAGGCAAAAGCGGCTATCTCTTTACAGATGACGAAATCAGACCAAATCGCAAATCGCGGTAAATTTGGCGAGTGCGTAAATCGCGATTGCGGTAAAACTAGAAGTCGGTTCTAGGCTTGTTGGAAAGCTTAGATTTCAGAGGAAAGTTGAATTTTGTTCCTAGCCCAAACGGTTCAAGAGATATGGACGATTTAATAAAGGTAGATTTTCGGATTTAAAGTAAAACTCAAAATGACAGGTGACAGCTTGCAGCTGCAGAATTGACAGGTGACAGTTGTGCAGCTTTAAAAAATGACAGATGACACGATTTCTAGGAGGCTGTTCTAATTAGGTTAAAATAGTTTGGATTAGATTATTTTAACTAAGAGATTGGATTCTGCACAGTTCTGGCGGATACTCACTGCTAATTTTGAAATGAATGGGCCTCGTCACGGATCTGGTCAACACGTCCAGCGGCAGTTCTCTCTGCTCGGCGGGTCAATCAGGCACCGGTCCTGCTCACAGCGATCCAGATCTCTGGTTCTGCTCACAGCGGTCTGGGTCAGCTCTGCTCTGCTGGTCTAGCCTCTCTGGATACAGCGGCCTCTGGTTCTGGATACTGCTCTGCTTTCCGGTCCAGATCAAGTGGATTCTGGATGTAACACTGCTTTCTGGGTACTGGCAAAAGTTCTTGGCAAAAGAATTCAGACAGCTCGCCCGGCTGTGCAATAGTTTGCAAATGATTTTGGGGCCTGCTGACAAATACTTTTGCTTGCAGTGGGCCTTCTTGGTTCAAAGTTCTGTAGTCTCTGTTTAGCTTGGAAGTCTAAGTGTTGGATCTCTGGATGTGAAGTCGTCGGTCAGCACGCTCTGCAGCAAATGGAATTGAATGTCTCTACCTGTCCCAGCAGTCTCTTTTTATGTGTTTTGAAAATGGGTGTGTGCCTGGGCCTAGCTAAGCCTGCCCCTCTCTACTTGTCATTGGCCCAATTCTCCCCTCTCCCATGATTGGGGGAAGGAAATGGATTGTCATCATGATGAGGTCTGTTTATGGGTCAGAGGATCCTCCCCTGGTCAATTTGCCCACAAATCTATATTTGATTCAAATACATATTTCCCAGATACACAATTTGTTGAAATTACATGTACACATTATATAATCCTTATGGTCCATGCTTGTCCGCCTCTGATCTTCCTGGGGGCTTGCATTCAAAAATGACAACATTTTGCGCTTTTTGATTGGTTTACCAATATCGGACATTTACCAAAAATTACACACATGTGCGCAAGGAGTATGGACATTAATTGATGAAGTGTCAGATTTTTAACATGCAGACATTTGGAGTAAGACCCTATTTTCCGCTAGCAACCCCCCCAGCATACACCACAGGGTCCTAACACCTCTTAAAACGTGCACAGAAAAATCACAAGAATAATGATATTACTTATATAATTCTGAAAAGTCCGTACTATGAATTATCCATCTTTTTTAAAATTATGCTCTGGCCCAGATGGGTGTGGTTTATGTTCCAAAGCACATGGGAGAAGCTTCTGTCTGCCCCCGCCTCCAGCTCGGGTGGCTCCAGAGGCACTTCTCCTCCCACTTCTCCCAAGAGGAAGCCACTTTACGACCCCCCAATATAACATTTGCCTAAGTCCAGGACAAGGCTTTGTTCAACCTCCTGCGGTGCCCCTCCCCTAATCTAATCAGAGAGGTGTCAACTCCTTTTGGTGGGGAAGCAGGATGCAGCTAGGCCTGGGAAGAGTGGCTGAGCAGGTTTCTCCTGTCGGGGGTAGTTGTCAGGCAGAATTCAGCTAAATGTCACTTTAGTTCCCAGTTTAAATCAAACTTACACTTTTTACATATACATTAAATAATTACTTCCTGTAAGTCATTTCAGAATATAGTTTTACATTGTATCCACCACTTAGCAAGTCTTTCCTTGGCCTGGTTTGGGTTCCTCTGTTCAGTTTTACACAAAAGTCTGGTGGTTTTAAAACGCCGGCTTTCTGATAGTGGTGAGTATCGGTATTGCATCCATTTTTGGGATCTGTCTTGAATTACTGCATTTCAATAGAGTGGTCTTTTGCTTGATAGTATAGGACCCTTGCTTAACATTGTTTTGATGGCATCCTTACAGTAGAGTGGTGATGTGGAACCCCCCACAAGAAGGTTGTATCTTTGGAGTGGTCTTGTGCCAACTGCGCAGTTCTCCTGGATTCTGGCGTGAATGTGGGCGGCAACAGCTCATCCCCACATCTACCCAGTCTAAGGATTCAACATGGGTCAAAACCCTTGACAGTCTTGAAGGTGTTTTACCCCTAAAATATTCCAATTAATAATTGGACCTTTAGGTTAAATCACCATGTTTGACATATTGCACAATAAGGAGTTGTGTGTACCTTTGTTTTAGGCAGGAAAGAGGCTTCAAAATATCATCCTTTAGCTGGGTTCGTGTTGCGAGGAAATGTGCTTCCCTCACATTAGGTGCACCTTTTCAGATCATTAGCCCGGACAGCTGACAGGAACGTCAGCGTCGCTATCACAGGACCTCGTGGCTCGATGTCCAGCCCACCAACAAGACCAGAGGCTCCAAACGCGGCAACAGCAGCACATAAAAGCGGCGTCATGGACCACCAGGGAAGTTAAGTGAGAAAAACATTACTCAATTAAGAATCATATGCTGAAAAGAACATTAAAATATAGTAAAGTGTGACCGGAGCGGGAGCACACAGATTAGGTGGCCATCACCAACGTGCTTAGCCACGCCCCTCATCGCCGTCCTTTTCTATGTGAGCTTTTAAATCTAGTATACCGATCTTAGAAGTTCATCACTTTGAAGGTCAATGGGCTTCATTACAAGTTAGCCGGTCCGGAATCCGTTGTTTCTGTGAAGGCCCTGACAACGTTTCCGCGCCCGCAAGCATGCAGTAATAAGGTGCGATTACGGGTTGTCGGTCGCACGCACCAGACCATTGCGGAAACGGTGTCACTGCCATAACGCTAACACCCACGGAGATGGATGCACCGTGCAACATGGCAGCGGTACATCCGTATCTGCCCCGGCCATCCCAGATACAGGAATACCGGTCCCGGAAACACTGTGATCGCGAAAACCGGAAAGAGAGCGGTGGCCAATACTTAAACCACAATCCACATCCTCAGCAACCACTGGGCCTACAGAGAAACAAGAAGAGGACATCCTGCGTACAAGCCACACGGCAGTGCAAACCTTGCTTCAGCGAAGCGGAACTAACAGTGCTGGTTGAGCACATTGTTGACAATGTGCTACTGCTCTTCAGTGCTGATCAAAGGTGCAGCACCCAGCAGCGGCACAATGACATTTGGGTAGCCACTGCACAGAAGTGCACAGCAGTCGGCGTGACAGTGAGCACTGTCAAAGACTGCCACAAGCGCTGGGACGATCTGCAGCTGCGTGTACGCAACATCATGGCAGCACACCGGCAGCACAGCACCAGCACAGGAGGAGGACCTGCGTCATCCCTGAAGCTGCAGATCTGGGAGGAGAGGTGCAGCAGTGTCATGCACCTCGAGAGGATCAAGGGAGTTGGCGGAGCAGAGGTCGGAGCCGGCACACCTGCTGAGGCTGGTAAGTACACAGTGTGCAAAAACATGAGTGATAATGATGGAATTCCACTCCCCCACCCCAGCCAGGGCCTAGAGGCACACAACACATCCACCAATGACCCACAACCCCTCCCCCCAGTCAGGGCCTAGAGGCACACAACACATCCACCAATGACCCCCCCCCCAGTCAGGGCCTAAAGGCACACAACACATCCACCAATGACCACGCCACACGCAACATGGCCATGTGACACCACCACCATGACAGGCAGACGAAATGCAACTGTGTGCAAGCCGTGATCCACACACCTGATTGCATCATCCATGAAATGTGTGTACATGCAAGTGGACCGAGTATGAGGAATGCATTGCATGTGATAGCCCCATTCACATCCTGCCACACAACTAACATCATGCTCTACATTCCCCCACAGGTACATCATCCGACAGTGACTCGGCTCAACAGCCCACGACAAGGGTGACTGCATGTGGCCATCGTAAACAGACATCCCGGGATGCCACTGCCTCAACCTCTGGCACACATCCATCTGCCACGCCGATGGTGGCTACGGACACTGCCATCCCCGCTGCACCCGAAGTGCAGCATGTGGCAAACAAGGACACACCTGCTGCCACTTCCGTTGCACCCATCAGTGAGCGACCAACTCATAGTGACAATGATGCAGCCAGTGCCGACAGTGCGCCGGGGGAACAGGGCGCGGATGCACCCGACAATGTGGATGACGTGGGCAACATCACTCGCAAACAGGTGCCCATATTCAGCCCCATGGGACCCCACAGTCCATTCCGCTCCCCCAGACCTTCACTCATGGAACTCAGTGCCCGCCTCCTGCGCATTGAGGAGCACCAAGCAAGCCTAACGCAGCTTGTGGAGCAACAACTCCAGGAGGCGTGGCTGAAACGAGAGGAGGCCAGACTACAATGCAAGGAGGCTAGACTCCAACGGGAGAGCAGTGCCACCTCAGTGCGGCAGCTATGACGTGTAATCGGGTGATTTGCAACAACCAACATGGTCCTATCATGGAGTGTCAGGGAGGGCAATAATATAATGTCAAATATCGCTGAGACAATGCTTGTTGCCCAACAGGCTTTTCTGGGTCATGTGCTACCTGCAAACCCGGCAGTGCCATCTGCCAGCAGCACACCCTCTAGTTCAGTGGCCAGTAGTCCCCGGAGGAGATCTTCACGGCTGTCAGGACCATCTGGAAAGGACTTGTACGAGCACAAGCATGGACGGAAATTGAAAGTGCATTGTTGAAGTGTTGTCCAAACAGTTCTGATGGGGTTGTGGTTGGTGGGTGGGTACGTTGGGGAGGTGTGGGTTTTCCTTAGGGGGGTAAGTCAGTAGGGGCCTGGTTGGTGGATGGGTACATTGCGGAGGTGTGGGTGGTCCTTAGTGGTGTATGTCAGTTAGGGTCTGGTTGGTGGGTGAGTACGTTGGGGAGGTGTGGGGGGAGGTGTGGGTGGTCCTTAGTGGGGTAAGTCAGTTGGGGCCTGGTTGGTGGGTAGGTACGTTTTTTTGATTGATTGATATTTTATTTCTATCACGCTCGTACACAAGTGTTTCAGAGCGCGACAAGGCAAGGGAGGGGAATAGGGGAGAAAACAACAGCGATCTTACTAGGCCCAGTGACATTGAGAACGCGCAAGTGCATGGGAGAGGGGGGGAGGCGAAAAGTGCATGGAAGGAGGGAGAGGTGGAAAGTGCGAAGCAGAGGAGAAACAGATAAATAACAATAAATAGATAATAAAGGCAACAAACAGTGGTAATGCAGCCAGCAATTTGCAAGTTCTAGGTTTAAGGCAGCAGACAGGGTAGGTCTGATAAGTGCAGGAAGAAAAAGGGGGGGCTGTATGGGTACAGATACAGACCCCAGTGCAAGGGGTGGCCCGGAGGCAGTGCAGGAGGGTGGCAGGATGAGCAGGTACCTGGGTCCAAAAGACAGAGGGTGGCCAGGTTCACGGTGCCAAGAGAGAACAGATCAGCAGGGGAGAGGGGGAGCAAAGGCAGAAGAAAAGAGGAAGGTCCTGAGGTGCTTCCGGAACCGGAGATGGTTCTCCTCAAATTTTAGAGTGACAGGGAGGCTGTTCCAGAGGGAGGCCCCAGCCGAAGACAGAGATCTGCCCCCAGCTCGTATCGTAGAAAAACGACTGACCCTGTGTGAGTTGGAGGTAGAGGAGCGAAGAGCTCGAGAGGGGAGGTATTTGCGGAGGAATAGCTGAAGGTATTTTGACCCAGGCCCCAGAAAGCCTTGTGGACAATGCAGAGGGTTTTGAATTTAATCCTTGCATTCACTGGGAGCCAGTGGAGACATTTCAGAGCTGGAGAGATACGATCCCAGGGCTTGAGGCCAAGGACAAGTCTCGCAGTCCTGTTCTGGATTAGTTGAAGAGGGCGGAGATTAGAGGCAGGCAGATTTCAGCTGTTACAATAGTACGTTGGGGAGGTGTGGGTGATCCTTACTGGGGTAAGTCAGTTGGGGCCTGGTTGGTGGGTTGGTAAATTGGGGAGGTGGGGGGGCATGTGTGTACTTGATTCCGATTCAATTCCCATCACCCCTGTTTACTTGTAAATACACTGTTGTGAAAAAGCAAATGACGAGTGGACAATCTTGATTTCTTGTGTCTACAAACTATTTAATGTTGTGCCATCACATGAAGTGCTGAATGTGCATGAGAAGTGTATCAAAAGAAATTGTGGATGAGTGCTGCACGTGCATGTTGTCCATCAATGGCACTCCGGCCTGGCAGTGCACCCATCACATCATCATCATCATCTTCAGCTTTGATGTCTGGGGGCATTGGAATGTTCCTGCGTATGCACAGATTGGGCAGCATCGCACATGCTATTACTATTTTCCCTGTCTTCACCGGGCTGTACAGCTATGAGCCACCAGATCAGCACAGGCAGCAGAAACCTGGCCTTCAGTAGTCCAAAGGCATGCTTGTTCATGCCACGTGTGCGTATGTATGCCCTGTTGTAGGCCTCCTCATGCCTGTTCCTTGGCCTTCGTATGGGCGTCCTCAGCCATGGCGTGACTGCATTTCCAGCATCACCTGCATGGGAGTGCAAGCAAGGGCACATGTTAGTGTTCGTGGTATTACTGTCTGATTCAGATGCAGTACAATGATGCCCCGTTTGGTAATCCGTTATGTGATTCATCTGTACAGCACACTTGGATCACATTACCATGCAGGGGTCAGTGATGGTTACATTTGTGGAATGATATTGGGCAACAACATGTTGCGCACATGTCAATGCCCATGGGTTCAAATGTGGTGGGTTACTATGGCATTGTGATGTGATGGGCAGAACTGCATCAGGCAGACACAGGTCACTATATAGATGTGAGCAATGCACACTGCATGGGGAGCGGCACAGGTACATTGGGCAGGGGAGAGACTCATCTCCTCATGTCGAAATTGCATGTAGTGCCACCCCATGGCTAGGGTCTGCATGGAGGAAGGCAGGGCATGTACTTGCACGCTGTGTCAATTTAAAATTCTACGCATTGAACTGTGTGGAATCTGGTGCTTGTTCATTACATTGAGCAGGAGTCATGCATCGGCAGTTGTACTCTCCCCAATGCCTGGGACACTGTAGCCCTTCACTACCCCCCCAATACACAGGGGTTATGCATTGGCAGTTGTACTCACCACAATGCCTGGGACACTGTGGCCCTTCACTACCCCCCCACCCCAATACACAGGGGTCATGCATTGGCAGTTGTACTCACCCCAATGCCTGTGACACTGTGGCCCTTCACTACCCCCCCAAAATACAGGGGTCATGCATTGGCAGTTGTACACACCGCAATGCCTGGGACAATGTGGCCCTTCACTACCCCCACTCCCCCCTAATACACAGGGGTCATGCATTGGTAGTTGTACTCACCCAATAACCATGTGTTTTGTCCCACATAGCGTTCCATGTAGCGTGGCAATGTAGAATTCCGCAAGACCATGGAGTCGTGTGTAGACCCTGGGAAACGTGCACAGCAATGGGTGATCACTTTTTCCGGCATTGCAGACCATCTGGACATTCAGTGATTAGAATTGCTTCCGATTGCGGTACACCGCCTCGATTGCATGTCCAACTGACAACTCCACGTGCATGCAGTCTATTGCACCTATGCAATTGGGCATGCCAGCAATGGCATGGTAGGCCAACTTGGTGGCAATGTCCTGGGCAGGGGTACGGGGTAGGGAAATGTACTCTGACGCATGGCGCAGCAGCGCATCCAGTACCTGGACCAGTATTCTGGAAAAACAGGGTTGTGACGCCCTGTGCAGCTCCCCAACAGTGTGCTGATATGTACCGGTTCCGAGGAAATGCAGTACCGAGACTACCTTCAGCAGAGGGGAGGTTGCAGTTCGGATGCCAATGTGGCTGCTGATGTCCTCTTCAATCAGGGTGACGATGGATATGATTGAGGCCCGGTCAAGCCTGTATAGTGTGTGGATTTGACCTGGGGTATTGCTGGCTGCCTGCGGAGTGGTGCATGCTGCACGTTTTTGTTTGGGATGGGCACAGGATTCAAGTTTTGCCTCGCTGCGCCTGCGCCTTCTCCTCCTCTGCCCCACTGCTGCCACGATGTCCACTGCTGCTTGTAGGTCCCCTAGCCCAAATGCTGCTACAGCAGCTGACCGCATGGATGCTCTGGAAGGTGGCTTGGGTGTGGCCATTTTGTAGGCTCCCAGTGGCCATTGAGGTGCAGCTGGCCTCATTTTACACACCTGGGGCCTGATTCAGCTCACCTGCCACTGTTTAACACAGGTCGGAATGAGCAGGTCCGGTAAATGGTACCGGCAACGTTAAATCTGCACCGGCCTACTTGTAATGAGGCCCAATGTTTCCATATTTGCTTCCGCAGAATAGGAAGCACAAGCACAGCTTAGGTTCTTGCTGTATGCACAGTGGGTAAGTCTCAGCGCTTCCCGTCCCCATAGGAGAGTTGGTCAAGAGCAGTCAGTACCACCTGTGAATGCAGGTATAGAAAGTGCATCGACATTTGGACAGACAGCGCATCGGCATGCATAAACAAACACAGACAGGAGAGGCAGGTGGTACAGCGGGACATGCCGGTGCAACTGATCCCTCCCTTGTGATGTGGACATGCCAGAATTTAAGGAGATGCATAGATAGTGAGTACAGTGGTCCCCATCGTCCATTTAAGGGAATCTAGCTAAACTTGCATTTTTCTCTTCACAAGCGAGTTACATACAGGAATGTCAAGTAACCAGTATTTCAATTGAGTTATGTAGAACGCTGCTTGAAATTCTGACGTGTCCATTGAGAAAGGGGGAGGTGTATTTATTGTCAATAAAGGAGAAGTAGAGATTTAGATAGGCAGGGATGTTCTGATTTAATTTTGTTTTTATCAACTAAAAGCGTTATCCTGAACTCGCGTGAATTTTTCGGTGCATAGTGGATGGGCACTTAGGGTAACGCAAATGTATATATGGTGAAATGTGTGTGTTACAAAAGTCTCTATTCCTGTAAAAGTGGCAGTGAAGATTGAGGCGACTAATGTAGTGATCCTTCTTCATGGGAGTCAACATTGACAATGGGATTTCATAGATGTATAATTTGTTTATTTCTAAATTGATTCACTGATTTCTGCTTCTGCGCAAACCTGTGCGTTTCTTGTCCTGAAAGGTGAGGGAGGCTGTAGAGAAGCAGTGCCAGGTTCATAAAAAGCAATGTATTCTACAGATACAAATTGTGCATGCCTGATTTGGAGAGGGTGGAAAACTCCCTAGTTGTCACCCAGTTAAAATATCCTAAGAGAGGACGGCATACTGCAGCAGTGTTGTTGGAATATTCAATGGTCATATGTGAATGCTTCAGTATTGGGTAGGTTGTTCAGATGTCTGGTTTTCATGCTGCAATGTGGTAATGTGGTAGCCTAGTCCCCAGTGTCTGCATTGCTCTCCTGTATGTTAGCATACCAATAATTGTTCTGCGTTGTAGAGTGCACATTGTAGTTTCTCGTTGGCATTTGGGGCTTGCCGAAGACCTGTAATTCATCAATGCCAAAATAGGGTTGTTTTTGGAAGGGGGGCCAGCTTTTGAAATTGTCACGAGTGTTGGCTTTAATGGATGTGTTTCTCTCATAATAATCGGTTCTTTGCCTCCTAACACCCTTGTGACAATGTGATTGATTGTTTTGTCTCGAAATCAGACCCATTCAAAGATATACCACAAGTCCAGCAGTAACCGATGCAGATGTCCTACATACTGGCACCTGTGCATCTGAGAATGAGTCTACATGCATAGTTTTGTTTGTTTGTCCATTAAATCCTCATTATAAAGATGGAAATTGATTGTGTATAGTACCAGTTAATTCCAATGCAGTTTTTAATGCATATAGTCACATCTGACTGCTTTATGCATTATTTAACAACGGGCTGAGGAGGTGGGCATCAAAGCTGTGCACTTTCCACTCCCTTTTCACTATATCTTTAAAAAATAAGTGTTTTTCCTGAATTAAAGGGAAGAGCATGCCTTCTCTTCTATACAGGATACAAACCCTCTAAAAGCCTCCATGGATTTTTCACAATGAGAATGTTTGCTTGCACTGCAAGGATGGAGTTAAACATTGCTGGTGTTTAATCTGCAATGTGGCAGTCCCTTAGAAAAACACTGGCAATGAATACTCTGAAGCCTGTAATGTGGCAGTCATTAGAACAAGCAGTATTCTTATAACTACACCTTTTTTAATTGTGGCTATTAGGTCGCTCTTTAGTGCCCCCTAAAAGCTGAAATGATTGCATTGGCGAACAGCTGGTAGGGAGATGGGATCTGAGGAGGGGCACAGAGCGTGTAGGTGGTGTTTGGTTATTAACCCAGCCATTGAGTGCCAGTGCTCATACTATCCCTATGGCCATTCCCACTCAATACCAACCCTATCCCACCCAAAACACACCCTCCCAGGATCTCTTTGAGCTAGATTTATCAATCAGCAATATCAAACTGTGTGCTAGAAGTGGCTGCCAGTGTTATTTCAAAACAGTCTTCTGAGAGTTAATTGCTTAATTGCAGTTGTAAATGTGTTACTGGTGCAATAAACATGCCTTGCCCAAGTTCCACTTGATTTATAAGCAACACTCTTGTCCTTGCACTGAAGTCCCGTTAAAAACAAACATTGGAAAAGCCAACTGTAGTAAAATAAACTTCAGGAGGCAGGAGGCTGTGTGTTGTCCAAAAGGGCTTTATTGCAACAAACATAAATTTGCCCTGATAGATGATACAAGCGGTGCTGCAACATCAGGTGCCAACGTGGCCAACAACATAAGGGGCTGTAATCGTATGGCAGAGTCTCTGGCAAGTCCTGCCGAATTCCCGTGCTCGGAGGAGCCGGGGAGACGCTCCGATCGCGTCCTCCGCTATTCCCCGTAATGCGCGCGTAGCGCGCGGGGGCGGGGCTTGGTCGGGCGCGAGATCTCGCGAGAGCGGGCGCTCTCGCGATATCTCTACACACCTCCCTTTATCAAAAGGGAAGTAGGGTCACTGTAACACAAAGTCATTGAATCTTACCGGTCTTTTGTGCTCCCTTCTGGGCCTCTCACCGGTTCCCGGGCAAGGTCCCTGCGGAACCGGTTCAGGGCTTACATAGGGTTCTTCCGGTTCACTCTCTGGTTCTTCTCTCTCTCCATCGCTTCTCCCTGGTTCTGGTTCTTCATTCCCCACATCCTCCTTTTCTGCTTCTGTGCGTGGGGTTTCTGGAGTCCTAAGTCTTTCTTGTCTGCGTTGATACAAAGCTACTCTTTCGAAGTTCCACGCGCGCCCGTCTTCTGTGCGGACATGATTTGTCCCTTTATGGGTAACTTGTATGGGTTGACTATACCGGGAACCTGTGTCTTGATCTTTCCTTGGTAGTTTGATTTTAACCCAGTCCCCCCTTTCAATGCTGGGCGCTTGCTTCGTTCTCCTTCTCCTGTCGCTCCACAGTTTCATGCGTGACTTGTTTCTTGTGATACGCCATACAACTTCTGACATGTCTACCTCTTCATCTATTCTTATTTTTGACAGCCAAGGCGGGATGAGCGTTGATGCCGCACTCCTCCCTCTCAACATTTTGAACGGGGATACATGGGTAATGCCATTCGGAGTGAGTCTATGTGCTGCTATGGCTTCCTTTGTAGTCTTGAGGGGGTCCATGCCCGAGGCCATTGCAAGTTGGATAGCCCCTTTTATGAACCTGTTCGCCCTTTCCACGAGTCCATTTGCTTGAGGGTGATACAGGGCCGCCTTCTTTTGCTTGATGTGGTTCTTTTTGAGAAACTCCTCCATGTCTTTAGAAACTAGTTGCACTCCATTGTCTGTGACTACTTCATTGGGGAGCCCTTCCCTTTGAAAAATTTCGGTGAGCACCTCTATAACCGTCTCTGTAGTTATGTTTGGAACAAACTCTGCTTCCACCCACTTGGATAGGTAGTCGACTAGTACAATTCCGTACTTGTGTTCTGCTGACATCGCTTCCAGGGGTCCGATAAAGTCTATGCCCACTTTGGACCATACTGTTTCAGGTATCTCGGTTGGTATGAGAGGTGCTTGGCGAATCTTCAATCTTTTGTCGCTGTTTAAACACTCGTGGCATCGCTCTATCATGGAGCGAATTTCTTGGTCCATGGATGGCCACCAATATGCTTCTCTGACTCTGCGGCGAGTCATCGTGTTTCCCAAGTGCCCCGCATGGGCCCTGCAGAGAATTGTGCGTCTCATTCCTGTGGGGGGGACGATTTGATCCGACTTCATGATTATCCCTTGTGTTTCGGATAACTCCTCTTGTACCTTCCAATATGGCCTCATGCCCTCAGGTAGCACCCTTTCATCTGGCCAGCCTTCTTTGATCCATTTTCGAATGGCGGACATGGTTGGGTCTTTTCCTTCTTCTTCTTGCCAGTGCTTTTCGCTGAGTTCAAGATATTCTGGCGTCCTTATGTCCGAGATGGAAGCAACAATGCACTCCCCTTGTAGAAATGGGGTGGCCCTTTCTTTGTTTTCCGGTAGTCTCGACATGCAGTCAGCCTGCGAGTTTTTCCAGCCAGATATGTGGTGGATTTCAAATGTATACTCTTGTAATTTCGCGGCAATGCGAGCTAGTCTGGGAGTGGAGGCTTTGGTGCCTCCGGGACTGAGCATATGGATGAGTGGTTTGTGATCTGTCACCAGCTTGAACTTGGTGCCCCACACATAAGTCCTGAAGTGCTCTACTGCCCATGCGCATGCTAGCATCTCTTTTTCGATGGTGGAGTAGTTCTGTTCTGCTTCAGATAGCGCCTTCGATGCAAAGGCCACCACATGTTCGGTGTCACCCCTCCTCTGCGTAAGTACTGCCCCCAGTCCGTATGCACTGGCATCAGTGGTGATGACTGTTTCCCACTTGGGATTGAACGGTTGAAGGCACGGGGCTTCCATAATATGTTGTTTTATGGTGTCTATCGCCGCCTTTTGGGGATCTTGCATCAGGAATTCGGACCCCTTCTTGAGAAGATCACGTAGAGGTGACGTGGTTTCAGAAAATTTGGGTATGAATTTTGCGTAATATTCTGCTAAGCCTAAAAATGATCTCACCTCTTCCTTGTTGGTGGGATTGGGTGCTTTGATGATGGCTTGCATCAGGTTCTGTTTGGGGCTGATGCCCTTTTCTGAAATTTTGTATCCCAGGTACTCGACTTCTTTTACTCCAAACGAACATTTTTCGTATCGTAGGCGGACTCCCGCATCTTGTAACTTGTTGAGTACTAGTTTGAGAGTGGCATCATGTGTCGGTTTATCACCTGCATAGACTAATATGTCATCCTGGAAGTAAACTACATTTTTGACCTTTCGAAGGAGGGCATCCATCATGCGCTGAAACGCTGAGGCAGCTGATGATAATCCGAAGGGCATTTTGGTAAATTGGAATGTGCCAAACGGGGTGATGAATGCCGTGAGAGGTTTTGATTCTTCATGGAGCTGGATTTGGTGATATGCATTGCGCATATCTAGTTTTGAGAAGATTTTGGCCTCTTTCATTAAAAGTATGAGTTCATTTATGCTCGGAAGCGGATAATTGTCTGTGACGACTTCCAAGTTTAAGCTGCGCAGGTCTATACATACTCTTAATTCTTGCGAATGGGGTTTCTTTATGAGAACGACTGGGCTCAGCCATTCGGATGCTTCAATCTCTTCTATCACCCCTTCATTCTTCATTTTGTCCAATTGTTGTTTGAGGGTGTCCCTCGCTGTGGCTGGTACTGGTCTCACTCGGTGCTTGACAGGAATGGCATTCCTTTTGAGGACAATTTTGTGTAGAAAACCTTTGATGTGACCCGGCTCCTCCGAGAAAAGTGCTGGGTATTCGCTCTTGACTACGGTTTCACTCCTCGCACCTATGGATAGGACTTGCTCTTCCGTGCTGGGGTCAAGTCTGATCTTTAATTTGTCTTGGTCATCCCAACCTAGCACTGGAGGCCCTTCGTGGCTGAAGTATATTCTGGTGTAAGTTTCCCTCCCTTTAAATTCGACTTTGCCGTTGATGTACCCTAGTAGTTCAACCGATGCTCCACCGAAAACCGTCGGCTTGTGTTTCGTGGTGAGTACTTTTACTTTTTCTTTCCCGAGCATATCTTTGTATGTTTGTAGGGGTAAGATGGTAAGGTCAGAGCCGGAGTCCGCCATGACCCTTGTCTCTCTGCCGTCGATCTTGATCATGCAGTGTGGCTTTTCTCTCCTGGCTCGTGTACTGTTCACCATGATTACGGTGGGCCTTCCTTCTTCCTCCGATGAGGAATCCCTTTCTGCCACGCGTTCTGAGGTCAGACTTGTGACTTTCTTGTTTCGCCATCTGCACACTATTGAGAAATGCCCTATGCGTTTGCATACTGTGCATTCTTTGTCTCTGGCTGGGCACTCTCTGTCGAACGCTAGGTGCTTTGTGCTGGTGCACCTATGGCACTTGAGGGGTTCTTTCTTGTTGGCTCTCCCTTCTCTTGAATCAGGAATGAACTTTTCTTTTCTGGGACGGAACCCTACTGCTTGTACCTCAGGGGAACTTTGGGTACCTGCAAACTCTTTTCTTCTTCCTGCCGTTTCTTCCACAGCCCTAGCTATTTCCACTGCCTTCTCCAACTGTACTTCTTTTTCCATGATGTATTTGTCTTGGACCTTCCGGCTGTTGGTGTGGACTATTAACATGTCGCATATCCGGTCCTCTGCATTGGTGCCGAAGTTGCACAAAGCTGCCAGTTCTCTCAATTTCGTGATGTAGTCGTCGACAGGTTCTGACGGTTCTTGTTTCCGCGTGTAAAACCGAATCCTGTGGAGCACTGTGTTTTCCTTACTGGCAAACCTCTTTTCTATTCTTCTGACTGCCTCCTTGAACACATCATCATCGTCGTCTTCTACCGCAATCAAAGCCAGGCTCTCGAATATTCTTTGTCCTTCCACCCCTAGGGCGTTTAATAGCATGGCTCTGCGTCTTGCCGCCGTGAATCCTGCTCCCCCCATTGCCTCCACATACGTTGTAAACAGGGGCTGCCATTGTGGCCACGGTATAGCAGGCCTACCTGGCGTCTGTAAAAAGGGTGGGGGCGGCGTTGCTCCCTGCATGCCTCTGCGCGGTTCCTGGAGGTGGTCCTCGTCGCCAATTTATGTAGTAAAATAAACTTCAGGAGGCAGGAGGCTGTGTGTTGTCCAAAAGGGCTTTATTGCAACAAACATAAATTTGCCCTGATAGATGATACAAGCGGTGCTGCAACATCAGGTGCCAACGTGGCCAACAACATAAGGGGCTGTAATCGTATGGCAGAGTCTCTGGCAAGTCCTGCCGAATTCCCGTGCTCGGAGGAGCCGGGGAGACGCTCCGATCGCGTCCTCCGCTATTCCCCGTAATGCGCGCGTAGCGCGCGGGGGCGGGGCTTGGTCGGGCGCGAGATCTCGCGAGAGCGGGCGCTCTCGCGATATCTCTACACCAACCGTTCTGCCTTGTGTATACGTATTAGATAGGCATTTGCCAGGCAATGTAATAATATGCCTAGGTAGTCACATTCTTTCATTGGTGCTACCATATTATGGCCAGGTTGTACTATTATGACAGACCTGAAAAATGCTTATTCCAGACAACACAAAAGCCAGAACTGTTGGCTGTGCCAATGCTTGTTTAGTATCAGTGCCCCGATTCTAATCACATCTGGCATGCTATATTCGCAATATCTTGGTTTGCTGATTTGTCACGCATCAGTAAGGTTGAGGGAGTTGGATAATTCTTCTTCTGAATTTTGGCTTTGTTGTTTCCTATTTACTTTCAAGGACCAGTGTTCCCGACATGTTGGCCCTTTGCGTTTGCTCCTGAAATTTCTGATCCTGTTTTTTTTATATATGCACAAAAAGAATATAGAATTTTAAAATATGATAATATCAATCAAATTCTAGCTTTCACCAGCAAACAAAGTAATGCTACAGTGTAGTTTCGTTTAAAAAAAAATGTCTCCTTTGTTTTGTGCTTCTGTTTTCTGTGATGCCCGTGTTGCATGTTGAATGCGGTGCACTGAAGCCGGCCCGCATCTATCAGTTACAAGGGCGGCGTGTCAGAGGTGCATGACATCACATGCTAGATATCAGCACAGGTTTCTGTGGGTACAGCAACACAACTCCCATTTACCTCAGCAACAGACACCGCTATTGACCATTGTTTACCCCTCTAGGTCATTGCATAACTTTCAAATTATCCAGAACATGACCTCATGCAGCGTAATGTACATTACGTGGTCTGCGATAATATAGTAAACATACCTTAACAGAGTGGCATTGCAAACCTCAGAAGGGCTGCAGCGAACGGCTACAGGTGCCATCACACAAAGATTCCATTCGTTTTTGCGCTCCCATTTCCGTGTGCTCGGCGGCAGATGGGTATCACTCAAAGCGCCCGGGACAATCCAGCACTGTGAGCCGACGCCTGTTGCCAGGTACATCCATCAGCGCGCATGGCCTCTGCTGCACTGACCCATACTTGCATTTATTTGTTTTAAGTTTTGAACCGTTTAGCCTAACAGCCTCAAAGGATTTTTTTTTTTTACAAGTCTGAGACACTGCTGTTGAGTGTTGCCGTGCACTGATGCACGGTTTATGTGCAACGCCAGTCGTGTGCAGCACCTGCCTGGGCTCTTTGTGCCATGGAGAGGCCAAGCTTTGAAAGTCATAACACAGGTACTGTGCATATAGTGCCAGCGATTCTTCTTCCTCCAGGTGCTATTTTATATTAGTTGAGAAAAAAAAACGTCATTACCTTCCAGCATGAGACAGCTTAACAATTCCAAGATTAAAACAAAACAATCAAAACATTTAAACAGCAAGCATGTAACACTAAAATAGAAAATACACCATGCACAATGTAGCGTTCAAAAATACATTTGGAAGAAATATGTGTTCATTAGTTTTCTAAATTGTATTAGCACCCTAGGGAGCGGGGGCAGCAAATGTATTTATTTATTGGTCACTTGTTAGCCCCTTATACAATTAGCAACACTGTTTCAAAGCGCCAACAGGGCAAACAGGATGGGGACAGTGGAAGGTAGACAATAGATGACAGCAAGCATAAATAATTGCATTAATAGTACAAACGAATATTGAGAATAGAGGGAAGGGGAGACGATTTTACTATGCCTTGAGAGTGTTCAGAACATGCAAGTGCAGGGGGGAGGGGTGAGGGATAAGATGCTTTGGTGCTCATGGAGAAGTGCTAAGGTTTGGTAAGTGCTGTGAGATTAGTAAGTGCTGAGAGGAGAAGAACAGAAGTGCAATCATCAATGTGTGGGTGAGCCAAGTAAGTGTAGTAGAAAGAAAGACAACGGCTGGGATGAGAGATGTGGCCGGTCAAAGCCCCGAGCACACATAAGGGCTCTGCACATCAGTCATGCTGCTGTAAGATTAGCAGGGAAGAGAGGAGGAGAAGGAGGCGGTAAAGAGAAAGGTCTTGACACTTTTTCAGAACTTGAGGAGGTCATGCTTAAGATGCAGAGGGAGCGGGAGGCTGTTCCTAGGAATCAGGTGCATATGAACGCAAGTTTGAACCGACGGTGAAAGTCTGCGTTCCATCCCGTCTGACGGCCGGCTCCCCTGACGCCATCTTCCCCCACCCACCGTCCTGTTATTTTTGTTTTTTCCTCCTCCACACTCCCTACTTACCGTATTTCTGCAGCAGCAGCACTCCCAGCCACACCTTCCTCTCTGCTCCTGCAGGCCACCATGGAAAGGAAAAAAAGTGCTCCGTATGGAGCCTCACTTCCCCTTCCATGGCGGCCATCTTGGAAAAACATTTTTCTTCGTTCGTTGAACGAAAGAAAATATATACATTTTTTAGCACCCCAGGCGACCGTCATTATCCGGCCTCACTTTGCGCAGGCTGATAACTTTGGCTGCCTGGCCATTATCCCCCGTGCCAGCCCTTGGAACGGGGGAATAACACCATAGTAAATATGAAACAGAGTGGCTTCACACTGCAAAAGCCCAGCAACAAAAGATCTACTTTAATCATTTTGTATTTTTTATTTTCGTAGCCTATTGGTTGAGTGGGATTCTGGAGGAAGGTCAGGGCGGGGAAGTCTAATGTTTAACGAAAAGCTCACCTTCAGGTATATGCATTTTTGCATCATTGTTTGAACCAACCTTTATAAAATGGCAGCCGTGTTCACTTAACACAGTCCTGAGTCTTCTTACCAATGTTCTCATTCATATGCAGTACAATATGCAATAAGCACTAGGCTTGTTAGAGGTATAATCTTAGGTACCTGCCATCATCTACTCGCCTGGACACGGTTGAATTCTCCTCTTCTGCTTCTGTGGACTTAGCCTTATTTATCTGTAAACTGGATACAGCTACCATCGCTGTACCCCCATGTCAGTGTTCGCACTGTTCCAACACCACAAAAATATAGGCAAGGCATCTACGTGGTGTGGGGAGTTGGGCTAGCAACACTAAAGGTCATATTCCTGGGGTTTGCCAAACCGATTTCCTTCATCATGAGTGCAACACCTCTGATGGCATATCATTGCAACGGATCACCATGCCATATCAGGTACACAACTCCGGTGGGACGTCACCCTTGACAGGTATGACATTTTCTGTGTGTATGTCCTGTTTGCACCTTTTATTATATCATTAGAGAAGCAAATAGGTGAGAGAGGATAGAGGAGTGCAGGGATGCTGCAGGTCTTTTCAACTTTGGAGCTTCCCACAATGGGTGAGGCACCTGTTCTTGGATGTACTCCTTTCTCCTGTAGCCCTGTTGACTCGTGGGGCGCACGGTTGGAAGGGGCCGCCTTGCTGAAACAAGTGGTCATCCAAGGTGCTACAGCTTCATACACAGAGAGTGCATTGGCTAATGGTTCCCCGATGAAAAACGATGGGGATTCTTAAGATGGATTTCTGAACTCTGACCTGGTGGGCAGAGTTTCAGAAGGCCCGCCTATTTCTTGGAACAGGGTAAGCTTCTGGACAAGCAAGACCAATCAAGATAACATTGGCAATATATATATATATATTCAAAACACATGTACATTTATTCAAGGCCTTTGAACTCAAACACAAAGCAATTATCAACAGTAATACATCAAACCAAAACAACAATTCTATAATACATATACACAATACCAAGTGGCCTAAAGGGTTAAAAGCACAGAATGGGTCCACAACCTAATTGGGAAGGAAGCAAGCAGTTCTTCATTAAATAAACCCTAACTGAGAGGCAGTCCAGTCCCTACGAAGAGAGGAGCCTAGTGCTCAATGTACTTTCAAATGTTGGTGCACGCGATAGTGCAGAAGCGCGAAACAGGGTCTCTTGCAGGGGCTGTAGCAGCTCAGGAAGGTAGGTGAGGCAATGAAGAATAAGTTCACACTATTCGTGGAGGGTCTCCCCAAGAGGGCAGAACAGGTTCCAGGAGTTGGGGAAAGGAATAGTAGCACAGGCTACTTGTTGAAAGGTGAGTGGCCCTCAGGAGACACTTGTGCGTAAAAGTGGGTGGATGCGCTAGCATAAGGGTTGCAAGTTCTCACCTCACGTTGCAGTTCTCAACTTTGTCAGTCCAGACCACTTTGTCGTGCAGACTCAAATGCGGCAGTTGTGCGGCTCTGCGGCTTTCAGCAGTGAAGTTACAGCGATGATTCCCTGGCGGGACAGTGGTGATTTCTCCACTTCTGGTGGATGGATCAGACCAGTTTCACTGTATCAAGCTTCAGGGCACAGCAGCAAGGCACCTGCGAAGTTCGTCACCACAGCTGGGCGAAACGTTAAGCGCATGTACTCCGGTTCGGGTGCTCCCTCTTTATTCCAGACCTGGGAATACCAAGTGAACGAAATTCGGTGTGAGAGTGCTGTGAAAACAGAGATTGCGATGCACCAAGTTTCAAGAATCTCCTTGAAACGGCAGTGGTTTCAGAGCAAAGGTCCTGCGCAAGCTAGTCAGCCCACTGGTTGGCCCAGGGACACTTCCGAAGAGGCTTACTTGCAGGGTTAGATGAAGTGCCGTGAATAGTTGGTCCCACTATCCAAATGGGTCGAAGTGCCTTTGCAGACCTTCTGGTTCTATCAGATGCAGAGGAGTCCAGCGGGACACCAGCATGCTCAGGGTGCCAAACCTTCCAGCTGGTCACCAGCAGTTCCTTGACTCGGCTTATTAGTTTCAGGATACTCAATAGATCGACCTGGTGTGGGTTTGTGGGGCCTTCTCTTATCCAGAATCTCCTTTGTGCCAAACGAAGAGGACCTAATGGGAGACCTGCTCACATATAGGCACACCAGACGTGGACCAATCATGGACTATGGTGGTCCCAGTCATTCACAGCACACCAGACTCTCTGGCACCCAGGATGTGTATTGGAACTACACAGTCCAGCCCACATCCTAGAGGCACACACACACAAGCATGCAGAAGCGCGCAAAAGCTTAGCATTTCGCGGGAGAATGCTTGCCCAAATAAGGCTGGACCTGGGGAAGGCAAAGGGGCAAGGTGGCCAAAGGACAGGACAACAAACCTTGTGGGATGGCCATTTTGGAGCCAGGACACATTCCTGTGCCAACCACGGTAAACTTGGTTTGCATGGCAAGGAGGGTTAAAATTAAGTGAAAGATAAGCTGCCATGAGCCCTATCCAAGGCATATCTGCACTTCTCCTGAAAATCCTTTGCGGGAGTCTACGGCCTTTGGAAATGAAAGGAAGACCCAAGCACACTGTCCTGTAAGGTACATTGTGCTCATGTAACATGTTGCAGAAAAGTTGCAACATTGGAAAGGACTAAGGCAAACAAAGTCTCCCATAGTGAGTGAAAGCCCAGTGGAGTGCAGCTGAAGGCTGTGCTTCACTGGCAAAAGTCAAACTATGGTGTTTAAACAGCAGAGAACAGTTGGGGGGTACACAACTTGAGGGAAAATTACACATAAAGGGGAAACTTTCCTAACAGGGATCTTATGAAGTTTTGTAATCACTGCTGGATTCATTTCCTTTACCACCCATTGCATTTCCAGCAGGACAAAGCTAAACCGGTTATGTTCTGAACAACCTGATGGGCAATGCCCTCTCCTGGGCTAGCCCCTATG
Source organism: Ambystoma mexicanum (assembly GCF_040938575.1). NCBI lineage: Eukaryota > Metazoa > Chordata > Amphibia > Caudata > Ambystomatidae > Ambystoma > Ambystoma mexicanum. The sequence goes on along the minus strand of NC_090928.1, from coordinate 1,032,173,273 downwards.
TGACCGCCAACAGTCCTATGTTGGACAATTTTGCTGATTGTGGGAGGCGTTCATGGAGGTATTTCAAGCACCCAATCTGGTTCCCACCACCCAGAATCAGTTGATGAATATACACCAAGGTTCCATGGACCTGGTTACAAATCTTGGCCATTTTTGTTTACAAGCTGCAGAGGTACAATGTCCAGAGGTGTCCCAGAGAACACTATTCAAACTTGGATTGCAGGAAGAAATCATGGATGAACTAGTAAATAGTCCAGAACCGGACACCTTGCAAGCTTAAATAGAACTGGTTCTGTTTTTCTCCCCCACAATGAAGACATCTGTACCACCCATATCAAGTAATAACACACCAGAACCGATGCAGTTGTAGGGTTGTGGGCAGACCCCTAACTGAAGCAGAATGGAAACAAAGATGTCAAGACCGTTTATGTATGTACTCTGGGGGCACAGAACATTTCCTCGAGAACTGTCCCCTGAGACCACCAACACTGATGGAAAACTAGCTGGCCTGTTGTCTGCAGAGAGGGTGTGAACACGCCCCACCACAATCTAACCCTCTGGAAAGAAGAACCAATGCCAGCTGCTCCACTGTTTGTTCTGAATATACTCTTGACATGGAACACCAAATCGTTTTCCACAGAGAGGCTTGTGAACTCTGGGGCATCTGGGAATAATATCAATCACAAGATGGCGGAAAAGGCGGCTATTCCATTTTACAATAAGGAAATCACTGCACTGATGGAGGTTATTGATGGGGAAACCCTTGACCTCTATTCCCATCAGACAAGATACTCATCTGTTACTGCTGCATATTGCGTACCATCAATAATTAATTTCTCTAGACATAATCCAATCACCTTCCTACCCTGTGGTGTTAGGTCTTCCGTGGTTACCCAGGCAGAACCCCTACGTCAATTGGGAAACGCGTACCATCATCTTTTGTTCCACCCTCTGTACCAGAGTCTCTTCAAAACCAATCATGGAGCAAAGATGCTCTATTGCTGTTGATTCACAGCTCATGGCACCATGCAAATCTGTTCTCTTCCTTCATTTCCGACTGTTTATCAGGATTTGGGTGTTGTTTTTGCTGAACCTGAAGCTATTCTGTTACTGCTTTATTGGCCATACAATAGTAACATCACCTTACGCATGACAAACAGACACCACATGGATGGATATATTCCCTGATACTACATGAAAAGGAAGTGTTACAAAAGAAAGTCTGGTGAAGGGCTACATTGTGCCCTCTTAAGTCCCCGGCAGGTGCCCCTCTTTTCTTGTCTCTAAGAAAGAGGGTACCCTAAGACCCTTTGTGGACTATTGCGATATTAATGAGATAACCAAGAAAGACCACTACCCACTGCCATTCATATGGAATCCTTACAGAAGGAAAGAGTTTTCACCAACCTTGACCTGAGGGGCACATACGATCTTATCAGGATCAAGGAGGAGATGAGTGGAAGATGTCATCAAACATCAAAGCCACCCAGTGGTTTTTAGGGTTTTCCAATTTTTACAGGCATTTTATATCAAGGTTTGCCTGTCCTATCATGAACCTGACCTGTTTATTGAGAACAAAGAACAATTTTCTATAGGATACTCAAGCAAAGCAAGCGTTCCAGTGTCTCAAGCAACCTTTTTCATCAGCCCCCATATTGCGTCATCCGGATGACACTCAACCATTTATTGTGGAAACCAACGCTTCACATGGAGCAGTCAGGGCCATTCTTCTTGAAACAGCACATGACACTAATGAAGAACATCCAGTGGCCTACTATTCAAGGAAATTAACCACTAGAGAACAGACCTATTCGGTTATAGAAAAGGAATTGCTAGCCATAAAGGATGACTTTGATGAGTGGCAGTGAACTGGATATCCCAGCCCCGTTGATGAGTAGCAATTACAATGGAGATGGATGGGGATGCAGAATTTATTCATACATCAAAAATCAAAACTACTCGGGTAGTTTGGCAGAGGGAAATCTGTTTTAATGTCAATTATCTAAAACAGGGAGTACAACGAACATCAGCACTCGCTCGATCCTCTTACTCGATGAATATTACTGACGTTATATTCAGAAAATTCGTCATCAGTGATGTTTTGGCCTGTGTCATTACCAACGTCATCCTCCGTGGCAAACTGCAAAAAAACTACTGAAGAAAGCGATAGGCTCTAAGTGAATATCTAAGTATACGTTCCATATCAGTATGGGACAGTGAATGAAAGTGATAGGGTACTTAACATTAGGTGGGGCAACTAAGCCCTCCCCTCAAAATGGCCACTATGAACGTCACTAAATACACAAAGTCCCACAGGCTATTCAAATGATAGGACCCTTAATTACGTGGTACTATACTATTGGTTGGTTTCTAACCCCTGTCAGTACCTTTCCACCTATGTCTAGCAGCTGGCAGGCTGAACATCCAGGTGCTGGTGAGCTCATCTTAACACTAGCTTCCCACAATTAGCATATCAATCTATCATCACCTCAGTGGTCTAATGTCAATTAGTGCTTTAAAGCTCAGCCTTGAGTTTGTACTGTGCTCTAAGAATTTTTAAGGAGTGTGAGCACACTCTGCCCTCGTGCGTAGTTGTGACCACCTCATTCGTCCATCTTCATTCTTCCACGTGACTGGAGACCATGGAATCGCGCTTTTAGTGTATTAAAATACTAATTTACAATAGTTCTCTGACGTCTTTTGTTTTGATCATGACTTCTGAACAGGAGTTTCTGTTCTTTCACAAAATTTGTATCCAATGTCAGTTTGTTAAGTCCTTGGCTTCTTTGGCTCATACAACTCTTTCTGCTGAGATTCATTTTGAAATTCAATTCTGCTTTTTTAACTGTAACACCCTTTAATGTGGCCTTCTTATTACTGTCCAGCACTGCTATAATGCGTTGTGGAAACATCAATTTTTTACTTGTCCATATGCATATATCTACATTGGTGCTTACTGCAATCTATTCACTATAAAGCTAGTCTCAAGATAACTTTGTCTGCTTGCATTTCTTTTGCATCTGTACACGTATAAAGTAGCTTTATATCTTCATCTGTTTCTATGGCATAAGCTTCTTCATCTTGATACCAAGATGTCACTTATCCTTGGTACTTTCTTGATGTCTTATAGAATATCTGCATTCACTGGTGTCTGCATCCCTTCTGTGTGCGTCAGCTCAGCTCTGCTTGACATCTATGGCCTCTGTTAAGGATCCATTCTTGTCATCATGAGAAGGTATAAATGTGCAACATGATTCTGCAATGTTTGCACAAACACCTCCATCCATAGCTGTGATCAAGTCCAAGATGTATCTGTTCTGGAGAGTCATCAATCATATGGCTCTCATCTCTTCTCTGACTGCATTGAATCCCTTTATGGTAGTGTTAATTGTCTGCAGCAATTCCCACCTGGTTATCTGTAACCACGTGGTGTTTGCTCCAACCTGTTTTCTCGGAATGAAGATCAACATGAACACTGAAGAAGTCTGGCTAAATAGTCTGTGTTCATACGGGATAGAGTCAAAAGCTTCTATTGATTTGGCTGAGAAACAGTTCTCTCTCTTCATCCTCTTTATCAGATCCACAGATCTCTTCTACCTCAGGTGAACATCTGCTTTTAGAAAACTGTCGCGATTCAGATCACTCTTTGGAATCACTAATGCTAGAACATGGACATTCACCAGTGTGCATATTCCTCTGCAGTCTTTAGGTAACTTCATGTATGCCTTGGATCCACAAGCCCAATAATGATCCATAATTACTGCTGTCCCAATGTTCATTCCTGGTGCTTCAAATATTCTATTACATTTCTGTTGCTCTCCCATTTTTTCTTGTGCCATTGTTTCTGAAACACAGCTGAAACCCAGCCATCTGGTGATAGGACAGTTCCCCGAATCTGCATCTGACCTCTGTTCTTCCATCTATGAATTTCTTCTGCAGATTTTCCTGGAACTTCCAGTTTTGTATTTACTTCCCATCTGATTCCAGCTCCTTTTACTCCAGGCTTTTCATACCTGATCACATGATTCTTAGTATGGGCTCTGTTTCTTGTCTTTGTGTCAAGGATATAGTCATCTTCACCTGGATCTGTCCATTCAGTTGCCCATTTGAGGAAGGCTGTTCGACCCATGAACTGTCCTCTGGTGCTACAGAATGCTAGATGCAATATACAGTGTGCAGTCAGGACATCTATTTCAATAGCTATGAAGATTTTTGACTTCCCCATGCTGTATGGCAGGAGTGCATATATGAAACATTGCGCCTTTGAAGTCCTTCTTCCAACTTCCTTCATATGTTGATATCATATGTTATTTCTCAAGTGAGCTGTCCATCCAGGTAATCATTTAATTCATCATTATTTTCCTAGGTGCTTCTTTTAGGCCTCATTCTTTTCATGTGAGCTTCTATGATCATATCATGAAGTGTACCAGCATAACCTCTTCCAGCTGGCCTAATGACAGGAACATCTATCAGTGCTCCCTGTGTAGGAGAGGTTTCAGAAAGTTTCATTCTTACAACATATCCTTTAGGCATAAAAATGTCTTGCAAAATCTCCATATGTGACTTTCTTTTAGAGACTGCTCCTGGGTCAATTGCCACAGGATCAGGTGTATTTCCATGCATTACTTGTAAGGGCTCACGTCTAACAACCTTTTGTCCTGTCTATTTTGCCAAACCTGTCTTTTATGTCCTAAAAGAGTTTCTAAGATACTTTTGGTATGTGAATGATTGTTAATGGCACTTATATCAGGCTCAGGTAATTTGTCATCTTTCCTTGGGACAGGAATGACTACATACAGTCTGGGCTGCCTAGTAGTTGCCACGTTTACATTTTACTTCTGCTCAGGAACATGCAGAGGAGTCTTAGCTCCATGTGCACCAATATAGTAAGATGTGCATGCTGTCAGTGAAAGCAGTATGATTATGAACGTAATGCAAGCATAAATAACACAGAAGGATGTTACTTTACAACATCTACTTCGTGGACATCGTGGACGTCTCTCTGCATTCAGCATTATTGTTAATACTACCCATCTTTATTGCCTAAAGAAGGAAAACTCAAACTTTAATGTTGCAACATTATGTCCTGCTTCTTGAAACTGTAGACTTGAATCAGCATTTCGTCCTAGCTGATAGAAGATAAGGCTCTCAATGATCTCCTTGCATCAATCTCCTATTGGATAGAATACAAATGTCTCTTTAGCAAGAAAGAAAATGACTTCATCAAATGTTTTCTAGACGTTTTTCTCCAGAAAGTCTCCTTTTATAATGTTCTCATCTACTTCAACTGTCTAGAGAAGTTCGATAACATATCAGCACCCAGTCGATTCCTCAAATCTGCTTCAGCCCAGACAACATGATGAATTTCTTTCAGCATGAAACAAGAGTCTTTCTTTATCAGCAACCTCTCGATCTGTCCCTCAAAGGAAAGTTTCACACTGACCTCGGAGTTCACTGAGAATATATGCTCACTTGGATTATAATACCTTCCAAGATTATATTCAAGTGTGCAGTGTTTCTACGATCCCTTAGAAAGGTGAGCACATCCGAGCATCTTCCAACAAGATGCGGGTACTCTTCAATTAGACAAAAGTACACCACACTGACTAGTCTATGAGCATCATCAGTTGATAGGGGCATTTGCGCTCTCCTCACTGTACTCCTGTAACTGCAAAATTTATTCAGTAATAACTATAAGCAACCCTCTTATAACTGGGCCATTCTTAGGATCTTGTAAGAAAGCAGGAATGTGAGTAGTTCTCCCCACAATCGAAGGGAATCCGTGCACCACAAACTTTAAATAAGCAAGAATGATCCAAGATAGGTCATCATTGGGTAAAGCCATAGGCAAATCCAAACAGGAACTCAGTGTGAAATGAATCAGGGTACTGTACTCTCTTCCAATTGCTGTAACCACGATCAGAATCTGGCATACTTCTCTTCTTATCAAGGCTGAAGCATGCCTCAGACCAAAGTTTTTAACAAGCTTCTCTGTGGCTTAAAGGATAGTTCCGGGACTTTTTTTTTATTGTCCCTACGGTTCGGCCATGTGTTTTTAAGCATAACTCGGTAGATCGTAGAAAACTTTCCTATGGACCTTACCCGACTTTTCGTCCATTATCGCACTCGAAATCAGCCGCCATTTTCTGATAATCCTATCATTTCCCCCCATCGCCCTGGCTCACCTGCTTTTGCGGCACTAAATCAAATCCCCCGCCCCTGAAACAGACTTTATCAAAACATTCATATTCCCCGCCTCTATCCGTGACGTGACTGTGCTGCATAGGCAAACGCGCTTCTACGCGACTCCACACAGAACCCGGAAATCAACACAGATTAGCTCACAACACAGCGCGCCACAATTCGGAATATGAAACTGTACTTTTAAATCAAACCGCAAGATTGTAAATTTGGTAAAGTACATTTATTTGACATCAAATGTTTTGAGAATATTCAGCGATTTTCATTTTTATTTGCTCACGTTCCGAAAAGTTCGTTTTGAGGCACGCGATGTTCCTTTGCTGTACACAGGGTCTTAGATCATCTCACAATACAGCGCCACAATTCGGAATATGAAACTGTGGTTTAAAAGCAAACGGCAAGATTGTACATTTGGCAAAGTACATTTATTGGACATCAAATGTTTAGAGAATATTCAGCGATTTGCATTTTTCTTTGCTCTCGATCCAAAATAGTTCGTCTTGAGGCAAGCGATGTTCGTGTGCAGTACACAGGGTGTTGGTTTACGATAAAATAAGCTCTTCGGTCGCACTGATAATCGCATGGCTGTTCCAACAACAAGGCACTAGGCCACAAAAACGGTCTGTATGTTGCATCTAGCCGTTAGTACCGCGTAAGGGCATACTTGTACTTGGCGATCGTCCCATAAAATGGTCAGGGTGGTAACGTTGTTCACGCGGAGAAGCAACTGGCGGTTAAAAAAGCCATCCGCCGGTGTCTGGTACTCGTGAAACATACAATAATGAATGATGTACCTGTTTGAAAAACATAAAAAATGAAATTAGTCTCACCATCAGATCTTTATTAAAATTATTCATTTTATATATTAGGTCGGGAAATTATTTCATAGCTAGGACAGTGCAACTGGGTATTATACGTCAAGGGGGGGCTGTAGGATACTGAGACAGTCCCCCAGTGCAGGGGTTGACAGGGAGGCAGTGCAGGTGGAGAGTGGAAGGGCCCAAGACCGAGGTCGCAGACAGTGGACCAGTTTTAGCAGGGGAGAGGGAGAGAGAAAGCAGAAGCAAAGAGGAAGGTTTTGAGGTGCTTCCGTAAAAGGAGATGGTTCTCCTCAAGATAGTGCGCGGTACAAAACAATATGCCACATAGAACGAACAAGTACAACTTAACCCGTCTTTAAAGCTACTGTATAGTAATTAAATTGCGGTATAAACTCATCTAAAGAGTTACTTACATTATATTTGCATTTTCCATTGTGTCTGTGCGTAGGGCAGCCCCGAAATACCACTCCTTCTATGCCGACGTTATTTCTTCTAATGAACGAACATTAAATGGCTATCGTTTCTGAAATTTTATTCATTATCGTTTCTTACGTTATTGCACCACACCCCCAAAAAGAAGTCTTTCGGGATGGTCCCGGCCTGTCAAGGTCAAATAACAATAGAACCTTATACTGAGTCGTGGGCCATTCCGGCACTCGAGCAAAAAATCAAAGCAGCTGACCTTCACTTTGAACGAGCACACATTCCTAGTTAGCTACATTCAGTGTAAGGCCATCTCACAGGACTTGAAATTTACACTCCATCTTTGCATTTTGTCTGCGTGCATTTGCAGCCCCAGAGAACCATAAATACGGAGACATTCTATATTTTTTGAAAAATGATTTATATTACTGTTTGGTTTAATTTAATGCGCAAATGAACAAGGTTGGATAGACACATTGCATGTACACTGAGCAATCACTTTTATTTACACAATACATAGCTACACATATTCAATGGGCCTGCGACATGAGGAGACTCCAGAGCAAAGTCACAGGTGACACCCGGGTGGTTCGCACAACTGCACGGCGAAGGGAGGGGCAAGGGTGGAGAGACACATTGCATGTACACTGAGCAATCACTTTTATTTACACAATACATAGCTACACATATTCAATGGGCCTGCGACATGAGGAGACTCCAGAGCAAAGTCACAGGTGACACCCGGGTGGTTCGCACAACTGCACGGCGAAGGGAGGGGCAAGGGTGGAGAGACACATTGCATGTACACTGAGCAATCACTTTTATTTACACAATACATAGCTACACATATTGAATGGGCCTGCGACATGAGGAGACTCGAGAGAACAGACAATCAAATTACAATCATTTAAACCGTGATGTGTATTTCTCAATGAGCTCTGCTTTAGGTGGACATGGAACAGAGGCAATGTTGGGTGGCAATGCAGTTGTCCCCTGCACAGGTTCGTTCACAACTCCATGTATGTGCCTATCTAGGACATCAACAATAAGTCTCTCAATAAACTCATATTGCATATCCTCAAACACTGGTTTAATCACCCATTGTTTACTTCTTTTAGTGAAGGCCTTATTGTAGCGAAGCGTCCCTAAAGTTCCAGTCGTCCTACTTTGTTGACGGCCAACATTATGGTTATGTGCCAAGACCGCTAGAAGAGTCCGATTTATCATGCCCTCCATGCCAAAATGCAATCGTTTTGGCCTGTACTTTAGGCACATATTGTGGAACACCTCCAAATCTCCTGTGTGGCAGAATTCCGTGAGTCCCCTCAAATCTCTTGTTATAGTTTTATCAAATACAATCTTTTCAATGGCTTTGTGAGTGGGTGATGAAGGAATCAACCACTTCTTCTTCCGTGCCTCCTCTGTGGACAAATGGCCATGTTCACAATTGTGGAAATGTTGGTTTGTGGTCCAGTGGTAAACGTTGATACAGTGTAGCATTACTGACCACCATTTTTCCAGTAGAATTTCCAACGACCCTCCACATGTTTTTGAGCTCCACCAAAGATGGTTGCTGATTGACTTGGACCACTGTGAAATACCTTGCATATCTTTTTTTTTACCTGCAGCCGACATTTTTTTATTGATTGTTTTTGCAAGATGCCAAACGTCAAATTGGTGATTTATATTTTTGTACTCTTCTCTCATTGTCTTGGCAATTGAAACGTGTCTGTCCGTGGCTATCAGATCGATCACCATTCCCCGTGATTGTAGTTCTTGCAATGATGCTACAAAGCCAACTTTCTCCATGGCCACTGAGGATGTGCTTTGTGACACCTGCACGACCACCGAACTCACAATTTTCTTACTTTCCATGTCCTGAAAGTGGTAGGTGCAGTACTTGGCTGAAAATCCTGGGCTGTCGCACTGTCCATCACCGGCTAGCCTGAACCGTTTGCCCGCGAATGTACTATCAATAGACATTTTTTCCATTCTCCAAGCTTCGCTAATGGCTGGAAATAGATAATCGGTTTGGTATTTGTAGAACTGAGTTTTCACAATGAAATGGATTCCCACAAACTGAAAGAAAGACTCTAACTTTTTAAAACTTGAACCACTAAAAAGTGCAGCCGCTGCACAAAGTAGATTGCCTGCTGGCAGTTGCCCCAGCATGGGTTGTGCAGACCATGAGAAAGGATGATATTTTGTACAGGTGGCATGTATTTTAAGGTTAGTGCCTCGAATTGCACGAGTCACATTAATCAATGGCTCCCCACATACTTCCCCACCAACCGAATGCCCACATTTCATCCGAATAATAATATCAATCAAACAACTATCGAATACAATGAATTTGGCCTCTTTCCTTATACTGTCACTCTGCATCCCAGCTGGTTCGGCCTGTAACGTTGAGGACATGTCACTCACATGAAAGGTAGAATCTCTGATATCGTCTTCCGCTATGTTCAGTGATATTGATGGTGTTTCATTGTCGTCCACTTCATTCTCTTCCATTGCAACATCTGTTCCTTCTCCGGCGATGGGTGAATAAAACAATTTCTTCAACTTTCTCGCGGTCTTAGTTTTTGCGGGTGTGGATTCTGTGAATTGATCTCTGACTGCATCCGAACTACCAGGAGGATATTCACTATCGATGGCTGGATGTGGTATAGCTCCGTTGTCAATCACTTCATATTCTTCCCATTGGCACGATGCATCTCCAGTCTCAAGTCCCTGCCAAAAGGTTTGACAAGCAACATCTCTCGTTCGCTTCACTGTCTGTGTAGATCTAGTTCGTACACCCACTCGCAACTAGAGGACAGATTGGAAAAGGGATGTTCAGTTTAAACACAACTTACAGTATTGAACTATTAACAGTGAAAAACAACATAATATAGTGACCAGGACACTAACCTTCTTTTGCTTTCTTTTCTTTGAAACTTTCTTGCCTCGAACTTCAACATCAGGACGCTGTTGCTCCGACTCGTGTGTGCATGTCTCCACTTCCTCTTGCGCTGCAACGACTATATTTTCATGATAAGCACATCCATCACGCACTGACGCTCCATCGACTCCCTGAAACATAGAACTTTCATTAGTATGTATAATAATATTGAAAACACAAAATGTACTTGGGGACCAATACCCACGTACATCTCAATTGCAAAACACGAATGAACGCTTTGTGTAGAACATTCAAACGACAATTATTCACGCATTGTTGATCTAAATAGATGGAACTGTCAAGATCCATACCTCGGGCTCCTCATAGACTTCCATTGATGATATTATTGAAGATGATGCTTCAGTAACTCCCTGAAACACAGTAATTGCATTAGTATGGTTTTCTATTTTGTTAAAAAGAACATAAACTTTGTGCAGGCGTCAACGGCTCATCTAAATAGACCTGCACAAATGATCAGTTGTCTAAAATAAATAATGGATATGTAAATATGATTCGATTTGCTCGATCGTTGGAAGTGTCACCACCCAGAGATCTGCATCAACTACTAGGGGTGATGTTCTTGTAGAAGAAGCTCCGTCATCTCCCAGAAACATAGTACTTGCGTTAATAAAGAAGGAAGTATAGCGTATGTAATCACGTCATATGATCTCGCTTGATCGAACTGTCAGTATCCATACCTCGAAATGCATAAGAACATCAAGGGACGATGTAACTGCGGTGCACACTTCTGCAAGCTGTTGCGCCGACCCGTAACTGCATGCTCCCCCCTTCTTCTTGGAATAATGCTCCATCGACTCCCTGAAACATAGGACTTTCATTAGTAATGAACACAATATTGAAAAAAGAAGACACATAGGAGGGCGACGACAGAAGGACATATCAATGGCTAAAAACGAAAGAAACATTGTGTGTAACAATCATGCTACAAGAATGCAAGATCTGATGATCTCCATCGATGGAACTGTCCGGAAACGTACCTCGAGCATCTGAGTGACATCAACGGTTGTCGTCAATACGTTGGACTCCTCAGCATCTCCCTGAAAGACAGTACTTGCATTATTTTGGATAACAATAATTATAACTGAAAACAAAGACTAGAGGACGAGTACAAGGGTGTACCATTAGGTAAAATAATTACACGATAAATTAAAACTATTGATTTACATGCCTAAAACAAGTCAGTGGCAGAATAGCCAAGTAAGATTACCCGATAGGCGCTTGAAGTGGCTGATGACTGCAATAACGACACGGATGGAGAATCTTCCGCCTTCATATTGAGTGGATACATAAATGGGGAAATTATTGTCAGCTAATGCTACACACTACCGCAAGGCCGAGAGATAAATACGTAAACTTGACTCACCAGTGGAGGGATGTGGACGAATAGAGTGGGAATAGCGGTTGAGAGCAATTTTCGCCTCGCTCGCGGTGTGTTCTTCTTTATTAGCAATGATGTGGAGTACATGTCTGAGCTAAAGTGCCTGCTGCAGATGCGGTATCGATCACCCCTCTTGTCCGCAAAGACTTCTAGGACTCTACTTTCAAGCTTAGACGGTGGATATCCGCAATATCGGACCCATTCTCTTATCTGATCTATTGTCTTAGGGAAAACATGCATTATAGTACCTTCAGATTTATTATGGGTCTTCGAAGGGCAACCGCCAATGGAACAGGCAGGCAGGGGCGTTGCTAGGGGGGGGCTAAGGGGGCTATAGCCCCTGATCTTTTGGTTGTAGCCCCGGATAGAATCTCAGGAGCTACAGCCAAAAGTCTAGCTAGCCCCCAGTCCCAACAGTTCCGACATCAGCTTAGCCCCGGGTCTTTTCCAGACCTAGCAACTCCCCTGCAGGCAGGCATTGTGGAAAGTTCTGAAAAGTAAAGATCAACAATTCTCTATGAATACCAATGTGTTAAAAAATTAAATGACACATAAAAGGTTCAATGCAAGGTTCGTTTTGGTTCTTGGAACTATACACGTTATTCACATGCGGATAAGTATTTGAATAACTTTAAAAAAATAGAAAAATAATTTGTCTAAACTCAGAACATGTGACTAGTTCCTTGCATGTACTGTCTTGAACGAAAAGAAATTGGACGCAAAATGATTATGGTACATGGCCTTACCTTGACGAACAAACAGTTAGATTCCGGGATCAGAGTAGTTTCTTGTCGTAGAACAGGGAGCAGTTCACAGGTTGCAAACTGACGAGTTTCCTCGAAGTGGTCACGGAAGTTCACAGAGACGAAGAGCAGATAACCAGCACCTTCACGGGTTGACTAGCAAAGCGCAAAGAAGTTCTCATTCGAAATATGAAGTGGGTTATAAAGAATTCGAAACAGGGGTGTGTTTGTGAATGAATGACGTGTATATGTCGTGGCATTATGCGGTTTGCAGGGGGCCATCCAGCGTGAGGGGGGATGCTTGGCAGGAGACACGGGGTCTGGAGGTAGTCATGGAAACAACAACCCATGCTCTATAGACCACTTTGAAGTGTACATGGTCTTTGGCACCTCTTGGCCTTTATCGCTCCCTGACAGCTCCACTTGCCAGCACAAGTACCCCGGTGCGAACTGCCTTTGATAGGACGGGGGGTGGATTGGGGCGGTGGTCGTGCAGACAAGACACAGGAAGACTCGTGAATGGAGACACACTTATGTGGATTGCAGGGGGCCGTCCAGCGTGAGGGGGGATGCTTGGCAGGAGACACGGGGTCTGGAGGTAGACATGCCTTTGATAGGGCGGGGGGTGGATTGGGGTGGTGGTCGTGCAGACAAGACTCGTTTGCCGCAGGGCCTCACCAAGGAGAGGCCATCTAACTGCATGTAAGAGGCAGGCTGCAGGATCTAGTACATGGAAGGCAGGGGGGTGAGTTTATAAATACCTCACCGTCCCAGGAGAATATATGGGTGCAGTTCACCCTGGAGACCCTGGATGCCTAGGCTTGATGCCAACCCGCAAAATAACATATGTATGTCTGCTGCATATGGGTTCAACGGTTATGTGGATTGAAGGTGGGTGGCCAGCGTGAGGGAGGATGCTGGCCGGAGACATGTGGTGTGACAAGACAAGGCACAGGAAGACTATTCAATGGAGACACACTAGATTCATTTAAAAAATCAAAACATCCATTGTTAAAATATATGTTGGGTTTTATTTTAGATCTTAATTTCAATTGAACATAAATAATAAACATTACACATTGTAAAGTTCCGGTTGCAGCACATCCAGGGAAAATCCGCAGTATTGTCCACTGTCGCTGGGGAAATGTTGTCTAATGGCAAGTACCGCACAGGCAGGTATTACTCTCCGAACGCGGTGTCCGAGCCTCCCGTGAAGCCACCAAGTGAAGCAACGATAGGCCACCAGCCTGTACCACCTGTGAAAAAGAAAGATGCAAACTGTATTAAAATGACAAAACTTTCTTATCACTGTCGATTCAGGTAAAAAATGTCATTCTGCTTTGAAATAAATTCTATCTAGAAAATGCACAATATGGAACCAATTTACATGCATTCGAATGATATGTAGATGTAATTTTATATGTGGGAGACGACCATGAAATAGTAGTGGCATCACTGACATCACAACCAGAGTATACTTACTCGTTACTCGGATTACGCGGACGAACAGTGCCGCGAAGTTCGTGCATAAGCACCATCATCATCCTCAACACGGTCCATGAGAGGCAGGCTTCCCTGAACTCTGGCAGCTCGGTGATGCATTGCGGACTTGGCTCGCCTTCCGAAATGTAGGCCAAGCACCCGGAATTTTCACGGCAGCAGCAGTTCTCCTCCTCAGTTGGCATTAGCTCGCACCGATTGCACGTGCACCAGGTGGAGACGCCGTCCATGCAACATGGTCCAGGCTCTTCATCCGTTGACTGGTCCTCCCAACTGCCGTCCGAATCCCCATTGTTTTCGCGTGCTTGCCTTTCCAGTAGTTCTTCCTCGGTGTACTCGGGCTCGTACATATACGTCATTATTGTAGCCATTGTGTGGTAAAGAAAGTAAAATAATTTACAGAGATGGTACAGGTGTTCACAAGGCCTAGAAGCGGCGAAGGTAGCTGACCAGAGCACAGAAACGAGTCACAGAATACTCAAAGTAAAACAGAGAGAGTAATGGAATCGAAAATCTGCTGCTGTGTGTTGTGAAACGGTGTGTTTATACTTATTGAGGAAAGAGGCGTCCTGCCATTTCCATGGCGACACTTCATTAGCTGAAGCGCAGGGATTGTTGACACGAAACGTGCTTTGGCGTTGGGAAATGGGCGGTACGCGTCTGCTGATGTCAGGGTCAGGGGCGGGGGATTTGATTTAGTGCCGCAAAAGCAGTTGAGCCAGGGCGATGGGGGGAAATGATAGGATTATCAGAAAATGGCGGCTGATTTCGAGTGCGATAATGGACGAAAAGTCGGGTAAGGTCCATAGGAAAGTTTTCTACGATCTACCGAGTTATGTTTAAAAACACATGGCCGAACCGTAGGGACAATAAAAAAAAAGTCCCGGAACTATCCTTTAAGAACAGAGTTTTTCCTCAGCCGTGTAATGACTGCACAGAGTATTCAAAACAAGCCACAGTCCAATGAACTCTTTCACTTTAGTTGACAGCTTCTGCGTCCTTCTTCCTTGTCATAGATCTCGTCTGTACGTGCTGTGGTTCTTCCCCGATGCTTGCACTTGCTTCCAGTAGGGGTGTGGGCAGAGGGGTTTCTCCAGCAAAGATTTTGCCATTGACTAGGAAAGTCCAAGCACGCCTGCCCTGTACTTTGACAGCAGCGGCGTGACGTCTTCCACAATGAACGGACTGTTGAAGCTGGGTTCGTCCCACTTCTTCCTTCTGTGGTTGTGGATTAGGACCGCATTTCTGGGGGAATAGTTGGGAATACAAAGTTCTTTAGATTTACTTGTTGAAGCATCTCCTTCTGTGTTCTGTACTGCCCGACACCCTTGTCACTGTCGGTGACCTGAAATGACAGAGATACTTGAAGCAATACAATTCAAAATGTCACACAATTCCATTCCTAGAAAATCTGCAGTTGGCTGATCATCACTTCTAACTCCGGATGAAGGCATTAGGGGTGTCCTTATTCGTCTCCCTGTCACTATCTCGTGGTGGGTGACATGGTGGTCGGAAACCAGTTGGTTCCTTAATGCATATAATGCCAGTGGTAGGCAATGCAACGACCCTTTCTTCAAGGTAAGCATCAATTTGGCTATTCTTTCTTTAAGCAAACCGTTGAGCCTCTCACAGATTCCATTTCCTTGTGGATGATAAACAGAAGAAAATGGGTGCTCTATACCAAGCAACAGCTGATTTGTTCAAATGTTTTATTCACAAAATGTGGGCCAATGTCTGACCTCATTACTTCACATACTCCCCATCTGGGAAATACTTCCTGCATTAAGAATTTTGCTGCACAGGTGGAATCTGGGTGTGTACAGGGACCTGCTTGAATCCACCTTGAAAAGGGACACACTACTACACTCAGGTATCTATATCCATTACATACTTGTATCTTGTCGACATAGTCGATAGGCCTCAGAATAACTCCCCTAACTGTGCGCAGTGTATGCCCAGCCATTCATTTTTGACATATAAGACAATTTACTACATAAAATGCAACATGCTCAGCAATAGTTGCAGCGAGATTCTCCCTAGTTGTGTGCGCAGGGTGGTGTAGCTGTTCCAGTGCCACCCTTAATAAGGCTATAGGCATCACCGGTTTACCAGTGCTGTCTTGTCACCACAATGCTTCAGAGGGGTTAAAAGAACAACCTCTTCGCGTCCATAAATTATTTTCCTCTTGAGGTG
Source organism: Ambystoma mexicanum (assembly GCF_040938575.1). Classification (NCBI taxonomy): domain Eukaryota; kingdom Metazoa; phylum Chordata; class Amphibia; order Caudata; family Ambystomatidae; genus Ambystoma; species Ambystoma mexicanum. Next base: position 1,032,157,049 of record NC_090928.1, on the reverse strand, counting down.
CTTCGCCCTGGACCTCTACCAACTGCATTTTTGACAGGTTATTATCATTTCAGATACAGTCATCATAACAACAATTTTTTCATTCACATTGGGAGTCTCAACATTCATCATCTCTTTATCTGTATTTGCTACACACTTGGCCTCGACATCTGCTGCTTGATTTCCACATGAGATAAAATCTGCCCTTTTCGTGTGAGCTGCGCACTTGACGACTGCAATGCTTACTGGTAGTTGTAGTGCTTCAATAAGCCTATCCAATAAGGCGGCGTGCTGCACTGGCGTGTCGTCCACTCGGAGGCAGCACCTCCTCTTCCAACTTGCTAACCCTGCGTGCACCGTTGATGACACATAGGCGGAGTCACTGTACACTGTTACTTCCATGTCTGTGTGGTCCTCGAGCACGAGTATCAACGCCAATAATTCTGCAGCCTGCGCTGAATAATGAGATGGCAATCGAGTACTTTTAAGCACCCACAATTCCCCATCAGCCATGTGCTTTATCACAGTAGCACCTGTATACCTCTGTCAATCATTTTGATCGATACTTGAAGAACCATCAATGAAAACAATCTCTCCTCCTGCTAATGTGTGCTTTTTATACTAGGGATGTCATCATGGAACGCTTCATAGTTTGCGCAATCGTGTACAGGCTCTCCTTCTGTCATTTGCACAGCTATAAACATGGCAGGATTCGCTATTTTACTTCAGACAATTTTAATCGCTGGATTCATTATAACTACCTCAGAGGCAGAAGCCCTTTCAGATGTCAATGTGCCCTTTGGTTTCTCTAAAATAGCAAATAATGCGTGTTCAACAAATAACGTCATGGAACATCCTATCACTATGCTTGCAGCCTTCTCTATGGCGAACGCGGCAGCAGCTAATCTCGTCCCATATATTAACAGGTGTTTGTCTCGAATATAGCAGTGGTACCTTCATGTCACATTGTCTTATAGAGACTGTTAGGTCTTCAGTAAAAAGAACTCTACTTGTAGCTCCTGTGAACCCCTGAGTATTCATGGAATTGACAGACATTGAAAATGTTCCCTCTCGTATACATGAGCGTGTTGCACCTGTGTCTACTAAGAACAAAAAAGCCTTTCCTCCTATTATTGACGTCTACCCTGGGTTCCTCGTGAGGATTTGGCATCACAGATAGTACTGAGCACATCAAGTCTCCCAGTGAGCTGCCCTATTGCGGGCACAGCCTCATTCCATTACTCTTAAAAGGATTCCCTCCATCGACAGTGACACCCCTACTCTAGGAGTTATTAACTGTACTATGCTTGTGTTTTGCTGAAGCTGCATAGGTGACTGCTGCGACTGCCCTTGTGGCAGATTTACGGCTACCTGCTGCGTTTGCAAGTCTTGCTGCACTCTCTGCGCTTGCTACTGCATCGTTTGATTCTGAGCAAATCCATCTCCATTTTGCTGCGAATATGCAGGCGGATTTGACATCCCCCCTCTTGCATATTGGCCATTTTGCACTAACCCTTGACTTCTACATATGCAAGCAAAGTGCCCCGTCATTCTACAAGTCCAACATATAGGCAGGGGTCTCCCAACCTGCCAATTTTGCATATACTGATTACCATTCTGCATATTCTGAAACCCACCTTGGTTATTCTGAAAGCTTCCCTGATTATTCTGCCAATTCCCTTGATTACCTTGCCAACCTCGTCCTCGAAATCCTCTTCCCTGTGGAGAAAATCCACTATTGCTTTGATCGAATTGCCTTTGATTATTTACCTGCGGCATGTTCACTGTTTGCTGTGAATTCGATCCGTTAACATTAGTCAACATTGCCCCTTCAATGGCGTACTTGGACAATTATTTCTGCACTAGCTTTACCTCTTTGCCTTTCATAACAACCTCATCAGGAGTCTGCAGTAATGCGCAATGGTCAGCTTAATTTTTCCGGCCATGGGTTTGCTTCCATACCCACTAACTTCTTGGTCTGCTTTTGTACTGGTTCTGGCAGCCCTTGGCATAATATATGATAAAATACTGGTATAGATTTTCCCCATGCTTTGCGCGTTTCCAAAGCCCATGACTCCTGAAAATGTTGAATGTAAACAAGCAGATCATCTCTGTCCTGCATCTTTTTCGTCATTATAGCTCCCATATCAGACGTGTCTGGATACAGTGCCTTCCATACTGCCGCACTATAGTTATTGAATGGTGCTCCCTCATGAGCAGTGTTAACTGTAGTTAGACCAGCATATCCTGCCCTTGACCAAACGTCATCAGCTCTCTCACCAAGTATGGCAATCAGGAGACCCTTAATATCCCCTATAGCCAATGTATTTCCTTCTGTCATTTTTTCTAACTCATGTATCCATTTCCCAGCGCCAGAAGTTAAACTCAGGAGTTTATCTTTAAATTATCCTTATGCATCCAGGGCCATGGTATATACTGTGGTCTGGCTCCTCCTTTTTACATTAAGGGAAACTGCAAAGCCCAAAACTCATTCTCATCTCTCATCATTTGTCTTTCCACTGCAGGGACGATATTCCTGCATCGCCTTCTACCTGGCAATGATTTAATCTGCATACATATGGTGCTGATTCACCCCTCTCACCATAGAGTTGCCCGTTAGATCGGTCTGACTTTGTCAATGGTTCTGATGCCCTAGGTACAGGTGCATTCAAATTTGACCATCTTAATTCCTCATTCATAGGAAAGCATCCCTCAGCACATGCATCATCTCTCTCTTCCCCATGAATGGTTTCCCTGCCTTCGTCTGACATTTCGCTGTGCCCAACTCGTTCAACTTCTCTCTTCGTCATCTTTATTCAGAGTCAGTCTGTCTAAAGACAGCTCCTTATGTTTCAAACTACATGAGGCCTCCTCCGTGTCATACAACTGAGTACTCTCAAATCGATCAATTTTTCCCTTACCCTTTAGTTCTTTCTAGGCTCTCATTTCATGGTATACTTATTGATCGCTTCCCCAATGCTGCTGGAGTCAAACTCGTCTTCTAGATTTGCTCTAGACGGGCCTGGTAATGACTCATATTCTGGAAAGAATTCCTCTATATCTTCCCATGCTACTTCTGGATTAGGATTACTTACTTCCTTCTCCAGGCGATCGAGATTGCATACTCTCTGCCTTCTTTTGCGTTCCATATCATCGTCAAATTCTCTTTGCTTTCTTGCTTCCTCTCTCAATCAGTCTTCCTCTTTTTTCTTCATATCTCTTCTCTCATTTGCCTTTCGTATCTCCTCATCCCTTCGTCTCTGTATTCTTTTTTCTCTTAACTTTTGCTCTTCCACTTTTATTCTTTTTCTTTCTTCTCTTTCCTGCTCATTAATTGTTCTTTGTCTATTGTCACGTTTCCTTTGCTCGTCTGCTCTCTTGTTTTTTTGCTTCCTCCTCTTGATATAACTGCTCTCATCTTTGTCTAGCTTTCCTTTTTGCCCCTTTGTCTTTCAATCTTTCCTCCCTTTCTTTGTCTTTTTATCTTGCTTGTATTGATCTTCTCTTTGTCTTATGTCTTTGATGCTTTTACCATCGAGTTTAAGCAAAATCTAACCACCCATCCATTCGTTATGTAAGAGCGCTATCTCATCAGTTGTATCACTTTCTTCTTTCCATGTCTTTATTTCTCTTTCTATGTCTAGAGATGTACGCGCTTGATTACTTCTTTCCTTAACGCGTCTCTTCTTGTCTCTCAGGACTTTTATTTCAGACGGGGTGGATGGAGCAGAGGGCTTTTCACCCCCCCCTCTTTGCATATATTAAGTATCCAATCTATAGGAGGCGGCTCATCTCGCTCCTCCCTGTACATTTTCCAGAGCTCTAAGCTCCCTAGTCATTTGTCTAGCTTCTTCCCAGTATATGCTGCATGCAAATATGTCGTCATATGATGCAGGACTGCCTTTGATAGTAACCCTCCTTGTGGTCACGCACGGCATAAACATTTTATCCACAGTTCCTTTACCCATTCGGCACTATACTGTCTAAGTTTAGGTGCATGTTTCAGCAACTGTTTGCAGAGGTGCACAAGTGGAGTAACATCCTACATTCTCGATTCGTCACTTTGTAACCTGTTAATCACTCGTTTGCTTTTATCACAGACTTAAAAATACGTGTCAAGAAAACAACACAATATGAGCGAACACCAACCGTCGCAAGCTCCAATCCTTTTGGTCAGAGTTTTTACTTTAATCTTGCTAAAAACAACCACCAAGGGCAATTTAAAACAATCAATTTCTTTTTCAACTGTGCGCTTCTCTATTTATCATCAATCGTATTCAGTTATGACATCATCATCAATACATAAATACATAAAACGAATGGACAAAGAGACATACTGAACTGGTCACATATATTTGTCCCTACAACCCTTCTCTGGGATCTGTCCTGCCCCCTAAAAATGCTCCTTTTGGAACTTAAATCAATCTCTTTAGGTCTGTCTTAAATCAGACCTGTTTTCGAAGTCATCCGCAATGGGACTCTACATTAACATTTCTTCTAATGTTGTTTAAAACCTAGGTATGAGGCATATCCTCTTTATCATCGCCTTTCTCACGATATTTCTTATTGATTGTCCACACTCAAGTCAATGGCCCTCATTACAACCCAGGCGTTAAGCGGTTAATGGCACCGTAAAAGGTGGCGGCGCAGTTAACCCTATGGGCCAAAAATGGGAATGGGGAAGAGCCATGGCGGCATGGGGAATTACCGCCCCGCCAACCTCGGAATGGGGCGGTAATTCCCCATTCCGCCATGGCGGAGTCAGTAAGTTACCGGCATGGACCATGGTGCTATTAGCACCATGGTCCAACGCCTCGGTCGTAATGAGGGCCACTATCTATTCAACTTTTTAACACCCTTATTCTCACATTCTGTTTATCCCACCTCCCTATGTTACTCTCTTCTTCCCTTATCACTTCCCTTCATTTACTACGCATGCATCAATTTGCCACAATGCTCAGTTTCTACTCACCATTCGCATGTTTGTCTTCCGATTCTCCGAATCGTAGGCTTCTTTTACCATCTCTTCAAACTGTACTCCAATCAGCTTCTCGTAGACGTGGGAGGGGATCTTGTACAAACCAGGGGACCCGAAAAGACCCGCCTTGCAAGGTCTTGGTAATTACACTAACCACTATCTACGGGGAGCTTCACTTCCTGTCAGCCGAATGGCAAAGGTTGTGCGATATTTCCAGGACTCTAAAGTTTACTTAAGTCGATGGATTTTTTAATAAACCATCCTCTGCTACCAAGTGAACTGGATATCCCAGCCCCTTTTATGAGTAGCAATTACCCTGGAGATGGATGGGGATGCAGATTTTATTCATATATCAATAATCAAAACGACTCAGGTAGTGTGGCAAAAGGAAAACTGTTTAATGTCAATGATCTAAAACAGGGAGTACAACGAATATCAGCACTTGCGCAATCCTCTTACTCAACGTATCTTACAAAAAACAGAGGTTATATTCAGAAAATGTGTTATCAGTGACGTTTTGACCTGCGTCATTACCAACGTCATCCTCCGTGGCAAACTACAAAAACCTATTGAAGAAATTGATAGGCTCTAAGTGAATATCAGTATGGGCCAGTGAATGGAAGGAATAGGGTACTTAACATCAGGTGGGGCAACTAAGCCCTCCCCTCAAAATGACCACTATGAACGTCTCTAAATACACGAAGTCCCATTGGCTACTCAAACTATAGGACCCTTAATTATGCGGTATTCTACCATCGGTTGGCTTTTAACCCCCGTCAGTACCTTTCCACCTACACTAGATTCCCACCAATTAGCATATCAATCCATCCTCACCTCAGTGGTCTAATGTCAATTAGTGCTTTGAAGCTCTGCCTTGAGTTTGTACTGTGCTCTGAGAATGTTTAAGGAGTGTGGGCACACTCTGCCCTCGTGCGTAGTTGTGACCACCTCATTCGTCCAACTCCATTCTTCCATGTGACTGGAGACCATGGAATTGAGCTTTTAGTGTATTCAAATACTATTTTCTAATAGTCTTCTGATGTCTTTTGTTTTGATCATGCCTTCTGAACAGGATTTTCTGTTCTTTAATACGATTTGTATCCAATGTCAGTTCACTCCAGTTTGATAAGACCATGGCTCTTTGGCTCATCCAACTTTTCTGCTGAGATTCATTTTGTAATTCAATTCTGCTTTTTTAGCTGCGACACACTGAAATGAGGCCGCCTTATTACTGTCCAGCACTGCTATAATGCATAGTGGAAACATCATCCTTTACTTGTCCATAGGCATATATTGGCGCTTGCCGCAATCTTGTCACTATAAAGCTAACCTCAAGATTACTTTGTCTGCTTGCATTTCTTTTGCATCTGTACACGTAGAAACTAGCTTAATATCTTCATCTGTTTCTATGGCATAAACTTCTTCATTTTGGTACTTTCTTGATGCCCTATAGAATATCTGCATCCTCTGGTCTCTGTATCTGCTCTGTGTGTTTTAGCTCTGCTCTACTTGACATCATCATTCATCCTTGCCATTTAGGAATCCTAATGAAATGGCCATCATATTTTCTTATATGCAGGTACGGTTTTTTCAATGGCTCAGATTCTCTTAGGTATTGGTACTTTCACTGGTACTGCACAGAGTCTATACTCTGCTCTTTGTCTGTTCAACCGCTCTGTGTATGTCTCATACTTTGGTTTCCAACTGACAGGCAATATGGGCGGGACAATTGACGTGGGGGTACTTAGCTCCTTCTCTACACCGCCATCATTTACAAGGAGATCTGTTTCTGGTGGAAGTGAGAACAGATCTTAAAAACCTATAATACCTCTGCTGCTTACAATGTCATAACAGCAAAAAGGCCAGATGGGCTTTCTTCTTTTCACATTGCGACTTTCACATGACGTACATCACTGGCACTCAAAACAAAAAATCTGATGCCTTGTCCGGGTCTTTGGCCAATCTGCCTGGAAATGTTGGCACGTCATGTCTCTTAGACCCATTAAAGCACTTTTGGGGACAGTGATACCATATCTTCAATGTATATGCCAGGATCTAGCTCTCGACCCAGCAATGGAAGAATTGACCAGAACATCAGGGATTGAATCCACTGATTGTCACATTTTTACAATGGCAAATTGTATGTTCCCACTGATGAGCTTTGTACTGCTGTGATGGCGTGTTTTCATGACTCCCAGATGGGTGGAAACCAGGAATAAAAAGCCACACTGGAAGTGATTTCCAGAGAGTTTTGGTGGCCCACGTTCAACAATACACTTTGAGTTGTACAGTATGTGCACAAATCAAAAGCAGCAAGACCAGACCTGCCAGATTATTACAACCCCTGGACCAACCCCCATATCCATGGTAGACCATATCCACAGTCTTCATCGTGGAACTCCCTGAATCTAAAGGATGTAATTGCATTATGGTCATGGTCGACTGTTTCACTAAAATGGCCCACTTCATTCCTCTTCCCAAACTACCTACCACAGTACACATGGCAATTTTTTTTCTACAAGACATATACCATTTACACAGTCTTCGGAGAAAATCATTTCCAATATAGGGTCCCAGTACATCTCACGGTTTTGGAAGGTTCTTTGCCAACATCTACAAATTCATCATGCACACAGTTCCATTTGCAGCCGTAAACAAATGGCCAAACAGAACGCATCAACCACACATTAGAATAAAATCTGTGTTGCTATGCCAATGCCATGCAAGACAACGGGGCAGAACAACTAGATGTGGTTGAAGTGGCTTACAACAACACCCTACATACCGCTACGGGACACAGCCCTTTTTTGTGCTCATATGGCTGGCAGCCGAAGATTGTTCCTATTGACAAGCCCATTCACAGTTTGCTTCCCACAGCTGATGAACTGATGGCACGGATCCAGGAACAGCAGCATTTGGCGGAAATCCCTCTAACTCACACCAAGCAGAGCGATAAACAACATGCTGACAGACACAGGTCCCCCCTTACCGACCTCCAAGTAAGGGGTTAAGGTCTGGCTTTCAGCAAAGAATCTGTCTCTATCCCACCTGCCTACTAAGTTGGCATCCCACTTCTTGGGTCCTTTTCGCATCACAGATCCTTATATTGTGATATAGCTGAGGCAATAAGCTGTGCTAAAAAAAAAAAGGCACAACGCCACCCAAGGACATTGTTACAATTGCCTCTCTCTCAAAAAGTCCTTGGCAAAATAGACAAACTTTACACAATGGTCTCCAGTTCCGTAGATGACTGGGGCATGAGGGACACTGGGAGTGTGTATGAATGGGGTGTCATGGCGATATATTAGATCTGCCTACAAGTACACCACAAGCATGGCATCGCATTTTCCTTTCAGCCTAGGACCAGTATCACATTAAGTTTGCCCCAGCAATATCACAATATGCGGATGAGAAAGGATACTTACACAAAAGAAACATTTTTGTTTCATCTTCTCCCATATTGGTATGACAAATACTACATGTATGAAAACTCATGAGAAGTTGAGAGACGGACAAAGAAAAAAACTGCTCTTCCTGCCCATACCTACATGCACAAGCTGTGGAGCGGAGGCCCAAGGTAACCACTGATGTGAATTGCCTTGATCTAACAACTGTTGTCCAGTACTGATATAAATAAGAGACACAGCCCCTTTTGGGAGCCTAAGTGTGTGTGTGTATGTGTGAGGGGGGGTCACTTGGGAGGCAACCTCCCGGGGGACGGCCCTCTCGGGGGTGCCCAACACGGGGAACAGGCCCCTGTTGTAAATTTAGACTCTTGTCCTTGAACATTAACCTTGGCATGCAATACCCAGAAAATAATGTTCAGTACGCTACATCTAGGTGAATACCTGTTTAATATTTCACAGGGTCTGGATGCCCCTTCCTGTTTAATAGATACTGTGACTGATAACACGTTCTGCAAATATTGGTCCTGAAGAAGATGACCACACTGAAAGTGTCGTCGAAACCAGTCGACCCCGTTTTTGTACGCTATCCCTAAATGGATCTGGGGATACGGTATATGAGAACTAACCATTATGGCTGATTTTTTTTTTACATAGTCATGGCAATACCCAGTTGACAAAATCTGCTCTATTGGAGGTAGAATGAACCCTAAGCCATGAGCAGCTAGTGAAGCAGCTGTTGTATCGCATTAATTTGATTTCTGAAATAACAAAGTTTTAACATTTTGAGTGACACTATACCCCTGTTTTCGCACCCTGTGAATAAAGAAATGGCATTCAGCCAAAAAGGAAACATTCCTCTGTGAAATGCCCAGTGTGTGATTAAGGTCGGAAGTAGAGCTCACTCTTTTTTAATTCGTTCTATAAAAGACACATTGTAGAAATAGGGACAGCTTCCCTCTTGTCTTTTCTATTAGATAGGCGGCGCACCAGCTTTGACCTAGGGACAGCATCACCCTACAGGGATAGGGTGTGCTTCTAATTAGGGATAAATCAGTGGACTCATTTAGAGTCTTTTTTAAAATACTCATGCTTTAAGTGATGCATGCTCTACACATGTTCGTGTTGATACTATTGTGTCAGTGGAACCTTATATTTCCAAGTTGTTTTAGTCCATACTAAAGTACCACTCGCCAGTGCGACTGGGTCTTCCACCTTGGGATCTTGCCACGGTACTGGAGACCTTGATGAAAGCCCTGTTCAAATCTCTGTGAGACGTCTCCCTCAAAATACTCACCTTAAAGGTTCTCAAGCTTCCTCCTTCTATTCTTATTGAGCTTGACTCGGTGCTTTCTGCATCACAGGAACTATATTTTTCCTTTCATCTTTGAGTCTGTGCTTCTGCATCACAGGAACTATATTTTTCCTTTCATCTTTGAGTCTGAGGGTTCTGTCCTGCACCCACTGGATGTGGGATGGGAAGTAAAGATATGCTTGGAAAGATCAGCTATGTTTTGTTCCTGTGACTCCTTATTGTTGTCATTTGGCCCAAGGCAATAAGAGACTAAACCCTGAGCAGCCACGATTAGCCAATGGATTTGGGAAGGGATTTCTGACGATTATAATCATCTGGGGGTCTCTTTGCCCCAGGTGCCACAGGGCAGGTCCACTAGAGTGTTTGCTGCTGCAGGAGCCAGGTCGAAGGGTGTGTCCCAGAAGGAGGCCATTTGAGCGTATACTTGGGTGTCTCCCTCAGCCTTTGTGCATCTCTACAAGTTCTCACTCAGAGATGAGTCGCATGGTTCCTTTTGTACATCTATCTTGAGTTGTTCTGTCTTGGATGGTTTGCCTTAAATAAAATAAAGGTGTATTCTTGCAGTTCGCACTGGTTGCTGAAGTGGTCTCACTTGGATCTCCTGCTTGTTATATCCTCATTCAGATTGTACTGCGATGAGGAAGCTGGGGCAAGGAGGGATTACCCTGAACACTGACCAGTAATCTTGATTACTCCAAATCCAGGTCTTGCTCCACCCAATTGCCTTCCCCCTCCATCCCTGGCATCGAGACCGAACTAAGATCAGGCTTGGTAGGCTCAGGAAGTGCCAGGGGCTGACAGGGATTATATGCCATTGGAGGGAGTGGTCCTAGGCATAAAATAACATAACACTTCACAATGCCCAGCTTTCAGGAGGAATTGATAGACTTGGAGTTTAGACTACAGCATTTGACTGCAACATCTGACTCTCCGGGTAGTTTGGACTACAACTCCAATCAGCCCTAGCCAGTATAAAAGAAGCTGAGTGATGATGGGCGTCGTAGTTCAAAATATTTGAGGAGTCAGTGCCCGCAGACAACTGGAGAGAGTGGAATCTTGGCATTGAAATGCTCAGGAAAGCATTGCTTTGTTTTAAATTTCTTCAAACATCTAAAACTTAGAAACTCGAAACATTACCGGTTAGATGCCATTCTGCGGCAACGTCGAATATTCCATTTTATGTGTCAGTGTAATGAATAGCGTTCCCATTCCATGGTGATAATAAAAGTGTTTCTGTTTTTGATGAGAACTTTTCAATTATTCACAGCCCTTTCCACACAAAAACAATACATGGATTCACCTTTGTCTTCAAATATTTCTTTGTGCTGAAAAGATGTCCTGTTTCAGTCAGCCATCTTTGAAGTTGTCATCTGCTGTGTCTGTAGTCTGTAGCAGTAGTGTCTGCTGATCAAAAGCAGGCAAGCAAGACATATTCAAGGTTGCTGCATTGGTAAACCCGCATACTCGCCATGACCTTAAGCGACTGTGCATGAAAGCAGCTATTGTCGAGGACATGGGTTCAAGGCAACCTAAGAGTTAATGATTCAGCGTATTGATGTCAAGGGTGAGGGGGTCATTGCGCAGCTAAATGCAAAGAAAATATGCTCCTGCCGGGGGACATCTGATAAATATGAGGCAATGCAGTGCGATGGCTTTCATCGACTGCCCCGTGAGGAAAAGAACAAATGATGACAAATGGCTGTAAAATGTGAATTGCGATCTTGCTGTAAGGCAGATGTTGCTCTGTGTGTGTCTTTAGCCAATCCCAGGTGACCAGTTAGTTACAAGTGGCTTCTACTGGATCCATTGCCACATATGGATTTCTGGATAATGTACTACATGTGTTCAACTGAGAAAATACAACAGAAATGCCATGAAATTACTACTGTTCTGCAGAAGTACGCGAATGAGTAGTGGCCAAACCTCCTACTCAGCCCCACATCGCAGCTACCCGAGCTGTGATTTCAATTATGCACATGCAACAGAGACAGGCAGGTATACCTCCTCTGCCTTTTGTGGTAGTACATGCCGAGGGAAGGCTATGCTCTTCAGGAGGAGTGTGAGCTGATAACAGTCGCAACCGAAACAATTTAAGGGCAATAGTCCAAAATAAAATAATTTCCAAGGTTCTATAAAAATAGCAACTTTTTTTATCAAACAATAGCGTGCAAGGAACTAAATGAAAACCACTGAAGAAAACTCATCAATGGAAAAGAACACAGAGGGCCCGATTCATGGAATTATCTGCACGGAAAATAGGGTACTTGCGCGCGCAACAGCATGCTAATCCGCCTTTGTCGATTCATGGAATCTAATGTGTGGAACTTTTCCTGGACTTGCATGGAATTTGCACTGGCTCGGCATGTCTGTGTGAGCCGTCGAGGGCTTTGCGCAAGACTCCAAGCAGAGCGTGGGAGTGGCTTGCAAAGAGTGCTGGAAGGGAGGCAGAACACCAAAAATAGCAAAAAAAAGGGTGTTCCGAGGGACGGTCTGCACGGAGTCCCTCGCATAGCCACAATTGCACAGCACGTTACGTATTCATGGATTCGATCGTGCAACGTTGCGGCTGGGAAATGGCCACGCAAGTCCTTCACACGATCCGCCACCGGAAGGCAGGCATAATTACACTTGCACTTAGGGTTTGCAGCATGCAGGTGGGTTGCATGTCAGATTGCGAGGTGTGTTTACTTAATCAAGGTCAAGGTTCCGATGTAACTTAGGGGTGCGTGTAAGCAGTGTAGTGGGGTGCAGGAACGTTTTATGGGGGTTCAAACACAGATTTCCATAGTTATTGCCGAGTTAAGATTTTCTTATACGCATGTTGTTTGGGTTTCAAGTCGCAGGCCTGCTTACGGGGTCCCCACGCACTATTTGAAGGGTGTGTGTATTCGTGCCAAGGCGAGCACGAAAAGGTAGCTGTTCTAGCTGTTTATGCATCGCATATGGGTGTGTCAGGGGCACTCCGGGCGCGACTTGCAAATACAGTTACTTTGCTCTGTAAATTCTATGAATACGTGGTGCGCGCATTTGTTTTCTTTCTTTGCACAGTCTCCTTCGCGGCACGCGGACCTTGCAGGATTTCTGCACACATTTCCATGAATCAGGCACAGAGAATGCAGACCTTTGTGAAAGGGCACTCTAGATAGATGAGCAGAGGTGTTCAGGCACAGTGTTGGCACAATGACATTGTTCAAAGTATATGTCTTAAAGAACGAGTATTAAACAGGGGTACAGGGCCTTGTCACAGTATCCTATGATTCTTGTATTTGGGGCTCAACATCATTGAGCCAAAGCTTTTTGGTAAAAAACTGGGAGTCTGTTTTCTGCTCCGAGCTGGTGTTGAGTCGAGGAGTGGTAGTGCCAGATACAACAATGCAGTGCTGTTCACCAGCAGCAACAGCTTGCGAGTCCAACACACTGGGAACTTCAGGCAGTGCTGGGCCGGCAGTGCTGGAATAATCAGTGTCCAATTGTGTGGGGGGAGCTGAGACTTGCCTTCGGTCGGAAAGTGGGCTCTGCTGGCCCGACACAGCATCAGGGTACTGCAGCAAGCCTAGTTACCAGGTGACCGTCTCAAGGTGGAGATGCTAGGCTCAGCAGCCATCAGATGTAGGGACAGGGGAGCTTTGGCATCAGCATCAAATACATTTTAGAGATGCAGTGGTGGTTGGGTTTTGAGGTCAGAGACGACTCAAGTGATGTCCATGCAGCAGCTTGGAGGGCGTTGAAAGTGCCCAAAGCAGCTTGATGCAGTTTGGAATTCCAGGTAGAGCCAGGGGTCACTTACATGGTTCAGCAGTTGCTGGAAGTCCCATTCCAGGGTCTTCATTACAAAGTGAATCCTTCTGCATTCCCAGTCACAGAAGCGTGTCTTGCACCTAGAGTGGATCCCTCAACTCCAGCGAACAGGAGCCTGTTTGCAGTGCAACCAGTATACAGGCATGGTCCACCAACAGACCCCCTCACCACTGTTCCATGTGAAGCGTTAGGGGACAAAGCGCTCCTCTGCCTCAGATGTATTCTGTCTTCGTCTCCATGGCAGAGTACCTTGGAACAGTCTGCACTCCCAGCAGAGGTCCAAAAGTGTATCCTTCTTCTTCCCTTGATGTGACAAAGATACGTCAAAGAACGGGGGTGCCTCTCACCTTTTAAAGGAAATTTTTTACATTTGTATGTGTGCTATGGTTCATAAACATCTTTAACAATGATACGTACAAAAATATTAAACATGCGTTTGACATTACATATATCTGTTCCCATTACAGTAAGCAACTTTTGTCATCAATTAACCACCGCTAGAGTTAGTGGGGAAACTCTACCAGATTGTATTCTAAACTAAAATTGATCCAAACTCAAGAGGCCCACATCTGTAACAAACGTGCTTAAACGAACACATCTCATCTGAAAAGGGCCAGTGCATTCACAAAACCAATGTTTCTATGTTTCTAAACCATCCTGTGTTTTTCAAAACCTACAGTATGCAAACCGCAGAGTCAGTAAAGAACTTATATTTAAAAAGTCTCCATTTAGAAGAACTTTAAGATCAAATCTTAAAAATGGATCTCATTTTTGAAGTTTCAAAGGTAGATAATAAGTTTCTCTTCTTGGATTGTTAGATGAGAAAAAAACATGTATCTTTTGGTGATCTCTATAGTGGCAAATCCACATCCCAAAGTTATTTTTAACTAGATTAGGATTAATAATTAAAATTAAAACTCTAACATCCCTTCCAATGTGAGATGACAAAAGGTTACATTTCACAACTAGAGCATGTATCATACAACAAGATCCCTTTTCCATACAGAACCTCTCTTCTCCATAAAGCAAACTTAGAAAAGAAGATACAATTAAGTCGTATAAAGATAAAAGGTTCCATTCAATTCAAGCTTTTACGGACAGTCGGCTGCGACTGGGACACGATTAGGCAATAAGGAAACTTTTGTCCAAATAATTTACTTTATTTTCGGTGTAACAGAGCAGTCATGTATGTGCCACCGTTCTAAGTAAGTTAAAGATGATACATGGGATAAACTTACCTGTGGAGAATTTGAAAAGTGGGACTGAAGTTAACTTGCAAAACCTTCTCTTTAGTTTCTTCAATTGCACTGTAAAGAGACATTTTATTTTTAAGAAAATAGGCCAATAAAGGTATGTTTGGTTTCTCGTTTATTTGTAACCCCAAATACCTCAACTCCGGTTATGTCAATGTTTACAATGCCCCAGAAAGCCTTGTGGACAATGCAAAGGGCCTGGAATTTGATCCTTGCAGCCACAGGGAGCCAATGAAGAGATTCCAGGGCTAGAGAGATACAGCCAAGGACAAGTCTCGATACAGCCAAGGACAAGTCTCGCAGTCCTGTTATGGATGAATTGTAGACGGCAGAGAGTAGAAGCAGGCATATTTAGAAAGAGGCTGTTGCAGTACTCCAGCCTAGAGAGAACCAGAGCTCTGGAGACATCAAGCTTCTGGGGGAAGGTAGGAAGGGAAGAACACCTCTGAGGAGGTGCAGTTGGTAGTTGACTTCTTAGAGACAGCAGAGATGTGAGGAGAAAAGGATAGTGTGGAGTCCAAGATGACCCTGAGGTTCTTATCCTCACAGGTGGGTGCAGGAAGAGGGCCAAGGGAGGCCCACCAGAGAGTGACAGGAAATGAGGGTCCAAATATGCCATTAAGGCATAGACCATTGGCGGCACACCACTCCTGGATAACAGACAGTCAGAGATGAGGGAAGGAGAAGAGGTGGCTGAGGGAAGCCTGAGAATGAGCTGAGTGTCATTCACACAGCACTGAAAGTTGGAGCAGAGAGCTGCAATGCAGTGGGTAAGGGGTGCCAGATAATGGTTGAAAAGCCAGGAAGAGAGGTTAGACCCCTGGGGAACACCACAGGAAGAGAGTGAGATAGAAGAAAGGAAGGACCCAAGTTGGACCTGGGAGGGTCGATCAGAGAAGGCACAGGTCAGCCAGGCCAGGTACTGATCGGTGATACCCTGGTTGTCATGTAGAAGGTTGAGCAGGATGGCATGGTTGACCAGGTCGAAGGCAGAAGAGAGATCGAGTAGGATGAGGACGGAAGGGATGTTAGAGCCAAGGTTGGAGAGCAGGTGTTCATGGATGTTCAGGAGAGCAGCTTCCATGCTTCTGGCAGCTCTAAAGCCAGACTGATGGCCATGGAGACGACCAAAAAGAATCGGCGTGAAGATTAAGCTGGGAAATGGCCAGCTTTTCCAGGAGTTTGCCCAGGAAAGGAGTGATGGAGATCGGGCGATAGTTAGCCAGGCATGAGGGGTCGGCAGTGGGTTTCTTGAGAAGAGGGTGCACAAGAGAGTGCTTTAGAGAGGAGGGGAAGGCTCCAGAGGCAAAGGAGAGGTTGCAGAAGTCAGTCAGAGCAGGAGCAAGGGTGTCAATGTGGTTCTTGATGGTTTTAGACGAACAGGGAAGTAATTGTTTTGATGAGATTTTCATAGATCGGACTTGTCTAGAAACCTTGCCAGGTAAGAACAGAGGAAAGGAAGAGAAAGAAGGAGGGGGGACGGCTGCAGAAGGTCCAGAGTTAGCAGAAGGGGGAAGAGGAGGGGAGGACGAGAGGGTGGACATGATGTCCTGGGTTTTTGAGATGAAATGAGAGGCAAGGGCCATGCAAAGGGCCTGGGAGGCGACAGGAGAAATAGAGATTGCAGCAGGGTTGGCCAGCACCTTGCAGATTTTAAAAAATGTGGCCGAGTTTTTAGATGCTGCAGGGATGCAGGCTTGTATGTGGGCTAGCTTCCTAGTTCAGACAAGAAGCAGTATTGTCTTTGGAGCAGGCGGCAGGTTAGTTTGTCAGAGGATGTACAAGAAGCCTGCCATTTCAGCCACCCTACACTCGTGTTTAAGGGTAGCTAGGTCAGAGTCGTACCAAGAGTTGCACTTCGATTTGGGCTTCAAGCGGATCCTCATGACAGGGGCAAGGACATCCAGAGTGTCAGAGATAGAAGAGTAGAGCATGGAAAGGGCTGTGTCAGGATGTGAGTCAGCCAGAGAAGGAGATGGAGGAGAGAAAGTGGTGGCAAAAGCCTCAACTGACACAGGTTTCATGGGTCGGATGATCAAGAAGGTAGGTGGCAGTGTTGCAGTTGACTTGGCCTGAGGGGCAGAAAGGGAGAGATGGGAGGAAAGGAGGGAGTGATCACTCCAGGAGAGAGGAGTGGTCAGAGGGATGGAGAGGGGGAGGTCAGAGGAGATCAGAACATCCAGTGTGTGCCCTACAGAGTGAATCGGGCCAGATGGGAGAATAGAAAGAGAAAGAATCGCAGAGGTCATGAAAGAGTCCAGAGGAGGAACAGGGAGCATCCAGATGGATATTGAGGTCACCAAGAAGGAGGAGTTGAGTGGTTGAGGCCAGGATGGAGGAGGAGAGGTCTGCCCACATAGAGGGGAAGGAAGTGACCTGACCAGGTCGCTGATAGATAGTAGCCACAGTAACAGCCAAGAGAGTGGCCAGGAGAGGGAGAAAGCCTGCAGGCAAGCCATTCAAAAGAGGAGTAGGTCTGCATAGGAATGACAGAGGCAGGAATCCCCTCCGGGAAGATCAGGGCTACACCCCCTACAGACCGGGTGGATCTGGGTGCAGAGAGGATCTTGTAGCCATCAGGAAGGAGAGTGTCAAAGTTTGTGACAGAGCTGGCTGTGAACCATGTCTCGGTGAGACCGAGGACATTGAGGTCAAGTTCTTCCAGGAGGCAGCAGATGTCAGAGGAGTGTTTGACAGTTGAGCAACAGTTGAGAGTGGCAATGTGGAGAAGGTTGCCATCTTTGAAGGCCTTCCAGGGAGGGGTACAGATCAGAAGTACGCCCTGTGGAGGTGTAGACAGAGCCTGAGGGGGGGCAGGAGAAGGAGGAAAGGGCAAGGCAGCCAAGGAAGAGGCAGAGGGGGGGAGGCAAGGAAGCCAAGGAAGCAAGAGAGGGGACAGCAGGAGATGAAGGGAAATCGATGAGGCGTGGTAGTGTCTGTCAAAAGAGGAGGAGGTTGGCTTGCGGGCCTTGAACCAAGACAGTGCCATTCAGGTAGACATTAATGATGACCTTAGAGGAGTCAAAGTGGGCCAGGAGGGCCTCGAAGTGGGTGCCACCATTAATGGGAAAAGAGGAGAAAGGAGAGAGCACAGAGACCATATGAAGAGTCCATACATCTGGTGAGGGAAAGACAAAGAGGATGACAGTGAGGGTCTGTCTGGAGGAAGAGCTGGTATAGGTGTCAGCAGTAGGGAGACAAGGGTTACAGACCAAGATATCCTTTTTGAACTTCTTCCTGCCAGACCTAGTGAGAAGGGAATTATAGTCAATGGAGAATCAGTTAGAGAAGATAGAAGACAGAGAGTGCCATGGGTGAAGTAGAGAGAAAAGGGGGTAGGGGGAGAAGCAAAGGGGGGGGGGGGTCAGGATATGACCATCTTGTAAAAGTAGCACAATGCAGTTACGGGGCCAACTAAGTTCAAGAGAAAAAGCATGCAATACAACCACAAGGGCAAAGCAAAATTCAAAACTCATCTAAATACAATTTGGTAGCAGAAGGCGAAAACATGCAATCACAGGCTGTAAGCGTGGGAGACAAGGTGAGATGGGGAGAAGGAGGGAAAGTCAGAGGAGTAGGAATGTGTTGGACGGTGTGGTAATGCAGCGGTATACAGTAATACCGCCACATTTAACCCACACCGCCCAACTTGTAACGAGGCCCGACATGAAATACATTACACAACAAGTGCATACAAAATTCCTTAATTGCAGACATAGGTATGATATTTAGTCCAATGCATTTTGGACCCTGAAATCCATCCTCAGGGACATTTTTGTTAAAGTGATATGTACATAAATGTACATAAATGTGGTTACATGGTAGAAATAATCATTCCTTAATTGTATCAGGCGTGTCATTCATTTAGCACACTTGCCTTTACCATGCCTGGTTATTGTTTCAATACGGACTGTGAAGGACAAAACAAATAATAATGGTAAAAACAGAAAATGGTCTCACAACATATAATACAAATAATTAATTCTGTAAATATTTTAGAAAATGTCAACCAAATGCATACTCCCCCATTTAAGTTAATATCAGTCTTTAGCACTTTAGTCAGCTTGACAAGGAACCGCTAAAAATGATCCTGAATGAGGATGTAAATGGATGCATTTTCTTTAGACGCCGAGAGGCAACGTGCGTGCGCCATACTTAGTCAAATCATGTTACAAGAATGTCTGCCCATAATGACAGGTTGCTTTTTAACAGTTCATTAGACAAACTATTGGACCTCAGTGGTCTGAAATTCTTTAAATTTCAAATTTAATCTTTCATAGCTTCTTATTCAATATTTAGAACCCAAGCATACTTCGATGAATAAGGACGATCCGTAATATAGATTTGGAGTGGGCAATAGAGGGGGCACCAAGTTACCCACCCCCTTGGTGGTTAAGAGCCAGAAATCGGCAACATTCTTCAAAACATGTTTTAACATGAGTTGATTATAATTAAGTGGCTTAGTGAGATTTCAACCAGTTCTTGTATTGCTGGTTTAGGATAGAAGCTTTCTCTGAGTAGGTTAGATCCTGATTGCATACTTCTTTCTTCTTGTGCACTATTAGTTAATTGAATCTATGTTTTTTTTAAACCATGTTTGGTGGCAACTTTACCAACTTTTCATTCCTTAATATGGAAGTTGTCTTGTAAATAAATGAGTTAAATTGGGGAGGTGACAGTATGTATCTTTTATTTAGCGGAACTGGCTAAAGAACTCAGAACACAAAAAAACTCCCTATTACATCGAGTTAACTTGTTTGGTTGCGAAGATATATGGTTTCGCATAAGCGGAACGGAGGACAAATCAGCACAATTCTCCAAAGGATCCAATCCTATCTCAAAGGAAGCATGAAGCCAATTGCGGTCAATTAAAGGTGTAATTACCATTACAAAAAGAGAGCAGAATTGAAACAATTTACCAGAGGTCAAGACATAATCGATATAGGAGTGCACTCTATTTTTCCAATTTGGATTCGGTAGCCTATTGCCCCTCATATTTCCATTTGATTTCACAGAACCCCATGTATTAAAAAACAAAGACCAATTAATTGATTGTTCCCTAAATTTCTTAGATTTCCCAAGCCAGCTACAGTCAATTGGACACAGCTTTTCATCCAAATCTGGGCACAAGGAACTTATGTCACCACCTAAATAATGTGATCCTCGCTACCAGCTTCGGACCAGACCAACAAGAGATTGGATGAGCTATCAATATAAATTAACTACTAACAGATCACCAACCAAGAGAGAGGTTATTCATTTAAGTTACACTGCAAAGAGACCTAGACATGAATCACAAAATACTTTGGGACTAAAGGTGACCTTATAGATTAGGGCAATAAGAAGCCAGCCTGACAGTCTCCACAAGTGGCCACCTGAAAAAACGTAAAGTACCCAGCTAATTATAGTAATTGCGAGATTGTAGTAGTGAGAGATTGACACACAGGTGGCATTTCTGACTCTACAGACTTTTATTAGAGCATAAATAGGGTTGGAAAAAGGCCTCACTAGCCCTAACACTAATAGGGGTTCCCCTGCCTCAACCAAATACTTATATGGGCCCATCTGGATGTCAAAAATAAATAATTGTCCACAGTTGTGTTAAAACCCTAACTCTAGCCCTCACACTTACAACTTAACCAACAAGTACAAAGGAGTGTCTTCATAGCAGATCCTTTACAGTTCTTTTCATAAGTTTCAAACAAAAGGTTTCAAGTGCTGCAAAAGCAAACAAAGTTCCACAGGGGTCAGGAGACTGTCTCCCTTCTCTTGACCTCACCACAATGTTCACAAGCCAGAGGTTCTCTCCCATCCCCAGGTTTCTCTTCCTTTTACACAGCCAACCAGGTTCACTCTTTTCCCCTGGTACTGTGACTAAGTAGAGTAGTCTCAAATGTTCTTCTTATATGGGTGTGAGTCCCAGTCTCGCATAACAAATTCAATTCTCTTCCCAGGTAGACTTGATGTACTCTCCTGTCAAGAACTACCTTCTGCCCCAACTGTCCTTTAAATGGGTGCAAGCCCAGACTCTCCTGGCTTTAACAGTGCTCCTTCTAGGTAGACTTTGTGTACTCTCCTGCCAAGTGCTACCTTTTGCATAGCCAACCTGGCTCACCTTTCTGCCAGGTACTGTGACTATGAAGATGAGAAACTGTGGTATTCCCTTCTATCTTCCTCTTTCTGGGTAGGCTTGGTTTACTCTCCTGCTGTCACGTCTCGGCTAAATTGGAAACTGCCTTGGCGATTGTCTGAGCGCTATCCGGCACGTAAAACTCCTTGAAACTACAACTCCCACAACTCTTGCTATTATAGCCACGTGACATACACGCATGACGTTGCTGTGTTTTCATTTGTTGGGAACTACATTTAACTCCCATCTATCCGGAGATCGAGTGCTCCTAAACTGCTGTTAGTTACGAGCTATGTTCCCGGATACCCGTTTGAATCCTTGACTACCTGGCGCTTGAATCAAGTTATTGTCTTTGCCTTGTCCTTGTCTGCCTCCCGACGCCTGCCTCCTTCGATTGTTCCCCTTGGATTATATGAACCCGGCTTACCCATTATTGACCTCCCACTTCTAAATCCTTAAGTTTTGGTGACCCGATAACCCGAACATTTCCATAAAGGAAATAGCGTGAGGTGAACGCTCGCTTCCCTGATCTTTTCATTTCTTTCCTTGCCCACTCCTGTTGCTTTGAACCTTTTTGGGACGCTCTGCTGTTTACACTTTGGATTACTTCGAACCTTTTTTGGGACGCTCTGCTGTTTACACTTTGGATTGCTTTGAACCTTTTTTGGGACGCTCTGCTGTTTACACTTTGGATTGCTTTGAATCTTTTATGGGACGCTCTGCTGCATTGAAACTGGATTACTTTGAACATTTTTTGGAACGCCCTGCTGCTTTCACCGTGGTGTTCCTAGGATACTGGCACACCTTCCCTTCACCCTTCATCCTCCTTGTTTTCTGCATTTCGATACTAGTAGGTTATTGGTATATAGTTCCTACGGAGCAGGTAAGAGTGGGTAATTGTGGGCGGTGTTGGCTGTTTATTCTCCGGCACAACTTGGCTGCATTTCCTGAACAACTATATTGTTCTTTGTCCCTCTAGCTCTGACGATTCTGCTCCGGCCTTTTCGCTCAAGCCCCCGGCCTGCCAGGTGTTTTGATCCCTGTAGGCTGAGCTCTTGGGAGGGAAGTCTTTGGCACATCACCATAAAGACCCAAGGTTCCTTGAGTGAAAGGAACTTCCCTAGGGGAAGGATTATCTGCAACGACCAGAAAACAACCTCTGAGTTGTGACAGATTTAGGAGCCTTACAATAACGCCTATTGGTTATGGAGGCTGCATCAGACCCGATGGCAGCTCTCATGCAGGCTTTTTCTTCCTTGCGTACCGATATGGCATCCGCCCATGTGACCTTACATCAACGCATGGATGTATTACAGAGCTTCGTGCAGCCATTACCCCATGATGAGGAATTCGGTGATGCCGCTGCAGCAACACCTCCTCCTGTATCCCCCCCCAGCTCCAGCTCCGGTTGTCCTTCCTGGGCCCTTTCCTTTGGCCCCACCCGAACGCTTTTTGGGGGATCCCAATGCGTATCGGACTTTCGTGAATCAATGTCGCTTTCTTTGTCGTCCCATGGCGTTCCCAGACGCTACCACTAAGGCGGCCTTCGTTCTCTCCTATCTAGGTGGCACTGCCGCAGCATGGGCTAATCCTAGCTGGAAGCTAATGATCCAGCTCTTTATGATTTCGATATGCTAATTCAATCCATGAACAGCGTTTTTGATATGCGATATAAAGCACAAACCTCGGATTTGGAAATTTTGGCTATTAATCAAGGCAAGACGGATCTCTTGACCTACCTGGCTCATTTCAACCAGTTGGCGGCTGAGACCACGTGGCCAGAACAGAAGAAAGCGGCTGTTTTCTACAAAGGTTTGTCGGATGATCTAAAAGATGCCTTATCAGTGGTGCCCGCCCTTCCACCTGGTTTTCCCGAGTTACTCGACCTGGTTCTTCAAGTTGATGCTCGGATTCGGCAAAGACGGGGCGAACGTCGGTATCCTGATATTCGTACCTCTTCCCGATCAGATGGCACTACTCCTGTTTCTCAAGGCGAAGCCGAACCCATGCAAATTGGGGCCGTCAGGGGTCCATTGTCCAAGGCTGAACGAGAGAAACGGGTACTGAATAACCTATGTTTCTATTGTGGCCAGTCAGGACACTATATTCGGTTATGTCCTAAAAGACCCGCCAAACCGGCGGGAAACGCCAGGACTCGTCCGTAAACCGGGCCTTTAGGATGAGTCAAATGTACCCGGGCTTGGATGAGTGTTTTCGGTCTTCACATGTGTATCTTACTATGTGTTTCAAGGCCCCTGGCATCAAATCTTTTTCCAAGCCTGTAATGATAGACTCAGGGGCTAGTGGGAATTATATGGATTCTAGGTTGGCCGAACATTACGGACTACCCATAATTCCCAAAATACAACCTGAGGACATACATGCTGTAGACGGTTCCCGTTTGATATCCGGACAAGTTACGGAGCAAACGACTTCACTACAAATGTCCACCTTACAAGGTCATTCAGAATCTATCACATTTGACCTTATTACAGCCCCCCAGTTCGGTATGATTTTGGGTCTATCTTGGCTGCAAACCCATAATCCTGTAATCGATTGGGTTGAACAAACCGTGCGGTTCTCTTCCTCTTTTTGCATACAGAAATGCCTTGGGTCTCACGAGGCAGCAGTCTTCTCTCCTTGCCTGGCCCTGGTGACTAGTGTTCCTTCCATCAGTGCCTTATCCTCTATCCCGGTCCCTGTACTTCCATTGGAATACCGAGAGTACTCGGATGTGTTCGATAAAGGCTTGTCAGAAAAACTGCCTCCACACAGAGACTATGACTGCCCCATTGATCTCATACCTGGGGCAGACATTCCACACAGTCGTATCTACTCACTTACTCAAAAGAAAGAAGAACACCTGCGAGATTATGTGGACAATGCTTTGCGCTTGGGACACATACGTCCATCCCGTTCACCAGCGGCCTCCCCGATATTCTTCGTACCTAAGAAGGAAGGGGATTTACACCCATGTGTGGATTATCGTGCCCTCAATAATGTCACGATAAAAAAACAGTATCCACTGCCACTTATCACGGAGCTCTTTGAAAAAATGACCTCCTCTACCGTCTTCACCAAGTTGGACTTACGGGGAGCATACAACTTGGTGAGAATACGTATGGGGGATGAATGGAAAACCGCATTCAAGACGAAATTCGGGCTTTATGAATATTGTGTAATGCCCTTCGGGCTTTGCAATGCCCCAGCAACGTTCCAACACTTTGTTAATGATATTTTCAGGGACTTGTTGGATTGTTACGTCATAATATATTTGGACGACATCCTGATATATTCAGAATCCTTATCTCAGCACATACAACATGTACGCTCTGTCCTACTCCGTCTAAGAGAGCACTCCCTCTTTGCAAAACTGGAGAAGTGTGTGTTCCATGCATCGTCTGTAGAGTTCCTGGGATTTCAAATATCTCAAAAGGGAGTGCTTATGTGCACCTCCAAGGTCCGGGCAGTACTGGATTGGCCTGTCCCGACTTCAGTAAAAGCCCTCCAATCATTCTTGGGTTTTTCTAACTTCTACAGACGCTTCATCGCTTCCTTTTCCGAAATAGTTGCGCCACTAACTCGGTTGACTAGTCCGAACGTCCCTTTCCTTTGGGATGAACAAGCGCAATCTGCATTTCACAAATTGAAGGAGGCTTTTACCACCGCTCCCGTCTTGCAGCACCCTAATCCGGCCCTTCCATTTATCGTGGAAGCCGATGCCTCTGCAATTGCCGTGGGGGCCATCCTGTCGCAAATTTGTCCAGCTACCCATCGACTACATCCGGTGGCTTTCCATTCTCGGAAACTTACGCCAGCCGAACGTAATTATACGATCATGGAGAGAGAATTACTGGCGATTAAGGTGGCATTTAATGAGTGGAGACATCATCTATTAGGTGCTAAGCATCCCATTACTGTGTATACGGATCATCGGAATCTCCAAGCATTGTCCCATGTGAAATGCACCAATGTTAGGCAAATACGGTGGCATTTGTTTTTTACCATGTTTGATTTCACGGTGACATATCGCCCCGGTCCGTTACATGGAAAGGCGGACGCATTGTCACGTATTGGTACAGATATGGAAACTATGAAACAGTCAACCCCAGTATTATCCTCAGGGACTGTAGTGTGTGTTTGTTCGGTTTCTCCATCCATCCTAGATGGGTTAAGAAGATGGGCTAAGGATCATGCTCCTATTCTTAAGGAGTTGGACACCGAACTCATCACCGGTCTTCCATATGTCAAAGGCTTACTATACCTGCCTGATAATCAAACTCGGCGAAAAGCTCTCGAATGGGCTCATGATCTCCCGTTGGCAGCTCACCCTGGTCGGGCTAAAACCTATGATCTCCTCCACCGATGGTGCTGGTGGCCTGGTATGAAGAAGGACACCGAACAATATGTCTCCAAATGTGCCGTATGTACACAGTGCAAAAGACAACCGGGCAAACCCGTAGGTCTTCTAATGAGCATGCCA
The DNA here is from genome assembly GCF_040938575.1 of Ambystoma mexicanum. Lineage (NCBI taxonomy): Eukaryota > Metazoa > Chordata > Amphibia > Caudata > Ambystomatidae > Ambystoma > Ambystoma mexicanum. The sequence goes on along the minus strand of NC_090928.1, from coordinate 1,032,131,709 downwards.
TTACCCCCGTATCCGTGGCATACGGTCACCCTTGATTTTGTGGTGGAACTCCCTTGTATCGGGGGCATGTCCACCATTCTTGTGGTTGTGGATGTTTTCACCAAAATGGCACGATTTATACCGTGCTCGGGAATACCTACTGCTTCTATGTTAGCGAGTCTGTTTTTTGACCATGTGGTACGTTTTTTTGGACTTCCTACGGTTCTGATTTCTGACCGGGGGTCTCAATTTACCTCGCGCTTTTGGCGCTCCCTTACTTCCTCTTTGGGTATCGATGCCCGCTTGTCCTCGGCCTACCATCCTCAGACGGATGGCCAGACTGAACGTACCAATGGCACTATGGAACAGTTTCTTCGCTGTCTGTGTCTGCAACATCAGTCTAACTGGTTCTCGCTACTAGGTGCAGCAGAATTTGCCTATAACAATTCTATACATTCATCAATTGGCTGCTCTCCATTTTATGCTTTATATGGTCTGCACCCAAGGACTCTGCCGCTTTTCTTGCCTTCTTTAAAGCAGTTTCCCGCAGCTAATGCCGTGAAGGATTCCTTACTTGCCATCCGTAAATCAGTGTTATCCCATTTACAAACTGCGCAACGTCGTACCAAAATGCAGGCTGACAAGCGACGCGCACCGGCTCCTTCGTATTCTTGTGGTGACCGTGTATGGCTCTCTTCAAAACATCTGGCCATTAAGGGTAAAAGGAAACTGTTTCCATGTTACCTGGGTCCTTATACGATTCTACGGTGCCTTAACCCTGTCACTGTTTGTCTAGAGATTCCATCTCATTGGCGGGTGCACCCGGTATTCCATGTCTCCTTGCTTCGCCCTTTTGTGCCTGGCACACGGTTACCTGCTGTCCCCACCCCAGTTAACGTCCATGGGGAGGACGAGTATGAGGTGCGTGCCATCATGGACACTCGCCTATGTCGTGGGGTTCGGTCTTACCTGATTGATTGGAAGGGGTATGGTCCAGAGGACAGGTCCTGGGAACCGGCCTCTAATTTGAACGCACCCCGTTTGTTACGTGCCTTTTGGTCTCAACGCTTGCGAAGACTCAGGAGAGAGCGCTCTTTGTGGAGGGGTACTGTCACGTCTCGGCTAAATTGGAAACTGCCTTGGCGATTGTCTGAGCGCTATCCGGCACGTAAAACTCCTTGAAACTACAACTCCCACAACTCTTGCTATTATAGCCACGTGACATACACGCATGACGTTGCTGTGTTTTCATTTGTTGGGAACTACATTTAACTCCCATCTATTTGGAGATCGAGTGCTCCTAAACTGCTGTTAGTTACGAGCTCTGTTCCCAGATACCTGTTTGAATCCTTGACTACCTGGCGCTTGAATCAAGTTATTGTCTTTGCCTTGTCCTTGTCTGCCTCCCGACGCCTGCCTCCTTCGATTGTTCCCCTTGGATTATATGAACCCGGCTTACCCATTTATTGACCTCCCACTTCTAAATCCTTAAGTTTTGGTGACCCGATAACCCGAACATTTCCATAAGGGAAATAGCGTGAGGTGAACGCTCGCTTCCCTGATCTTTTCATTTCTTTCCTTGCCCACTCCTGTTGCTTTGAACCTTTTTGGGACGCTCTGCTGTTTACACTTTGGATTACTTCGAACCTTTTTTGGGACGCTCTGCTGTTTACACTTTGGATTGCTTTGAACCTTTTTTGGGACGCTCTCCTGTTTACACTTTGGATTGCTTTGAATCTTTTATGGGACGCTCTGCTGCATTGACACTGGATTTCTTTGAACATTTTTTGGAACGCCCTGCTGCTTTCACCGTGGTGTTCCTAGGATACTGGCACACCTTCCCTTCACCCTTCATCCTCCTTGTTTTCTGCATTTCGATACTAGTAGGTTACTGGTATATAGTTCCTACAGAGCAGGTAAGAGTGGGTAATTGTGGGCGGTGTTGGCTGTTTATTCTCCGGCAAAACTTGGCTGCATTTCCTGAACAACTGTATTGTTCTTTGTCCCTCTAGCTCTGACGATTCTGCTCCGGCCTTTTCGCTCAAGCCCCCGGCCTGCCAGGTGTATTGATCCCTGTAGGCTGAGCTCTTGGGAGGGAAGTCTTTGGCACATCACCATAAAGACCCAAGGTTCCTTGAGTGAAAGGAACTTCCCTAGGGGAAGGATTATCTGCAACGACCAGAAAACAACCTCTGAGTTGTGACACCTGCCAAGCACTACCATGCACGACCAACGATGTAACAGCTTCTTTGCTATCGCTTTCAGGGTCCCAGACCCTCAGTTTGGGGTATTCCTTCAATTTCCTCACTTGCCACCACCTTCTCTCCTTATCAGGCTCCTAGACCCTGGGGTTGGGGTGTTCTGTTCTCCTTTCAGCTTTCCACAACTTTTTCCAATCATCAGGGTCCCAGACCCTACCATTGGGGTAGCCTTTCCCCCTTCTCTCTTGCCACAACTTCTGCTGCTTATCAGGGTACCAGACTCTATATCTGATACTCTCGATGTTCCTGCCCCTGTCATGAGGATCCGCTTGAAGCCCAAAGCCAAGTGCAACTCTTGGTATGACTCTGACCTTATCACCCTTAAACGCAAGTGCAGGGTGGCTGAGAGGAAATTGCGGACTTCCGGTACATTCTCTGACAAACTAGCTTGCCGCCTGCTCCAAAGGCCATACCGGCTCTCTTCCTGCACCAAGAAGAGTGCCCACATCCAAGCCCACATCTCTGCAGCATTTAACAACTCGGGGCATCCTGTCATTCTCTCTTCTTCTCCCCCTCTTCTCTCTACTCCCTGTTCTTCCTCTGGCCCTTCTTCGGCCACCTCTCCTCTCTCCTTCTCTGCCTTTCCCTTGTTCTCCCCAGATGAGGTTTCCAGATAAGTCCGATCTATGAAAGTCTTGTCAAAACAGGTTCACCCCTGATCCTTCAAAGCCATTAAGGACTACATTGACAAACTGGCTCCTGCTCTGGCTGACTTCTGCAACCATTGCTTCGCCACTGGAGTCTAACCTTCCCCCCTGACGCACTCCCTTCTTAAAAAACCCTCTGCCGACCATTCCTTCTCTGCTAACTATCACCCAATTTCCATCACTCCTTTTCTGGGCAAACTCCATCTCCCAGCTTAATCTTCACACTGAATCTGTTGTTTCTCTCCATGACCATCAGTCTGGCTTCAGAGCTGCCAGAAGCACTGAAACTGCTCTCCTGAACATCTGTGAAGACCTGCTTTCCAACCTTGATTCCAACACCCCCTTTGTCCTCATCTTACTTGATCTCTCTTCTGCCTTTGATACGGTCAACCATGGCATCCTGCTCAACCGTCTACCTGATAACTTGGGTATCACTGATCAGGCCCTGGCTTGGCTGACTTCTTTCCTCTTCAATCGAACCTCCCAGGTCCAACTTGGGTCCTTTCTCTCCTCTATCTCTATCTCTGCCTGTGGTGTTCCTAAGGAGTCTAACCTCTCTCCCTGGCTGTTCAACCAATACCTGGCACTTCTTGCCCACTGCATTGCCGCTCTCTGCCCCAACTTTCAGTGCTATGCGGATGACACTCAACTCATTTTCAGGCTCCCTTCCGCCACCTCTTCTGCTTCTCTCATCTCTGACTGTCTGCTTTCCAGGAGTGGTGTGTCGCTAACGATCTCTGCCTTAATGCCAGTAAGACCCAGATTCTCTTCATCAGCACACCTGCTCCCTCCTTTCCTGTCACTCTCTGGCTGGCCTCTCTTGGCCCTCTTCCTGCTCCCACCTGCGAGGCTAAAAACATTGGAGTCATTTTCGACTCGACACTCTCCTTCTCTCCTCACATCTCCAATGTCTCTAAGAAGTCACAGTACCAGCTGCACCTCCTCAGAGGTAGTCTTCTTTTCCTCTCCTTCACCCAGAAGCTCCCTGTCTCCAGAGCTCTGCTTCTCTCTAGGCTGGACTACTGCAACAGCCTCTTCCTAAATCTGCCTGCCTCTACTCTCCACCCTCTGCAACACATCCAAAACAGGACTACAAGACTTGTCCTTGGCCTCAAGCCCAGGGGTCGTATCTCTCCGGGACTGAAATCTCTGCACTGTTTCCCAGTGGCGGTGAGGATTAAGTTCAAAACCCTCTGCATTGTCCATAAGACCTTCTCGGGCCTGGGGACTCAATAGCTTCAACTCTCTCTTCCTAAATATCTTCCTTCTCAAGCTCTTCGCTCATCCGCCTCCAACTCTCTCAGGGTCAGTCGCTTCTCCAAGCAACAAGTTGGGGGTAGATCTCTTTCTTCTGCTGGGGCCTCCCTCTGAAACAGCCTCTCTGCATCTCTGAAATTGAGGAAAACCATCTCCGGTTCCGGAAGCACCTCAAGACCTTCCTCTTTGCTTCTGCTGCCTCTCCTCTGCTCCCCTGCTGATCTCCTGGTTGAAATTGAAACTGCACTGGTTTACCTGGCTACCCTCTGATCTCGGGCCCAGGTCCCCTCCCCGCCAGTTGGACACCTGCACTGCCCCCCTGGAAAACCTTGCACTCAGGGTCTGTTCTGTATCCCTACAGCACCCTACCAGCATTTGACACCTGTTGTCTGCCCTTACCTTGGCACTTGCCACCAGCTGGCCGCACTTCTTATTTATTGTCCTTATTTATTCTATTTATTTGTTCATCTTTATTTATTTTTTACGGTTATCTTATGTACTACACTGCCCCCTCCCTCTTTGCCCCCGCACTTCTCCCCTTCACCTTCCCCTGCACTTGCGCAATCTCAATGTCACCTGGCCTAGTAAGATCGCTGTCTCTGTCCCTTCGCATACCTGTGGGTTTGGCTTGTGAGGGCGTCCACTTTCTCCCAGATTCCTCCATCAGCCACGGGACTAATGGTGCTTGTGAAGGCCCTGCTTGATCTGCAGTGGCTCTGCAGCACCAGCCTTCCTTCAGGAAGTTGTCTCAGGATCGATCACCTGCCATTTTTGTCTGCCAGCCTGCCGTCCCAGCTAGTATCTTGTGACTGGTTGTACAGATCTCAAACTCACCCTGGGTGTCCCGGCTTCCTTCCCAGGTACAGTGAACACAGTCCTCTTCCTTGTGGCTCCTCCAGGAAGGACTGGTTTTCGTTTGGAGTCCTTCCTTGCTTTTTATTTGTTCCTTCAGCTTTGACGAAATTGAATAGGTTGGTCTGCTAACCGTGGTTACGCTTGGTGCTCTTCTGCACTCTGCACTCTTTGTCGCAGTACTATTTTTCAGGATGTCATGACTGCTCTTCTTCATCTCAGTATAATTGAAAGGAGGATAAACTACTACCTTGTTTGCATACATCAAAGTACTGAGGAGTCTTGCACCATGATGAGGGTAAGAGGCTGAGGGAGCTGGGATTGTGGTGGAAGTGAACCATGTTTCTCTGAGAGTGTCATCTCTCATCCCATAAGCATGATCCCTCTACATGTGATCCTCCCACAGTGCACCACCCCCACGGGAATTATTGGACTGCGCCTGCACTGCCCTGGCCACATAAGAAGGGTTCCTCCAATGGGAGAAGGAACGACATCCAAGGATTCGTCACATAATTCTGTTAAGAAGACCTCCTGTAAAGGAATTATACTACAAGAGTTACAAATAGGACATCTGTAAGCATAAAACAGATATGTGTGCCCTTTGGTATTCCAAGAGAGAATGTTCAACTGCCCGTTGTTAAAGACGTTCAGTCGTTCCTCTTTATATCCCACCTTCTAAAAGGAGGTCTGAAGAGGACCAGCCTGTTGATGGTAGGTGAGACTAACCTTTCCTTCTGGGCAAAGTAAACTGATCTTTTCATCGACTGGTACATGCAACATGATACCAATATATAGGTTGTGATATGTGGGTGAGCTAGGAGAAAATAACTTGTGTGGAATTAATAATCTTTCTTAAATCTTCGAAAAACAACTCATATCCCAAAGTTAATAAGCTCTTGGCTTCTTCCATTAGTGTGGAAGCTATAATTCCTCATTTTAGTTGGATACAAACCAGGTCCATTAGATTCTCCTTCAATAATTCCACCCAGTTGATATCAGAAGAATCAAGATGTCTTGAATGTGGAATTGAGCATAATAGGAAAAGAACATTTGAGTGATTCCGAGTTCTGGAGGGCAACAATGGAAAAATAGCTTCCATGCCAAAATTCAATGGAGCAAGGGAGAGTTCCCGAATTTTAATTAGCGACGAAGATGTTAACTGATGCAACCATTGTGGATGTGTTCTCAATCTTGTTCTCACTTGTGCAGTGGTCATCATCATCTATTCCAGTTACAAAAGGAGCCTCAGTAAATGACTCTCTGATATCCACCATTGGCTCCCTGCGTTCTTCACTTGTTTCCTTCCCAGAATATGCTGTAATACAGTTCCTCCCCGAAACAGCGATGCATTTCGGCCGGAGGGTATGCTCATGGCAGCGTGCTTGCCTTAGATGTAAGACCATGCTGAGCAGCACAATGCCGAATCACAGATCTGTGCTTTGAGGCTGGCATTGGGCATTAAGCGCAATACAAGAATCCAATTTAATTTTTTTTTTAAGTTGTCTTTCTCAAGGTCGCTTTGTTTTCTGTTTTTGTTTTCTTCATGGCTACGGAAGGGGCAAGGACCCAGACTGCCTGGGGCAAATAACAGGGACCGTGGCAGTCATTACAGTTTCTTGCTGAATCTTCTGCTTTAGTTTTCTAAGAAATTTCCTCGGCAACTTTAGTTGAGGGTTACTTTGATTCTTTGCCTTTAGAAGTGTGCCCGATTTCTTTTTCCTGCAGGGTTTTCAACTGCCATTTTCATAAGGTGAATCATTAGTTGTAGATCATTCTCGGATCTCAATACTTTTTGCGTGGCCTCAGCTTCTGATGTATTGTGATGATGATGTCAGTCACAATTGGTGTAAGTTAGTGAAATCTGAAAGACAAAGTATAATCATTTGAATATACCACTGCTTCAGACATTTAGTCCATTTCTCCAGCTTACATTCATGTTGTCAGAGATGTGTTAAGGGATGAAGACGTAGTATCTCACAGCGATTCCAACATTTTACACAGTGAACTATACACCTTTATTTATTTATATAGCACGCAAAACCCAGATGTATCGAGGTGCTTTTTCTTAGTTGCACTGCTTCGGGTTACAGTGAGGAAGTGCATAACGAAACTACAACATGGATAGACATGCAGCAGTAATACATCATACGTAAAGTGCAGAGGAGAGATAAGGTGAGCAACTACATGGAGCCTACCCCATGTTACAGGGTGCCAGCATCACACAGATACAAAAGTTAAGTAGGCTAGTGAAACCTGTTTACATACTAGATTAGTGGTGTCTCGCCCTTCCATGGCCTGGTAGTGGACAGGGAGTAGACAGGGGCCTTAGGATCGGGCCTTTGGAGGAGGGCCAGCCAAGCCTGATGGCAAGCACATTGGCTAATAGGAGTGTGAGTCCAGCCAATAAGGACTCGGCACCAACACTCCGGTGCTCAGAATGTGGGCCGCCATCTTGGAATGGTGGCTTGCACAGCAATGTAGATAGAAACAAAACAAAAATGCCGGCGAGCGATTATTGGGTGTGATGATCTTTCTGCCCTTTGTAATAAATATGTTGCTGTGAGCATCTGACAAATAGTAGAGGGAGTAAAACAAATGTTGCAGCAGAAAAGCGCATACCTGCAGGGGCCAAGAAGGGCTTACCTACTGCTCCTTGAAGTGCAGGGAGATTCCACGGGTCACCCGATGTAGAGGGATGATGCATTGAGGCAGCTCGCAGCTGGCAAAGTGTCTGGGGCCAGGATTGGGCCTTTGGAGGAGGGCTGGCCAAGCCTGCCGGCAAGCACATTGGCTAATAAGTGTGCAAGTCCAGCCAATAAGGACTCAGCACCAACACTCCGGTACTCAGAATGCGGGACACCATCTTGGAATGGCAGATCGCACAGCAATGTAGATGAAAACAAAACAAAAATGAAGGCAAGCACAGGCATATGGCTAAGATCAGCACTGCCAGCCTCCTGTAGAAGAACAAGCACTCTCATTACACAAGATGTCATGAGCTATATTGAAAGAGTGTATATTCAGAGTGTGCTACAATGCTGTGCTCAAGGTCAACCTAAGAGTGAAAAGAGTAATGCTTAGGTAAAGAGGTAAAATTAGTCACTCCAAATATGCAGGTTATTTATTTATTTATTTATTGTGCTTTTTGTTAGGCACTTATACATCAAGTAAATTGTGCTTCAAAGCGCCCACAGGGCAATGGGGTCAGAACATGTGAAAGAAAGTCAAATATAATAACAATGAAGAGATCCTTGCAGCAACCCGGAGCCAGTAGAGATATTTTAGGGCAGGAGAGTTGCAGTCCCTCGGCTTGAGGCCAAGGATGAGTCTCCCAGCCCTATTCTTGATAAGCTGGAGGGGACATTGAGAGGAAGAGGATAGATTAAGGAAGAGGCTTTAGCAATAGTCCAGCCTAGAGAGCATTAGAGCTCTTGAGACATTGTGCTTCTCGGGGAAGGTGAGGAAAGGAAGGATTACTTTGAAGAGTTGGAGCTGAAAATGGGCCTTCTTGGCAAGGTCCTGAATGTGAGGGAGGAAGGAGAGAGAGGAGTCGAAGATGACTCCAAGGTTTGTGGCTTCAGATGAAGGAGAAGGGGCCAAGCCCATACAGGGTGAAGGGTGGATCTCAGTCTTGCTGGTGCTGAGGCAGAGATCGTTGGAAGCACACCAGGACTGGATGGCAGATAGGCAGTAAGGAATTATGGAGGAAGTAAGGAGAGGATCAGAGAGAAGTTTGAAGAAGAGTTGTGTGTCATCTGCATAACACTGGAAGTAAGGGGAGAAAGTGGAAATTAGGTGTGCAAAGGAGCAAGATGGATGCTAAATAACCAGAGAGAAATGTTGGAGCCCTGGGGAACGCCACAGGTGGAGATAGAGGTGGGAGAGGAGAAAACGCCCAGGATAAATTTGAACTGACGGTCAGTGAGGAATGAGGCCAGCCAGTCCAGTAGCCACTCCAAGATACCAAGGTTACCATTGAGCCACTTTATGAGGATGGAGTGGTTGACCGTGTCAAATTCAGAGGAGAGATCAAGTAGAAGGAGAACAGCTGGAGAATTAAAGTCAAGAGATGCTAGCAATTCTTCAAGGGTGTTCAGGAGAGCATTTTCCATGCCTCTGGATGCTCAGAATCCAGATTGATGGTTGTGTCGGCAACCAACAAGCAAAGTATGCTGGGTCAGTTGGGGGAAGACCAGCTTCTCCAATAGTTTCTCAAGGAAGGGTGTGATAGAGATGGGACGGTAGTTTACCCAGACACAGGGGGTCAGCCTAGGGTTTTTCAGGAGGGGGCGCACAAGGGAGTGCTTAAGGGAAGAGGGGAAAGACCAGTAGAAAGAGAGTGATTTCAGAAATCAGCAAGTGTAGGGGCAAGGGTGCCGATATTGTCCTTAACAGTTCTGGAAGAACAGGGGGGACGCAAACTGTCTTAGAAAAATCATGCTTGGATAGACTCAGATAACCTTATTTATTTATTCTAATGTTTAAGGATCTTCTACACAGAACTGAGATAGCTGCTTCAGAGTTAAGAGAAGAGAATGTAATTGGAAAAGATGATTGTGGGGCAGAAACCTTTGAAAGTAAATGCATGGCCACATTTTGTTATCTACATCATTTGGTAAGGAAGGAGATGAGGACGTAGAGAAACATATCTTGAATAGGGTCCTGCTGCATTTGTAGTCCTCATTGCACAGTGCATATAGATGTGACATGTGGTTGCAAATCAGGATTATGGATAAAATATGTTCATGGTCATAGGTCCTGTTATTCACAAATGAATCCTTCATGGAAATGGTTGGTCTTCCCAAAGCCCGGGCAGCGGGTCCCACAGTAGTCTTAGTGTGGGATAAAGCCTAGAACAACCTGAGTATCACCCTATGCACACACCACAATTACATTTCCAATTAAATGAAGTACAGTGTGGCAACTTCCTTCATCAAGTCATTCCAAGATGATTGCTATCACACATTGCAGTATTGGTTCAGCTTGCTTGGATAAACTTGGTCATGAGACCATTATGATCTGAGTGCCATACATGGGTTTTAGTATAATTAATATCACATTGTGCACAAAGTGGGAATAAAAATGTTAAGGTGCAAACACTCACTGTGTATCACTACATATTCAACCATAAAACCGCTACAGATCTTTGATGTGAGTTTTAATATGTACAGTAGCGTGCGTATGTGTGTGTGTGTGTGTGTGATGTAGATATTATTCATGTACATGCACATTTTGTAGAGACACTGTCAATTCATTCTGAGCATGTGTAATGTTCATATTCTACATGTGCATGTACAATGTGTACAGAAGCTATACATTGATTCGGAGCATGTATTGTAATATCGTAACAGCATGTGGCATACGTGTATATTTTATAGGTGTATGTTGTAAGGGTGTGTGTGGTGAAAGCATGTGAGTATGCCGTAGGAGCTTTGAGAGGTCAGAAATGTGAGGTGAAGAACTTTGTGGAGGTTTTTCAAAAGATGCTGTTTTATTAACTTAAAAGGTTGGATAAACGCCTCACTATCCTACCCTGATGAGGATTTCCCTCCCTCAAATAAACTAAAGGAAACACTCTAACAAAAGGATTCTGTCCCTCACACTTCAGCATACACAACTTAACAAGGCAATACATGGCAGTTCAATAATGATCAATGCAATATTTATCTTCACTTCACAAGTAATACGTTCTCCTTCCAACGTGGGTGAATTCCCCTTCCCCAGATTTAGGCAGCATTCTGTTCCAAAGGTTCCAACCAAAAATTCAGGAAATCCTATCTATTAACACAGTTCGAGTTCAAGTCTCTTTGTTCCACTTTGATAATAACACTTCCAAGATAGAGCAACCAACAGTTGACAGGTGTTCAACAAATAAAAGACAAAAAGATCATTGGGTAAGTTTAATTTGCAATTAGATCTGTCCTCAGATTTTTAGAATTTCAGGACACTCCATTTTTTCTAGGAGGCATGCAATGGCAAGCCATCAAGTCTTTCAAGCAGGCCTTTTTTTAGTCGGTAGGTGATCAACTCTCATTACTTTATATTGCTACACAACAGTGGTTCCTACTTACGATCTTACCATAGGTTGCAATCCTATAATTAAGCTCTTATATGAGGTTTCCTTAAGATCTAATATCTCAGGTTATGCTTCTCGATTGCTATAACTCAGGGCATAAACTTGTGGGAGTTGGGATTCCTTGTAGAGAGTCATTCTGGAGCACAGTCCTTGATTTTTACCTAAGGTCTGTCTTTTTGTCTTTCCACATTGAGTCTGACATAATGTCCTTCCAAGTATTCTGGATGTCTGATTGGGTCAAGGATTAATTGTTAATTGTTCCATATTATCTGAATATCAAGAGTGCAATAATCAATTTCTGCACTCAACAATGAATTAACCCGCTACAATGAGTCATAGGTTTTATTTAGCTACTTAGAGCATGTTAGTATGATTATCTTGTAGACTTATATTTAGACCAATTCTTCTTGTTTGCCAGCTCTGATTCATGATCGGTCAACCCAGCGGATGTTAGCAGCTTGGGAAATGCTTAGAAGTTTACTCTATGTAAGGATGCAGATGTACTAGTCTGATACAATGGGGGCATGTTTGTTGGCAAAGACTTTTATTATAAACGTAAAGAAAAACCTATCTTGCCCTATTGCTATGAGGGGTTACCCTACCTCAACAAAACTACTAATGACTCTGTCAAGATGTCTTATAACATAAAGTGCCCATCGTCCTGTGTCCAAACCTATTTCCGTTCCTTACAATAAACTAAGTAAAACAGGGTGTCCTCTTAAAACAAACGAAGACTTCTCACGTTCTGGATTTAGTGTTCAGTTCCTGATGAGAATATTCAATTAATGTTTCTTTACACACACCAAGTATTAAGGGGGAGCCTCTTCCCTTTGCTCTTTTCTTCAGTTCACAAATGAAATGTTATCTCTGGTTCACCCTCCTGTCAGAATTAACTGTAGACCCTCTTATCACAAAAATAGACTCTCCTTATATGCAGTGGGAAAGACACTTCCCCTTTGTTTCTTTCTCCAACTTGAACTTGCAGCATCCAGTCTGGTCCACTATCCTGACAAGATTTACTGTAGCACTTGTAATTTGGATAAGTGTCTCTTCCTTTGGCAATGGGTCCTTCACCTGTTTGTTCAAATTCTTGTATCTCTCTTTCTTTCTCATAAGACTACCAGATCCTCTGCGATATCTCGGGGTCTCCCCGACTGGTTCTTCAACTTATGTTTCCTCTGTGTGGACCCCTTTATATTATCTCAGGCTCTCCCTAACTTGCTGTGGGCCCCAGTCCCATGACTGTGTGTATTGGTTGGGTCCTTGACCCGTGTTTGGCTTTTGTGGGACTTGCCCAACTTCACATGTTCGCAGACCCTGTTGTGTTGCTGATGTGGGTTCTCTATCTCTGCTTCACTCAATGTCCAGCTGAACAGATCGGATGTACTCTCTTGCCAGGTACTGTTCCACATAGGACTTTATAAGATTTATTTCAGCATTTACTATTTGTCCGTTATCTCTCTCTACTTCTTCATACCGGTCCCAGACCCTGGCTTGCAGGTCTTCTACCTCAGCTTCAATCAATGCCCCACTGAACAGACCTAGTGTACTCCTGGTACTGTGCCCATAGGACGTTTTACAAGTTTGTTCCAGTGTTTACAGCTCATTCATTATCTCTCTGTCAATTCATATTGGTTTTAGACCCTGGCGTACTGTTTTGTTGGTCCTCTATCGCTGCTCCATTAAATGTCCCATGTTACAGACCTGGTGTACTCTCCTGCCAGGTACCATTCCACATAGGGTATTTGTATAAAGCTTGTTTGTTATCCCTTTCTGCCTCTTCTTATGGGTCCCAAATCATGGTGTGCTGTTTTGCTCTAATGCCAGGCACTGTTCCACGTAGGAAGTTCAACAAAGTTTGTTCCAGATTTTATAGTTTGTTCGTTTTCCCTTTCTGCCTCTTGGGATTTTGGCGTGTCTGTTTAACCTGTTTCATGCCCTCCACTTCCCATCAGGCAGCCAGACCATTTCCCTACTGCTGGGAAATGCTGTCACATTCTCCAGTCTGTCCTGGGAGCAGTCAGGACTTCTTCAATGCTGCAGTCAGCATTCTGTCCTCTGTGGTTGCACAGAGCTAATATTTCTCTCGCATACCATCTGCATATCTTTCCGTTGCTTCAGCTTCACCGGTCGGGTCTCTTCTCTCCCGGTCACCAGACAGGTTCCTTCTCCACTGGGCCTCTAACAACTCATGTGCTTTCTTGGTGGCTTTTCGTTCCCTACTCATCTGGTTCCTCATTCATCCAGGTCTGGTTTGCTCTATCTCTGCTTCTGGGCTGGCTTCTCCTTATAAATAGTCCTTTCTCATTCTGTATTGCCAAAGCAGTCTTCAACAGACTACACCATGTGTGTTGGTTCCGCTGTGGGCTTTTGTCTCCATTCTTGATCTTTTTCATGTCAGCGATCGTATTTTCTATAGCAAAGTGAGCATCACTCTTCCTCATCCCAGTATATTCTGTATTAATGGAATCCTCTATTCTACATAGATACAGAGGTGTGGGGAACCAGAGGGTCATTAGTGGAGTGAAAGTAAGGAAGGGACTAAAATTAAGGTGGTGAGTAGCACATACTCCCAAGGTGATCATCACTGATTGCCTGGAGAACTTCCCTTCCCATAAGATACACCTGCTGAGTACCACCCGCAGGAGGGCTATAGGGTAGAAGCCTTACCTGCCTGGCCTCATGGGAAGGGGCTACCCGCATGGAAGCAGTGACAATACCCTGGGATTCATCACACGCCTTTCCCTTAATGCAGCTGGCTTCTCCCTCTAGATTCTTACATGGGGATGTTAGGGTGGTTTCCCAATTTCAGATAGGCATCCTAGTAGAAAACTCTTCCTCTTCCCATGTCTCTGGTGGAGAATAAGCTTCCTCCATAATTTCCCCATACCTTGGGAAGTCTGTTCCAATGACGGTCTCTTCCGGTAGTCCGGGAATGACTGCCAAATTTATTAAGGTCTCTTGGCCCCTGACTTAGCCCCTGATCTTACTAAGCTTGAGAGTTCTATGATAAACTTCCTTTTTCTCCGATTCTAGTTTCTTCAAGTTGTAATGTTCCCTTATCTCATTGGAATTATCCGCATATTACGATTCCACAGGTGCACGCACGTCCCCCACCAATAACAATGATACCAGCAAGCCGGCAATACTGGCAACAGAAGCAATTTGCCGGTATCACCAGAAGATATGTGCCAGTAACACTGATACTGGCACTCAAACTGCCGGAATCACCAGCGCCAAAGTTACCAGTGCCAGAAATAATGGCACCAGAGATACCAGTGCCAGAATTAACGGAGTCGGAAATAACGTCGCCAACGGAACAGGAAGCTCACCGGCGACCATATTGAAAAATCACAATCCATTGTTAATCTCCCATTTCCTGTTGCCATCCAGTGCAAAAGGAGGCATAATACATGTCACGGCAAAAGAAGGCATGTGTCCCTGACGTCCGGATCGGGACACCTAAGTTCTCAGAGGCAGAACTAACATATAATTTTTGTACACAGTTATCCAACATGCCAATGATATGTTTGTGTCTGGACAACACAAAACCAGCAAAATGTGGAAGGTTGCGATAAAGCAGGAGGTTGCAAACAGTGTGACAGTCATTGGGACTCTCCCCCGCACAACCCAGGACTGCCACAAGTGCTAGGAAAACATGCGTCTGAGGGTGCGCAAAATTATCATCATCCAAGGAGGGAATCCTCAGCCACAGGAGGACAGATGTTGTCACCCCCCTCACCCTAATGCCCTGAGAAGAGAGGTGCAGCTCCATCCTGTACTTGGAGGGCATTTAGGTTGTTAGTATGGCGGAGGCAGCCGCTTGGACCCAAGATGATGGTGGTAAGTGAAAAAAAAAAACACGTAAATGCCATTCCTGCATCCATATCCATGCTTTCCCATGCAGAGAGTCCAACACATGTCAGACACAGCAATGGTCTGGTCCAAGACACATGCCAGGGGATGCAGGTAGTAGTAGCCATGCACAAGCACTGTTCTCAATATGCACAGTCGCACACATGTGTCCCAAGGGGAAACAGGACATGAATGGTAGGCCCACAACAACAGGCGACCTTGGCAGACAAACATGCAATGTGCACTTCCACCACCCACATGCAGATGTACACATCAGAGCCATTAGACCAGAGAGGCCTTGTAACAAGAGCAGTACACACACAATGTGGCATGAATGAAATGCAAGGCCGCAGTTGTGACACCCAGAATACTAACAGCATGATCATCTCCTCCCAACAGGCACACAGTTCTCCAACAGGGATGGCCCAGGACTGTCATCTGGCCAAGCAGCTGCAGGCAGACCTGCAAAGGCAATCAGGCCCAGGCAGCAGGGCAGTAAAACTGCCACATCGCAGACACCATAAGGCCCACCACTGGCACCATCAGCGCCACCACCGTCACCATCAGCTCCACCACTGTCACCATAAGCCCACCACTGGCACCATAAGCCCTACCACCCTCCACTTCATGTGGCATAGCTGCAACCACCACACCTGTGGTAATTGGCCCCACTCTCCCTCCTATGTCCTCCACTCCATCACGGGCACAGCAGCCACCAGGCCATCATGGTGGCTATCATGGTTGGGTTGCCACGGAGTAGGATGTGGATGACGCCACAACATACCACTCAGCCTGTTACAGCCCCTTGACACCCCATAGCTTCCACCATTAGCACTGCCCAGCCACTGTACCATTGACACACGACTGCATGAGTAAGGATGAGATCTAAGTGGTGGCTTCCTTAGAGAAGTGGGCTGCTATGGCGAGGTGATTACAGAGGATTTGGTGGTCGGCCAGGTCAAAAGCAGCTGAGAGGTCCAACAATAACAGGAGAGCCATTTTGCCAGTGTTGTTGATTTCGTCCTGTTGGGTCTTAATGTCTAAAAGGCTGATTCAGTTCTGTGGCGCAGGCCCAGGAGATTATTGGATTCCAAATGAGCTTGAATTTGTAGATAGGTTGCTCGATCTAAGATTTTGAGGAGAAAAGGGGCGGTTGTAATGGGGTGGTAGTTGGTGGGGATGTTTGGATCTAGCCTAGGTTTCTTTAGGAGCGGTAGGACCCGAGCATCTTTGAGGTTAGTTGGGACTGTGTTTGTAGAGAAGGTGTTGTTGATGAGCAAGGAGATGAAGGCAGCCAGGGTTTCTGCGCAGTCTTTAATGACAAGGGCACGGCATATATTCCATAGGCATCTGGAAGGTTTGAGGCCTTTAAAGATTTTGCTTATCTCTGGTTCAGAGAGCGGCTTGAAGGAGAAGGGGGGAGTGTGAGGTGAGGCAGGAGGACGACCGAAATCAAGTGGCATCTCAGTAGCGAGTTTGTTTTTCTTTAGTAGGATCTATTTTTGGAGGGATGCTATTTTGTCAAGCAGTGCGGTTTGAATGTTTGTGCACCAGGCTGTGTCTTTCATCAATTCTTGGAAGAGGGGAGAGGGGGTTCCAGCTCCCAAGGATGGTAAATAACTCTCTGGAGGAAGAGGTAGCCTTGTCAATTTGCGTGTTATAAGTGGAGCATTTTGCATTGAGTATAGCTAGTTTATAGACTTGGGAAGAGGTGGAGAAGGGAACTTTTTTGGATGTCATTGGATCGTTCATCTACACTGTTTCTGATGCTGTTTCTTGGTATGGAGTACTTTGAGATCTTGAGTGAACCAGGCGTTTATATGGCAAGATGGTTTGGGTTTGTGAAGACGTAGAAGTGCAATGTTGTCGATGGCTTGAGTAAGGGAGAGATTGTAGAGGTCTACCATAGAAGATGGGTCACTAGGTGTGATTTGAGTGCCGGTGATGGCAGTTAGTAAGGGCAGGATGCATGCTGGTGTGATGTTCCTGGAGTTTCTCATTAATGTGACTGGAAGTTGTGCCAGGGTGGAGTGTATGGGGTGTCACAGTGGGTATACTGAAGATGATAATATTGTAGTTTGACCATGGGCGCTGTGTATTAGCTGTGATTGTGATATTGCAACTCAATTCCACAAGCCAGTCAAGGATTCAGCATTTGTTGTGTGTAGGGTGCAGAATGCATTGTGGGAAGCCTAGGGCCTCTAGGGCGTTGGCTAGGGCTAGAGGGTTAGGGTCAGAGCTATCGCTATAGCCTAGGTTGACATTGCCTATAAGAACTATTTTAGTAGAGGGCTTAGTTCTGGCTGAAAGGATCGGTGTGATTTCAACTTCAAAGGACCGTAGTGGTCCATGGCGTTAGGTGAATTGTTAGGGTGTTAGTGTGAGATATGGACAATTTTAGTGTCATTAGTTCACCTGACTCAATGGACAACGCTTTAGCTTCTCTGATGTTTAGGCGTTTCTGACTATAACGGCCACTACACCTTCTCTGGAAACAACTCTATCTTTGCGCAGGATAGAATAGTTGCTGGGTACTGCAAGGGGGAGGATGGGCCCTGAAGCGGTATGCGGCCACGTTTCAGTTAAAGCCAAGATGTCTAGATTGTGGGAGGTGATCAGATCACCTATATCGAGCATGCAGGCTGATACTGATCTGGCATTTATGAGTGCACCATTGATTGGGCTAGCCCCATCTTTGGTAGGTGTGGAGTGGAGGCTGCTAGCAGTATTGTAGCTGGCATCATGGCTCTGGGCAGGTGCCAAGGTGGGTGGTATGAACTGATTACAGGTGTGAGGCAGGATGTGATGTAATAAGGCATCTAGGGTGCTGCTAGTGTTAAACATTGGCAGTGTAGGGCTGACCTTAGGGTTGGCTGCTGCTGGATCAGGGTTCAGAATTCGTGGGTAGGGTAGTGTGCAGGTGGAAGGCTTGGGGGGCGGTCAGGGAAACCATTGGATTGCAGGACCCTTTGTCAGATAGTAAAGGACAGAGCTGAGAGACGGTTCTTCACCGTGAAGATGTGGATGATTGAAGGGCCTGAGGCATGATGGTGACAGGCATCAGAGATAACTGTGTGGCAGGGAGGAGACGGGAAACAAGTGGGGCAGCAGAGAGGGGCTGTGGTCCAATTGTGCCCCCGGAGTTCACTTGGGTGATGGTGGATAGAGGCTTGGCCGTGTCTTTGTGACATGGATTTGCTGCTGACAGAGAAGTGAACCAGGCTATCTAAGGTGCTCAACTGCATCAGTGGAGGGTGCCTCATTGCAGTGTGGCTGCATTCTTCTCCTCCTTCTCCTCTGACTGCCACTTCCACCTCCCCAGGCAAACATGCCACCAAATCCTGATTCCCCACCAAGCACAGCACCATCACACATACCCCTGCACACCCCCACTCCGTCTTGTACAGCACCACACATGAGCACCTAGTAAATAAAATTGAAATCACCAAAACGTGTCTGTCCTCACTTACAAGATGCAGGGACATGGCTTACCAATGATTGGAGGGAAGTTGAAACTGTGCATGTGGAGCCCTGCAACGAGGCATATTGTGGACAGGTTGCCACATCCACGCATGCAAATAGCACATTCGACCTCACAACACATATCAACTGGCCCCAAGGCAATGTACCATGTACCCCTCTGTTGTTCCAGCAGTTGCCATGCATCCATTCAACACATCCATGCAACTGTCTAGTGCCATTGTTTTCTGTGCAGTATTCCAGTCCCATCCCCATGTGTAGTAACATCAGTGTACTATTCTGCACACACATGGCTCACACACATTTGCCGAACAAGCGCAGTGTCACAGGCAGGAGTGAGAAGCAGTGTTGCACTACACCTCAGGTGATGTTGCTAGATGCAAAGCTGCACACCATGCAGTCAACAATCAGATTCCACATATGAGGCATGCACCAATGTCAGGACCATGCATGGAAATGCTGGTCCTACCATATCTGAGACACAAACATCAAGCAAATATAGCGTTCAAGTCACATAAACATGTGTCAAGCACACAATGCCAAGACTACAAAGTGTGCAGACCAAACTCAAGACATTCAGCAATCCAGGCCTCATCACAAAAACTCCAACACCAAATGTCAGTAATAGAAATGTCATGATTCCAAACATACATTAGCCAGCCTCTGTAACATTTCAATCTTCCCAACAAAAAAAAATAGAGGTGATGGCTGGAAGGTTTAGAATTAATCTCAACCTCTGGCATTGCTCTGGGCAACCCTCCAGGCCATCGTTCTTTGCCTGCCTCGCCATTACAAAATTGCAATCTTGTGCATTATGTACACAGTAAAAGGCAACACACTCAGGCACTAGTAACAGTCAGACTCCTGAGTGGATGCAATTTCAGTCACGCCAGGCATACACACCAGTGGACCAGGTCTGCTACACACATCAAGCACAGATGAAGCTGCATGTAATGACTCATAGGTACCAATGGCATATGCAGATACATGCGATTGGCACAACACCACAAACAAGTTGCACTGTCTCGCACAAGGGTCCATGTATGTATACTGCATCACATTATTGACTGACAGGGTCAAGCAGCCCCCAGCATGTTCACAGCTCGATCAGCAAATGGCAATGACATGTCAGTCCAAAGCGTGAAACAAAAACCACTAATCCCAAGTAGAAGCAGCACGTACAGGTGGCACACGTACATGCTGAGGCTGTCTCGCATTCCTTTGGGTTTCAGCATGTGTGCACGTGTGTATGCCACTGTCCCTGAACGCACCCAATGCCGATACTGATTGACCAAGAACCCATGGTTAACTTTTGCCTTAGTCTGGTGCAATGCCGGTCCGATTGCACAGCAAGTAGAGCACTCCCTTTGACATCTGTGCAGAGCCTGCTGACGCAGGTTCGAATCCGGGCAGGGCCAAACTCAGCCTTTCATCCTTCCAAGGTCGATAAATGTGCACCACACACAGTGGGTTGTAACAAGCAGCGCTCAGATACCTGAGGGTTTGTAGTGCTATATAAATGCTAAATTATTATTATTATTATTATTATCAATGAGCACACCGAGCAACGATAGGCCTACCTCATCACATAAAGCATGACCGTGCCAGTACACATGGTTGACTGCTGACATGGAAGGGAACAGGAAATGCCATGGAGGCAGGGCTGACACAGACCCACAGGAGGGACCCTCTGGTCTGTGCAGGAGAACCATGAGGAGCAGGGGCTGACAGGTCACTGCAGAGTATGCGGATCCACAACCATCAGAGGCATCCGTGAGGAAGGTGCAGCATGGGTTAGCAGGACACCACCAAGCCCAACGGCACCGGTGCACCCTTCCAAGCACTAGGTCCCCACCTCCCCAGTTCAGGCCATTATGGGTACTCTGACAAACCACCTCTGCCAGCTCCAGGAGAGGAAGGGGAAGGGGAACCTCCACCCACTTGGGAATTGTGGATTACCCCAGTGGGGAGGTAGCTCCTGCCTCACCCTCAGTCATGACTGCTGCCAACATAAAGTCTGCACCTACCATCCCAGCCCCCACCACTATGCACAACTTCCCACCTTTCGGGGATAACCCCTCCTCTCCACCTCTTGGGTTACAGAACCCCATTTTCACCCAACTGGAGGAAGGAGGTCTTGGGGGCAGAAGTGCTCATACAATATGGGCACCTCACCGGTCCCAGAACACCGAGGTGGAAGCACAGGCCACATCCTGGGCCAAGATTGCATGGCACATCAGCACACTTGGGGTCTACCAGCACAATGCCAAGGAGGTGAAGAAGTGCTGGGATATCCTCAGGTGGGTCACTGCCATCAAGGCACAGAGGTTGCTGGAGGCGGATCCAGAATATCAATTCTAGCCTATGATGGCCCACATTAGGCACCTGGAACTTCAGGTGCTATGACAGATTTACCCAGAGGACTACCACTGGGTCCAAGCACCAGCATGTGAGGGGTTGGCGTTCTCTGTTTTATCGGCCACGATGGCCTATCGATGAATATCAGGACATGCCTATCATTTCCCAGGTGTGTGTGCCACATGCATGTTCTATCAACACGCAACACAGGGTAGCATTAGCTTGGTGTCTGCATGTGCAAATATGTCTTGTTGCCCCTGTGGAGGTAATGTATGCGCCACCTGTTTGTACTCTACATCCCTTGGTGTGTGCATTGGCTCATGCATCCCTTCCTGCTCCCTTTCAGCTTCCATTGCCAGTAACCCCATTGCGCAGAGCTGGGACCCGCCCACAGGATGCATGCAAGGAGGAGAATGGCAGAGGTGAGGTCGTTAGAGGTGGAGGCACAGGTGAGGCATGAGGAGGTACAGGAGGGGCAGCAGGCAAGGTATGCAGGGACATGTAGCCCCCAAAGGACTATTGTAGCTCTGTCTGCTGCGGATCATGTGCCACCTCCTGCTCCACCTGTCCATCCCACCACTCATCCGTATGTCTCCCAGCTAGCTGCATAAGGCCATCTCCCCTTCCTGGACTGTCCCACACCCTTGTTCCCCTGTGACAACTGCCCCCCTTCCGCAGATTGGGCTAGCATATGGGTGAATGGAGTGTACCCTTCCTTCCGCCCTGCCTGGGATATGCCCGTGTCTGGTGACACCTGCAGGAGAGGGGACCACACTGCCCATTGTGCTACATGGTCCATCTGTCCTGGCTGCAGCTCAGCCACCACAGAGACAAATGTGACCGCCTGAGCGACCGATTCCACCGCACCTTCAGGGTACCAGCCAGATGTGAGCATTGCTCCGGTCCCCACACCAGGAGGTGCCAGTGTGGACTTCCAATAACTGTTGCTGGGGGCCCTGCATGATGTGGCAATGGAGGTGAGGGAAACAGGGGAGAGAAAGTTGCAGGAACAGAGGGCTTTGAGAGTGGTGGTAGGGATGAAAGCCGAGTTGAGGGCGGACAGAGGTGAACAGAGGGCCATTAAGCATGCTGTATGTGTCATCCAACAATATCTGTTACTGACACAGACAGCCCCTTTGCTTCACAGGTCCCCTGATCTCTCTGCCACTTTCACTCCTCCTACACCCAGGGCTGGCCAGCGGGGACATGCAGAATGCCCTTCTCTCTCCTTCTCATCCATCTCGCCAGGCAGTAGCCCCTGCATGGCGAAGTGATGGAAAAGGAGGTTGAGGTGGTGTTGGTGGGGGATAGTGATCCTGAGCGGTGTAAGGACGGCATGGTATCAAACAGTGAGACAGACATAAGTGATTACAGTTCAGGGGTGTTTATTGAACTTCAATTGGGTTTGAAAAACACCCATCTAATCCTAAATCTAAATATGGGAGCAAGCTACGACCATCAAAAAATAATAATGCAGTCCTAGTCGAGTCTGTCAAAATAAAAGGGCCTATACTAATAAACCTATTGCCAATCCTTACTGCTAAATACAAATAGTGTGGTAAACAATGTTATGCAAAATAAAAGTGTTTAAGAAATGATACATCGGGATATTCAAGCCGTTGGCTTCACTTCCCCATGTTTTTAGCATGGACAAGGCGGCATATACAAGCTTAGCACACTGTCTCGCTTCTCTAGCACGAGAATGCAGATCTAAACTCCCACATCTTGGCCTTCTGTGCCAAAGTCTCTTTGCCATTTAAATTGTCTTATTTTAGAGGGTCTGATGCAACACGACAAAACATTAAAGTTCCTCTCTTCTCAGGATTTTCACTTATACAACTTCTCGGGTGTTTTACTGTTCACCCCGGGTACCCCTCTGCTGGGCTCAGACCCACTTGAACACTTGAAAACCTTCAATTGATCTCCCTCTGCCGGGCTCGTACCAAAATCATACACATTCCCGAATGTTCTCTACTTCATGAGAATCAAAGACTTGTCACTGTGTGCAGCATTTTGCTTGAACCCCTGCAGGACCACTTCGATTCACATTTATTCGCTCTCTTTCAATTGATCTCCCTCCACTGGGCTAGGGGCCAAATGTACCTACCTTTCTCACTTCTCAGCTAGGTACCTTACAAATATGGGTGTACCGAACTTCGGCTTCGAGTCACTATTCTGCCGAAGTTCGGCTGAAATACAACTATCCGGCTTCGGCAGAATAATTTCTGCATAGTGACTCGAAGCCGAAGTCCACTTTCTATGATTAGCTTCCTTCTCCCTGTTTGGGAGATGACAGCCAATCATAGAAAGTTTTACAGTGTTCAGGCTGCAGAAGCCAAATAAGCTGTTTGCTTATTGGCTTCTGCAGCCTGACCACAGAGGAAACCGCCTCAGAACGTGTTGAAATAGGAAGTGAGGGAAGGGAACAGTTCTTCCCTTCCCTCGCTTTCTATGCCAACGGACGGGCTCCAGCAGATGCCAGCAGCACCCAGAGAGACCACCATCATCCACAGGTAAGTGAGCCCCCCTCCCCCTCACCGCAATAATATTGATGATGGTCGGGCCACTGGTGCAAAGCCGGTGGCCTGACACTGATATGCAATGGGGGCTGCTCCTGCAGCAGTGGCCCCCAGACTCACAAGGCCGCTGGGGCACTTTGAACACACCGGCGGCCTCGAATTCGAATGAGCCCCCCGCCCCTTCAGCATAGTGAGGCCACAGGGGTGCCCTGCACCCCCATGGCCTCACCACAATAATATTGATGGTCGGGCCACCGGTGCAAAGCCGGTGGCCCGACAATGTTCTCCCCTGTCCCCCCACCCCCTCCGTTGTCCCGCAATGTTCTGCCATGTCCCCCCACCCCCTCCGTTGTCCTGCGATGTTCTCCCATCTCCCACCACCCCCTCTGTTTTCCCGCAATGTTCTCCCATGTCCCCCACCCCCTCTGTTGTCCCACAATGTTCTGCCATGTCCCCCAACCCCTCCGTTGTTCCGCAATGTTCTGCCATGTCCCCCCAACCCCTCTGTTATCCTGCAATGTCTTCCATGTCCCCCCACCCCCTCCGTTGTCCTGCAATGTTCTGCCATGTCTCCCCACCCATTCCGTTGTCCCGCCATGTTCTGCCATGTCTCCCCACCCCCTCCATTGTCCCATGATGTACTGCCATGTCCCCCCACCCCTCCATTGTCCCACAATGTTCTGCCATGTCCCCCAACCCCCTCCGTTGTCCGCAATGTGCTGCCATGTCCCCCACCCCCTCTGTTGTCCCGCAATGTTCTGCCATGTCCCCCCACCCCCTCCGTTGTCCCGTAATGTTCTGCCATGTCTCCCCACCCCCTCCGTTGTCCGCAATGTTCTGCCATGTCTCTCCACCCCCTCCGTTGTCTGCGATATTCTGCCATGTACCCCAAGCCGCTCCATTGTCCCGTGATGTTCTCCCATGTCCCCCTACCCCTTCCATTGTCCCGTGATGTTCCCCCATGTCCACCTACCCCTTCCATTATCCTGCGATGTTCTGCCATGTCCCCCCACCCCCTCCGTTGTCCCATGATGTTCTCCCATGTCCCCCTACCCCCTCCGTTGTCGCATGATGTTCTGCCATGTCTTCCCACCCCCTCCGTTGTCCCATGATGTTCTGCCATGTCCCCCCACACCTTCCATTGTCCTGCAATGTTCTGCCATGTCCCCCACCCCCTCCGTTGTCCCATGATGTTCTGCCATGTCCCCCACCCCCTCTGTTGTCCCATGATGTTCTGCCATTTCCCCCACCCCCTCCATTGTCCTGCAATGTTCTCCCATGTCCCACCACCCCCTCAGTTGTCCGCAAAGTTCTGCCATGTCTCCCAAGCCCCTCCGTTGTCCACGAAGTTCTGCCATGTACCCCCACCCCCTCTGTTATCACATGATGTTCTGCCATGTCTCCCCACCCCCTCCGTTGTCCCATGATGTTCTGCCATGTCCCCCCACCCCCTCCATTGTCCCGCAATGTTCTGCCATGTCTCCCCAACCCCTCTGTTGTCCCATGATGTTCTGCCATGTTCCCACACCCTCGCCGTTGTCCCGTGATGTCCCTGCAGGAGCGGCCCCCAGACTCACGAGGCCGCTGGGGCACTTTGCACACCTCGGCGGCCTCAAATTTATATGAGCCCCCCCCAACCCTTCAGAATGGTGAGGCCGCAAGGGTGTTTTGGAGGGCAGGTGAAAATGTGTAGTTGCCAATCGTTTAAGTATGTCACAGTGTACAGGTTTTCTCAGGCAATCAATGTAAGCTTCACGTTTCAGGTTGTACCCATAAGGTGGAAACCAGTTTGAGCATTTTTCTGTGACATCACAATTGGTGGCCCTTTTCTTTGTTTTCTCCATGGAAATATTCTTTGACGCATAGCTGTCATATGTAGTCTTCAATGTCTCGACAAAGTTCAATTTTCCCCAGTTTGTGATTGGGTTGGCCCAGTAAAGAGTGTAGATTGTTAAGCATCTGTGAGTTGATGTTCAGAGAGTTTGATAACTGAGAGTTGCTTTTAGTCTTGCCCTCCATAGAGTTCTCTGTGTCTGAAATGTTTTATAAGTGGATCTCAGTTCCGCTGGCTGTCATGGGACTTCTGCGTCACAAAGAGTCTCATAGTTTGTTCCTTTTAGGCCATAGAGTTTCTTAATCTTCCGAATTCTACCTTATGATCCAGTTGTCCAGGGCCATTTATTTGTTCTTGTAGATTTATTGTGACAAAATGTGATGAGTAGAAAAATTGTGCATTTTCTTAATTCTGCAACACTTGTCAAAATGATTAGCCGCATAGAGAAGTAATAGTAGTAACATAATCCTTTTCTTTACTTTAGTTATATCACAGCCCAGAAAAGACGCACCACCAACCAAGGAAGCTCACCCCTGAGATGGACTTACCATTTCACCACCTTGATGCAGATGCCTGCCTAGTGCCTACAATCCTGGTGAGTACAATGGGGGTTTTACTATTCGGGGGAAGCTTGAGGTGGGAGGTTACCACTCGGTGCAGATGCCTGATTAAATGAAAGACTGCTATATTATGCTTGCCGCAGTCAATGGATGTACATAATGGCTCCTTCAACTCCTGGCAATTTCAAGCGTGGTTTTTGTCGTTCATATTTCCTTTTTTTACATAGTTATTTTTGATAAAAGGCTTTTTCAAAATCTTTTTTGAAGGAAACCCTAATACCGCTTCAGAGCCCAGAGCCATCATTCGGTACTGCCCTGCTAAAACTTACTCTATGCAATAGAATGCAATAGAATGCCTCCTTAGTTAATTCATTGAAATGCTGTTTATTATGCCCTAGAACATGTTTGCCCAAAAAAACAACTATTCAGTTCACTATTCGGCCCCAGCTGAATAGTTGGACCAGCTATTCGGTATTAGGCCGAATAGTAAATTAACTATTCGGTACACCCCTACTAACTAGACCTTCGATTGAACACCCATGTGGTGCACGACCACTCTGTCAAAGGTCATGTAGCTTGCTTTAAAATTCAATCACTCATCAGCAGTTTAACTTCACTTGCGCCTCTTATCACACACCTTTTAACAATGTTCGTTCCAGCGCTCGTCATACAATGTTGCTGCTTGCAACACAGACCGGTCTTTTTATCTATCTCCCCAACTCACTGGTGGTGTTGATCTTACTGATGCTGCTTTGTTCTTGGAGCCAAGGTCATAACCACGGCGGCTGGTGATTCTCCCTGCCTTGATTCTATAGGGCACCGGGTATCTCCGACACACAATGCAGGATTCTACAGCCTAGTTTCCTGTTCTTACGCTTTCTATTCTCGAGGTCTCTGGAAAGATTCCTTGTCGAAAAGGTCAAGGGAATTTTCTTGTCAGTTTTGTCGCCTTACCCGTCTTGCTCAGCTGCCGTCTCAAAACTGCTGTTTCCTCATGTGCTTTGCTTCACTCAGCGTGTGCTCTCGTACTCCACCTTTTATCCATGTCACACAACTTAATGGAAGTCAGTTGTGTGTGATTACCTGACCTCGCCTGACCATTGTATTGAGACACATCAGGCATACGTCTTGGGTGTTAGTATGTCTTCCCTCATCGCAAGCTGTGCGTGAGAAAGTGTTTGTGTTGTAAAATGGGCGGGGGGCATAGTTCCTAAATATCCTACCTGATAGGATGGGTTAAAGGTGCTATAAGGAAGGGGATACCGCATCTCACCATCCAGTGTCCCACTCCCACTCCCCGAAGACCCTTCACTCAGGAGATACTTCCGCACATGTTCACCCCAAGAATTGGATCCAAAAGGAATGGCCATGTCCTGGCCAACTGGATGACAGATACCCAGGGACTAGTGGGTGAGACACCATTTGGTTTCTCACAGCCAACCTGTAATTGTATTTCTTTTAACCTATTGTGTCCATCTGATTTCACTCTACTTACACAGTGTGCCTTGCATATTGTTTATTTCTTGTCACCTTTATGTTGGCCAATTGTATGGCTGATTTCCTAAGTGAATGCCACCTTCATTATGTATGTTTCATTTGTCTGCACTCACATTCCCTTAATGTATCTGTGACCATGTAATTGTGCACCTTTCCCCCCATTGTTTGCAACACTGTCATGTGCTGTACTTGTAACATCCATAACTCATGTCCATTATGTGTGTGTGCTTTTTGGCAATGTAGGTTGTGGTGTCTAGGATGATGTCGGGCCTGACTCCGCTCATGGTCAATGCATGTGTGTACTTTGGTATGGCATTGTAAGGCATTCATATATGTACCATGTATGCCCATTTGACGATGTGTGCACATTTGCATGGTTTGTCAGTGGGGTAATGTCATGTCGCACATGTGCATCCACATGCATGTCAGGTGAGTAGTCCTGTGATGGAGGCTGTGTGTCCACTCCATTTGTGATATGCACCGTCAGGCCATGCAGCCGCTGGAATATCAATGTGCAGACATGGAGGTGATTAGCCCTTGGATAGGTTCATACATGGAGTCCACATCTTCCTGCATCGCATCCATTCATGGGCAAGACAGGATTTGCTGCACTGGCACATCCCCAAGTGGATGGCAAATGCACATGGTATTTCTATAGGCCGGTTGAAGGTGGTGAGGCAGGAAGGTGTTTGGTGCCATGCGTTCCTGTACATATCTGTCCATTCCTGTACATATCTGTCAGATAAACAATGACCATGGACTTTCCAGCTAGGTTTATAAGGTGAATGGGGCCTTGTTCCCTGCAGCCTTGTGGGTTGTGGGTTGAAAGGCTCATCTGCAACATTGAAGGACACGCTGCTTATTGCAGCCTACATCAACTCATTAGTGGAGAGGGAGTCTGACAGTGGATGCTTAGTTAAAATATGTGTGGTGTTTTGAGTACTTTGCTGGATTACTATGTATTTGGGTGCCATGTGCTGTAAGAGGATTCAATTCAACACTACAGCTAAGTCAATGCCTAGTCTGGGATACTGAATGGAAACCCTTATTGATATATCTTTATGTCCAGTTCATGCGTTCTGGATGACTACCCCTATATAACACCCCTCTCTTGGAATCCCCCTGACCCCACTGAGCCAAGAAGTAGTTCTGTTTTGCAAGTTAAAAGGTTTATTGGAGAATTTAAACAATATATATATATATATATATATATATATATATATATATATCACACTTTATGATAAATTAATACTTGGATATCACACTTAATCTGAGCAGTAATCAATAATGGATAGTCTGGCACTAGCACACTTGTGAATAGGAACAGAAGAATAAGGTGGTAGAGAATGCTTTATATAAGTTCAGATGGATGTAATGTTGAATGAAAATGCAATACAGAAAATACTCAATATGATTTCAACAAAACAATGTAATCACTTTTCTCTGGCAATCCCCTCCCCCCTTTATGCAATGCAAGGAAATGGAAGGAAAGCACACAGTTCACAGAAATGCAGTCAAATGTAATTCAGTTCACCCCAGCAAGCTTAGACTACAGAAGTTTGAAACACAGGCCCAAAATGCTTTTATATGTGCTGGCAATGAAGTGAAAAATATGCTAAAATGCTTTTAATTCCCTCTAGGAGGTTCAGGTTGAGGATTAGTTGGTTTAAATAAGTTCAGGCTTACTTTAGCAATGTTCTAGGAATGATTGGCAGGTTAAAGGGATTTTTGGCAAATGAAAGCAAGGAAGCTGCTGTTTTCACACGTGGAGAAATTTGCAAATCGCGGCAAATTCGCGAGTGCGTTTTTCACGATTGCGGCAAAAGTATAGGGAATAGGAATGCGGTTCTAGGTTCGTTGAAAAGCCAAGATTCCCAGCTTTCAGAGGAAAGTTACTGCACGGTCACGGAGATATGAGCGATATGGTAAAGGTCGTTTTTCAGATTTGAAATTTTAAAAGTTCAAAGTGACAAGTTACAGCTAGCCACTAGAAATGACAGGTGACAGCTTTGCAAATGACAGGTGACTGTTAGGAGACAGTTCTACTTAGATTAAAATAGTTTGGATTATATTATATTAACTAAGAGATTGGTTCTGCACAGTTCTTCTAGGTACTCACAATATATTTAGAAATAGAATGGGCCTCGCCACGGATCTGGTCAGGTTTTCTTCACTCGCCACGGACGGTCTCTGCGCACAGCATCTGGGTCAGCTCTCTGGTTCTGCGAACAGCGGTCTGGGTCAGCTCTGCTCTGCCTCTGGTTCTGGATACTGCTCTGCTTTCTCTGGGTACAGCACTGCTTCTGGATCTTTCTGCACAGCTTTCTCTGGACCCAGCGCTGATCTGCACGGCTCCTGGATGCTGCTATCGCTGTTGGTTTGCTGGATGCTGAGGCCCACTGAGAAGAGTTCTCAGTTTGTGGGTTTAGGCCCTTGCTTTGAGTTCTGAATCAAGTTCTTTGGAGTTTTAAAGTCTAAGTGTTGAATCTGGTATCTTCTGGATGTTGTGTGGTCCGGCAGAGCGCGTTGCAGCAAATGGAATTGAATGTCCCTATCTGTCCTGACTGTCTGCTTTTATGTGTTTTGAAAGTGGGTGTGTGTGCAGCATCACTAGCCAGCCCCTCTCTCAACTGCCCATTGGCCCAATTCTCCCCTCTCCCATGATTGGGGAAGGAACTGTGAGTCAGAGTGATGCTGTAGGTTTTATGGGTCAGAGGATCCTCCCCTGGTCAGTTTGCCCACAAAATCTATATTTGATCAAAATGCACACTTCCTAGATACACAGTGGTTTGAAATTACATGCACCCATCATGCATTTACTGATGGTAGCCCCTGTTCAAACTCTGCTCTTCCTGGGGGCTTGCATTCAGAAATGGCAATATTTTGTGCTTTTTAGTGGTTTTGCAACATCAGATTTTTCTCCAGATTTGTACACATGTACACGGCCTGTCCATACATACTCCAGTAAATTAACATGTCTCTAGCTTAAACACAGAGTCTGTAGTATACATAAATAGCAGGGATTTGCCCCAGAACATCACACAAATTGGAGTTTGGGCTTGAATTGAAGGTACATTTTTTAAATTAAGGCTCTCAAAGTTATACATTTCTGTCATTTGATTACAAAGAGTTATCAGTGTTTCTGTAAAATATATATTTTGCTTTCAATTCAGTTCTCAGAGTGTTGGAGTCCGCCTCCAAGACTTGGGTGGGTCAGTCACATGTGTCTTCTGGCAGGCAGGCCTTTGTTGACAGGAAACAGTCAAAATCAACATATCCTATTCAATTGCAAGAGCCTATTGTGTGGTCTCCAGGAGGCTCCCAGCCAGTCTGCCTTCTATCAATCAAGAGGTCATGTGAGATTCTAACTCCTGGTGTGAATCTCTGGAGGTGAGAGGGTTACCCAGGCTTCAGGCCTCTGGGAACAGCAGGTGGCTAATTTTTAATTAAAATGCAGCCTTTGAAGTCAGCTGAGTCAAATCCCTTTGTCAGCAGCTGCACTCAGTTCTCCTGTCAGAGTTTAGACCGCTAGCGCCGCCTTGAGGATTTTGTTGGTACTGCATGCAATTTTGGGATCTTTCTTGGATTAATGCATTCTAAACAGGAATGGTTCTTACATGGCAGTAAATAATCCTTGCTTAACATTGTTTTGATGGGGCTCCTTACAGTAAGATGGTTATGTGGAACCCCACAAAAGGGTTGAATCTTTAAAGTGGTCCAATGAGTCACGATTTCAGCAACTTTTTGACATCAGTAACAGTGGATTTTGTTAACAAAGATCTTTCTTTACACTGGTGGGTGGCAAGTTAGGTAACCATTTTGGTGTGCGCACAAACTGCGTGGTTCTCCTGGATTCTGGCGCACTTGTGGGCTTTTTGGCCATCTTGGATTTTCAAAGCCCACAGCACCAAATGTTGCAGCATGATAGCTCAAACGTGGGTCAGGACACCCAACAGTGCCGTCCTGCCAGTGTTTTGCACAGAAAGTGTCTGGGTGGGTTGTTCCTTGGACATCCGGCTGCTCCTCTTCAGGATACAATCAGACTACAGGTGTGTATGTTTCGAGTGTGCGTGCACCAGTGTGTAACTCATTGAATGGGTGTCGACGGTGATGTATGCACTGTTAGCCTTTGCATGAGCATTTGCCTGTATGTGTTACAGGTTATGTGCATGGGTGCCATGTACAGGACAAGGATGTCGACAAGTCTATCCTTCGAGAACTCGCCATCTGAGGTAAGAACACTCCTTTGCTAGCATGACTCTCTGCATGTGTGATGCTGCAAGCTGTGGGATGGGATGGGGTTTGACGTCCCATGTAGGGTTCTTACTGTGCCTTCCCTCTCCTTATCCCTAGATTCATTGTTGCGGTCTGTCAATGTTGCAGAGTTTTTGTCCCGGTGAATAGATTTTTCTGAGAAGTGATGGCAATTCACCTGCCCTTTTGAGGATCACTATTGATCATGCTTAGTTACATGTATGGACTGATTTGCCCACATGCTGTGCTAATCATGGTCCCGATACCCTTGTGCAGCTGCTGTGATGCAATTGGTGTAATTTGTAATAAGGTGCACAGTCGCCACAGGCACCCTGAAGATGTATGTGTGTTTATATTGTGATTGCTGCTTTTGCTGGTGCTCTTGGCCA
Organism: Ambystoma mexicanum; assembly: GCF_040938575.1. Classification (NCBI taxonomy): domain Eukaryota; kingdom Metazoa; phylum Chordata; class Amphibia; order Caudata; family Ambystomatidae; genus Ambystoma; species Ambystoma mexicanum. The sequence continues at coordinate 1,032,099,891 of NC_090928.1, read as the reverse complement.
ATCATGGCTACTTGCAGCTTCCCTCACGTGCATGCTGAGTGCCTATGCAGGGGTGATGCATGTAGGGGATGGTGTGGGGAGATGTGATATTCCTTGTGGATCATGCAGGGGCCCTGTTGCTATCTACTGGCATATGTGCCCTGGTGCTTTCCGACAGATCATCTGTGGTGATGTCCTACGCCAAGTAATCATGGTTCACACATGTTGACACTTGTTTTGTGTTGGTCACGTGCCAGTGTGAATGTTTGCATCTAGGGAGAGGTGTTTTTTGCTGTGGGTGTGGTGGGTGGTGGAGTGGGCGGGTGTGGTGCTGTGCATCCTAATGTGGGCTATTAGGAGTGGTTGCCACAGTGTAGGTGTCCCTTTAATCTTAGTCAATGGTGTTCCAAGTAGTGCTCGCTCACCCTGATCTTCAATGCCAGCAAGAGCAGGATGCAGTGTGCAACAGAATTTGCATGTCAGCACCTGCCCTTACTGTTAGTGCCAACGATGTTGCGGCATCAGGAGTTGTCTTATTTGAGTGGTTACATGCAATCAGACTCACTGAAGTTCAGCTTGTTGTAGCCTACAGTTACATGTCATCAGTGCACCCCTAGGATTGCTGTCTGTACTCTTACCTGTCCTGCCTGCCATTGATTTTGTCTCTGAGCCAGGTAATGTAGTTCTACACCATTCACTGTTGATCATTTTGTTGAGTACCGTCGTCTGTCAATTGGATGCGTTATGTGACATGTTCTCAAGTGTCACCGCAATGTCAGGGTGTTTCTTGGTTATTGCACTTTAGGATTACACACTCGGCTCACCCATGTACCCACCACCCATTACAGTGAAGGTTATGTATCTGCCTTTTGACTTTCTAATTGGTGTAGCCAGTGGTTCTCCTTCAATGCCTGGTGTCACTTCACCATGCCATGGTCCATCCTGTGCGCATCCCAGGGTCCAAGCACACCTTTTTCCAGCTGTCATTGTGTAATTTTGTGTGGTGTGATGTTTGCTTTGTCCACTCTAACAGTGCATTTTAGGACTCCTGCTCCAATTGGACGCAGTGTCATGTCTGTTCATACCTAATATAGTGTGCACCAATAGTTGCCCGTGTGTGCCTGTGATGTCATAGTGGGTGAGGTTTTATTGTGCAAAATGCCAACACATCCATGCCAAATGGGTATGCATATTTCCACATTTACTCTCTATGATGTGCCCCTGTGCCCCTGTGCCCCTCTACCTCTTCTGTGCAAGTGCATTGTGAGTGAGTGTTGTGTTGTGCTTTCTTGCCATTGCCTGCTTCCTGCTGAAGGGAGGGTGGCGGATGTTCTGGCGGAGGATGGTGTCTCTGCTTTGCACATGGCATGTCAGTTAAGGCAATGGTGTGTCATTGGTCCCCAAGTCATCCATTTTTGTTACGGCACTGGGGAGTGTTTGGACTCCGACTGTGATCTCATTGTCTCTTGATGGGATGTTGTAGATGTGCAGTAATTGTGTTGAGGAATAGTTGTATGTCTGTATCCATAGCTTTTTCATGCAGTGCAAGGCTCTGTGGGTGTGGGGGCATGCATGTTTCCTACATTTTGGGATGGCCACATGTCTGTAAATGTGGGTGTCTCAAGCAGAGGCATGTGTGCAGGCCATGCCGTGCACTTGTTATCCTTTCTTCATTGACATCGTTAACACCATCTCGTGTGCGGTCAATGTTCCTTTCCAGCTGCATGCATGCTCATGTGAAGAAGCTGTTCAACAGCCACTCACTCACACTGCAGTTTCACTGGCATCCCCCCAGGTCTGTGGCCTCCCACGTAACTCTGGCCTCAGATCAGGTACTAGTTCTGCATGTACACGTTTGTGCACTGCAATGCTGTACAAGGTGCAGCAGGTATGTATGATGTTACACACAATGTGTGGCCTGTTCCTGAATCACCCCCTCCAAGTGATCTAGGCATTTCAACCACACATTGTTGGCTCGGTTGGCCCAGTGTGAAGTATTGTACCTTTCCTGTGGTGCACTAGCAGCCCGCATGTATGTTATCATGAGGTAGGGGTACAATGGATAATCTGCATCACCTGTGTGAGGAAGGACATGATTGTGTCAGTGCGCATTGGGTGTTCCTTCCTGTGTGGTCTTGGATGCATGCTTGTTGCTTTTGTGCGGACAGAGTGATGAGGTGCACCTGTTGTGATGTTCATGTATCTGTGTGCCTATGTGTGGATGTGAGGCTGCGCATGTGTGTGTGGTGGAACCTGGTGAGAGTTTGTGTTTTTACCTATCATCCACATGTCCCTGTAGTGTTTGGCTTCCAACTGCGCACACATGCTGGAGCACTGGAAGATGCGGCTTTCGTGGACCAAGCCTGGGAAGTTGACATACACATCCATGAAGAGGCGACTGGCATCACATACAGGTTGTGCTATGATGAAGTGCCAGTTCTGGTACATGTAGACATTGGCCTGGGGGCATAGTGCAACATGGCTGCAGTCAGTGGCATTGATGACTGTGGGGAATCTGTGCACCGTGTGGAATACATGTGCCACCTGTCTTTGTTCCTCCTGGGTCGTGGGCATGTCTACATGGTGCGGGCTGCGTGATATGATGCATGCCACTGCCTGTTGCAGGACGCATTACTTTGTGGCCTTGGAGATGACAGCCAGCGGTGTTGCTACTTGTCCTCTAGAAAGAGCCAGTGGTGAAGAAATGCAGGGAGACCAGGAGCTTCACATGTGTCCTGATGGTATGTGCATGCACGGTGGTGGGGTGCAAATCACACTCCCACTCCTGCAACATGTCCATGATGACATGCAGAGGGAAATGATACCTTCTGTAAACCTCTGTGTCGGAAGAGCAGCTCCCTCCGGCTCCTCCTCCTCCTCGGCGGGGGTGTGGCAGCATCATGCCATTCCTGCGCGTATAGCGCTATCGCCAGGTCACAGGGATACATCTCTGTTTCTGTGAGTCATGGAGTGGCACTGTGTGACTTTATATCGGGCGTGTTGGGTTATGTGGGTGTAGTGTGCATCAGTGTATGCGTTGAGTTGTCCCTGGGTGTGTTGGATGGTCTGCAGCTGTGTTTGTTTGGCATGGTGGTCGTTGTCTTCATGGGTATATTTGTGTTTTGCAACGTTATGTGTGTTCACCTGTGGTGTGTTCTAAGCCGTGTGTTGAGTTTTGAATGTCCATTCTCTGCTTGGGTGGCTTAGTGGTAATTGTAGCTGTTTTGTAATTGATTTTTTTTATTGATTTAATTACATAGCAATTTTTACAACAAGCATGGTTAAAAGTCTTTAATCAAGACCACTTAACACTCCAGTGGTCCTAGTGTGTTCTTTTTTAAGTTCCAGGATCTATCACTTAGAGTTTATTCTCTCTATCCCGGTGCTTCTCCACTGTTTAAATCCAAATGTCTTAGAAACAGAGTGACACCAATCACACATCTAGTGTCTTCCCCACTAGTCAGAAGTACCCATAGTTCGTTTTCTTCTAAGGTTGAGTAGTTTGTTAATGGCCTTGCTAAGTATTTTGTCCTGACCTCCTTTAACGTACCGCATTCCAGCAATAAATGTCGGTTGGTTTCCACCTTGTCTCTGGTTACAAAAGAGACAGATATCAGAATTCGATTGCTTTCTTAGGGCCTGGATTTCCCTTGTTCTTAATTGATGGTTATTAACTGTCATAGATATTGATTTATATGTGTTGTTGATGTCATTTACGTGTTTTCATATTTGTGTAACTTCTGCCTTTGATGGAAATTCCGCTTTGGCGTGTGCTCTATTTCTGGACTTCCGCCTTTCTGTCTTTTTATCATAGGTCCTTTTCGTAAATTTGTGTAAGTTACCTCCACCTAAGTTATGACTCATTTTGGTTGTAAGTTGGACTTGCAACACGGTTCCTTCCTTAGTAAATTAGGCCCATATGGATACAGAATATGGAGCAAATAAGAAAAGTAATAATGACACTTTTCTTATTTTACATGGCATAACGTACAACATTTTGCATTCATACCTTATCAATGAATGAACAGGTGTATCAAAGCTCTGCGAAGTGCGTTAAGTTGCATGCATACATCTGCCACGCATGAGGCCTGCATGAAATGTGTTCATTGTAATGTGTCTAATGGTTTTGTTGTCGTTATAAGAGTTCTTCTGACCACCAATTTTAAAATGACTATTTTTTTTTTTACCACGTATTAAATTAAATATGCCTCGTCCATACATGTACTTTAAAATAATGCTGGGAACGCGATTGGCTAATTCTGATGAAGTTCAAGTTACAACATGCGAGCCCTCTGCTTGGGCCCCTCTGATAACATGAATGCTTCCTGTGTATGCTGGCAGGTATTTTGTGGGACAATAAATCACTGTGCAATTTTGTGCAGGAAAGGCAGGGTTTGAAAGCAACATGCCCACGGCTTCTGCTTTCTTTCATTAACAGACCACAGTCTGAGGTCAGGGTTGTGCTGAATATACCTTAAAATGCTTTGCTTTATTTTTTCTATATGTAAAACAAGTTTACTTAGTATTTGAAATAGCAATTTATCTTTGCACATGTCACAATCATTAGGGGGCACATAACAAGAACAAAATGATGATTAAATAAAATGAATGTACAGGTTTTCATTTTGAAAAGTTTAGATTTTTACTGTATGCGTATTTGCAAAGAAACATGTATAAAATCACAATAGGAAGGTTATGGATGTAAACAAGTGGATGCATATATATCTGTTGGCTGGGAGCATTTGTGTCCCTTCTTCGGCAGGTTGGGATTGCACATGTACAGTTATCAGAAACAAGTAAGTAGCCAGAACTTCTTAAATACACCTTAGTCCGTCTTGCCATTCTTTCAGTGTTTACCTCGCCAACCTAATCTCCGACACTCCTTCTTCGCCCTCCCTGCTTCCCTCGCAGTCTCTCTCTCACTCGTTGCCTTTGTTTTTGTTTATGAGTGTGCATCTGACGGCCCGTTCTTGGGATCAAAGAAGCAGCTGGTCTAACATTGTAAATCCAGATGTGTTTACTCCCCCATGTTAAAGGCACGATGTATGGTCATCCTGATTAAAGGGGAGGGCCCACTTATCCCCCACTCTTCTGCACATCACATCCCCTTCCCATGTCATACCCCCTACAGCGTTATTTATTTACAAGTAGTCTATACATGTTGCCTGGCAGCGACTTTAGAAGACTTTTAAACAATGCACCATCAACAAGTAGCAGTCTATGCTCAGAGTAGAAAATGAACGGGCAGCATGGGTATACATGGGTGGGGTCTTGGTGTGGGCTGCAGAGGTACCTTTAGACTGGATCCTGCTGTTCAAGTGCCAGGAATAGACAAGAAGGATGAGGGGAGTTAAGTATTGCCTTCAAGATAGCCTGCATCACATCCAAAGCAGTGACAACCAAAGCCACCTCCTACCTGGCCAAAAACTCTCCATCTCCAGAGGCCGCCACAATTCAAAAAAGCGGCAACTTCCCGGGCACAAACAAGAAGGTGGAAACCAAGAAGTAAGGTTTCCTTTGCTATCGTCTGTATTAGGGAACAACTTTCGATCGCACATCAGCATGGCCACCCACCTCCTGAACTTTCGGAGGAAATGAAGTCTCTGTTCTTCAAAGAAAATCAGCCAAGCACTGGCAAAGCCAAAGGTTTTAATTTTGTGTAGGCACGGGTTTGGCATTTTAATGGCACTGCCAAAATGGGCGCACCCAGACATAAAATGCCCATAGCTGGAAAAGGTTGTTATTACCCGTTTGTGGCAGTCCCTAGGAAATGGCTAATGCCTAAACAAGAGCCAAAACTGTGGCTTTTCCAATTCTTGCATTAAGAAGAAATTTGGTGCAAGGAGCAGATGTAAGGACACACTGATACCCTATAAATCAATTGGCTTAAGGCACACTTGGTGAGTACATTTGTATTACACCAGAAGCTGGTTTTGTTGGGTTATTACTGAAATTAAACAATTGCCTTTCAGAAGGATGTTCAGAAATCACAGAGGTAGCTCAAATTGATCCCAGAGACAGAGGCGTTGCTAGGGGGAGCTGAGGGGGCTATAGTCCCGGGTCTTTTGATTGTAGCCCCGCATAGAAGCTCAGGGGCTACGAGACAACCAAAAGGCTAGCTAGCCCCGAGTGCCGACAGTACCGACATTAGCGGAGCCCCAGATCTTTTCCAGGCCTAGCAACACCCCTGCCCAGAGAGATGTATTTTAGATGGGGAGCCAGGAAAGTTCAGGAACAACGCATTTGCCTTGGAAGCAAGACAACGTGGAGCAACACAGGTTCGAATCTCGTAATAAATGAAGAGTAAAAAATACTAAATTGCAACTGGCTGCGTGGTTCTCCTCACATCCATCACTCTCCTATCTTCCGTTCACATGACAATAATGTTCGGCTTATAGGCACCACTTAATAGCCAAAACACCAAAAAATGTTTGTGATGAGCTTCCCTGCCTAAGGGGAGACCAGGGTCACCTCCGAGCCCCCAACTCCACAGGGGCCTTCTCATAGCAGGGCTCAGTCACATGGCTCACAGGCTCAGACTGGCATATAGGACAACAGGGCAATGCAGAAGCAAAAACACAAAATACTAGTATGTGCCAGTTTTTTGGGTCAAAGTGGCCCATTTTTTTGACCCATGTGGGCCAGAATTGATATGTTACTTCACCAAACGGCTGGTAGTTTTGACCAGTGTTACCGGATCAATATTCTTTACAATGTACAATTTGCATCCCAGTTTATCAAAAACCTCCCCCTTGGGTACTACTCAAACAGTCTGTCACAAAAAGGAATGAATTACATTTGCAACTGTGGGCTACCTTTGCATTTGTGCCCAACACAATTTTATGCTCCAGTTTGACCCAGATCGCTCATATAATACCGACTTAACATAAAAGGTCCCACTCTAATTAGCCATGCTATTTATGGGCAAAATAACACTACGAGCCTCATTACGGGTGGGGCGGTAACCTTGCCGGTAAAACCAGCCATTTGCTGCAGGACCCATATTGAATTACCAGTGCCTGACTTCCCGGTACCACCAGGCTATTCCGAGTCCGCGGGCCTGAAAGTCAGACGCTGGTAATTTTGTAATTCCCCATTCCCATTGAGTCCCATAGGACTTAATTGGAATGAGGAACACGGAAGCACCGGCACCGTTACCAACGGTGCTGGTGCTTCTGATACGGCTTGCTTACCATGGCTGCTGTGTCTGGCAAGGTCAGGTCTGCCGGGCACAGCGGCTCTGGCAGGCAGACTTGTAGTTTGCCGGTCCGGAAACAACTGTGCCGGTAGGCTTACCGGCACTGTTGTTACCAAACCGGCACACTTGTAATGAGGCCTTATCTGTGGTTACCTTCATTGTTACGGGCAGAAGGGAATAGGAGATGCACTGGTGCCAAGCCACAAAGGTGTTTATCAATCGCCTGACAGTCCAGGGGAACCCACACCACCCCTTGCCCACAAGAGGAAAGAAAGCTCACCCTCTCTCTTTCTTAAAACCAAAGTGAGTGATGCCACCAGCAGGCATCCTTAGAGAGAGATGAAGGGCAGACTAATGAAAACCAAGATGTCTGACCCACCTCATAAAACCTTGTACTCGTTCAGCCCAAGCCAAGAGAGTTGCAGGAAGGAAGCTGATGCAACCAACTAATTTCTGCTGCCCATTGCTTTGAAGACCACAAAAGGGGGCCAAGACCTTTAAAAAAAGAATCTCCAAACCTAGCCAAACTGTGAATTGTTGGAGAGGAGTGCAGATAGTGTAGAGTGCTGGAGTAGGAGTAAGGTGGGGCAGAGAGGAGGAATTTGGAGGGACAGAGGGGGTCATTACGAGTTTGGAGGAAGCCATGGTGCTATTAGCGCCATGGCTGCCTCCAAACCCGGGTCCAGGTCCGGTCCCGGCTGAATGGGGACTTACCGGTCATTCCGACCTTGGAGGACCCTGTAAGTCCCCATTCAGTAAACTATTCCCCATGCCCATTTGAGCCCCCATAGGGCTCAATGGGAATGGGGAAGGCGCTAATAACGGGCCTGCAAATTGCGGGCCCGTTATTAGCTCCAAGGTCGCTTAACGGGACCCACAGAGAACGGCTGGTCAGACCAGCCGTTCCTGCTGGGACCTGCTAAGGGTCCTCGGAATAGGGCGGTAAGGGTTTACCGGCACCAGCATCCTTACCGGTGCCCGTAAACCCTTACCGCCCAACTCGGAATGACCCCCAGAGTGTGGCAGAGAACTGGTAACACATTTAGAGGGAAGGATTAACATGATGGGGGTTGGAAGAGGTTAAAGAAAGAGACGACATGTAGAATGACTAAAGGGCAAGAGAGTTGTTGCATGTAGGAGGAAGCAAGGGATTTAAGGAGGGATTACCATCCAGATAGAGGAGGAGGGTAGAGGACACATGACACAAGGTTTATTAAAGGAGTTTGTGGAACTTAAGGAGGAGGTTGTTGGGGAGCTGTTGGATGAGGTTGGGTAGATTATTGTGGGGGGTTGGCAAGTTGAAGGAGGAGGTTGAAGGATTTAAAAAGGAAGTGGGATGATTGGCAGAGAGGTTGTACAGTAGCAGTAAGCAGGCATATGATATCAATGTGGTGGAAAGAGTTAGATGAGGGGAGCAATTTTGTGAAAGAACTACAGAAGGAGGCAATGTATTTAAGGGGGAGGCTAAACGCATCCGTGGGAGCACACCAGAAGCAGAGGGACTGAGTTAAGTGTGCACACCTGATCTGAAGGGGAGACACAATGGTGCGAGGAGGTATGAGCATGTGGCACAGCTGTGAGGGCTGCAGCAACAGCTCAGGCTCGAGCGCATTCGTTAGATAGGAGAAGATCCTAGAGTTGGGTCTTTCAGTTAACTACTCAAACTATGCAACTCCAGGGACCTTGCTCTATTCAGATCGGCAGACCTGACAAAGCATTAATCTAAAGCAAGGACACTGACAGTCAAACTGTAGAGGAGAAACCTGAGGTGATTTGCATAGAGTCTCAATCAAAGAAGCCATTTACCTTCGGCCAATTTATATCATTTATTAAAATGTGTTTTGAACCCCTAAGTCCAGGAATCTACTCCTTGTTTTTATTAATTAAATTCTTAAAAGTACCCAGTCAGCCTTTTCTGCTGTTCCCAGTGGTCATCTGATAATGTACCCTGCCCTTGGTTCATAGGAACTTCAATAATGTAGACAACAAAAAAGATTACCAGTGGTGAACTGTTTCACTCAACAGTACCTTCTTATCTCATTAAGGGCCACACCAATTTGACTCTCAAAATGTAATTTGCCACCAGTTTGTACATTATGTTGTTTAGGCAAAACAACACATAAATACCTATTCCACCCAGGAGAAATTCTATTCTGGTGTACACAAGAACTCTATGTATTTAACAACTGCCGTCATCGCCCTCATCATGTCCAGACTAGACTACGCCAACAACCTATATCTAGGCCTCCCTGAATGACTCCCAAATAAACTCCAACGCATACAAAATGCAGCGCCAGACTACTCTTTAAACTACCTCAAAGAGAACACATCACACCAGCACTGAAAATGCTACACTGGCTATCCATCAAACAGCGGATCAAGTTCAAATCAATGTACATAGCCCACAGAGCAATCCACGACCAAGGTGCAGAGTTCATCAGAAGAAAACTAAACATACATCACACTGCAAGGCCACTCCAATCCAGCAGCGACATCCGATTGGAACCCAAACCATATAACAAGAGAAAACTCGGAGGATCCTCCTATTCTCACCTTGCCCCAAAAACCTGGAACAAACTACCAAAGAACATAAGGAACACAAGATATTACCTATAATTGAAGAAACTCCTCAAATCATGACTCTTCACCCCATAACCAGAAAGAATACCCATAAGGACATACACAGAGAAACTAGGCTGAGAGAAGAGCCTACCCTGGCTCCCTTAATCATCAACCCTTATTAAAATAAGGATATATGGACATGTAAGATATCCACTTATCAATTAAAAACAATCCTCACCAATCATAACAAGAACACCCACAGATCAATCGGAAGGGAGAGCAAGGTATTACCCAGCTACGGCACCTGGAAACCTTGCGGGCACAGGCTGCAATGGACCATAAACAGTAGTACATAGGAAGGAACAGGGACAGATAATATATCCCCACTACTTAGGCAGGATTATGCCCACCCCCTAGGTGTACCTAGCTCAATAACTTAGCTGGAGGTCAACCTCATCCCCCGGCCCAGATACTAGACTGTCAGGAAAGGGAAGAGAAGTTATACTGCCCAAGAGACTACCAACAGTAAATAGACAGAAAGAAGCTGGTTAATGATAATAAAACATCACTATCGATCTAGGGACAGTGCTCACTGAACCAGGGGTACTATGCCAATTAATCTGCTGACCCAGCCACAGTATCACCATAGAAACTAGACTATCAATAAACCTAGAGAGAGAATATACCAACCCAATATGACTACCTGATACATAAACTAAACTAAAGGGATTATGAGACATACAACTTACTAAGCAAAACCTCTAATTTCTGCTTACTTAGTGCACACAAACCCACACAACCACCTCTTACAGCAAACCGCACAGACTTCACCACCCTGCAACAACAAACACAAAGATCGCAACAACAGCACATGAGGACCCGCTTCGATCCTATTTGCACCCCCCAGCTCAGCTCACTTTCCTACGCCCTCTTCACACACTAACCCACCCTGTCCACCTTTGTTTACAGATCCGCCTGAGTGCCTGAAGACCAACTCCGTTGGTGACGCGGCGCTATATAAATACCTTTATACCTTTAACATTAACACTAACATTAACATTTAATACATGTTAACTATTTAACATCCTTGTTGTGAGGTCGGAGTGGGACAGACTGTCTTGTGTTTCCGGGAAGTCAGAAGACCAACGCTGCAGCTTAACGAGCTATCGTGTCTGGGCTCATGGTGCTTTGTCTGGAACATCCTGGACATCGGTGTTCACTGCAAGCCTAAGGGGCCGGAAATATAAACTGCTCACAAGCGCGTCAGCGTGCTTTGTGAGGTCAGAGTGGGAAAGAGTGTCTTGTGTCCAATGGACTGTTGGCGATAAGGCGAGAGGACCCAAACCTTAAAGGCCACTAGAGCGGAGAAACAGCACATGTAAACCTTTGACCCCCTTTCAGTCCCCCACTTGCTGAAATGGTGCGTGTTCCAGTGTGTAAATATGGTCTACACAGCACGGCCGCTAGAGCGAAGAAAAGGCGCGGGAGCCATGAAACTAGCGATATATTTCAAGATCAGGCACAAAATGTTAAAAAAAGATGATTAGCAAAACATTGATGACGCAACCTGCAATTTCTGGTTTCTTTGAAATTGTCCCCCAGACAAATGGTGAAAGTGAGCAACGAGACTTGTTGGTTGAAAATTCTGGCCCAGCTCTCTCACCAACAAGAGATAATAATCCATCCCTCCTAAAAATGAGTATAGGCTTACAGCGTGCCTCCTTGGGAGGTGAAGAGACTTCCCTCTGATACTCCAATCGAGGATATAATTGGAGTGAACCTGTCCATTACACCTGATCTAACCACAGTGATCACATCCACTGACCATTCGGCTGATTCGGCTGATTCGGCTGATTCGACTGAAGATACCTCGGATGTGACAGACCGTGAGTCACCCGGATGATAAAACATTTTCAAATGGCAGCAGAATAGTACCCAAAACTGAGCATTTCTTGCCCAAAGTGATTTATATTTTAATTTTAATAGAAAAAATAGAAGCATTATTGGCACTCATTGGAAAGATCTTGCATGAGCAAGTGGACTTTAAATATATTATGACCAAAGTTGTAGACTTAATTTTGAATAATTCCACAAAAGGCGACACACATGGGCCAGATCAGCAGAACACCACCAAAGGTCTGATGATGAATACGGCTTCAGGCAACTGCACTGACTAAGAAAACATGGGGGTAAACTGTAAGACTATAGATACACAAAGTCGAAACAATACCACGAAAAAATCCATGGCGAACGCATTTGTTTTTTCTTCCCCTGCTTCCTCCACTGGCTGGGACTATGAGGAAATACATATGCCAACTTTGCCGCCTGCGCCTACAGTGTAGCAAGTAAGAAGTGTGCGGGTAGCTGCGGTCACACAAACAAAAGCAAATAAGACCACACACTGGAGCCAACAAGCAAAAATACCAAGATCTGGGTTATAGGTGAAAGGATCTTAAATAAAAGGATCAAATGCCTTTTTTCCGACACCAAAAGTGCCCTAAAGAAAAGTTTCGAATGTTTTTTATTTATTATTTTTGGGGGGTTCCCCCCAACCGCCCCTTTTTAATTTTTTACAAAGCTTTTTTATGCATAATAAACCAAAAAATATATAAATAAATAAATATAAAAGCATTTGAAAACATTTTTTGCGGTCCTTTTGGTTTCGAAAAAAAGGGCATTCGATCCTTTATTTTCGATCCTTTGACTGGACACCCAAGAATCTGTCATAACGCCGCCCAATCAGCGTACGATTCAGAAACGCAACTGCCCAAAAAGGAAAATAAACACTAGTGATTAACCATTTAGCTAACGGCTCTATAAGACAAACGCATCTGCACGGCTCTATGGATAGATTGGTAGATGGATAAACACACCCCCTATGGGTTAAAGTGATAATAAATCCACCACTGGCGAACATAAACAAAATTAATGTCTCGCTTGGTATCCTTACGCAAGTCCCAGAATCCTCAACAAACATAACTCAAATTGATAATTTTGGCAACATGAAACAAACAGGAGAATTAAACCCTCTACATCTGAAATTCGATCCCAAATCACAGTAGAGAATGGCTATGATGAAATAGGAGAACTGGGAAAATGGGTGTTTCTGGAAGAAATACATCCAACAAACATCAGCCCGTTCCTAAATCGATCCCACATCTTGACTTTATTTAATCAAATAAGCCAACTAAGAGTCATCAACAGTGCTGACATAGTGTCAATTGAACTTCCAAAAATGGGCTGTGAAAACAACTGGGCCCTCATAAAATGTACCCCTCTGCTTATGGTGGCTTCCCTAAAAAAGCACGCTTCACTACCGAAGGATTTGGGTTTTGCACTTACCATCTGTCGTAAAGCAATGAAACAAAAACCTGCAGCTGCTGCCTACAGATGTAAGTAGGTATGCAAGGGGCTGATATTCCTCTTATGGAGCAAGCTGCACTCAGAGCCCTCCAAAGAGCTATCTAGCAGCAAACGATAAAAAAACAGGAAATAGAATACTGGGCCCCTGAGCGAGTCCACAATAGAGGCAACTGATATGCATCCGAATGAAAAATACCCTGGCTTTCATGGAATACGAGGGGATATCAGTCCTTACTTTCCAAACCAGCTGGGCTCCAAAAACCTTTGAGTTCCGATGTATTTATACTGCAAGAAACTTGGCTTACCACACCTTTCCATGTTGATGGTTATTCACTACTGTATAACTTTGCTATACCGTCAAATCGGGGCCGTGCCAGTGGGGGAAAGGCGGTAGGAGCCAGATCGAAATACTTGCTAAAGTCTCTTCTGTGCCAATTCTCTTCCCCATATGTATTATGTGCTATACTCACAGTGCCAATAGTAGTTGTAAAGACAATTTTGATTATAAATGTTTATGATTCACCCCCCAACAGGCGCACACACCAAAGCGATACAAAAGATCATTGGGAAAACCATTTTTGTCTGGTATCAGAGTCATCCAAAAGATTCAATTATACTAGTTAGTGATTTAAATATTAAGGGATCTTCACTTAAGTGAAACACGCTCTGAAACACTTGTGTACGGGCGCGCTACAAATAAAATATCATATATCTTATATATCGTATATCATATAAGTGTGCCTTTGGGGGTTGCAGAGATAGACAATTGAAAGGTTTTCCATCAACCCGCGAGTGGGAATGCTTACCTTTTGAAGCATCCAGGAGTGCCGACATATTCGTGGACAAATGGCATTGCTTATTCACATATTGACCATGGAATTGTGGATCCAGAAATGGCAGCCTGCTGTAGCCCGGCTAAAGCAATCCCACTGATTTGAGCGACCACAACTTTATATCATGGGTGGTCAATATAGTACCAGCCATAAATCGAACTTGGGTAAAGTTAACATAAACATCAATGAAAAAGGCCACCGTATAAGGTGGTCAGCTGACAGGATTTAGGAGATAAATGACTGCCTGATGAGCAACTATCTAGATAAGGAGGATGGGTGGACTCAACAGATATGGGACTTGGGGGGCCTAATACGATCACAAAAAGGCAAAACGAACCCATATGGTAATATGACCCATTTGCAACTTGCCCCGTTTGATGCTATAATCCATCAGCAAAAGGCATTACATCGCAAAGACAGGGCTGCCACTAGAGTCAACCCTGCACTCCCAAAATCTCAAAGAGGGGCAACCTTAACCAAGTCTGCTACCCGCTACAAAAATTGGTTTAAACAACAAACAACCGTTCCTTGGCGCAGTCAGTTGCCACTTTAATAAAATCGAGTGTAAGCCGTTAATTGTGGTCTCGGTTTAACGATTATCAAAAAGCTCTCTCGGCTAGGGAATTGAATCCAGTAACTGAAACAGCATGGGGGATGCAAATAAATGAATTGTATACTGCCCCTGGAAATGTGTCAACAATGGCAAACATAGATTGCAAAACCACAAAACGGTGCACTTTGGAAGCAGATCTGGAGAATCTAAACAATATGATTCGAAAGCTGACATCTTCTAGAGCCCCTGGGTTTGATGGCATCCCATACTTCCTGCTGACCCTGTTACACCTTCCATCATCCCTGACTGCCTTTCTGCCATCCAGGCCAGGTGCACTTCAAATGATCTCTGCATCAATGCCAGCAAAACAGAGATCCTTCTCATTGGGACCCCTGCCCCAGACCTCTTACCTTCACTCTGGCCTTCCGCCATGGGCTCTCTCCCTGTTCCCTCTTTTGAAGCCAGAAACTTTGGAGTCATCTTCGACTCCTCTCTCTCCTTCCTCCCTCCCACTCAGGACATTGCCAAGTAGTCCCACTTTCAGCTCTTCGTTCTCAAAGGAATTCTACCTTTTCGCACCTTCCCCCAGAAGCTCAATGTTACCAGAGCCCTGGTTCTCTCTAGGCTTGACTATTGCAATAGCCTCCTTCTGAATCTTCCTTTTTCCGCTCTGTGACCTCTCCAACTAATCCAGAATAGGGCAGCAAGACTTATACTTGGCCTCAAGCCCAGGGACTGCATCTCTCCTGCCTTAAAAAGTCTTCACTGGCTCCCGGTTGCTTCAGGGATTAAATTCATTCTCTCTGTATCATCCACAAGGCTGTCTGGGGCTGAGGCCACACGATCTGCAACTCTCTCTTACTAAATATTACCCCGCTTGACCCTTGTGCTCCTCTGGCACAAACTCTTTGAGTGTAAAGTGTTTCGCTAAACAGAGGGCTGGCTACCCCTCCTTCTTCGTCTTGAGCAGGACTTTCTTAAATTCAAGAAGCTCCTCAGGAATGTCCTTGTTACCGCCTCCTTCCACCCAAATTTCCTCTACTAATCTCACAGTTGCTTGTTGGTTTGCGGGGCCCTTATGCATCCTCGGGCCCTGACCCCAACACCATACCCCCCCCCCCATCTTCTGTCAATCCTCAGCACTTGCCTCGGCTCACCCTCTTCCCTGGGGTCTAGCACTTACTCTTCATTGCACTTCACCCATGAGCACCACAGCACTTTTCCCATTCCCCTCCCTTCTGCAAATGCAGGCTCTGAACACTCACAAGGCACAGTAGGTTTGTCTCCCCCCACCCACTGTATTTAATATTTCTTTATGTATTCAATTGTATTAATTGTTTAATTGTTTCACATCTCCTTGCCCCCTCTCTGTTGCCCTCTGGGCACTTTGAAACAGTATTTACTTATCGATTGCTGGCCACGCTCAACACTAGCCAGAAGATCTTTGCCACTATTCTGCTTAAAAGGCTGACAATATGGGCAAAGGGGAAAAACATGCTATCAATGTCCCAGACTGGGTTCAGAAAAAATTACAGCACAATCAATAACATATCCATCATCCATTACCTAACGGCAGAAGCTGTCAGAGGTCAAAAGAATAATCTCAACTGTTGTTTTGTAGACTTTAGCAAAGGTTTCGACATGGTTTCACAAGTGTCTGTGTGGGAAAAACGTAAAAGAGGGGCTCATAGTACAAGCTACTATACTATATTAAGATGTTACACACAAAAACAACTGTCGCAATACTGTTGAATCAAACGGGCAACCTTAGCACGCATTTTGACACTAGCCGGGGATTAAAGCAGGGGTGCGTTTTAGCCCCCCTGCTTTATGATCTGTATGTTGCTGACATGGCAGAGGTTCTTAGCCTCTTAGCTCAGAAAGGAATGTCCCCAAAACAATCAAAGGGGAGCTATCATTATCCATGATCTATGCCGATGATACCGTTATTTTTGATGAGACTCCAATGGGTTTGCCGAGCTGGCAAAATATGCGGAGGCCAACAGCATGGAAATCAATATCTCAAAGATAAAGATCATGTGCTTGGCAGGGAATCTCCCAAAAAAAACTACATTCCAGTGGAAACTTCACAGAGAAGCACTAGAAATAATATACCAATATAGTTACCTGGGATTTCCTATCAAATACAAACCTTCTGCAAATTATTATAGCAACATATATATCCCAAAAAATTGGAACAAATGGCTGGCAGTCAAACATTATATAGCCAGAAAAGGGGGTTTAAATATCGAGGGTATGCTGGAAATATATCGAACGGGCACAGTGCCCAGTTTACTGTATGGTCTGGCAGAGCTTCCTCTGAAACACGCTAAATGGCTTGATAAGATAGAGGGCAACATATTGCGCACAATCATTAATGTTCCCTCCTCAGCACCAGTCGCAGCGTTGAGACTGGAGTACGGGCGTATTTACTTGCTGGCAACTTGGCGCTTACAAAGATCTCTGCTGTTCTGTAAAATAACAGGTATTACCCAAATTGTTCGAACACAATTGTTCGAATGACCCAATTGATCGAAAGTCAAGGGTCCGAATTGACCTTTGCACAATAGACCGCATATATATTTATATATATATATAATGGGGGGTTGCGGGGGGTTTCCCCCCGCAGATATGTAACAATTGACCTTCACAATTCGGTCAATTGTGCAAAGGTCAATTGTGATTCGAACAATTGTAGTTCGAACAATTCGTATACATCCAAATAACATGGTCAATTAATACTAACCCTCTGATGAAGCTACTAGGGAAAAATAGTTTGGTGGCAAGACACAACCCTTTCATAGAGGACTTACAACAATGACTGATATCCTGTTTTAAGAATCTGGATATTCCTTTGACAATGCTGTCAGATTCCCCTAATATTGAGTATTGAGAGCACATTAAAGAAAAAGTCTAAGACATGGGGCAGAATCCAAAGCATAAACACTTTCGGGGTCATTACGACCTTGGAGGAAACCATGCCGCAATTTGCAGCATGGTTATCCCCTTACCGGGTACCGGGTCCCGGTTCCTTAAATGAGGAATTACCGGGCCATTCCAACCTTGTAGGGCCTGGTAATTCCTCATTCGAGGAACCCGGACTCGGTACATCCCCATTCCCTTTCGAGCCCCCATATGGCTCAATGGGAATGGGGAGGGCCCGTTGTTTGATCCCGGGTCTGCTAGCGGGACCCGCTAAGGGTGCCTGGTTTTACCAGGCGCCCTTTGCGGGTTTCGCGAGCAAACCTTGTAATGCGGCGGTAGGGGTTTAACGGGGCCGGCAGCTCTATCAGCCCCGTTAAATCCCTACCGCCAACCTCGTAATGACCCCCTCTGTCTACGAAACAAAGATATAATGAATACTCGCACCAAGCCTTCGATCCTGATGCACCATGAATATACTTGAAAACATTTCTGCCCCATTAATTTGAAGCACTTTATTCTCTACCTCAGGTTAAATATTCTGCGAATTAGTGAGTATCTTGGTACCGGGCAAGATATTCCACTAGCAGACCGTGTTTGCCGACTTTGCCACCAAAAAGTCAAAACTGGCCGGCATCTATTAACTGCATATCCGGCACTACAATTACAATACCTGAGAAGCTCTAGCACATTTGTAAGGAGCTTTGATAGCATAGAGTCAGAACAATATTAGGCGACCACATTCGGAGTAAAATCAATGGTTATTACAGCAGCAGCATTCCATGCGTGGAAGGAAGTATTGAAGATAATTGAGGAGTGACAATTGAATGATTTTATTGTATTTATTATCTGTGTTTTTTAATTGTGGTTTTATGATTGATGTAATTACATTGCTTAAGGTTAGTTTTAATTACCAGATGCACAACAAAAATATTTACTCATAGAGCAGCACATATTGAAAAAACATGGTCATAGTGTGATGTTCACATTGACACTGCTGACATTATATAACAAACCATTTTAAAATGTCTCCTCTATGGGTTTCAATTATCAGTTTATCTTCACACATGGAGAGTGTTATCAGTCAGTGAAAACTAATGATTTTCGATCTCATACTTTATCAAAACTGATGTATTCTTAGCATAATGCATAAAGTAAAACCACATATGGTTTGTGGTGTTTGTGGTGAAAAAGAAAATATAAAACAAACAGATCAAATTAGTCGACGCACTTAGTTTTGGCCCTGGGGCGAAACACACAAAAAATCTCTTCCGGTTACGCCTCCTATGGCATTCATGAGGAAAACAAACATTCACATACCATTTAAACAATCGTAGCTGGTTCTTAATCTGAACATTCTTTTTTACTGGTTTGGAAGAACGGCAACTACCATACTAGGAAGGAGGTGACTACCCCCAAGTATGGCCATTTAGACAAAGAATGAACAAGAGAGCCGGAATTAAAGTTATCTCCTCCCCCGTTTACACCTCGGAGGTGCAGTGTGAATACAATTACATTTTCTGGCACCACACGAACAACCATGCCATGAATGTTTGAGATAAAACCCCACCAAAAAGGTGCCTTTGAGATTGCATGTTGAATCCAGTAGATCCATTAGACAAAGAAAGTAAGGTAAAGAATCAAGATTCGACCAACGAAGATAAAATCTCAAACTAAGAACATGATTTTGCAAACAATTGATTGGTTGCAAACACTACACAAAGAAGTTACGAAAACGGTGTCAAATGTTGAAAGAATCAAAGAGTGCACTGGGCAAAATGAGACAAGGTCAGCCTGTTACATGAAGCAGTCCACAGCTGGTACATATTTTGAGGTCTATTCTTCAAAGAAGATAGTGTCGGTGATTGATCACTGAAGTCTGGTATGATTCCTGGATACTGACCACATCCACTTCTAAGTGCAGGGTCATTATTTGCATGGATATAGGCACTAATGCCTGGTTTACATATCTATATATGCTCCATGCGGCTAATGCTCCTGGAGTGCCAAGTGATCCGTAATAGCAGGTGCAAAGCACAAACATGGTGGCCACTGTTACTGTGTATTCCTATGGTCTCCATCGGCCCTTTCCAAATACCAAAGAATAAACAGAATCCGTATCTCTCCACCGACATAAAAACTGTGACGCAGGCAGAGACGCGCGCAGATCTCCTGGGGAGGGGATCCAACAAGCGCCATCACTTTCTGTGTAAGGAATGTCATCAGAAATGCAACAGAGGTGCTCACAAAATGCAAAGAGCGCATCCCACTTGTTTTACCATCTCCATGCTATTTTCCATAGCCATCATCCTCAGCGCAATCATATCTCCAATGTTTCCTTTCATTCAAGGTATACTTATAATTGTTCTTTTATAACACATGGTTTCTAAACGAGGGATCGGGATTCGAACCTGTGTTGTGCTGTGTTGTCTTACTTCCAGGACAAAAGCGGTGCCCCTGAGCTATCCTGCCTTCCCAAATCACTGTGCCCCTCTCTCTCTCAGTCTCTAAACCGCTGAAGTTCCATGGGGCTGATTTACTAAGATAAATCAGTAGCTTAATTAAGACTACATTTACTAAGCTCCAAAAAAGTTGATTTCAGCACGTACAACAAATAAAGTGCAAACAGTGGCAATGACAACGGGTTTGGCATATTTGTAGGCATTGTATATGCATTTGCCAAGCACAGCCATAATTGTACTACCTGTCTATAACACAGCAGCAGCTGGCAAATGGTGTCGGTAGCTGGACATATTATAGTGTCTGGCAAAGGGCTAGTTAATATCTATAAAAGAGGCAGAATTGGTGGCTTTTCCAAAGCTTGTTTTAACAGGGATTTAGTGCCTGGAAGAGATCAAAGGATGTGCCCATTTGATTATAAATCAAGTGACTGTAGACACGTTCAGTTAAGCCTTTTGTACTACACTGAAGTCCAATTTACAGCTCCCGTTAAGCCAGTAACACTTTTGATTATACTGAGCAAAATAACTAGCTCCAGGAGAATGTGTTTTGCGCAGTGTGGCAATTGTAGTGGGTGGGAATGACGAGAGGGATTAGCATTTGCATGGTGGTCAACAGGTGGCTATTTGTCCTTCCTCACATTCCATTGCCTTTTTTTCTGTATTGGTATGCCAATAGTCTTGACTTTATATAGATACAATGATAATATTCTCAATGTGGCACAAACACTTTTCAGTTCAGCATCCAACTCTCTGTATTAAGACAGTGTCAGGGTTTGCAACCTGTGGATCCACAGATGTTTTGGACTTTAACTCCCATGATTCCAGGCCATGGACTATTCTGTCTAGGGCTGATGGGAGATGTGGACTAAAACATCATGATAGTGAAAGGTTGCAGAAACCTGGTTTAAACATTACTTTGTCAGATAAAGACAAGCATTTAAAAAATATTCAGCATTCACATACATTTTACTCTGCATGGAACTCAGTAGTGTTCTGGTGTTATCAACGAGCAAGCAACTAAACCTTTATTCTAGATACAATCTTGTATCTCTCTAATCTAACAGCAGTATCACTTTAATATCCCTATTACAGCCGGACATGATCTCTCAAATGATACTCAACAATCACAATCCCATTTGGAGTTTGGTAGTCTAAGGCAGTTGAGATGGTTTGAAAATTATGAAGCGAGATAGGCTAATTCAAGAAAGCAGGAAATAATAAGTCTCACTCCTCAGGTGCCTGCATGGTGGTTTACAGTAGGAGGTGGCCTACTAAACTGCTGAGTGAGAAAAACCTGTGCAATGTACACGTGTCAAGGTAGAGACAACCTTAATTGGTGGGTCCCAGATAGAGGACAAAAAAGGTGGGGGTAGTAGCCTGGAGGATTCCTAGTGGGCTTCTGCACCATGGGCAACTTTTTGTGTTGGTTGCCCGGCTTTCTGCTTCTCTCACCCTCTATATTAGGCATACCACCCGATTCCTTCCTTATCTACTCATCCCTCACATACCTTTAAAATGATTTGTTACAAAGTATCCATTATGTTATTTTGCATCCTTACCAAAGGTTAGATGTCAGTTAGTTGTTATGTTTGCCTATTTGTCATTCTTTATATAGGGGCTAATGTGATTTTACATTAAATTCTCCATTTGGACATGTTTTTCGGGGGAGAACTCTCCCAAACCTCACATAGAGGGTTGCACGTGATTGATACATTCACTTGTACTGTGTAATATGGGCTGCTTTGAAAAATATATCCAGGGCCACTTTCAGTCCACAGTCCAGTGCAGAGTAGAATGACCTTGTTGAGCCCTGTCTGTGCTAAAGAAGAAGGGGTTTTACCAGATGTATTCCCTGAGACTGTATAGACTCTGGTTCTGCCCCAACCAGCGCCTACTTTCATTCAGCGGGTCCTTTTTTGAGTCCAGCTCTGGCTTGAACTCATAGCTCCTTCTCCACCACTTGCATGCTCTTTCTCTCTGTCACACATCCTGGTACGCATCACCACCCCTTCCTTCCCAAATGTTCATATCACATCCTTTCTTTATATTTTGCTCCTGCAGTCTCTTGCATAGTGTCTGTGCATTCTCCCTTTTCTTCTATGTTTCTCCATTTTCCTCACCAGATCTCATTTTCTTTGTGTTTTCATTGTATCTCCCCAGTTCCTAACGTCTCCCCAACTAACTTCTCATCCCATGCTTTCTTGGCTTTCCTTTTTGCCTAATGTTGTTAGTTTTCTGTGGGTATTTGCTACCACATTGCTATTTTTTCACACATACATGTTCTTGTGTAGCTCACACTACTAATTAAGTTAGACCATTGACTAGGTCACCCTTTAGCCTGGCTTCACTGACCATTCAGTGCCATAAAGACAAAGACATATCAATACAAGCCTCCAAAATACTTGCTTGCAATTGTATTAATTCTTGCCACACTGAATATAAGAATGTTTATGCGACGTTGGGTACAAACATATAATGTGTATTGAAATTGGTTTCACACCCTTAAATGTGTCTATGTATGTTTTTGTTCTCTCACCAGTCTTTGCACAATGTATTATACACTGAAAATGCTTTGTATATATAAAAGAAAAAGAGTATTATAAAAATGCAGTATATATTGAGGGAACAAAGCCTCAAAAATGCATATGCTTAGAATGAATATTGCATTCTTTCACAAGCTAAATAATTAAAAGCTATGTGAGTTTAGTTCTGTTGCTCCACTATTTTCAATGTATGCACAATTGATACAGATCAGAGCCTGTAACAAACAAAAAGCGTGAAAAAAAAGTATGATTTACAACAAAATGTTTGTAAATACCCTACTATATGTGGCAGGACGCCACCCCTTGTTTCAATTGTAACTAGCTCACAAGTCCTCCCACAAACTTGAGTTGTCCCTAAGGTTACCCACACTACTAATTAAATCACGTCGAGACACTTTAGTTATTTTTAGATTGCTGTTTCACTTCTGTGCATGTTTATTTTAAGTTTCTACATGTTTCCAGATTGAGGAACAGCAATATTCAAAATATGTTGAATACTTGAATTTCTGCACTTGGCTCCACAAATCCTAGGAATGGCCCTACATGCAAAGACACAGAAGCAACATATGTCTGGCAAGACACTCACACATATAACACACACTGACATGTACTATAGGTTTATGGCCCTAAAAGAAATGGATCAACCCATTTATTGGCCAATGGATGCTTTTATATCAACTTTCCCTGTGTCTTCGATCCACCCCGGGTATCCACGTACCTGTGAGAAAGCCACAGGAGTGGACATCTTGAAGCTCCAAATGTTTTTAGATTGACCCGTCTGACAGTTATCATTACATTTCTGTGCTTTGACTTAGCAAGGTGAGAATCGCTCTCCAGCTATACAAATAATGGCTATTCTTTGCATGTGCCCGGTTGGAGAGGAGACCTGCGCTTACTATTACATTTGTTTATTATTATTATTTTCATGGCATTTATTGAGCACAGACCTTGCTTTGAGAAGCAACAGAGCGCTTTTCATCTGTATACAACAATACGACACACACATGAGCACTTTACAAAGTAAACAACAGAACAGACGCATCCATGAGTTGTATTTCCTTATTCAGAGAAACCTCTTTCAAATACTGATTTTACCTTTTTTTACATAAGACAACCAATCTTTATTCAAGACTAAAATGTGTTCACTGGTCACTTTAAAAGCTTCCTCACTACAACTACAGCGATTTCATGAAAGATATTAAGAACACAGTGGTTCCTCAAACTCCCTTCTTTAAGATCTCCCAACTTTTAATGTTTGTTCTAGCATTGCAAAAATACTTTGTCTAACACTGTTTTGATGAAGACGTGTTTACAATCAGCTTTAAATATTGCGGCATAGTTGAGAATCGGCAACTTGTTTGACACGTGAACGTATTTAAAACGGCCCTTACTGCTTGGGTTTTATTTTAAAATGTATTAAACATATGTGTTTATCTGAGCTTTAAGGCTTCGGCACTCGGCTGACCCTGCCTTATGTTAGTTTGCAACAGACACAAACCAACCCATATTCAAAGTCCCCAAGGTGTCCCCTGTCCCCCCCAGATTCTATGCGTTTCCTATGCCCCTGATTGTAATGCAATGTAATAAACTCATTCTGTTCCTTGCTACTAATCTAAATCTCACAGCGTGGGTTCTGTTTTCCTAAACAAACCTTAACTCGGTCACAGCTGCAAAGCCATGTGGAAAATGCAGCATTTCTGAGATACAGGCAGTATTTCGGAAATAGAGCCTACTTGCAAAAAGTACCCATGCTCTGCACAGGCTCTATAAACGGATATGATGACACTCTCAACAACTATTGAAAATCAGTGATCCTATAGGTCGCTATTCCGAGTCGCTTAGCGCTTGATGTGCTTTGCACCCTGCAGGAAACTGCACTAAGAATGGGCGTGTGTGGCTGGCTGACAAAAGCCGGAGCAAACGTGGAGAGTAAGCGAGAGTTGTCATGCTGCAGCATACTGGGACCTTCTGTGCGCTCTGCCCCCTTTTGCCTCACCTTGGCACGGTGTAGTGCTTTGTGGTGCAAATATCTCAGAAACAGTGTGTCCCAGGGCCTTGAAATGTGGTTTTCAAGGTCCCCATGAGTTTTGTCGGTCGCGTTGAGGTGCTTAAAATCAGCTTTATCTGGTTATTTTACGAACACATTGATGTTTCGCCGATTCCAGGCACCCATCTCATGTGTGCAGGGGCTGAAATCCAGGGAAAGGGGTGGGGTGTCCAAATGTCAGGTAGCCAGTAATGTCTGCAGGGTCCTACCAGTTAACTATGTAAAATATTGTGCAGACTGGTGGAACAGTGTGGAATTGTATAAGGAACAAACTATCAGATGTTCTGCTTTATATACGCAGAGATCTGTTAAAAAGAGCATTTCCATCTCTGCTTTGGGGTGGACACTTATACTGGACAGCATAGGGTCCCATTGCTGTTTCCCCATGGAGATAAACAACACAGAAGGGTCAATAACGACGCTTTTCACAGTGTGCACCTGCGTTCTCAAAGGAGGTGTGAATTTGAGCTCCGCATGACTGCACACTTTGGGGCTCTCGCCCACATTTCTGGCTCGAGATTGAAGGGGAAGCACATGTATACCTGCTTTTTTTGGGTTAAAGCCTCTACAGATTTGTCCAATTTTAGGCTTTGCGGAACAGGTTTGAGGCAGCAGGTTCAAATCTGAGAAGCCAAATGGTATCCTCCCGAGCCTTTGTCTTGGAAGGATAGCTCAGGGGCAACGCACTCGCCTTGGAAGCAAGACGACACAGAGCAACACAGGTTCACGCTTAGAAACCTCTGGATATGAAGCGCATTATAAATAACCTATCATATCATATCTGATTTGCACATGTTTTAGGTTCAGGCCCATAAATATGAAAGGGTGCGAAGTCATCAGCACCTAACTCTGTTTCCTTCCTGGCTCCATGTGTACGCATGATGACGTGTCTCCTGGCCCTCTTTGTACCAGCATCATTGCAACAGTGCTTTCATTGCTGCTCTTAGTATCATTGCAACAGTGCTTGCATTGCTGCTCATTGCAACAGTGCTTTCATTGCTGCTCTTAGCATCATTGCAACAGTGCTTTCAGTGCTGCTCTTAGCATCATTGCAACAGTGCTTTCATTGCTGCTCCTAGCATCATTGCAATGGTGCTTTCATTGCTGCTCATTGCAACAGTGCTTTCATTGCCGCTCTTAGCATCATTGCAACAGTGCTTTCATTGCTGCTCATTGCAACAGTGGCTGCTCTTAGCATCATTGCAATGGTGCTTTCATTGCTGCTCATTGCAACAGTGCTTTCATTGCTGCTCTTAGCATCATTGCAATGGTGCTTTCATTGCTGCTCATTGCAACAGTGCTTTCATTGCCGCTCTTAGCATCATTGCAACAGTGCTTTCATTGCTGCTCATTGCAACAGTGGCTGCTCTTAGCATCATTGCAATGGTGCTTTCATTGCTGCTCATTGCAACAGTGCTTTCATTGCTGCTCTTAGCATCATTGCAACAGTGCTTTCATTGCTGCTCATTGCAACAGTGCTTTCATTGCCGCTCTTAGCATCATTGCAACAGTGCTTTCATTGCTGCTCATTGCAACAGTGCGTTCATTGCTGCTCTTAGCATCATTGCAACAGTGCTTGCATTGCTGCTCATTGCAACAGTGCTTTCATTGCTGCTCTTAGCATCATTGCAATGGTGCTTTCATTGCTGCTCTTCTCCTTGCTTAGTTTACTTGTGTGTGGGGTCCCCGCCACACTTCATTCCACTCTTTATTTTTCCACATCACCCCACTCTCTCTTCCAATCGTGCCCCCTTCCCTGCAGGACATTTCCCCCTCTTCATTCCTTACCCGTGTATAGTTGCATCTACGCGTACCCCGTAACCCCCTTTGCATTTGAAGTGCTGCACCTCCTCCTACACGGATGTTTCCCTTTTTTTTGTTTGCCAGTCACCTCATTCCTGCCTTCACATGCATGCCATTACTCTCGCGATGCATGTTGACAGCAACGCAGAAGACATGCATGGACGTGTAGTGGTGCATTGGCTGTGATGCTCAGACATTGCACCTTTTTTCTCACATGTTCCTTAAGTGAATTGTGGATGGTTATGTAGCGTTTTCTCGCTTGAGCTGTTCCTCTCCAGCTGATATGCGAAGGATGTACGCAGGGGTCCCAAACAGGAGCACGCCTGTAGATGGTATGCTGCAAACGAGGCTTGTACACAGAAGAAATGAATAGGTAGAGAGAGTACACTTCGGTCTGCCCCATGACGTCAATGATCTGCCCCCCATTGGTGTGTTCAGACCGGCAGCATCTCTAGATCAGCCTACAATCAGGAGCTCTGCAAATTCCCTTCCTGACGCGAAGAGGACATTCAAAAAACAAATACATCCAATAATTTACTCTAATTACTCAATTACATGAAAGCAGGAATACCTCGTTTTAAAATAAATAGATGTTTACTTAATTGAAAAGCTGCTATTGGAGCTTGCAATTCTATTCCTCTCCCAACTTTCAAAAGCACTTTGTGAAATAGTCCTGCCTCAGTCAGAATCCTAGCCTTTTCACTCGATCCAGTCCATCGCTTTGTAGTCATGTGTATGGACAATTTGTTCAGCAGCGCTGCGTTTACCAAGACATGCCCTCATCTCCGGCGCAGAGCCTTGCGGAGAGCGCGGTTGCCGTAGGGCGCCGCCACGAGCAGCCGCGGGGAAAGGGCTGAAGACCGGGCTGACAAAGACGGATTTCAGAAACAATAGAAACTGATTTATTGAGAGAATTGCTTCACGTGGCATGTCCATAGCACTAGTAAATCAGACAGGAAATTGCAGCATAGCATATGTGTAAGGCACTGAAATCATAATTGGCACTACTGTTTTGGCGCCATTACTGGCTCTACATCAGGGACCGATTTTCCAGTTTTGCCTCCGAGTTGTTGTGATCGCTTGCACTGGTGTAATTAAAGTTAAATGGAATGCTTAATAGGTGGGCTCCCTCCACGAGATCATGGCCGCACTGCACGCTGTGAAGCCGAGCAGTCTGTGGCGCTGGAGGGAGTCACGCTGTGAGCCCTCAACAGGGGTGGACTGGAAACGAAAGGTGGCCCTGGACATGTGTACCATAGTGGCACCATATTACACCATTCGGGCAAGCCAAACCCTCCAAGTATAGTTTGTGGAGTTCCCACAGAAGAACATTCGGGAAATAATTGCTTCACTGGGTGAAGTTTAAAGAACATTGCCCCGTGTTTAGAAGCTCATGTTCGTGATGGAAAGGTGCAAGGCTTTAACGCCGTTCGATTATGCCACGCCACATTTTCATGCATTTGTATGGCAGAGAGGAGGGGTGGGGGGGCGCAACATGCGTTTCCGCCACCTTCCTTCATCTACACCATACAAATGCTCCAGTATTTGCGTCGGCATGGAGAGCCCTATGGAGTCTCCCTGTTTCACGCACCAGCATAAAGCAGCAGGGCCCCATAGGGATCCATTGGACACACAGCCTACCATGTTTGCATGCACGCCACGTTTACAATGAAACCCCTCCCAACATGTTTGCATGTCGGACAGCGATTATTTGTAATTGTACACGCTGCTTGGCATGCACACGTGGTAAGCAGTGTTCACCATAAAAATTAAATGCTGTCCGACATTTGAGCATATCAGACAGCGTTTAATTGTAATTGTGAGTGCTGCTTCACATGCAAGCATGGCAAGTGCCACTCACAATTAAAAGTAAATGCTGCCTGGCATGCTTGTTTATTTACTTTGCACAGGGTAGTCCAAAAGAACAGGGCAAAAGCCCCAGGCCTTTTTCCCTTCACCGTTGCACTATGCCGTGCAAATGACGTATGATTGGCGGCGGGTAGCCGCCTACGTGCATGTCAACACATAATGGATCTCTGCCGCCAAATTACTTATTGGAGCAATATAAGCGCCATAGTGCTTAAAAGGTAGATAAACATAAGAAAAAAAGGACATACCACATTTTTTAAGAGTGAGGAATAGCCTACTGGCAGCTTCGCAACACATGTTTTTACTTCCAAGGGATGCAGGGGATTAGGTGAGATAGAAGGAAGGGACAGTGTCCTGGAAGAAAGGGTAAGAGTAGCAGAAACCCATGGAATCCACACAAAAGAGGCACATGGTGAAAAGGCCAACAGGAACATCTCCAGTCTCCCCTCCCCCCCTGTGGACCAGCCCCCACCTGGTCATCAACATCCACAGGAACACGCTTGGAAGCAGCAAACAGCCAGGTGATGAAGAAAGAAGACTGAGCAGGCACTGAGTGGCTCCTCAAGACGTTTACAGGGTAATTCATAGAATTTCGCAGAAAAGTGTCGCAAGCGGCTGGCGCAGAGTGTCCGCGTGCGAATGACTGCGCCAGGCACGTGCGCTAAAACCGATTTCCGTGCACAGCGTATTCATGGATTTCAGGCTTCCAAACCAGCCGTGGCGCAGAGAATCGCAGCGACCCTGCAGCAGCGCCAGTAACGCCCCCAAGAACGCCCTTGCGCAAGGAAAAGCCATCAAAATCGCTAAATCATCGCGAAGGGCTGTGCTAACCCTGGACCAGTTCAGCGGGCTGGCAAACAGCAAACGCCAAGCGGGGAACGTCTATTGCAGTGGTGCGCGGGAAGTTCCACACGCGACTGGCCCCGTGCAAGAAGGGTACATGTATTTCAGGGGTGCGCGGGAAGTTCCACACGCGATTCCAGCAGGGTACGTGTATTTCAGGGGTGCGCGGGAAGTTCCACACGCGATTCCAGCAGGGTACGTGTATTTCAGGGGTGCGCGGGAAGTTCCACACGCGATTTCAGCAGGCTACGTGCATTTCAGGGGTGCGCGGGAAGTTCCACACGCGAATGGGCCAGTGCGAGCAGGGTACGTGTATTCCATGGGTGCGTGGGAAGTTCCACACGCGATTCCATCAGGGTACGTGTATTTCAGGGGTGCGCGGGAAGTTCCACACGCGAATGTCCCAGTGCGAGCAGGGTACGTGTATTTCAGGGGTGCGCGGGAAGTTCCACACGCGATTGT
Organism: Ambystoma mexicanum; assembly: GCF_040938575.1. Classification (NCBI taxonomy): domain Eukaryota; kingdom Metazoa; phylum Chordata; class Amphibia; order Caudata; family Ambystomatidae; genus Ambystoma; species Ambystoma mexicanum. The sequence goes on along the minus strand of NC_090928.1, from coordinate 1,032,070,452 downwards.
CCCAGTGCGAGCAGGGTACGTGTATTTCAGGGGTGCGCGGGAAGTTCCACACGCGATTGTCCCAGTGCGAGCAGGGTACGTGTATTTCAGGGGTGCGCGGGAAGTTGCACACGCGATTTCAGCAGGGAATGTGTATTTCAGGGGTTCTGGGGAGTACTACACGTGAATTGGCCGTGTGGGTCCTCCCAGGTGTATGCTCCACAACCTCCACGGCCCCTGCAGGCAGCCCACACCACGGGGGACTACCCTGCACCCCTGCTCATGTCCCGCAGGCAGGCCATCCACCATGGGCATGCCCCCCCAGCCAACCCACATGTCACCTTGCACTACTGATCAACAATGCATGTCTCCCACCCCCCCCCGACCCCCCAGCCCCCAGGGGCAGCCTCCACCAGGCCCCCACTCATGTCTCCCACCACCCCCACCCCCCAGCAGTTCAGGGGCACCCTCCACCAGGCCCCCACTCATGTCTCCCACCACCCCCACCCCCCAGCAGTGCAGGGGCAGCACCACCAGGCCCCCACTCATATCCACCTGCACCCCCACCCCCCAGCCACCAGGGGCACCCTCCACCAGGCCCCCACTCATGTCTCCCACCACCCCCACCCCCCAGCCACCATGGGCAGCCCCCACCAGGCCCTCACTCATGTCTCCCACCACCCCCACCCCCCAGCAGTGCAGGGTCAGCCTCCACCAGGCCCCCACTCATGTCTACCACCACCCCCACCCCCCAGCAGTGCAGGGGCACCCTCCACCAGGCACCCACTCATGTCTCCCACCACCCCCACCCCCCAGCCACCATGGGCAGCCCCCACCAGGCCCTCACTCATGTCTCCCACCACCCCCACCCCCCAGCAGTGCAGGGGCAGCACCACCAGGCCCCCACTCATGTCCCCCTGCACCCCCACCCCCCAGCATCCAGGGGCACCCTCCACCAGCCCCCCACTCATGTCTCCCCCCCCCCAGCAGTGCAGGGGCAGCCCCCACCAGGCCCTCACGCATGTCTCCCACCACCCCCACCCCCCAGCAGTGCAGGGGCAGCCCCCACCAGGCCCTCACTCATGTCTCCCACCACCCCCACCCCCCAGCAGTGCAGGGTCAGCCTCCACCAGGCCCCCAATCATGTCTCCCACCACCCCCACCCCCCAGCCACCATGGGCAGCCCCCACCAGGCCCTCACTCATGTCTCCCACCACCCCCCAGCAGTGCAGGGGCAGCACCACCAGGCCCCCACTCATGTCCCCCTGCACCTCCACCCCCCAGCATCCAGGGGCACCCTCCACCAGGCCCCCACTCATGTCTCCCACCCCCCCACACCCCAGCCACCAGGGGCAGCCTCCACCAGGCCCTCACTCATGTCTCCCACCACCCCCACCCCCCAGCAGTGCAGGGGCAGCACCACCAGGCCCCCACTCATGTCCCCCTGCACCCCCACCCCCCAGCATCCAGGGGCACCCTCCACCAGGCCCCCACTCATGTCTCCCACCGCCCCCACCCCCCAGCCACCAGGGGCAGCCTCCACCAGGCCCCCACTCATGTCTCCCACCACCCCCACCCCCCAGCAGTGCAGGGGCACCCTCCACCAGGCCCCCACTCATGTCTCCCCCCACCCCCACCCCCCAGCAGTGCAGGGGCAGCACCACCAGGCCCCCACTCATGTCCCCCTGCACCCCCACCCCCCAGCCACCAGGGGCACCCTCCACCAGGCCCCCACTCATGTCTCCCACCCCCCCACCCCCCAGCCACCATGGGCAGCCCCCACCAGGCCCTCACTCATGTCTCCCACTACCCCCACCCCCCAGCAGTGCAGGGCCAGCCTCCACCAGGCCCCCACTCATGTCTACCACCACCCCCACCCCCCAGCAGTGCAGGGGCACCCTCCACCAGGCCCCCACTCATGTCTCCCACCACCCCCACCCCCCAGCCACCATGGGCAGCCCCCACCAGGCCCTCACTCATGTCTCCCACCACCCCCACCCCCCAGCAGTGCAGGGGCAGCACCACCAGGCCCCCACTCATGTCCCCCTGCACCCCCACCCCCCAGCATCCAGGGGCACCCTCCACCAGGCCCCCACTCATGTCTCCCACCTCCCCCACCCCCCAGCCACCAGGGGCAGCCTCCACCAGGCCCTCACTCATGTCTCCCACCACCCCCACCCCCCAGCAGTGCAGGGTCAGCCTCCACGAGGCCCCCACTCATGTCTCCCACCACCCCCACCCCCCAGCCACCATGGCCAGCCCCCACCAGGCCCTCAATCATGTCTTCCACCACCCCCACCCCCCAGCAGTGCAGGGGCAGCACCACCAGGCCCCCACTCATGTCCCCCTGCACCCCCACCCCCCAGCATCCAGGGGCACCCTCCACCAGGCCCCCACTCATGTCTCCCACCCCCCCCACTCCCCAGCCACCAGGGGCAGCCTCCGCCAGGCCCCCACTCATGTCTCCCACCACCCCCACCCCCCAGCCACCATGGGCAGCCCCCACCAGGCCCTCACTCATGTCTCCCACCACCCCCACCCCCCAGCAGTGCAGGGGCAGCACCACCAGGCCCCCACTCATGTCCCCCTGCACCCCCACCCCCCAGCATCCAGGGGCACCCTCCACCAGGCCCCCACTCATGTCTCCCACCTCCCCCACCCCCCAGCCACCAGGGGCAGCCTCCACCAGGCCCTCACTCATGTCTCCCACCACCCCCACCCCCCAGCATCCAGGGGCACCCTCCACCAGGCCCCCACTCATGTCTCCCACCCCCCCACCCCCCAGCCACCAGGGGCAGCCTCCACCAGGCCCCCACTCATGTCTCCCACCACCCCCACCCCCCAGCAGTGCCGGGGCAGCACCACCAGGCCCCCACTCATGTCCCCCTGCACCCCCACCCCCCAGCATCCAGGGGCACCCTCCACCAGGCCCCCACTCATGTCTCCCACCCCCCCACCCCCCAGCCACCAGGGGCACCCTCCACCAGGCCCCCACTCATGTCTCCCACCACCCCCCAGCCACCAGGGGCAGCCTCCACCAGGCCCCCACTCATGTCTACCACCACCCCCACCCCCCAGCAGTGCAGGGGCACCCTCCACCAGGCCCCCACTCATGTCCCCCTGCACCCCCACCCCCCAGCGGCAGCCTCCACCAGGCCCCCACTCATGTCTCCCACCCCCCACCCCCAGCCACCAGGGGCAGCCTCCACCAGGCCCCCACTCATGTCTCCCACCCCCCCACCCCCCAGCCACCAGGGGCAGCCTCCACCAGGCCCTCACTCATGTCTCCCACCACCCCCACCCCCCAGCAGTGCAGGGTCAGCCTCCACCAGGCCCCCACTCATGTCTCCCACCCCCCCCCCGACCCCCCAGCCACCAGGGGCAGCCTCCACCAGGCCCCCACTCATGTCTCCCACCACCCCCACCCCCCAGCAGTTCAGGGGCACCCTCCACCAGGCCCCCACTCATGTCTCCCACCACCCCCACCCCCCAGCAGTGCAGGGGCAGCACCACCAGGCCCCCACTCATATCCACCTGCACCCCCACCCCCCAGCCACCAGGGGCACCCTCCACCAGGCCCCCACTCATGTCTCCCACCACCCCCACCCCCCAGCCACCATGGGCAGCCCCCACCAGGCCCTCACTCATGTCTCCCACCACCCCCACCCCCCAGCAGTGCAGGGTCAGCCTCCACCAGGCCCCCACTCATGTCTACCACCACCCCCACCCCCCAGCAGTGCAGGGGCACCCTCCACCAGGCACCCACTCATGTCTCCCACCACCCCCACCCCCCAGCCACCATGGGCAGCCCCCACCAGGCCCTCACTCATGTCTCCCACCACCCCCACCCCCCAGCAGTGCAGGGGCAGCACCACCAGGCCCCCACTCATGTCCCCCTGCACCCCCACCCCCCAGCATCCAGGGGCACCCTCCACCAGCCCCCCACTCATGTCTCCCCCCCCCCAGCAGTGCAGGGGCAGCCCCCACCAGGCCCTCACGCATGTCTCCCACCACCCCCACCCCCCAGCAGTGCAGGGGCAGCCCCCACCAGGCCCTCACTCATGTCTCCCACCACCCCCACCCCCCAGCAGTGCAGGGTCAGCCTCCACCAGGCCCCCAATCATGTCTCCCACCACCCCCACCCCCCAGCCACCATGGGCAGCCCCCACCAGGCCCTCACTCATGTCTCCCACCACCCCCCAGCAGTGCAGGGGCAGCACCACCAGGCCCCCACTCATGTCCCCCTGCACCCCCACCCCCCAGCATCCAGGGGCACCCTCCACCAGGCCCCCACTCATGTCTCCCACCCCCCCACACCCCAGCCACCAGGGGCAGCCTCCACCAGGCCCTCACTCATGTCTCCCACCACCCCCACCCCCCAGCAGTGCAGGGGCAGCACCACCAGGCCCCCACTCATGTCCCCCTGCACCCCCACCCCCCAGCATCCAGGGGCACCCTCCACCAGGCCCCCACTCATGTCTCCCACCGCCCCCACCCCCCAGCCACCAGGGGCAGCCTCCACCAGGCCCCCACTCATGTCTCCCACCACCCCCACCCCCCAGCAGTGCAGGGGCACCCTCCACCAGGCCCCCTCTCATGTCTCCCCCCAGCAGTGCAGGGGCAGCACCACCAGGCCCCCACTCATGTCCCCCTGCACCCCCACCCCCCAGCCACCAGGGGCACCCTCCACCAGGCCCCCACTCATGTCTCCCACCCCCCCACCCCCCAGCCACCATGGGCAGCCCCCACCAGGCCCTCACTCATGTCTCCCACTACCCCCACCCCCCAGCAGTGCAGGGCCAGCCTCCACCAGGCCCCCACTCATGTCTACCACCACCCCCACCCCCCAGCAGTGCAGGGGCACCCTCCACCAGGCCCCCACTCATGTCTCCCACCACCCCCACCCCCCAGCCACCATGGGCAGCCCCCACCAGGCCCTCACTCATGTCTCCCACCACCCCCACCCCCCAGCAGTGCAGGGGCAGCACCACCAGGCCCCCACTCATGTCTCCCTGCACCCCCACCCCCCAGCATCCAGGGGCACCCTCCACCAGGCCCCCACTCATGTCTCCCACCTCCCCCACCCCCCAGCCACCAGGGGCAGCCTCCACCAGGCCCTCACTCATGTCTCCCACCACCCCCACCCCCCAGCAGTGCAGGGTCAGCCTCCACGAGGCCCCCACTCATGTCTCCCACCACCCCCACCCCCCAGCCACCATGGCCAGCCCCCACCAGGCCCTCAATCATGTCTTCCACCACCCCCACCCCCCAGCAGTGCAGGGGCAGCACCACCAGGCCCCCACTCATGTCCCCCTGCACCCCCACCCCCCAGCATCCAGGGGCACCCTCCACCAGGCCCCCACTCATGTCTCCCACCCCCCCCACTCCCCAGCCACCAGGGGCAGCCTCCGCCAGGCCCCCACTCATGTCTCCCACCACCCCCACCCCCCAGCCACCATGGGCAGCCCCCACCAGGCCCTCACTCATGTCTCCCACCACCCCCACCCCCCAGCAGTGCAGGGGCAGCACCACCAGGCCCCCACTCATGTCCCCCTGCACCCCCACCCCCCAGCATCCAGGGGCACCCTCCACCAGGCCCCCACTCATGTCTCCCACCTCCCCCACCCCCCAGCCACCAGGGGCAGCCTCCACCAGGCCCTCACTCATGTCTCCCACCACCCCCACCCCCCAGCATCCAGGGGCACCCTCCACCAGGCCCCCACTCATGTCTCCCACCCCCCCACCCCCCAGCCACCAGGGGCAGCCTCCACCAGGCCCCCACTCATGTCTCCCACCACCCCCACCCCCCAGCAGTGCAGGGGCAGCACCACCAGGCCCCCACTCATGTCCCCCTGCACCCCCACCCCCCAGCATCCAGGGGCACCCTCCACCAGGCCCCCACTCATGTCTCCCACCCCCCCACCCCCCAGCCACCAGGGGCACCCTCCACCAGGCCCCCACTCATGTCTCCCACCACCCCCCAGCCACCAGGGGCAGCCTCCACCAGGCCCCCACTCATGTCTACCACCACCCCCACCCCCCAGCAGTGCAGGGGCACCCTCCACCAGGCCCCCACTCATGTCCCCCTGCACCCCCACCCCCCAGCGGCAGCCTCCACCAGGCCCCCACTCATGTCTCCCACCCCCCACCCCCAGCCACCAGGGGCAGCCTCCACCAGGCCCCCACTCATGTCTCCCACCCCCCCACCCCCCAGCCACCAGGGGCAGCCTCCACCAGGCCCTCACTCATGTCTCCCACCACCCCCACCCCCCAGCAGTGCAGGGTCAGCCTCCACCAGGCCCCCACTCATGTCTCCCACCACCCCACCCCCCAGCCACCATGGGCAGCCCCCACCAGGCCCTCACTCATGTCTCCCACCACCCCCACCCCCCAGCAGTGCAGGGGCAGCACCACCAGGCCCCCACTCATGTCCCCCTGCACCCCCACCCCCCAGCATCCAGGGGCACCCTCCACCAGGCCCCCACTCATGTCTCCCACCCCCCACACCCCCCAGCCACCAGGGGCAGCCTCCACCAGGCCCCCACTCATGTCTCCCACCACCCCCACCCCCCAGCAGTGCAGGGGCACCCTCCACCAGGCCCCCACTCATGTCTCCCACCACCCCCACCCCCCAGCAGTGCAGGGGCAGCCCCCACCAGGCCCCCACTCATGTCTCCCACCACCCCCACCCCCCTGCACCGTGGGGCACCTGCCAGCAGGCCCCCACCCATGTCCAACTCATGTACCCCTGCACCCCCACCCCCCAGCCACCAGGGGCAGCCTCCACCAGGCCCCCACTCATATCTCCCACCACCCCCCAGCCACCAGGGGCACCCTCGACCAGGTCCTCACAATCCCCATCATGTGCTTTATGGTCAGACTCCACAGCCAAAAAGCCCTACCAAGTAACCCATTCACCCACATGGAAATGGAAATCACATGTCACACCCCCAATGTTCATGAAGAAAATGAACCCATGTCCGTCACACACAATGTTTGCAATTGAATGGGAAAACACCCAACATGACATGCATGAAACCAATGAGATGATACCACACAGTTAAGTATGAAAACAAAATTGTATTAAAAAAAATAAAGAATGCTAAAGAAAGGAAACAAACTACAATGGGAAAGAGAAAAAATAAGCTGCATGTCCGTATTAAAAAAAAAAACTGCAAATCAGAATCCAAAAAAATGTTGTCCAAAGTCAAATTCAAAAAAATCACTATGCAATAAAGAACTATGTAAAAAACTAACAAGGGTCCATGAGCCCAACTGAACAAAGGAAACCTACTAAAAAACCTAACTAAAAATCAACTATATACAAAAAGTGGAGCAGTGTCCGTCGACTCCAAATCATAATAAGAAAGAAAGGAAACCTAAAACTAAAGAACTATATACAAAGGCGGCGGGCAAGTCCAGCGGCTCACTCCGTGGTGTCCCGGGCCAGGGCATCATCGAACTCCTGTTCGATGTCCCGGAGGCGGTCCAGTTCCATGGCCCCGAGGGTCCACAGGGACGACGCCGTGTCCTCCTCCAACCCCCTGCGGATTGCCTCGAGGCACTCGGCCCACCTCAGGGCCCTCCGCATGGAGTTCTCCGCCCTGACCATTGTGAGCCGCGCCTCTTCCGCCCACCGCCGCTCCGCACCTATGGCCTGGCCCAACCGCTGCCACACGGAAGACACTCTCTGTCCTGGGTCCCCCTGCTCTCCGGCCGATGCCTGCCCCTCCGATGTCGAAAGCCCCGAGCCTTCATGTCTCCCACCATGTTGCTGCTGCTGCTCTGCCTCTGCCCGTGCACTGCCTCCTGCTGCCTGCACATCCTCCGCCGGCTGGGGTGCAGTTGTTGATGTGGCCACCCCTGCTGGACCTCCGACTCCCGACTGTGGCAGGGATGCCTCCTCCACCAGCCTGGCCGCACCGTCAGAGGCAGCTCCACAGGGCACCCAGGTGACTGATGGGTGGGAAGATGGCACAGAGGACGACTGGCGCGTAGGGGGTCCAGTTGAGGAGGGGGTCGGAGCAAGCCCCATCAGACGGAGGAATCCGGCCTGGGTGACCTGTCCCAGCAGGCTGACGTGGTCAACGAGCCATTCGAGATGACGTGCAGTCTCTCCATGAAAAGACTGCAGGTCACCTCGCATGGCCCGTTGACGCAACGCCACACCAGCCAGGACAGGCTCAACCCGGACCTGGATGGCCACGTCCGCAGGCAGAGGAAGGCCAGTTGACGTCAGCTCATCCCCTGCCTGAAAACGGGTCTGGACGTAGGCATCCCTGCTGGTGCAAGATGATGCAGGGACAGGATCGGGGACAGGATTGCACACAGGCACCTCCGCGGCTGCCTGTGCTGCCTCCTGTCCCTGGTCCTGCACTGCACCACTAGCACCAGTGGGATCCCCAACTCCAGACCCCGTCCCTGGTGCTTGCACGGCCTCCTCCTCCACCAAACCCCCCACCAACCTGGATGACTCCGTGCCATCTTCCCCTGTTGGGCCCTGTGGGGTCCCAGCTGCCCCTTCTGCTGCCGAGGAGTCCAACTCCAACCTCCGCCTCTTGGACCTCCCCCCGGCAGCTGCGGCCTGGGACGGGGCACCGGACTCCTCACTCCCCGACGAGATGACAACACGGGAGTGGAGCCGGGCCTTGCGTCTCCGGCTGGCGGTCGGATCCCCGCCGCTGTGCTCCACAGCACCTTCTCCGCCCTCTTCATCAGTTGACGCTGCAGACAGGGAGAAACAAAACACAGGCATCAGGGCACTGTACAATGGACACATACACACATGACAGTTGCACATGAGTGGCATTGGCAAACCTCAGACATGTCATCACAATCCCCAACACACATGTCATTGCAACTCGCTCTCATGAGCCATACCACAGCCATATCGCAACTGCCACCACCATCCATACACATACAACAGCATCAGCAGCCAAAGGGGAGCCAGACATCACATGCAACACAGGATGTGCACCACACATGTACACACACCACCACACTTGCATGCATGTCTACACCTCTGCCAAGTGTCGCACTGTTCAGACGGCCATCCATGTCACACCTGCCAATCAGGCTTCCACATACCGCTGTCACATGCATCCATGTTGCATCACTGTTGCACCCTTGTCAAATACACACACATGCACATGTACACAGTGCTCATGCATGCAGCCGAAAACAACATACATGCGTGACATCACGGACATGTCTACTTACATACACATTCATACAAACATGTGTGCCCGCACAACTGCATTTGCCATGCAAGCCTACACACACAAGCACCATCCATGTCTCACACATTACAGCCCTCGCATGTGTCAGCCCCACGGCCCTGTACACCCCCACCCATACTCGAACCAATACTAACAGATGTGCAACCTGCACACTACCGAATAATCACCACACGCACTGCTCACAATCAGGATGCATGTACACTCACCGCTCAACTCCAGACGGGTCTGCTTCTCTAGGACCCGGACGTGGAGCGCTGGGGATATGTGTTCCAGGACCCCCATCTGTTCTTCTGACAAGTGGCCCCGGCGCCCCTTGGCATCCGCTGCCTTCAAGAGGCGCCGGGCCTTGTTCAGGGTCCTGGACCTGTAGTCCTCCCAGCGCTTCCTGACATGTTGTAAGTCCCGGACTGCCACCCCCTCTGCGTTGATGGCAGTCACGACGTCAGTCCAGATCCGAGTCCGTCCTTCCTTGTCGGCGCGGGAACTTCCGAAGAGGGCATCATACTGCCCCAGGACTTGCTCCACCAGGACACCAACTTCGGTGGCACTGAAGCTGGTGCCCCTCTGCCTCTCTGGCCGGGGGTTGTCAGTGGTCACAGATGGTGTTTGCCCCGACATGACAACCCCAGAGGCAGGAGTGGGTGGGCAACTGGGTCCTGGGGCTGGGCTGTGGAGCGATGGAATTCCAGTCGGGAGTCTTCGGTTCCAGCAGGGGTGGTCACAGCAACAGCACCCCTGGCTGATGTGCAGGCAGCAAATGGCAGTGCACGTGGGCAGCAGGCAGTCAGGCAGCAGCAGATGGCAGGTGGGAGCGTGCTCGGGGCTCTGGTGGGCAGTAGTTCGGCCTTCTGGGCAGGAGCGTGGTCTTCCGTGTGCTTACGCGTGGCCAGCTTGGTACGGAGTGATTTGGCACGTGAAAATCCTGCACGTCAGCGTGAAAACCGAGGAAAGGCCCTTAGCGCGTAAGCGCGTCAGCACGCATACGTGATTCTATTGGACCAAAGTCCTTCAGCGCGTAAGCGCGTCTGTGACGTGACCCGCACGGGTGTTTCCCACACAGCACGTGATGACAGAGCACACGTGGAAAGACTGCACGTCTGAGTGTCATCGCGTGTAATTGGACAGCACGTCAGAGTCTCATCGCGTGTAATTGGACAGCACGTCAGAGTCTCATCGCGTGTAATTGGTGGAAATGGCCCTACACGCAGAAGTGACAAAGCGTGTAATTGGTGGAAATGGCCCTAGCGCGTAGCGCGTACACGCCGCGTAAGTGACGCTGGACGTGTGGGCCTGTATAAAAGGTACCTGTCCAACACCATTTCCTTGTACGTGCTTTTCGTGGAGAGCGAGTGGGTGAATTCTGTACTTTTTGTCGTTTCACACGGTGTTTCAAGTTCGTATTCCCTGTTACCTCTGACAGCTTTTTCCCTTTTTTCTCTTTTACTGGTTTACATGGGCCTGTTCCCTCAAACAGTGTTCCCTTCTACTGTTTTCCTGTCTCCTCAGACAGCGTACAAATCTTCTTTTGGCGGGGGTGTTGCCAACCAAACGCGCTCCTTTTTCACGCTCTTTTACCTGGCAGACGGTGAGTCACGCACGTATCTAACATCTGTGCTTGCCCCGTGTGTAGCCTACCCCTTAAGAGGTCATTCTAGGCTGCGTGTGACACGCATACGTTCATTCTTGTGTTACTGGGTGCCACAGCGTAGTGCAGGTTTTTCTTTCTGCACACGTGGTCTAGGAGGGGTTGCGTGCACGTCATCTCCCTTTTTTGGGGCTCCTGTGCGTAGCGTGACCCGTCATCTTTCCCCAGGGGTTACAATCAGCCTTGCAAGAGCACTAGGGTACAATTACCATCTGGTACCCAACCCCTTTGACCCCCAATTGCCCAGGACAATAGTTTACAGCCACTCCCATACGCACATCTACATCAGTGCCATGGCTGGGAGGCGAGGATTCCGTAAGGGTGGCAAAGGTGGAAGAGCCACAAGTGGTGGCCGTGGTGGATCCGGTAGGGGACGTGGTCGTTACTTGCAGGGTGAGCCTGTCCCCCCATGTGTGGAGGACCAGTCAAGGGCACCCATAATCCCCCCTCCCGCCCTCCCGTTGAGGCTGATGTGGCTGACACCATCCATGCTCAGCCCTTGTTGGACCAGCCCATTGTAGCACCAGACCTGGCTGACTCCATGGCTGACTTCCAGGTCAGCAGGCCTATGACACGTGCGCTGGTGCACGTTGATGTCACCATGCCTTGTGCATCTGGGGCAGCAAGGTCATCTGCTGCACCAAGTAGTCAGGGCGGAGAGGCTGCAGGGGCAGCTGCGGCTCCATCCAGCCCAGCCCTCACACACCCAGCCAGGACAGTGTCGGTCCTAGTCCATGCTGCTGACATTCCCCCTGACACCATCACACTAGAGCCAATGCCTGCACCAACTCCCATGCTGAGTGTGCAGTCCCACACTCCTGATACAGAGTCCACCAGGGCTCCTGCCCCTAGTGTCCAGAGCGGCGCAGGACACTCAGGATCACCACCACCTTCCAAGCGGAAGAGGAAGAGTGCTCGTCCGGCACAGGCTGATGCCCCAGACACGGCTACACAGTCCGGCCCGTCCAGGAAGCCCAGCTTCACGGATGACGAACTGAATGCACTTGTCGAGTATGTGTCCGCACATGACAACGAGATGGTCATCGTTGCAGGATCCAAGACCACACCTGCACAACGCCAGGCACACTGGCAGACCGTTGCGGACATCGTAAGTGCCCTTGTAATCGTGAGGCGCACAGCCAATGATTGCTATAAGCGCTGGAATGACCTAAAGCGCAGGGCAAAGAGTAAGCTGGCCTCAAGTCATGCCGCAACTCTAGTGACTGGAGGTGGCTCTCCAGTAGTAGACATGGAACTCACTCCACATGAGTCAGTCGCTGGGACCTACGTCACGGAGGAACAGATCCAAGGCGTGGGAGATTTGGCTGATTACGAGGCATTGTCCGGTGAGTGCACATGCATGTGTGTGTCATCCATGTGCATGGTGTGTGTGTGAGGGCTTCTGTTTGTGTGCCAGGTGAGAGTGTGTGCGCCTGAGTCGTATGGGTCAGCCATGTGCTTCATGCAATACATCCTGCGCAGCTGCATTTGGCCATAGCAGTATCCCTTCTGCCAACAGTAGACATCTAGCCCAACTGCACGCCAGTTGCCCTTGAAGTGTCACCTTGCCACAACATTGTTGCTTATTTTTCACTGTTCATTCAGTCAGATTGTTTGCATTCCACCACCTTTACTAGGCATGTCGCAGTCCACTAGTCACATGTCTGACATGGCTATGGTAAAGTGGAGTGACTTTGTTACCTGGATATCATTTGTTCACACATGTCCCTGTGCAATTGGACCATTTCAGACTGGCAGCTCCAGGTGAAAAATCTGACCTGTTAGAATCAGAAAAGCTATTACATGCGGGAACTGGACTGAATGAATAGGTGCTGCCCTCCTCTCCATCTTCACTCAATAGCAATGGTACATGCCATCTGTGTGATGTGTGTTTCACCTGCCAATCACAGGCCAATGTGTGATGCCACTGCCAGGCAGCATGCAGAAAATGTGTTCATCTTCCATCTTGGTGTCATCAGTGTGTGCCATTTGCCTGCCCTTCATACGCAGTGAGGGTGCATGCATGGGAGGGTTTTAGTCATGTGGGACATGTGTCAAACAAGTACTGGTTCTCTTGCTTCTCAGCCCTCATTGTGTGCCATGGTGCTAATGCCTGTTTCTATTTCTTTGTTTTAATGTCTTTGCAGGGGAAGACGCACCTGATACTGCTGGGGTTGTGGAGATGGTGCAGACCCAGGAGGGGTCCGAGGGCCGACCAACCACCAGTGAGGGACGTGGTGTGATGGTGGGTGAGAACCCACAACTGCTGCAGGTCGTGCTCTCAAGGGGTGTCTCTGGCTGCACCTCCCCCGAGCTGTACTCAGGTGTTGATTCGGATGAGACCTACGTGCCGTCGCAGGTGAGTGTTCCAGGGAGGGATTCTGTTCTGTCCCACCGACCTGCACCAGGGTCAGAACCCTCAATGGGGATGTCAGTGTTGGCAGCTACGCCTTTGGTGGTTACTGATGCAGGGTCATACTCCACGACATCTGATCCTGTTCCTGGGCCAGCAGATCAGAGGGGGAATGCAGTCCTGCAGCCTCAGGCAGTGCCGGCACAGCAAGGCGCAGTTCGCCTTGCCCCAGACAGGTGTGGTGCCCGCCGACGTGGTGGCCGTACGCCACCTGGCAATACCACATGGGAGCAATCCATTTACGGTATGGCAACCCAACAGGCAGCATCATCCGAGATGATGGCTCAGGCCATGGATAGGGTGGCCACTTCCATTGTCCCCCCTGAAAGGCTGATGGAGCGACTAGAGCAGGCAACCGACTCCATCTGCCAGTCACACAGGGAGGACATGTTGGGGTCCAACAGGGACAGGCGGGCGGCACTGGCGACTCTGCAGGAGGCCATCTCCATTGAGGCCCAGGGCCACAGGGAAGCCCTGAGGCAGGAGCTCCTTCACCTCAGGACGACTCTTGTTGAGCTTGAGGCTTCAACACACCAAAGGACAGAACAGCAGCTGGAGCGTCTCACCCGTACTCTCTCAGCTGAGATGCAGGCAACGAGGGCGGAGGTCCGGGCATCCCGTGAGTTGTTGCATGGGGACCTCCGCACACTCATCCTCCAGAACCAGACCTACCACACCCGCATGCTTGCAGCCATGGAGGAGCAGACTAGGGCCTTGCGTGGGCTGCCTCCCATAGTGCAACCACCTCCGGATGCAGCTGCACAGGGTGATAATAGCGACAGCAGTGATACTCCAACAATAGGGTAGCCGTGTGGGCCATGAGCCCATGGAGGTGTTTTATTTTCCCAGGATCCACGCAGGTGGGTTCTGGTGTGCATCCTGTCCTCGGACCTCCTGGGTGGCCTCCCCAACCCCCCCGGGCCCTTCAATGGCCATTTATTATTTTTTAATTTATTTATTTATTTTTTTATTTATTTTATTCCCAATTTTTTTGGGACGATTTGTTGGCTTCCGTGGTTCCTGTGGGCATACGCTGCATTGTGGCTGGGCACATGCAGGCTTGTAATGTATTTGGTTCAGATGCTTGGGTTTGAGTCACACACACCCCTCCTGCTTCCCGTTTCCATGGGCTTGCAAAGGGTGTGCCCAAGTGACAGTGAATTACACAGTGACGTTGGATTCCCATGAGCTGTGTGGGCAGTCTGTAGTCAATACTGTGTATACATTCCTAGTGCATATTGCTGTTGTGTTGTACACTGCATGTTGCATTGATGTGTAACTCATCTTCTGTGTCTACCTCCCAATTTGCAGGTCCCTTCCTCATGTCTACACAAGGACCTCTAGTCTGGAGATGTGGTCCATGTTGGCAGCAGTGCACCTACAACTCTACATGGCGCCAACACTGCACAGTTGGTAGTGGTGGGAGTGCAGGCATTTCCAGGTGGTGAGACTACTAATATTTAACATTAGTGATGTCATGTTAATGATAGTACGTACTCAAGTTTGTTGTTGGTCCGGCATTACTGTGAGAATTTCAGGTGTTGCAAGTTTCTAATAGGGACACTGTACATTGTGACACTAGTGTCATGTTGTGGGGATTACTTTGTTTACCTGCAAATAGCATGACATGGCACGGTGTGTCGTGTGGCGGTGCTGGGGTTGGGTTGGCTGACATGGCACTGTCCTCTTGTTGCATTTTGCAAGTGGGTATTCATTTTAGCTGCTTGAATGTGTAACTTCACAAAACTGCATTGGTGGTGTCTGTGTGGGTAGGGATGCACACATTGTGACACTTCCAGGTGAACAATCTCAGGCTGATATGGTTTTCACGGTTCTTTCTCCAGACATTCAGGATCAGTGTCAGGTTGAGTCATCATTGATTGTCAGATGGAATGTGCCAGGGCAGTGTGCACTACACAGGGGTGTGATTTCTATGTGAAGTAATTAGCCACTAGCTGTGTACGGGCTGCCTCCCCCCGTGCCCTTTCCCCTCCCATGCGCAGCGGCTGTGCATGTGGTTGGGGATGGGGGGGCACCACCATGTCCACGGCCAGGCCCCGGCGTGTTGCAACGTTGTGCAGGACACATGCTGCCACTATGATCCTGCACACTACTGGTGGAGCGTACAACAGCTGCCCGCCAGAACGGTCAAGGGAGCGAAAGCGTGACTTCAGCACTCCGAATGTGCGCTCCACTATGCCTCGGGTTGTAATGTGGGCTGCGTTATATCTTACCTGGGGTGGCGTGGTGGGGTTCCGAATTGGCGTCATCATGTGGGGGCTGAGAGGGTAGGCACTGTCCCCTGTGGAGGTGGTGATTAGTATCACTGGTGGGGTTGTGACCTTGCTCTGTATCTGACATGCATGCATGTGCAGTGGCATTCATACTCACCAAGCAGCCATGTATCGCCATGCCGCCCAGCTTCTAGGTCCCGGCTTAGGGTGGACATTCGGTAAATGAAGCTGTCGTGGGTTGACCCGGGATAGTTGGCATATACTGAGGTGATGATTCCCTTGGCATTACATACTACCTGCACGTTGATGGAATGCCAGTGCTTGCGGTTCCTATAGATGTGCTCAGATGCCCTGGGGGGACGTAGAGCCACATGGGTGCAGTCGATGGCACCTAGCACTTTGGGGAATCGTGCCACAGCGTAAAAATCCAGGGCGGCAGCATGCCTTTCTGCAGGGGTTCTGGGCAGGTATATGTGCCTGCGGACTGATGGGCGTGCAGTGATGATGTTCAAGACCTGGTGTAGGCAGCGTGACTGGGTGGCCTGTGATACACCACCCACAATGGCACTTGTCCGCTGAAATGATCCAGTGGCTAAGAAGTGCAGTACATTGAGGACCTTCTCCAGGGGGCTGAGTGCTTGGGAGCACAGGGTGGGTGATGTGAGGTCATCATCCCACTCACTCACCAGGTCCAGTATGATGTGTGGTGGAAACCTGTACCTCCCATGCACCTGGTCATCGGGCATCCCGAAAAGGCTGGTTCTGGGTGTGAATATTCCGGCCCTGACTATCCTCCTCCTCCTCCTCCTTTGGTAGGCCACGCCCACTGCTGCTAGGAACGGTATGTTCATCCTGGGTCTGAGCTTGTTATTTTGTTAGCGCGCAAATTAATGCGTTGCGCGTGTTGTAGGCGAGCGTGTGACCCGCGCACCCCTGAAATGCAGTACCCAGTCCAATAGCGTGTGGAAATTCCCGCGCACACCGGGATACAGGTGCGCTGACGTACTTGCGTGTGTAAGTGTCCGCGCACACCTGATATACACGTACACAGGCCAATCGCGTGTACGCGCACTTTTGTCCAATTACACGCGATGACACCCTGACGTGCTGTCCAATTACACGCGATGAGACTCTGCCGTGCTGTCCAATTACATGCGATGAGACTCTGCCGTGCTGTCCAATTACACGCAATGACACTCTGACGTGCAGTCTTTCCACGTGTGCTCTGTCATCACGCTGTGTGGGAAACACCCGTGCGGGTCACGTCACAGATGCGCTTACGCGCTGAGGGCCTTTGGTCCAATAGATTCGCGTATGCGTGCTGACGCACTTACGCGCTAAGGGCCTTTCCTCGGTTTTCACGCTGACGTGCAGGATTTTCACGTGCCAAATCACTTCGTACCAAGCTGGCCACGCGTAAGCACACGGAAGACCACGCTCCTGCCCAGAAGGCCGAACTACTGCCCCCCAGAGCCCCGAGCACGCTCCCACCTGCCATCTGCTGCTGCCTGACTGCCTGCTGCCCACGTGCACTGCCATTTGCTGCCTGCACATCAGCCAGGGGTGCTGTTGCTGTGATCACCCCTGCTGGAACCGAAGACTCCCGACTGGAATTCCATCGCTCCATAGCCCAGCCCCAGGACCCAGTTGCCCACCCACTCCTGCCTCTGGGGTTGTCATGTCGGGGCAAACACCATCTGTGACCACTGACAACCCCCGGCCAGAGAGGCAGAGGGGCACCAGCTTCAGTGCCACCGAAGTTGGTGTCCTGGTGGAGCAAGTCCTGGGGCAGTATGATGCCCTCTTCGGAAGTTCCCGCGCCGACAAGGAAGGACGGACTCGGACCTGGACTGACATCGTGACTGCCATCAACGCGGAGGAGGTGGCAGTCCGGGACTTACAACATGTCAGGAAGCGCTGGGAGGACTTCAGGTCCAGGACCCTGAACAAGGCCCGGCGCCTCTTGAAGGCAGCGGATGCCAAGGGGCGCCGGGGCCACTTGTCGGAAGAACAGATGGGGGTCCTGGAACGCATATCCCCAGCGCTCCACGTCCAGGTCCTAGAGAATCAGACCCGTCTGGAGTCGAGCGGTGAGTGTACATGCATCCTGATTGTGAGCAGTGCGTGTGGTGATTATTCGGCATTGTGCCGGTTGCACATCTGTTTGTATGGGGTCGAGTATGGGTGGGGGTGTACAGGGCCGTGGGGCTGACACATGCGAGGGCTGTAATGTGTGAGACATGGATGGTGCTTGTGTGTGTGGGCTTGCATGGCAAATGCAGTTGTGCGTGCACACATGTTTGGATGAATGTGTATGTAAGTAGACATGTCCATCATGTCAGGCATGTATGTTGTTTCCGGCTGCATGTATGAGCACTGTGTACATGTGCATGTGTGTGTATTTGACAAGGGTGCAACAGTGATGCAACATGGATGCATGTGACAGCGGTATGTGGAAGCCTGATTGGCAGATGTGACATGGATGCCCGTCTGAACAGTGCGACACTTGGCAGAGGTGTAGACATGCATGCAAGTGTGGTGGTGTGTGTACATGTGTGGTGCACATCCTGTGTTGCATGTGATGTCTGGCTCCCCTTTGGCTGCTGATGCTGTTGTATGTGTATGGATGGTGGTGGCAGTTGCGATATGGCTGTGGTATGGCTCATGTGTGCGAGTTGCAATGACATGTGTGTTGGGGATTGTGATGACATGTCTGAGGTTTGCCAATGCCACTCATGTGCAACTGTCATGCGTGTATGTGTCCATTGTACAGTGCCCTGATGCCTGTGTTTTGTTTCTCCCTGTCTGCAGCGTCAACTGATGAAGAGGGCGGAGAAGGTGCTGTGGAGCACAGCGGCGGGGATCCGACCGCCAGCCGGAGACGCAAGGCCCGGCTCCCCTCCCGTGTTGTCATCTCGTCGGGGAGTGAGGAGTCCGGTGCCGCGTCCCAGGCCGCAGCTGCCGGGGGGAGGTCCAAGAGGTGGAGGTTGGAGTTGGACTCCTCGGCAGCAGAAGGGGCAGCTGGGACCCCACAGGGCCCAACAGGGGAAGATGGCACGGAGTCATCCAGGTTGGTGGGGGGTTTGGTGGAGGAGGAGGCCGTGCAAGCACCAGAGACGGGGTCTGGAGGTGGGGATCCCACTGGTGCTAGTGTTGCAGTGCAGGACCAGGGACAGGAGGCAGCACAGGCCGCCGCGGAGGTGCCTGTGTGCAATCCTGTCCCCGATCCTGTCCCTGCATCATCTTGCACCAGCAGGGATGCCTACGTCCAGACCCGTTTTCAGGCAGGGGATGAGCTGACGTCAACTGGCCTTCCTCTGCCTGCGGACGTGGCCATCCAGGTCCGGGTTGAGCCTGTCCTGGCTGGTGTGGCGTTGCGTCAACGGGCCATGCGAGGTGACCTGCAGTCTTTTCATGGAGAGACTGCACGTCATCTCGAATGGCTCGTTGACCACGTCAGCCTGCTGGGACAGGTCACCCAAGCCGGATTCCTCCGTCTGATGGGGCTTGCTCCGACCCCCTCCTCAACTGGACCCCCTACGCGCCAGTTGTCCTCTGTGCCATCTTCCCACCCATCAGTCACCTGGGTGCCCTGTGGAGCTGCCTCTGACGGTGCGGCCAGGCTGGTGGAGGAGGCATCCCTGCCACAGTCGGGAGTCGGAGGTCCAGCAGGGGTGGCCACATCAACAACTGCACCCCAGCCGGCGGAGGATGTGCAGGCAGCAGGAGGCAGTGCACGGGCATAGGCAGTGCAGCAGCAGCAACATGGTGGGAGACATGTAGGCTCGGGGCTTTCCACATCGGAGGGGCAGGCATCGGCCGGGGGGCAGGGGGACCCAGGAGAGAGAGTGTCTTCCGTGTGGCAGCGGTTGGGCCAGGCCATAGGTGCGGAGCGGCGGCGGGCGGAAGAGGCGCGGCTCACAATAGTCAGGGCGGAGAACTCCATGCGGAGGGCCCTGAGGCGGGCCGAGTGCCTCGAGGCAATCTGCAGGGGGTTGGAGGAGGACACGGCGTCGTCCCTGCGGACCCTCGGGGCCATGGAACTGGACCGCCTCCGGGACATCGAACAGGAGTTCGATGATGCCCTGGCCCGGGACACCACGGAGTGAGCCGCTGGACTTGCCCACCGCCTTTGTATATAGTTCTTTAGTTTTAGGTTTCCTTTCTTTCTTATTATGATTTGGAGTCGACGGACACTGCTCCACTTTTTGTATATAGTTGATTTTTAGGTAGGTTTTTTAGTAGGTTTCCTTTGTTCAGTTGGGCTCATGGACCCTTGGTAGTTTTGTACATAGTTCTTTATTGCATGGAGATTTTTTTACATTTGACTTTGTACAAAAAAATGTTTGATTCTGATTTGCAGTTTTGTGTTTTTATACGGACATGCAGCTTTTTTTTTCTCATTCACATTGTAGTTTGTTTTCTTTCTTTAGCATTCTTTATTTTTTTCAATACAATTTTGTTTCCATACTTCACTGTGTGGTATCATCTCATTGGTTTCATGCATGTCATGTTGTGTGTTTTCCCATTCAATTGCAACCATTGTGTGTGACAGACATGGGTTCATTAGCTTCATGAACATTGGGGGTGTAACATGTGATTTCCATTTCCATGTGGCTGAATGGGTTACTTGGTAGGGCTTTTTGGCTGTGGAGGCTGGCCATTACGCACATGATTGGGGATTGTGAGGACCTGGTGGGGGCTTCCCATGGTGGCAGGGGGGTGGGGGTGGTGGGAGACATGGGTGGGGGCCTGGTGGAGGCTGCCCCTGCACTGCTGGGGGGTGGGGGTGGTGGGAGACATGGGTGGAGGCCTGGTGGAGGCTGCCCCTGCACTGCTGGGGGGTGGGGTGGTGGGAGACATGAGTGGGTGCCTGGTGGAGGGTGACCCTGGATGCTGGGGGGTGGGGGTGCAGGGGGACATGAGTGGGGGCCTGGTGGAGTCTGCCCATGGTGGCAGGGGGGTGGGGGTGGTGGGAGACATGAGTGGGGGCCTGGTGGCGGCTGCCCCTGCACTGCTGGGGGGTGGGGGTGGTGGGAGACATGGGTGGGGGCCTGGTGGGGGCTGCCCCTGGTGGCTGGGGGGTGGGGGTGGTGGGAGACATGAGTGGGTGCCTGGTGGAGGGTGACCCTGGATGCTGGGGGGTGGGGGTCGTGGGAAACATGAGTGGGGGCCTGGTGGAGGCTGCCCCTGCACTGCTGGGGGGTGGGGGTGGTGGGAGACATGAGCGGGGGCCTGGTGGAGGCTGCCCCTGCACTGCTGGGGGGTGGGGGTGGTGGGAGACATGAGTGGGGGCCTGCTAGAGGCTGCCCCTGGTGGCTGGGGGGTGGGGGTGGTGGGAGACATGAGTGGGGGCCTGGTGGAGTCTGCCCATGGTGGCAGGGGGGTGGGGTGGTGGGAGACATGAGTGGGGGCCTGGTGGAGGCTGCCCCTGCACTGCTGGGGGGTGGGGGTTGTGGGAGACATGGGTGGGGGCCTGGTGGAGGCTGCCCCTGGTGGCTGGGGGGTGGGGGTGGTGGGAGACATGAGTGGGGGCCTGGTGGAGTCTGCCCATGGTGGCAGGGGGGTGGGGGTGGTGGGAGACATGAGTGGGGGCCTGGTGGAGTCTGCCCCTGCACTGCTGGGGGGTGGGGGTGGTGGGAGACATGGGTGGGGGCCTGGTGGAGGCTGCCCATGGTGGCAGGGGGGTGGGGGTGGTGGGAGACATGAGTGGGGGCCTGGTGGAGTCTGCCCCTGCACTGCTGGGGGGTGGGGGTGGTGGGAGACATGAGTGGGTGCCTGGTGGAGGGTGACTCTGGATGCTGGGGGGTGGGGGTGCAGGGGGACATGAGTGGGGGCCTGGTGGAGTCTGCCCATGGTGGCAGGGGGGTGGGGGTGGTGGGAGACATGAGTGGGGGCCTGGTGGAGGCTGCCCCTGCACTGCTGGGGGGTGGGGGTGGTGGGAGACATGGGTGGGGGCCTGGTGGAGGCTGCCCCTGCACTACTGGGGGGTGGCGGTGGTGGGAGACATGAGTGGGTGCCTGGTGGAGGGTGACCCTGGATGCTGGGGGTGGGGGTGCAGGGGGACATGAGTGGGGGCCTGGTGGAGTCTGCCCATGGTGGCAGGGGGGTGGGGGTGGTGGGAGACATGAGTGGGGGCCTGGTGGAGGCTGCCCCTGCACTGCTGGGGGGTGGGGGTGGTGGGAGACATGGGTGGGGGCCTGGTGGAGGCTGCCCCTGCACTGCTGGGGGGTGGGGGTGGTGGGAGACATGAGTGGGTGCCTGGTGGAGGGTGACCCTGGATGCTGGGGGGTGGGGGTACAGGGGGACATGAGTGGGGGCCTGGTGGAGTCTGCCCATGGTGGCAGGGGGGTGGGGGTGGTGGGAGACATGAGTGGGGGCCTGGTGGAGGCTGCCCCTGCACTTCTGGGGGGTGTGGGGAGACATGAGTGGGGGCCTGGTGGAGGGTGACCCTGGATGCTGGGGGGTGGGGGTGGTGGTAGACATGAGTGGGGGCCTGGTGGAGACTGCCCATGGTGGCAGGGGGGTGGGGGTGGTGGTAGACATGAGTGGGGGCCTGGTTGAGGCTGCCCATGGTGGCAGGGGGGTGGGGGTGGTGGTAGACATGAGTGGGGGCCTGGTGGAGGCTGCCCCTGGTGGCTGGGGGGTGGGGGTGGTGGGAGACATGAGTGGGGGCCTGGTGGAGTCTGCCCATGGTGGCAGGGGGGTGGGGGTGGTGGGAGACATGAGCGGGGGCCTGGTGGAGTCTGCCCCTGCACTGCTGGGGGGTGGGGGTGGTGGGAGACATGGGTGGGGGCCTGGTGGAGGCTGCCCCTGCACTGCTGGGGGGTGGGGGTGGTGGGAGACATGAGTGGGTGCCTGGTGGAGGGTGACCCTGGATGCTGGGGGGTGTGGGTGCAGGGGGACATGAGTGGGGGCCTGGTGGAGTCTGCCCATGGTGGCAGGGGGGTGGGGGTGGTGGGAGACATGAGTGGGGGCCTGGTGGAGGCTGCCCCTGCACTGCTGGGGGGTGGGGGTGGTGGGAGACATGGGTGGGGGCCTGGTGGAGGCTGCCCCTGCACTGCTGGGGGTTGGGGGTGGTGGGAGACATGAGTGGGTGCCTGGTGGAGGGTGACCCTGGATGCTGGGGGGTGGGGGTGCAGGAGGACATGAGTGGGGGCCTGGTGGAGTCTGCCCATGGTGGCAGGGGGGTGGGGGTGGTGGGAGACATGAGTGGGGGCCTGGTGGAGGCTGCCCCTGCACTGCTGGGGGGTGGGGGTGGTGGGAGACATGGGTGGGGGCCTGGTGGAGGCTGCCCCTGCACTGCTGGGGGGTGGGGGTGGTGGGAGACATGAGTGGGTGCCTGGTGGAGGGTGACCCTGGATGCTGGTGGTTGGGGTTCCAGGGGGACGTGAGTGGGGGCCAGGTGGAGTCTGCCCATGGTGGCAGGGGGGTGGGGGTTGTGGGAGACATGAGTGGGGGCCTGGTGGAGGCTGCCCCTGCACTGCTGGGGGGTGTGGGTGGTGGGAGACATGAGTGGGGGCCTGGTGGAGGGTGACCCTGGATGCTGGGGGGTGGGGGTGTTGGTAGACATGAGTGGGGGCCTGGTGGAGGCTGCCCATGGTGGCAGGGGGGTGGGGGTGGTGGTAGACATGAGTGGGGGCCTGGTGGAGGATGCCCATGGTGGCAGGGGGGTGGGGGTGGTGGGAGACATGAGTGGGGGCCTGGTGGAGGCTGCCCCTGCACTGCTGGGGGGTGTGGGTGGTGGGAGACATGAGTGGGGGCCTGGTGGAGGCTGCCCATGGTGGCAGGGGGGTGGGGGTGGTGGTAGACATGCATTGTTGATCAGTAGTGCAAGGTGACATGTGGGTTGGCTGGGGGGCATGCCCATGGTGGATGGGCTGCCTGCGGGACATGAGCATGGGTGCAGGGTAGTCCCCCGTGGTGTGGGCTGCCTGCAGGGTCCGTGGAGGTTGTGGAGCGTACACCTGGGAGGGCCCACACGGCCTATTCACGTGTGGTACTCCCCAGAACCCCTGAAATACACATACCCTGCTGAAATCGCGTGTGGAACTTCCCGCGCACCCCTGATATACACATACCTTGCAGAAATCGCGTGTGGAACTTCCCGCGCACCCCTGAAATACACGTACCCTGCTCGCACTGGGCCAATCGCGTGTGGAACTTCCCGCGCACCCCTGAAATACACGTACCCTGCTCGCACTGGGCCAATCGCGTGTGGAACTTCCCGCGCACCCCTGCAATACACGTACCCTGATGAAATCGCGTGTGGAACTTCCCGCGCACCCCTGAAATACACGTACCCTGCTCGCACTGGGCCAATCGCGTGTGGAACTTCCCGCGCACCCCTGCAATACACGTACCCTGATGAAATCGCGTGTGGAACTTCCCGCGCACCCCTGAAATACACGTACCCTGCTCGCACTGGGCCAATCGCGTGTGGAACTTCCCGCGCACCCCTGCAATACACGTACCCTGATGAAATCGCGTGTGCAACTTCCCGCGCACCCCTGAAATACACATACCTTGCTAGCACTGGGCCAATCGTGTGTGTAACTTCCCGCGCACCCCTGAAATACACGTACCCTGCTGAAATGGCGTGTGGAACTTCCCGCGCACCCCTGAAATACACATACCTTGCTGAAATCGCGTGTGGAACTTCCCGCGCACCCCTGAAATACACGTACCCTGCTCGCACTGGGACAATCGCGTGTGGAACTTCCCGCGCACCCCTGAAATACACGTACCCTGATGAAATCGCGTGTGGAAATTCCCGCGCACCCCTGAAATACACGTACCCTGCTCGCACTGGGCCAATCGCGTGTGGAACTTCCCGCGCACCCCTGAAATACACGTACCCTGATGAAATCGCGTGTGGAACTTTCAGCCCACCCCTGAAATACACGTACCCTGCTGAAATCGCGTGTGGAACTTCCCGCGCACCCCTGAAATACACGTACCGTGCTGAAATCGCCTGTGGAACTTCCCGCGCACCCCTGAAATCCACGTACCCGGCCAAATCGCGTGTGAGACTTCCCGCGCACCCCGGTATACACGCACACGTATTTTTTGTCAGCGGGTGTCCGTGTTTGTGGGTACCCCTTTGCACGTCATTTGTCCTGGAGGGCCACAGCATAGGACATTCATCATGGCAGTATATAGGTGCTATTTGTTGGTGCACCTTTTGGCGCACATTTCTTACAGCCGCAGAGACGCTACCGCCTGCTTTCTTGTGGCGGTCGTGTTTGTGCTTGTGCGCTGGTTTGAGCGTGCGCTTTTTTGCCCTATTCTATTCCATGAATACGTGTTGTAGGCGAGCGTGTGGGCGTTCCGCGCACTTGTGCCCTGTGCTTCCCCCGTGACGCCCACGTTTTGGCAAGTTGTTCCCCATTCCGAGTGTTACGCCCGTGTTCCGCCTACTTTTGTTGCGTGCGCCGCGCTATGTGCGAATTTCGCTGTGGCCTGTGCGATTTTCGCTGTGACCTGGCGCACGCTGTTAGATGGCCTGTGCGCCAACGTGCGCCGCGCACTTTTTTATCGCACATCCGATGGTTTTCTCGCGCACGGACTTCCATGAATCGATGTGCGCTGCTTTTCGTGCGATTTTCGCACTTGCACTGCGGTTTTCTCTATTCCACTGCGATTCGCACGTTTTTGCCCACTTGCGCCGCGCTAATTATTCCATGAATCGGCCTCCAAGTGTCAATGATGACGATCAAGTCGACAATGGAATTCCATTATTCTCAGGTGACAATAACACAACTGGGAGCAATCTTCACTAACAGACAGGGGAACGCATTATGACATCGATTCTTATGCAAACGACCTTAATATACCCAGATGTGTTCAGTTAACAATTACAAAGAACCCGAGCATGTTTTACTTTGTATCCTCATGAGATGTATGTGCGTTTGCCATTGAATGGGCATCGTGGCGCTATCTTCTCATCGGCAGTATGCAAGAAGAAATAGTGCATTCCCTAGCCAATACAAGGCTGCACTAAAGGGAATGCCGCCAACACCACATCGCTGCGGTATCTCCCATGTTTTGAAAAAGGAGCTACTGTTGATTTCCTTGTGCAACACTTCAGTTGTCAAGTTGAAGCTCAGATCGATTGAGAGAAAGCTATAGAGATAGATAGATAGACAGTTGGACAGACAGACAGATAGATAGATAGACAGTTGGATAGATAGACAGACAGACAGACACCTGGTCACCCTCTGAACTCGTGCCCAGGCTCCAGCATGTCCAGTTGCCCTCACACTGCCTCCGGGCTCCCCCTGCACATAAGGGTCTGTAGCTGCAACCCTACGGTCCCTTCTCTCTGCACTTTGGATCCACCCCCTGGCTAGACTTTTGAGTTAACTGCACTTCCCCATTCCACTCCCCCCCTGGCACTACTCCCCTCCCTTCCCCCAGCTCTTGCGTGATCTGAATGACACAAGGCCTAGTAAGATCGTTTTTGTCCTCCCTGTGTTTCCCACCCCCTCCTTGTCTTGTGCCTAGAAACACTTGTGTAAATGTGCGTTAAAAAATGCCACAACACATAATATCATAGATAGGAAGAAAGATAGATACAGATATAGAGGGATTGGGCGGGATGGATGAATGAATAAATTAATAAATTAATAAACGCGCTGTGCCATGCCATGAGAGCCAGCTCAGCACAATCAAGACTTCTGCTAGCACAGGATGTGAAGTCCTTGACTGGTTCGCATGATTCCTGCGAAAACCTCACAAGCTTATCCAAGCTGAGACGTCGAGAGCAGGATCAGTGCTAATCAGAGTTGCAGACTGATCAAATACTACAGAAATGTGCTTTGAACTACGCAGTAAATAGGTCAGAGTACACGGCATCAAAATGAGTGCGTAGCAGAAACTAAAAACATAACAATACGCTTCATACTCATGGAAGGTTCAGTCACGATCAAGGATTGGATCAACTTTCCAGCTATATGAGCAAACCTTGTGGGGTGTGGAGCACTGGGTGATAAAAGCTGCCAGGTGCCAGAGGCGACCGTCTATCCAGCCAATGGGTTTGCAGACCTGTAGCAGAAATGTGTAGAGGAGCGAGTTGTGCCTGGAGAGTCGCCAGCATGAGGTGATGGAGAGAGATGGGTGAAAAAAGGAGACCTGTAGCGGCTGCTAATCTTACATTTAAGAACGTTGTTGGGGTGCAACATATTACAGCGGCAGACCCAAGGGGAGATTTGAGTGTTGAAGACAAATGGGCTTTAAGGGGGGGCAGTTGAGGATGGATCAACAAATGAGCCAAGACGGGGACCACTTTTCTCTCCTAAACGTGTCTTCGCCGTCAGTAGTCCCCTTCATTCCTTCTCCATGTCCTTCTAAGTGTGCCATTGATCGTCCATTCGTCCAATGCTATCTAGCAGATATGATAGGCCAGCAGGTTAAGCGCTCGATGCTGTGATCTATACTTCATCTGCAGGTCGCAGGTTCAAATCCTGCCAAGAGTCAGCCTTTCACCCTTGCGAAGTCGACAAATTGAGTACCATTTTGAATTGGGTAATAATAATGTATGTATATATTTTCTATGTGTAGCGCTGGGGATAAAAGCATTTTATAAATAATACGTTATTATTGTCCATATTGTTGTGCCCTTTTACTGCATCCTCTTGTGCACACTCCATTGCTTCACAGCTAGGCTTACGCCCATATAACCCAGCAAGCACACCCCATCACATACATCACTTTCTGTCTCAAGCAAAACGTTCTGCATTCCATGCATCTATGGCCATAATAGGAGGGGTAGGTGGCTACAAAAATGGGCAAACCTCCCCTCCCACCTGCGGGCTGAAGCCTCCTACCAGTCTTTCAGAAAGAAGCTGAAAAGCCAACTTTTCATCTGTGACTTTACCACCAACACTGTGTACCAGTGTTTCTGTTACTGGAGCCTAGATCGCCTAGGGCTTTGCGCGCTGCTATAAAAAAATATATATATATATCAAATACGGTGCTCATGCACAGAGTAGCACACTGGCTTTCTGTGCACAAAAATGGGCCCTGGGAAAAAATGTAGAACACGTAGCACTCATGACAAAAATAAACTGTAGTATACACTTTAAATAGTTGCATATTCTATACACATCGAAAACTAAACCTAATAATGCCACGTGTCATGTTTTAATGATGTGTGTTTGCCCATTTGGGCTTTGTGTGAGATAAAATAGAATGATGTCATTTCTTTTTGAAAAGTAAATTGCATAGGGGGTACCATTTCCATTTGCACTTGAGTACAAAAGGTCCCTGGCATGCAGTGTTTCACTTTTCCACCATGTAGTGGAAAAGTACTGAGTAAATCTACACTTTACTTGTCCACCAGGTTCTCTGAACATCAGTGGTTAGACCGAGACGATGGTCTCCGAGACCCTTGCAATACAGATTGAAAAAAAAGAGGTGCAATAACCCATCCTTGGTGAATGTCTATGGGGACTGCAAACAAGTTGGTAGGTAAGATCCCCTTGATGCCCTGTTAGGATGTAAGCAGTAGTGCCAGCTCTCAGACCCGTCCACATTTGAGAACGATCCGCATTATTAAAAAATGTCCATAAAGCCAAGGAACAGATATTCCTCTCTCTCTATCTCCCTCTCCACCTCCTTTCTCCTCTTTTTCTCCGACTACACCTGACGATGTTTCTGTTTCCTCCAGAACCATCAAGGACCACATTGACAACCTTGTGCCAGTTTTGGTCAATTTCTGCAATCACTCCTTCACCATTGGATCCTTCCACTCTCTCATCAAGCACTCCCTGGTGCACCCCCTCTTTAAAAGCCTTCTGCCGAACCTACCTGTCCAGCAAACTATCGCCCGATCTCTATCACTCCTTTCTTGAGCAAACTCTTGGAAAAGCTGGCCATCTCGCAGCTTACACTCCACACTGAATCTGTTGGTTATCTCCATGGCCATTAGTCTGGCTTCAGAGCAGCCAGAGGCACTGAAACTGCTCTCTGAACACCTATGAAGATCTGCTCATTAATCTTGACTTTAGCCTTCCTTCTGTCCTCAGCCTCCTTGACCTTTACTCTGCCTTTGACACGGTCAATCACGTCATCCTGATTAAACAACTCTGTGAGAACCTGGGCATCACGGATCCGGCCCTGGAGTGGTTGACCTCCTTCCTCCTGGAGTGAGACTCCCAGGTCCAAATTGGGTTCTTTCTCTCCACCACCTCACTCTCCACCTGTCGTGTTCCCCAGGGCTCAATCCTCTCACCATGGCGCTTCAATGTCTAATTGGCCCCTTTGTCTCACCTGATCTCTACCTTCTGCACTAACTTTCAGTGTTCTGCGGATGACACTCAGCTCTATTTCCTGCTCCCCTCAGCCTCCTCTTCTCTGTCACTCATTCCTGACTGTCTAGCCGCGATCCAGGATTGATGTGCCTCCAATGATCTTTGCCTTAATGCCAGTAATACAGTGATCCTTCTCATTGGGACCCCTACTTCCACGTTCCCTTTTTCACTCTGGCTGCCCATCTTGGGCCCTCTTCCTTTGCCTTCTTCTGAGGCAAAACATATTGGTGTCATCTTCAACTGCACTCTCTCCTTCTCTCCCCACATCACGGACCTTGCCAGGAAGGCAAGGTCCGAGCTGCACCTCGTCACAGGTGTTCTCCTTTTCTCACTTTCCCCCAGGAGTTCACTGTCTCCAGAGCCCTGGCACTCTCTAGGCTGGACTACTACAAAATCATCTTTCTCAATCTGCCTTCCTCTATTCTGTGCCCTCTGCAACTACCCCAGAACAGGACTGCGAGACTTGCACTTGGCCTCAAGCCCAAGAACCATATCATTCCAGCCCTGCAATCACTCCACTGGCTCCTGGTGGCTGCAAGGATTAAGTTCTTTGCATCGTCCACAAGGCTTTCTGGGGTCAGGGCCCGCACTACATCCAACTTTCCCTTCCAAAATACCATCCTTCTTGAGCCCTTCGCTCAGCTACCTCAAATTCTCTGGGTATCAGACACTTCTCCAGGCAGAAAGTGAGGGGTAGATCTCTCTCCTCTGCAGGTGCCTCCCTCTGCCCCTCCCAAACTTGAGCCAGACCACCTGAATTTCCAGAAGCCTCTCTTTTCTCCTTTTCTCCTCTGCGTTCTCCCTCTCTCTCTCCCCCCTGCGGACCTACCTGTCTCCTGTGCCTACTGATTGCTTGGCTAACCTCAGAGTCTACTGGGTACCAGACTCCCTGTCACTAGTTCGTGGGGGGTGAGGTGATGGTCTGAGCCAGGCTGATTCCAAAGGGCATATAAAGCTAAGGGTAGGCAATATTTCCATCCCTTCTTCAATGTTAATTTGATCTTGGCAATCCTTTCTTTAAGGAGGCCATTGAGTCCCACACATATCCTGTTTGTATGCAGGTGATATGCAGGTGATAAGCAGAAGATAACTTGTGTTTAATACTCAATAGGAGCCCTATTTTTTGAACACTTCATTCACAAACTGTGGCCCGTTATCGGATCTCAGCACTTCACACACACCCCATCTTGGAAAGACTTTGCATACTAAAGACTTTGCTGTGCAAGTGGTATCAGGGTGTGTACCGCCTCAATCCACCTGGAGAAGGGACACACCACCACTATCAGATACTTATATCCATTGCACACCTGCAGCATATCAACATAGTCAATATGTAATACCACTGCAATGAGGAGACACTCCTCTGATGCACTCTTTACTTGGGGTTGGGTCAGTGGCCATAGGACCGCCACTGAGATGTGGAACAACTCCCCTGATACACTGTTCCCTACGGTTTGGGTCAGTGGTCTTATGATTGTTGTTAGCTGTTGTGGGTTACACCAGGCTAAACACCTACCTGATCCTAAATAAAAAAGAAGAGTTTTAGGCCAGGCAATGTTGCGCTTATCCAAATAGCCCCTAAATTTGACAATTAAGTAATTCTAGTCCTCTTTCCATATAAAACGCTAGTCATCTAAAGTTAATCATAGATTTGTTCAATATTCTTTGTATGCTTCTCAAAAATTGCTTTATTCAAGTTTACTCAAATGCATCTGTGTTCAAATTACTTATAAGTCCCAGCTGAAACTATAGAAATATAAATGCAACTATGGCATCTGATATATGTTGGCCTAAGCCACTCGTATCACTTTTCGCATCTTGAAACAATGTCGCAACATGTGAACCTGAAATCATTGCTTGAGAAGCCATTTTGTGTAAGGAGGCCATTTTGAGTTTTTGTTCTGCTCTCTGCTCATTATATATATATATATATATATATATATATTCTGGTTTTCAGCTTGAGCGACAGTAACCGACCGCTGCTTGAACCTTGAGTTGCTTACATAGTTAGGAATGCCAGGCTGCTACATGATTTGTTTTGTCTTATGATGAGAGAACCTTGAAGCTATACATAAGCATGAATAATCTGCAAACCCAGGTGCCGTTCTGTCTAGTTAGGGCATTATAGCAGGCAGCTAGAAAGAATTATACATGGCTGTATGTGCTTCCCTGCGGGAATTGTTCTTCATTTCTGCTTGAGAACTCTCTGACCTTAGCACAGAGAGATAACATTGGATGGCAAGACAAGGAATGCCACCTTGTTATAGGGAACATGATATGTTTCCTCCACCCAGATGCACCCGGTTCTCAGATAGTAAATTGTCTTGGCACTGGCAGCAAGAGTGTAGAATGTTTTGGTATAATGAATTACGCAGTAACCCCTTGAGCCCTAGCCTGATGATGTCTGGACAAACGGGGCCGGGCAATGCATTCTAATGCTGCAAAGTTTGCTATATATGTGCCTGTTGTACTTGTGCTCGCTCTCTCTCCTCACGGTATCCTTTACATTGTGGGGCGCTGAGATCCATTTGATCAAATGATAATATTGAATAAATATATTTGACTTTGTATCCTCGTGACTGGCGTGTCATTAGTATATGGTTGGATGCCTTAATTCCTGTCTTTTGATCCATCAAGATGGCACCCAAACAGGGACCCTCCCACTGACGCCCCATCGCGGAGACGAGCGAGGACAAGGTGACTGGACCGAGATCGGCATGTGCCTAAGGGGTGCCCCTATGCAAAGTGAGAAGTGATTCCTCCGCAGATATGTTCACAGCCCTTCTCTAGCCTGCAGACCCAGTCTTGTGAGCACGGCGGCGAGAGTCCCGGAATCGAGGCAGTTTGGGCCAGGACACGCCAGACACGACGACTGTGTCTTTCAAGACGATTGTTGAAATCAGGTGAGTCGTGCCCGATATCCCTGATATTTGTTGTTGAGAGTTGCCTTGCAAGAAGCAAACGCCTAGGTAAAGAGAGTATGGGTTGTAATTATGCCTGGGAAATTGGCATCCTGCTTTGCTAGATTTTTGCATTACAGAAGTCTATATTTGAAATATGGCCAACCGGCGCCACCCAAAGGGTCGCAGGCATATGAAATGTATGTAAAATATGGATTAGGAGCAATGGTTTTTAATACGATTTGGCACAGACAAACTAGGCATGAACCCGAACTTCAATGGCCGAATTATGGCAGTTTTGAGCTAGCCCGCATAGCACATTTAGAAACTGTATTGTTGCGCAAAAAGGCTGGAGGAAGGAAGTGGCAATGCTTGTGAAGTAAAGAGAAAAGCAGGCACGCAAACATAAGACTAATGCTGAGAAAGCATTAGAGCATGACCAACAGAGACAAGAAGATAAAATCAGAGGTTTAGACAGGGCATTCCAGTTAGGGATACAGAGATATATCCCTCTCAGGATATGCATGCATCAGATGAATTAATAATTAGATATTGAATCAGGGTAGGTCTGACTCAATTGATGATTCCACTGCACCACCTCCCTATGTACCGCCTCTGGCTGCTCCTCTGCTTGCACCCCCTCCTGTGTTGGCACCTGTGGCAATTGCTGCGGTCGCTACTCCCTCTCTCCCATCTGCACCGCTGGCGTCATTTCCTCCACCGCCTAGCGAGGCAGATTTGCATGTTGACTCTTGCCCGAGTGGTTCTGCCCCGTTGTCGGAGGTTTATAATGATTATAGGGGAACCCATAGTACAGTTAGCAAAGAAAGGAAGATGGAATTGCACCGGTGGGCTGAAACATATGTTGAAGGGGGCAATGAATGTGCCGATCATGGGGATTTCACCGACCAAAAGGTACTGCTTGAAAGAATGGCTTCATATTTGGTTGAAATATGGGGTGATTTAACGGATGAAGTTGTGATGCAAGAATTGCGTGACCAGGTGGTCCTTGCCCAGACTTGTAGTAACAGCGCAAAGATGCAAAATTATTTGAGCAGAATATTTGTGTTCAAGAGAGAACTTGATTGTTTACACAAATCACTTGTAGACAAGCATAAGATGCAGGCATCGTATGTTCAGAAGCAGTATTTTTCTCCTTAAAAAATCGGTTAGTGAAGAGATGCGTATTTGTGTGAGAGATGCCCTTAGGTGGATTTCAGATGCCACTATTCCCCTGATTGAAATTCATGATACATTTTGTCAATACACTGCTGCGATGCAAATGAAAGTGTTAAAGGTGATAGTCGAGTATTTACAGGACGATTGTATGAAGTGTAACGCATGTTGTCCGGCTGATTTACTGCTAATTTATAAAAGAGCTTTTTCACCCGAAACCCCATTGACTGCATTGTCTCTTGATCTGGCCCTATTGTTGAATAGATGTTTAGACCTTCCCATGATTGACCTGCCTTCTATGCAGTTACCTATGAGAGAGGTTCCGCCAACATTTGTTCCCAAGGTAGAAATTCCAGCCGTTAATGGAGGTGACACACGCACGATTGAAGTGCATTACATTTCCCAGTTTGTCCATGTCCCATTTTTCTGGCAAGAAGTAAATACGCTAAAGCAATCAATTCCAGATATTAGAAAGAATCCCTCTGGATTCTATAAGGAAAGTGAACCTGTTTTGCATTCATCAGTGTTTACATTGGCCGATATTGATTTCTTATTTCCTGTTATTTTGCCTACTGACATATGGAAACAGATTAGGTCCGTGGATGACGGGCCAGGATTAGGCGACACATGGACGGCCATGACACAAGCAGACAGGGATAGGAAGGCTGGTGAGCGACCGCCACAGATTATCTTAACATTGCCTATGAACATTGTGACTAAATTGAAAACGATTGTCCCAGAGAAAAGGATTGTTTTGGACAAACTCACTGCTTGCATGCAAAACAAGTCGGAAGGTGCTACAGAATATTTTAATAGGTTTGAGGAAGTGTTTTTGGATTTTAGTTAACAAGATCTGAGTACGGAACCAGGTAAAAGATTGTTTGTCGACAAGTTTATGTGAGGTTCGTTGCCCGAAATACAGACACTGATTATGACGTCTGAAAGCGCATGGCAAGCAAAGTCGCAATCTGAGGTTCTACACATGGCTCAATATTATGAAAATAGAGTGAATGCAGAGAAGGATAAGATGGAGAAAAAGAAAGGTGAATTGAAAACAAGGGTTTTGCTTGAGCAAGTGGCAAGGGGAGCTAGAGGTGGTAACACAGTTTAGAAGACAGTACGCACCACACGGCCAGGCCCAATTAGGTCCCACATCCATTAACCAATGTTCTATTGTAGACAAGAAGGCGATTGGCGTGCACAATGCCCAATTCTCCAGCAGAGAGCGAATGGTACCCTATCTAGGCGATCGAGGGGACGTCCAGGCCTAAGGGGCCCTGGAAGACATAATTATGCAAACAATCCTCAATCACAGCCACAACCCCAAGAAGGCCAAAGGAACCAACAACAGAATACAGGTGGCAGGAACATATTCGATAATCCCTCCAATGCATATTACACTGAAGACTTTACATCTGATGATGTACTTTTCCCATAGGACAGCCGAAAACAGGGTCTGGAACCAGTACCTATTCCCATTGATCAAAAAGGCCCTACGTAGAAATGAGAATTAGGAATAGTGATCATGTATTCTTAGTAGACACAGGCGTGCAGAAATGCTCAATTGACCATCAGCTGGTTCCAGATATACCACTGTCAGGGCAAAGCAAGGTTCTCAGGTACACCAGTAACCTGCAAGGTTTCAAAGCCGGTGCCCATTACATTGGTTCCTTTCACTGAGCAGTGTCCATTCCTATTGACCAAGAAATGTGGTGAGAATTTGTTGGGGTTAAATTTGTTGAAGAAATTGAATGCTGTGATTTACTGTTCTCTGGATGGAGTGTATTTGACGATCTCACCGCAACAAAATCCTGTTTCGCAGTTTGTATCCATGCCATTGCCAACTGAATTAAATACAGTCCCAGCATGTCTATGGGCCGTGACTGATAATGATGTCGGTGTCTTGCAAGTAGAGCCAGTCCACATTACCTTGAAACCAGGTGTTTCCTTGCCACGTATCCCGCAGTATAAAATCTCGGTTGAAGGTGAGCAGGCCTTGAAAAGCATTGTCTCTGATTTGGTGCATAGAGGAGTTATTGAAGAAATTGCAGGGCATGGGTGTAATAGTCTGATTCTTCCAGTGTACAAGAAAAGGGATTATGTGATCCTGTTCCGTTTTATTATTAATTTTCATGCGATTAACAAGATTGTTGCTCCACAGTTTGTGATTGTCCCAGATGTTACTACGATTCTAACTATGATCCCAGCTTCTGCCACTCATTTTAGCGTGATTTATTTGAAGAATGCCTTCTTTAGCATTCCAGTGCATGTGGATAGCAGCTATTTGTTTGCTTTCACATTAGGTGGGCGCTTCTTCACCTTTACACGAGTACCACAAGGCTATACAGAAAGTCTGAGCATCTACAGCAGGGCCCTGAAAGAACAGTTGGACACATTGAATTACCCCCCACATGCACATTATTACAGTACATTGATGACTTGCTGATAGCCGTAGATTCAGAGGACGCTTGCAAGGAGGGCACTGTATTGTTATTGACACACTTAGCAGAACACGGCCATAAAGCATCACTTGAGAAATTCCAATATTGTTGCCAGAAGGTGGCCTATTTAGGATACCTCCTGTGGAAAGAGGGCAGATGCTTGATGCCAGAATGAATTCGGAGCATACCTCATATGTCTGTCCCAAATAAGCAGAAAGAGGTCAGAGCTTTAATTGGCATGGCCTCATATTGTAGACAGTGGATCCCAAACTTTAGTTTGATTATTAAGCCTATGTTGGCATTGACGAATAAGGATATTCCTTTGCCCTTGCCATGGAACATGGACTATAAGACATCATTCGATTAGCTCAAAGGTGCATTGTGTTCAGCTCCGGTTTTGGGCACACCGAATTATGAAACATGTTTTGTCCTTTATGTACATGAAAGAGATGGATCCACTTTGGCTGTATTGACACAGGAACATTGGGGGGGAAGAATAGACCATGCGGTTAATTTTCCTCCACACTGGATCCTGTTGCATGCGCTTTGCTGCTTTGTTGAGGGCTGCTGCTGCTGCCACTGCGTCAGTAAATCAAAGTGAGGGGATGGTTCTGGGTCACTCTTTAACCGTCATGGTACCTCACTCAGTAGACGTTCTGCTGAATAGAACGCAGGCACAACATCTCACGTCGGCCCGGCTAACAAGGTTCGAGCTGATTCTCTTTGCTCTGTATATCCAAATTAAGAGATGTTGTGCTTTGAATCTGGCTGAATTGCTACCTTTTCCACAGGAGACAGAAAACTGTGACATTGTATCACACAATTGCCTTTTTGTAACTGAACAAGACACTAAAGGAAGGGTTGACCTCACTGACACACCCTTGAGGGAACCAGATGGAGAGCTATTTTGCGATGGCTCATGTTTTAAATTACCAGACGGCACAGCCACTGCTGCCTATGCTATCACCACTTTGACTACTGTTGTAGAAAGTAAACGAATCCCACATAACTCGGCCCAAGCCGCAGAAATAATCCCCTTGACTAGAGCCTGTGAAATATCTGAAGGTCTTAGTGCAAACATATTCACTGATAGCCAATATGCATTTGGGGTAGTTCATAATTTTGGACGTCTGTGGGCTGAGAGGACATCCTGCTTTCTTAACATTGCTTGGCACGAAGATCCAGCATGGCACTTTGATAGTGCAGTTGTTGTCGGCACTCACACTCCCAACCAAACTAGCAATAATGCGCCGCACATCAAAAAGTGACGGATGATGTGGGAAAAGGAAACGCTTTTGCCGACAGAATTGCCAAGCAAACTGCAAATGACGTGCACTCCAAAATGTACATTCTAGATTCAGCAAAATGGGTCACTGACACTTGCATAATGGAGGAAGGGAAGGGATTGGCAGTGTAAAGGAAATTCAGACAGAAGTTACTCCGAAGAAATCAAACAATGGTCAAAGGGTCCCGCAGGACTAGACAATGAGGGTTGTTGGGTTGAGCATACCCAACAAAGATGGATGTTACCCAACGCATATGTTACCGCCGTAGTCACCATGGAACAAGGTTCGACACATATATGTGCGAAAAAGATCTGTCAGCTTTTAGACCCTGTTGTAACGCTCACCTGATTCTCGCAGAGGCGCCGGTCTTGACTGGGCGACTACCGTATCTTCAAAGGTGATGTGCAGCACCCGGTTGGCTCTTTGGGCTGGACCTCTGTGCACTGTATGCCTGACGTGTAGAGTAAGATGTCTGCAGATAGAAAATACGGGGTTAATGAACTGGGGTTATTGGGGTGTCCCTATCTCTTTCCTCTTCTCCTCTCCTGTAGACCCCCACAGGTTAACGCTCTCACCTTAGGTAAGTGAATGCCGAGCTCTCCATCTGCCTCGGGGCAGGGTGCTGTAACCAGTTTCTTCCCTGGATAGGTAGCGCAGGCCTCTTGACTTCAGAGGACTGCTGTCCGTCGTTTA
Organism: Ambystoma mexicanum; assembly: GCF_040938575.1. Lineage (NCBI taxonomy): Eukaryota > Metazoa > Chordata > Amphibia > Caudata > Ambystomatidae > Ambystoma > Ambystoma mexicanum. Next base: position 1,032,033,133 of record NC_090928.1, on the reverse strand, counting down.
CTGCACGAACAGTAAGTTTCGAGTAACTCAAATGTCTTTAAAGTCTTTAATAATGATGTCTCTTGTTTTGCAGGGTTCCGGCGATGGCGGATGACGGACTGAAGTGAGTTGAAGATGGAGCCCGTGTGATGAATAGAAGCGCCTGGAAGCAGGTAAGTAAGCGCTTGTTGCCAGCTTCACGATGCGCTCTAACTGTCTTTTTATTTTGCAGGTACAAGTTCGGAGCAGCTGCAGGGTGCCGGGATACCCACTGGGTTAGATGTGGAAAGGAGTAATGGCACGTGAGTATTAAAGTTCCCCAATGTCTTTAAACGCACCTTGTTTTGTCTTTCAGATGCAGGATGCAGCGCCGACGGCCTCCGGAGCGTGCGAAGAGTTGGTAAGCTTTTGTCTTTCAGATGCCGGAATGCAGTGTGAAGACCTCCGGAGCGCACGAAGAGCAGGTAAGCCTTTGCCTTTCAGATGCCGGAATGCTAACCTGTTCTTTCTTGTCTTTATAGGTGTTGCTGAAGACTGGATTCAGGATGGTAAGCCTTTTTCCTTAGGCCCAGGACCGGATGCAGAAGACACGATGAGCGTTCTGCTGCAGAGGGTGCAGAATAACGCAAAGCAAGATTCATCCACCGGGTGTGGTTTAAATAGCCTCCTGTAGTGCTTAGGTGTCTCCTTCCACAGCCACGCATAGGTAAGAAAAGAGTTCCTGGTAAGAAAAGAGTTCCTGCCTTCCAGAAGAGTTCCAGTGTTCTGAATCTAGGGAGTGGCTCCAGCCCCACCCAACAGGAAAAGTAGTTCCAAACCGAAGAGGATCAGAGGCTCAACTGGCAGGCAAGTAAGCAGCATGGTCTGCTGCAGGTAAGTCCACCCAAGCATTATGAGCCCGGCGCTTCCAGTGCTGGGACTGGGCATATTTATGAGCCTGGTGCCACTGGCGCCAGGACTGGGTCCAAAAGGTCCCAATTGGGACTGGTTGGCACTCGGAACCTGGGTTATGGATCTGCTTCCAAGGGAGTTGGGAAAACCCTGACCTTTTGGAAGCAGAGATCATGACAGTACCCCCCCTCAAGGCCCCTCCCAAACCGGGCTTCTCCGGGGGTTTTGGCTTGTCAGGAAATGTTCGGTGAAATCTTTTGATTAGGCAAGGAGCGTGGACATATTCAGCAGGTTCCCAGGATCTCTCTTGGGGGCCGTAGCCTTTCCAGTCAATTAGGTAGAATAGTTTAGATTTGGAGATCTTGGAGTCCAGAATGCTTTTGACTTCAAACTCGAGTTCTCCATCAACTAGGATAGGTTTTGGAGATTTGGTTAGTCGGGTTTGAGGTTGCACAGGTTTTAATAGAGAGACGTGGAAGACCGGATGTATCTTCATGTGCGGGGGCAAGTCCAACTTGACCGCTACTGGGTTTACTATGGTAGTGATGGAATAGGGACCAAGGTATCTTGGGTTGAATGTGCGTGGCCCTTTTAGAGATAGATATTTGGTGGATAACCAGACTTGATCCCCTACTTGATAGTGAGGGGCTTCCTTCCGATGTTGATCTGCTCCTTTCTTGTATTGTTCTTTAGCCCTTTGAAGGTGAGAAACAGCTTCCTTAAAGGCTTGGGTGATTGTAGAATGCAGGTAGTCTACTGCTGGTGTTTCAAGATCTTGGAGGGGATCCAACTCCGAGGTTCGAGGGTGACTGCCGTACAAAAGAAAAAACGGGGTTTTCCCAGTTCCCGAATGGACAGAGTTATTGTAGGCATACTCGGCTATCCAAAGGATATCTTTCCAAGTTTTTTCAGTTTGTTGCAGCATGCAGCGTAAATACTGTTCCAGAGTTTGATTGGTCCTCTCGGTTTGTCCGTCGGTCTGAGGGTGGTGACTGGTCGATAGTCTCACATCAATTTGAGCTGACCGACAGCAACTTCGCCAAAAATGAGAAATAAATTGACTACCTCGATCCGAAATTAGAACCGAAGGAAAACCGTGCAGTCGGACGATGTTTTCGAGAAATTCTCGGGCCAGAGTTGCTGCTGTTGGCAAGCCTTTGAGCGGAATGAAATGCGCCATCTTGGAGAATAAGTCCACGATTACTAGAATCGTATTGTATCCGGAGCATGGAGGTAGATCGGTGATGAAGTCCATAGAAAGCGTATGCCAAGGGCGAGGTGGGATGTCAATAGGGCGTAAGAGGCCTGCTGGTCTTTCCTTTTGACTCTTGTTTTGGGCGCATACTCCACAGGACATTATAAAGTCTCTGATATCTTTTTTCCAAGACGGCCACCAGAAGTAGCGCTTGATCTTTTCTGAGGTCTTGGCTATACCGGGATGACCCTCCATTAAAGAGTTGTGATAACAAGAGATTACTTTTTTCTGTAAATCTGTGCTGGGTAGGTATAATCGTTCTTGGAAATACAATAAGTTGTCCTTTACTGCAAAGTCCTTTCCCTGCAGATGCCAATTCTGTATGTCTGCTGGAGTTACAAGTTGCCTGGCTTTATCCTTAACTTCCTCTATGGATTCTGTGGCGATTACACCCAGAATTCTTTGTTCGGGAATGATTGGTACAGGTTTAGGGTTGATCAAGTGTTCTTCCACTCCCATCCGAGAAAGGGCATCGACTTTACCGTTCTTTGTACCAGGCCGATAGGTAATTATGAAGTCAAACTCGGCAAAGAATAATGCCCAACGGAGTTGTCTAGAGGATTGGGCTTTTGCGGTTTTCAAATATTGCAGGTTTCGGTGATCCGTAATCACAGTAACGGTGTGTCGGGCCCCCAGCAGATAATGCCGCCAAGCCTTAAAGGCAGACTTGATAGCCAGAAGTTCCTTGTCAGTAATCGTGTAATTGACTTCAGGAGGCGAGAATTTGCGGGACCAAAATGCCACGGGATGCAACTGATTGGTTACCGGGTCCTTTTGTGATAGAACTGCCCCCATGGCAAGGCTTGAAGCATCAGTTTCCACGATGTAGGGGAGTTCGGGGCGAGGGTGTTTTAAGATTGGTGCAGAGATAAATTTAGTCTTCAAATCCTGGAAAGCTTGTTCCGCCTCGGTAGACCATTCAAAACGTTTGTTTTTCTTTAACAAGGCAGTGATGGGCTGGACTATTCGCGAGAACTCGGGGATAAACCTGCGGTAAAAGTTAGCGAAGCCTAACATGCTTTGCACACCTTTTACGGAGGATGGTGATGGCCATTTGAGAACTGCATCGACCTTCTTTGAATCCATACGCACTCCGCCAGGTGATAATATGAATCCCAAGAATTCAACTTCAGTTACGTTGAAAACACATTTTTCCAACTTAGCGAAAAGTTTGTGTTGACGCAATCTTTCGAGGACCATTTTCACGTGTTTCCGATGTTCAGATTCCGATGAAGAATAAACGAGAATGTCGTCGATGTAAACAACAACACACACATCTATGAGCTCTCTGAGGACATCGTTCATAAAATATTGAAAGGCGGCCGGGGCATTGCAAAGTCCGAAGGGCATGACCTGATATTCAAATAGCCCATACTTGGTGTGGAAGGCCGTCTTCCATTCATCGCCCTCTTTTACTCGTACCAAGTGGTAAGCTCCTCTAAGATCCAGCTTTGTATATATGCATGCTTTTCTGACTTGGTCCAGGAGTTCAGGGATCAAAGGTAACGGATATCTATTCTTAACGGTGATCTGGTTCAGGGAGCGATAATCGATACAAGTTCTAAGGTCTCCTTCCTTTTTTGGAACGAAGAACAAAGCTGAAGAGGCAGGGGACTTGGAAGGACGAATAAACCCATTAGCCAGGTATTGATCCAGGTATTGTCGAAGGTGAAGGTTCTCAGGCTCGGTGAGGGCATAAATTCTACTACAAGGAGGAGTAGATCCAGGTATCAGGTCTATCTGGCAGTCATAAGACCTATGAGGAGGTAGAGAGTTAGCCTGCTCCTTCCGGAAAACATCTTGGTATTCTAGGTATTCGGGAGGTAACTGGGGAGTCTCTGAAGAAATTGCTGCCAGTGCAACACCAGGTGGAGGGTGACAAGTAGAGACACATTCTGGAAACTGGACCGTTCTTGCTCGCCAATCGATCAGAGGATTGTGTTTCTCTAACCAAGGTATTCCTAGAATAATCTGGAACTGAGGGGCCTTGATCACATCGAACACGATCTTCTCATGGTGTCCATCTTGACTTACTAGCGTCACCTCTTGAGTGGTATGCGTTACTGGCCCGGAGGCTATCTCCGTACCATCCACCGTAGTAATGACGTCCTTTACAGCCTTGGGACAAAGAGTTAGATTCATCCTCAAAACCATTTCATGATCCACATAATTGCCGATGGCACCGCTGTCGACGTAAGCTTCAATTGCATGTAATCGATCCGGATTATCAGGGCTAATGAGGACCATAGGTATCACGAAATGCGAGGTCACGGAACTGGTTTTCACGCTCGGCAAGAGGACCTCTATTCTTGTCGGGCGAGGTCGTTTCCCTGCTCAGAGTTTGTAACTGTGGTAACTGCAGCTCCTACTGCCTTCTTGGCAGGTTTCACCGGACAGTCTCGAAGAAAGTGCCCTGAGTTTCCGCAATATAGGCATAATTGCAACTGTTTTCTCCTTTACCGCTCCCTTTGTGTTAGAGGACCTTTCAGACCCCCTATTTGCATGGGTTCCCCGGAGTCTACTCCTTTGGAAGGAGTTGGCAGTTTGGAAAATACTCGAGCATCAAACTTGGAACGATCGGCCTTCCTGTTCTGCAGTCTGTGATCTATTTGAACGACCAAGTCTATATAATCCGAACAGTCTTGTGGGGGATTCACTACTTGGGCTAAAACGTCTTTGAGCTCTCCACATAGACCGCTATAAAACAGCGTAATCCTTTTGTCCTCAGGCCATTGAGTTTCCACTATTAGTCTATTGAAAGATGCAATATAAGCCAAAAGGTCTTGATTACCCTGTCGCAACGAAAGAAGCTCATTGTCCAAGGCCTGCCCCTGTGCATGTCTTGCGAACAGTTTTTCCATACTAAGCTGAAAGGCTTGAAAATCATGGAGAACCGGATCATCTTGATTAACTAGAGGGATCGACCAGTCTGCCGCATTGCCACTAAGGTACGAAAGTACAAAAGCTACTTTAGCTTGATCAGTTGGAAAGGCTGCTGGCCGGCATAAGAAGTGCAACCGGCACTGATTGATAAATACCGCAAACCTCTTTGGGTCACCAGAAAATCGTTCGGGCGGAGCCAGAGGTACATTCCCAGGTAGGTTGATCTGCACTGGATTCATAGAGGATGTTGAAGGAAGATTTGCCCCTGATGCGGGTAGCGGGGTCTGTCCGGCTTGTGACTGTAGCAATTGTCTAGCAAGATCATCTGTTCTCTCCTTGGAAATAATTAGTTCCCTTCTTAGAGCGTTTGTTTCCTGACGAGCTGCATGCACTTCTGCCCTTAGTTCCCCAAGTAACCGGGCTAGGTGGTCAGTATCCGAGGTTTCCATAGCGCCTGGGCGAGAGTTTTGCGGTAGGCTTTGCGTTCTGTAACGCTCACCTGATTCTCGCAGAGGCGCCTGTCTTGACTGGGCGACTACCGTATCTTCAAAGGTGATGTGCAGCACCCGGTTGGCTCTTTGGGCTGGACCTCTGTGCACTGTATGCCTGACGTGCAGAGTAAGATGTCTGCAGATAGAAAATACGGGGTTAATGAACTGGGGTTATTGGGGTGTCCCTATCTCTTTCCTCTTCTCCTCTCCTGTAGACCCCCACAGGTTAACGCTCTCACCTTAGGTAAGTGAATGCCGAGCTCTCCATCTGCCTCGGGGCAGGGTGCTGTCCCCAGTTTCTTCCCTGGATAGGTAGCGCAGGCCTCTTGACTTCAGAGGACTGCTGTCCGTCGTTTACTGCACGAACGGTAAGTTTCGAGTAACTCAAATGTCTTTAAAGTCTTTAATAATGATGTCTCTTGTTTTGCAGGGTTCCGGCGATGGCGGATGACGGGCTGAAGTGAGTTGAAGATGGAGCCCGTGTGATGAATAGAAGCGCCTGGAAGCAGGTAAGTAAGCGCTTGTTGCCAGCTTCACGATGCGCTCTAACTGTCTTTTTATTTTGCAGGTACAAGTTCGGAGCGGCTGCAGGGTGCCGGGATACCCACTGGGTTAGATGTGGAAAGGAGTAATGGCACGTGAGTATTAAAGTTCCCCAATGTCTTTAAACGCACCTTGTTTTGTCTTTCAGATGCAGGATGCAGCGCCGACGGCCTCCGGAGCGTGCAAAGAGTTGGTAAGCTTTTGTCTTTCAGATGCCGGAATGCAGTGTGAAGACCTCCGGAGCGCACGAAGAGCAGGTAAGCCTTTGCCTTTCAGATGCCGGAATGCTAACCTGTTCTTTCTTGTCTTTATAGGTGTTGCTGGAGACTGGATTCAGGATGGTAAGCCTTTTTCCTTAGGCCCAGGACCGGATGCAGAAGACACGATGAGCGTTCTGCTGCAGAGGGTGCAGAATAACGCAAAGCAAGATTCATCCACCGGGTGTGGTTTAAATAGCCTCCTGTAGTGCTTAGGTGTCTCCTTCCACAGCCACGCCTAGGTAAGAAAAGAGTTCCTGGTAAGAAAAGAGTTCCTGCCTTCCAGAAGAGTTCCAGTGTTCTGAATCTAGGGAGTGGCTCCAGCCCCACCCAACAGGAAAAGTAGTTCCAAACCGAAGAGGATCAGAGGCTCAACTGGCAGGCAAGTAAGCAGCATGGTCTGCTGCAGGTAAGTCCACCCAAGCATTATGAGCCCGGCGCTTCCAGCGCTGGGACTGGGCATATTTATGAGCCTGGTGCCACTGGCGCCAGGACTGGGTCCAAAAGGTCCCAATTGGGACTGGTTGGCACTCGGAACCTGGGTTATGGATCTGCTTCCAAGGGAGTTGGGAAAACCCTGACCTTTTGGAAGCAGAGATCATGACACCTGTCTGGTATAATGAGAACATCCCAAAGGTTGCTGAACGACTTGTACAGAACTGTATGGTCTGTCTGCAACATAACACTGGAAAGGGAACACCGAGACCAAAAGGCAGTTTTGGTCCTCCCACCATGCCATTTGAAGTGATACACTTTGACTTCATTGAGATGGAGCGTTGCCAGAACTACAAATATGTCCTGGTGGTAATTTGTGATTTTAGTAAATGGGTTGAGGCCTACCAACTGAAAGATTGTACAGCTATGTCTACAGCCAAATCCATGCTGAAGGAGTACTTCCACAGGTTTGGGTTGCCAAGAGTAATTTGGTCCGACAATGGCCCGCATTTTGTTGCAGCAGTAATACTGCAAATATGCGCAGGCTTTCAAATTGACAAACGTTTTCACTCAGCGAGGCATGCTCAGAGTGCCGGACTTGTGGAACGTCAAACCGGTATTCTGAAGAATAAACTTGCAGAAATATGCACCCAAAGCAAATTGAAATGGCCTTATGCCTTGCCCTTAGCCTTATTCTCAATGCGGACAACCGCTCAATCAAGAACAGGTCTCTCCCCATATCAAATTATCATGGGGAGTCCAGCAAATGTATGCAATGTACCTAGGCCCAGAAAGTTGAGTGACATAGACTACCCTTTGTTGGCCGATTAATGTTATCAGTTGACTCAAAACTTGCGTTTGATTCATCAGCAGGTGTGAGAGGCTCTTGCTGCCAAATACAAAGGGCCAGGTCATCATATGCGGCCAGGGGACTGGGTCCTCATGAAAAACTTTGATAGAAGAAACTGCCTTGAACCTTGGTGGAAGGGTCCCTTTCAGGTCATGCTGGCCACGCAAACTGCAGTACGTGTTGAAGGCCGAAAGCAGTGGATCCATGCCACACACATTAAGCGGATCCCGCTTCCTCTGCCCTACGACAAGTGGGACGACAAAGACATAGATGACTCTATCTCCCAGAATGCATCAGCACTGATTGACTTGCAGAATGTCAAGCCTGAGTTGAATCTGCTTGCTGAGCCTGAAGGGCCTGGGGAGCTTGCAGCATCATCTTGACACCTTCCTTATTGTCTGCATCATCCACCACCAATGCTGTTGCTGCATCTGCACATGTTCCTGGAAACAACAGCATTTTGTTTTCTGATCACTCCCTGCCTGGTGCAACCAGGTTCAATCTGTGGCCACGTGACAAGAAGAATGCTACAACTTTGCAGTAGCCTTTATCTTCGGCCCTGTCACTTGAAGGGCTGGGGAGAGGGGCTAGGGAAAGGGAGCGTATGAGCCAGAAGGAGACACTGACACGTGCTTTCCCGGTGCTTTTTGAAGGTGTACGGTCTTTGGTCCTTGTGGGGACAAGCAAGGTCATTGTTCCGACACCTCTGTGATCTACTTGCGTTCTGTTGGAACCAACGAATTGAAGGATACCTGAATCATGCCAGCCCCCTCATCAACCCTCTGCTGGAAGTTCGAAAGAGGGCAAGGGGTTGGCAAGGACAGACATGCTGCCTACAGACAAGACTAACAGTGCGATCAGGTGCTGCCTATGAAGAAACTGTAAGAGTTTGACACTGAAGCTCTAAAACGGACACTGAGAAAGTTTTAGAGAACTATGCCTCTGTTTGGGGCCACCCGTACAGACAATGCTGATGACCAGTTTGATGAAGTTAGACATGTGCAAATGAAACAATGGTCCTTGAAGGCCAAATGTATATTGACCACAGTATTCTCATGTGTTGCAATAGCTCTGATATTCCTGCATTGGTATTTGGAGCACTTACATCCGGTTGATACTATGTTACCAACTATGAGCACAACCACAATGGTTACCCCACACGTCCTTTCCCATACTCTCCCGCCTCGGAAGGTTAAACAGAAGGGGTTATGACAACAACACCCTCTTGCTGATAATGAACGCCACACATGCCATTCTGAACAAGACAAACTGCTGGGTTTTCTCACATCTACACAGCAAGGGGAAAGGGGGCTGGATTGGTACATACATCCTCTCCCAATGACTACTGCCTGTTATGCCTCTCTTAGGGTGCTATTTTTCGGAAGATGGAATGATAGTGCTACAGGGAACTTTGATGGTACTAACATTAATGATTTTGAGACACTTGTATTGACACCATTGGGTTGTTCAATATTTTCAGGCAAAATCAAACCAAACATTGCATCCACCAGGCTTGTCGATAGGCTTTCCAGACCCTATAAATCTATGATCACTTTCAAGATGGCTCCCGTGGGCAACAGGGATGCTATACCAACCTCCTACACAATAAACCATAGCCCACACTCTGTTCCGTTATATAAGCGAAAAAATGGCACTCGTCAAATGGGCAATTTTGATCGGTGCGCAAATACTGCTCTCTTAGGGCATGAAGACAGACCATTGTACATAGGGGGTCCCGTTTATTTTGTATGCGGGATGAGGCATACCCATGGTTAACCAGGGATTGGGGAGGTACCTGCTCCTTGGGGATACTCTTGCCAGCAATATATCTTGCAACTACCTCCGAAATTTCCAAAGCACGCCCCAGGTGGCAGACAGATGGTGATACAGCCTGGGAAATTTTTGGGGATGTGGCAACATCTTTTGTACCCTTCTGGGGACAGGTAATCAACTTGTACAACATTAGGAGATTGGCCAGAGTCCTGGAGAAGATGATAAATGAGACAACAGACATAATGTATAATATGACATTAGAGCAAAAGGCAATCAGGCTGGTGGCCCTTCAAAATAGGATGTTGCTTGAGGTCGTCCTGGTGGAGCGTGGTAGTATATGCAAATTAGTGGAGTCCGCGTGCTGTGTTTTCGTACCTGACTATTCCCCCACAATATGTAAAGCAATAAAAAGGTTACATTTACTAAGTACAGAAATTCATGTCCCCAAGGGTGATTGGAACATTGGTGGCTGGTTCTGGGATATGCTAAGATCCTGGGGTTGGAAGATATTCTCATTCTTGGCCATAATACTCGGTATCGTACTATTCTGTTGTTGCTGCGTGCAGTGTCTACCCGCCATTTGCACCATGATAGGGGGTAGCTGTGCGCAGGCTGTCACAAAGATCAAGCTGAAACCCGAACTGTCCCAAATCACCAACAATGCAATGGTAGCACAAGATGCCACGATTAAAACATTTATGTCCATTGACATTTTTGATGAAAATGATTCAGGTTGTTCCGATGATAACAGCTCAGGCACTTGGTCCGAGGAAGATGCAGTTTTTGGGTGATTCTCTTGGCCTAGGCCAAAAGGAGGCTTTGTAGAAATATAAATGCAACTATGCCGTCGGATTATATGTTGGCCTAAGCCACTCGTATCACTTTTCGCATCTTGAAACAATGTCGCAATATGTGAACCTGAAAATCATTGCTTGAGAAGCCATTTTGTGTAAGGAGGCCATTTTGAGTTTTTGTTCTGCTCTCTGCTCATTGCATATACATATATATTCTGGTTTTCAGCTTGAGCACAGTAACCAACCGCTGCTTGAAACTTGAGTTGCTTACATAGTTAGGAATGCCAGGCTGCTACATGATTTGTTTTGTCTTATGATGAGAGAACCTTTAAGCTATACATAAGCATGAATAATCTGCAAACCCAGGTGCTGTTCTGTCTAGTTAGGCCATAGTTAGGCCATTATAGCAGGCAGCTAGAAAGAATTATACATGGCTGTATGTGCGTCCCTGCCAGAGTTGTTATTCATTTCTGCTTGAGAACTGTCTGACCTTAGCACAGAGAGATAACATTAGATGGCAAGACAAGGAATGCCACCTCATTATAGGGAACATGATATGTTTCCTTCACCCAGATGCACCCGGTTCTCAGATAGTAAATTGTCTTGGCACTGGCAGCAAGAGTGTAGAATGTTTTGGTATAATGAATTACGCAGTAACCCCTTGAACCCTAGCCTGATGATGTCTGGACAAAGGGGGCCAGGCAATGCATTCTAATGCTGCAAAGTTTGCTATAATGTGCCTGTTGTACTTGTGCTCGCTCTCTCTCCTCACGGTGTCCTTTACATTGTGGGGCGCTGAGATCCATTTGATGAAATGCTAATATTGAATAAATATATTTGACTTCGGATCCTTGTGACTGGCGTGTCATTAGTATATGGTTGGATGCCTTAATTCCGGTATTTTGATCCGTCCATCGACCCTGTTGGTCTTTATCAAGGAGTAAAATAGTTCAAAATAAAATTGAAGGTCTCCAAACATGATATATTCACAGTATAAAACAAAATTAAGTCCTAGACAACAAAACCAAATTCCATTGTGACATATATCCAAATTGAGATATCTGTAGTAAGCCAAAGTAGACAACATTAAGCACTCACAAGCAGCAAAGACATAAACAAGAGAAACCAAAAACAAAATAAAACAAGTCTCACTAGGATTAGATCCAAATGTTGATGAAACTTTGGCAGATTTGGCATGCGTGTCTGGATTTGGTCTGATCGGTTGCATGCCGAATTTGGTGAACTTTCCTGGACAACATATACATGTAAAGCCATTATTAGGTGATGTAACGGTTTATTGAGAAGCCACCCTCAACACAGGGAGTTCCTTCCCTCCCCACTCAAGTGGTGACACAACAAACTATTTAACATATTCTTTTCTTTAGCCCTATCTCAGACACATATAATGCCCTTTGGATCCCTCTCTCCTGAGCCAACTATGAGCCAAGAATCAGGTCGGTGTACAGGAAATATATTGGTATTTATTTAAATTAAAAGTAATAGAAATGATCACGTAAATATCAAAAACCACTTTATCTGTGACATAACACAATCAACTTCTCTCAGCATAAATAAATAACAAAAGTGAGTTTACAAAGGACACTATCACAATTCTTACCTTTCGGCAAATTTCACTTCACAAAATAATTGCACTGATCAATAACAAAGGCTCTTATGTAATGTTGTGCGATTTTGATTTTCTTGCAGGCTTCAAAGGGTAGGAGTAGGATTTCAAGATTGGTAAAAATACATATGGCAATTATAATTTCACCCACACTTTTGGTTTAAAATAAACACAGGATGATGTATTGCTTTGTTTTTCAGACCCCCCCCCTGCTTTGGTCTCTGTTGGGAAGTTAAACGGAACAATTGGAATGATTTGGGTAATTTTGGGTTTCAGAACCCCCCTTACTGAAAGGCCTGTATTCGGGAAGCTGGATAAAAAGGTTGGGCTGATTTAAGAACAAAGACACCCCTCTTCCTTAAAGAAGTCAGAGTCAACTGGACAACAAGATTACCCAATTAATGTGTAGGCTATAGTTATCAGCACACACTAGGAAGTGAGATTTGTTAATTTCGAATTTTAACAAAATACACCCATAGTTTTCTGCCAAATGGGGAATTAATTACATTAATATTTTTGGTTAAATATATATGCTAAGGATTTATACAGTTCCCCCCCACCCACCCACTATAAAGGGAAAGGATTCAAGGCAAGCAGATTCCCCCACCTTTAGGTTCCCCAGAGTTCAGTTCTACTTACATAGCAAGCATCTGTTTAAGATTCAGGAAAGCTAGCTGCATTTTAGGACCCTCTGGAAAGATAGGGCAGGGGTCTGGTCACTCCAATCTCAAAGATGGCCCACCGCTCAACACCATAGGACCAAGTCAGCTTTGAGGCCTTCCTAGAAATACACAGCTCCACCCCGATGCACGCTCAGCAATCTCCTCTGGTGTCTTCTTACAGATATCAGTTAGTAAGTTTCAGCAGCCTTCCTGATGGTCTGTCTCTTGTCTGTCTATCTCTTGTGTCTATTCCTGTCTTTCTTCGTTTTTATGAGTGTCCTCTGTCCTAGTGCAGTCCCCCTTATATAACAGCAATGACACCATCAATTTTACAATCTTGGGGCAGTACCCTGCAATAATCTCTGCCACTAGGATTGGACAGTTACCCGTCTCTCCTCCCAAGCCCAGCCTCCAAGTCAGGATTGGTTGAGGGGTCTGGAGCAACATATGGCTATTCCCATTTGCCATCGCCTTTTGTGCTCCTTTCAACTTTTTGGCAAAAAGTAGTTATGTATCACGACTTCATAATTTTACTAGCAACTTCTATACTAAACATATTTTCTGTCTCCGCTAATCATGGGGAATTGGATAAACTGACCACCAAATCCGTACTATATAGCATGGCCATGTGGCACTGTTCTGCCATTTCCATCAAAAGTACAACAGTAATGAATATGTCAATTATTAGGCATATCCCTAATTCCATTTTCCACCCACTCACCAACTTTCACATTTGGAACATGTTCACATCAGCCAGAAACCTAGTTTAACTGGCCATAACAGTTCCCAGAGTCACAGGTAGATACATTTTATATCCCCAAAATCGCTTGGAAATTACACATAAAATGGTACATAGATGAAATCCATCCGCATTAAGAAGCTTGCTCTTTGAAGTGGGTGCCCCCATTTTCACACATATTAGTCGTGCTCCAGCCAATGGTGGCTTTTCTTGAGGTCCATGCTTTCAGAGCCAGCAGGTCTGGAGAACACTGCATTTCCGACGCCTTCAGCAGGAAATTTCTATTGCGGTTGGTCATTAGATGGGAGATGTGACATCCAGGCTGGGACTGGGAGTTTTCCTTGTGAAGTTTTGCCCACTGCAAGCAAAAAAGTCTGCCTTGGGCTGACACTTTTTTTTTTCATGGAGACAAATTGGCTCTCAAATGTCACTGGAGTTTTGTGGGTGAAACATAATATATATTGCTCTTTGTCAACCCACACATCATGATTTGTTTTTCTGACATTTTTCTGTGAGCAGTGATATTTTTTTCACTTTTACCTTTCCAAACAGTTTTTATTTGCACACACATGTGCAGGCCGTTTTTGTTTTCAATGTTTAAAAATCCATGTGCCTGGGACTTTTGTTTCCTCCTTCTTTTGTAAATTAAAATGCTTCTTATTGATTGGTAATGACAGTTAGGCCCCTTCCACATGGCTGTTTAATTTTACTTGAAAAACAAAAACAAAGGCCAGGCCGTTTTTGTTTCAGTGTTTAAAATCCTGCTATTCATGTGAAAGGGACCTTTAGTGCATCCCACAGTGATGGATGAACTCTGATTTCCAACTGTGTTCCACTTACAATGTTCTTCTTCAAACGTTTTTTAAGCCTTTGCTTTCATCAGGAAAGTAGTTTAGGTGTGTTTGATATATTCATCTTCTGTTCCTCCTGGGAATTCTGGTCTCAATAGTTTCAATTTCAGATTGTTTGGGATCTACATTCCCCCATTACTTCCACGAGTTCAACCACAGTAGTGGGAAGGGACCAGCTAGTAGTGTAACATTCCTCCTCGCATTATACATAGCCCCAATGCTGCCTCTCATGAGTAGGGATCTCTGGGGCAATCTGCTCTTGGTAGGTGAAGGGTGCACTTAATTTGACAACTGTATTAAACTTACAACTCTGCATACTTATACTTTAAAGGTTTTGAAACTGACTGCTCTCACAAGGACGGAACTACCTTTGACTCAAAGATGACAGATTTCACAAATATATGCGTATCACCTGAGGTGGCCATTTGGGATTTCATTTCTACTTTAAACTATGTGCGATTGTGCAATATGATGAACAAATCATCGTGTGTGGTCTTCTTGATATGCAGCATCCGAAAGCACTGTAACATGTTGATGTTGGGCGTAATTGTGAGCAGATATCCATTTTACTCTAAGGGCCCTATTCTCATCTAGGTGTTAAGAACCGAAAAGGACGTTAAAAGGCTTAACACCTTTTTGGCGCATTCCTCTGAAGTCGGAAAGAATGCTCTACTTTCGGAATATATGTGGCGGTTGCTGGGATGGGTTGGAAACCATCCTAGCAACCACCACATTTGGAAACTGGCTTTTTGGAAGCCTATTTTTGTGGCACTCAGCCAGTTTAATATGTGCGCTAAACTAGTACCCTTTTGGTGCCGTTAAACTGGAGGAGTGCCACAAGAAGCCTTGTTTGGTGTAAATGAAAGTGTTCATATACACCTGTGTGTTGTTTATGAACACTTTCATGTACACCAAAGCAAGCAGCTTCAATGTTGCAGCTTCATACTGCAACGTTGAAGCTGCTCGCTTTGGTGTAAATGAAAGTGTTCATATACACCGCACGGGTGTATATGAACACTTTCATTTACACCAAAGCGAGCAGCTTCAATGTTGCAACGTTGAAGCTGCTTGCTTTAAATTAAAGTGTTCATATTGTGTGAGATTGAGGGGCCCGTCCCTCCTCTCCTTAGTACAAACTTGGACCATGTGCCTCCAATGGTGGGGGGTGCCCCTGTCGCCTTTTGCAATGTCAGTATTGGTTGGCATTTGCGTAGATGGGACCATCGCGCAGGACACAAGGCATCCATCTTTGTGCCCCCTTTACGCCATCTTGGTAACTAGGCCTCACTGCGATAATATGAAAAGGCTTCTCTCCCCTTTGAAGCGCCGCATACGCAGCACACATGACCCCTACCTTTTCTCTCACTGTGTCTGGAAAACTCTGTGGCTCCATTCTCATGCTGAAGCCGGAGGTAATTGCAACAAAGAACTAATGTAACAACCCACTCTTCCTCTGAGATCACTGCCCTGTGTGTGAACCAGCTTAAGCCATGCATCTATCTCCACAAATCTGTCCATGCCCCCTCACCTTCGCCATTGGAAAATTACTACCAATGTAACCCTGTGTCCTTGCAAGGTATTCACTTGATGTACCAAATATGTGACCCCACCATGATGACCACCAAGCAGACCCCCAACTAACATTGCACCTCTGTCACCATATATCGCTTCCCAATACTAACACATGCCAGCGTGCCTTAGATTCTTTATGAGTCCGGACCCTAGCTCCAATCAATATTACCATGATGGTCAAAGCCCTTTTAACCTGATGCTCCATATAAGTCACTGTTATTGACGATGTAAATGAATATAAAACGTTTGTTTATAGGTTCACAATGATTTGTTCAAACGAATGGCAAAGTAATTATTTAGTGCATGCTTCATAGAGATGTATTATGTTAGCTTAGTTAGTAATCACCTCGCCTCACAGCAACCTGACCTTCACCCCTCCTGGACCCCGGCAACAAGTCACGTGAAGTCCATCCTCCCGGAGCAACCAATCCAGATAGAACCGTATCGTCATCGCCATATGTGCCTATACTTACTGACCAATCATGTCCCGCTTTGACACCCTACACTAATTGTGTCATGTATGACGAAATGTGCCTTTATAATATGATGTAACTGTGATTATTGTTAGAGCGCTCTCGGGCAGCAGAGTTCTTTGGATGCCAAATATAAAAACTATTATTGAACTCACCCAACCTGTCCTCTTAGTCTTATTCCCCGTCTGGGGAGAATCTCATTTATTATTTTGCACATCTAAAGACGGGGAGGGCGCCTACAATACACACCGCACAGTTGTATATGAAAACTTTCATTTAAATCAAAGCGAACAGCTACAACGTTTTAAATGAAAGTGTTCATATAGACCGTAAATGTGTATATAAACACTTTCCTATACACCACAGTAAGCAGCTTCAACATCCTGCAATATTGAAGCTGCTCACTTTGGTGTACAGGAACGTGTTCGTCTATGTTCTCGGCAGTATTTTTGTAAAATAACGAATATGTTGTTATTTTACAAAAATGCTGCCGACATTCGATTGCGCCCGTAACACCTTGGACGCAATCCTCACGGATCACTGTCGTGCTCTACGAGGACCCCCAGGCCCACTTGAGAATAGTAGTGGAGCCTGGGCGTTCTCTTTTGGCGCAGTGAATCGTGTTGTTTAGCGCCTTCAATGCGCCAAGTTGAGAATAGGGCCCTAAGACGTTGGTTTGAATGCTTTCCATTTGTTTCTTCATTATGAGTCCTCTGGAGTGTATGAAACACATACACCAATAACTCTTGCATTATACTTCATAGACAGAGTCACACTATTCGAATGCCATCTTGAAGCTATATGAGATGTAGACTGCATAACCTAATAGGTCATTGTTAACCAGGAGCTCCTTCTGACTAGTTGAGGTCCTTTACCCAGTATCTACTTTCAGCTCCTGCTTTTAAACTTTGTATTTCCATCCACAGATGTCATTGTGCTAAATGAATGCATGGAATAATATGTATGTGAAAAGTGTCATGAATGTATGTAACACTTGTTTTACATGTGTCATATATATGACATACATCTGGCATTCTTAGGTTGGTAAATACGCCCTACTAGTACATATATATCAAGCAAAGACGGCTGAAAGTACTTCTGATAGCCCATGTGGTAAATCAGAAAGCTATGAGGTCCGCACTCCCCTGCTGTTACAGGGGCAGCTTGGCAGACACATATGGCACTGCATAAAGATACCTGCCTACCCGCTCAACTGATCCTTGCTAAGGCTGTCACAACCTGCTGTATGAAACCAGGAAGTGCTCAAAGGCTTCTCAGAGGTGCTCCAGGCATCTTCAGCTTTACTCAAAGTGTTGACTTTGAGGGGCAGATATAAGCTAGCAGGGGCAAATCTGGGACGCGTCAGAGCATCCCAGATTCGGTCATGTGCAAATGGACCCCTATATTGTTTCACCAGGGCAATTTCTGCCCGAGTGATAACACCCTGCAAATTTGCATTTGCACCCATGCACATTTACCGCAATGAGGCCCAGGGGGCTTCAGCAACATGCAAAGTAAATACATGGGTGTATAATTCATGTCAATGTTTAAGAGAAAAAGCATTCACAACATTAAGTGACCCCTTCACCACAAAAGCAGTGCACTCAAACCTTGAAAATTTGAAATGCCTTCTGCTGCCACTGGGACTGTAAAATACAAACAACTGCAGGCTACAGGGGTGTGTGAAACCTTTTAAGAAAGTCATGCACTGCCAGGCCCAATGCTCTGTAGCGGCTGCTTTGCCTTCCTGACACTCCCCAGATGTCAATGAAAAATATCTTTCATTCCCTTCCAGCCAAATCATATTGAAATAGCAGTCCCCATGTGTGTTCGGTCAACGTATCAGGACAGCAGAGAAAGGGTTTATAATGCCAAGCGCGACCCCAAAAACATTCGCCGACACGCATTCATGGCGGCTGCGCTGTACTTTGAATCGTTGGTGCATCTTGACAATCTCACTCGATAATTTGATGTGTTCTGGGATTAATCCCAGACACTTCTGTACCACTGCTGCTGGACTATTTTTCCCAGTGGGAAAATGTTTCATTTCCCCCAGAAGACCACCTAAATGCTTGAAATGTTTACATTTTTTTTTAATCAAAGTATCTTCTTAAAGAAATGAAAAAAGAGCCAACAAATGATAACTGGATCCTTACTAAGATGTCTGTGAAGCTTCTGCTCTCTGTTGTCAGGACGTGTACACAACCAGTTCTCATTTGCCTGATGTCTCTATTATCTGAAGATTGCAAATGAATCCAGATACTGGTAGCTTTCATTTGCCTTATTATAGTAGGCACAATACTACCTCAATACTACCTCTGTATCAGCACAACTGTGAGAGAGGCATTTACGCATGATTTTTATACATACATGCCTGCCATGGTTTTGCAATGCATAACGATAATTCTGCATTGAAAAAGTAGGCAGTGCCATCAGGAACTGACATGCAGCAGGCATTCAGCAATCAGTGCCATCTGCCCCTATCTGACCCCAGAGGAGCCCCCTCTGTTCTGTACCTTCAGGCACCAGATATCTGTGCACCCTTCTCTGACTGCTGCTGCAGCTTTCTGCCCCAGTGGCCCCCTTCCTGACTGTTGCAGCTCCCTCCCGCCTAAATGGATTCCTTCCCGACTATTGCTTCTCCCCCTTTCCACTGTGCCACCACACTGCCAGCCATGCACCCCCTCTCTCACTCTTGCACCATTCCTTGCCTCTGTATCACTACCCAACAACGGACACCACCACCTGCACCCTTCTGCCTTCAATCGTCTTGGTTTGCAGTGTAGTAGCCATCTCCCCATCGTTAATCCCCCTTATGGGAACTTCATTCTGTCACTTTGAGTGGGCATGCTCAGTTGCCTGTGGAACAACTGCACACATGCACTTAAGTTACCACCACACAGCACATGTGCCATCAGATATGGGCATGTGACCTCATTAGTGGGTGGTCCCCAAGCCATGTGCCACTAGTCACTCTACGCATGGTTTTGAACAGATACTGCAACTTTCCTTGTGCCACATGATGATTCAATCTCTGTGAGCAGGTCAGTAGGTAAGTAGGATCCACCTACCCCACACCTACATCTGAAAGTGCCTGGTGCATCAAGATTTATGTAATGTTGACTGTTCATATGCCAGTAAGGGGGGATCACTGTACAATTTCACCAGGGCCATGTAGTCACCACCTAACCATACTTGAGCCATCAACATGGCTGCCTTTATGCCTCCACCAACATAGTGTAGTGCCTCAGATTAACATTTTACCAGGTGGGTGAGCAGCTGCATACAGAAAGCCATGTGTCTTTCCCTTCATTATCATGTAATGTGCCATCATTCCACGCCATTTCACAATTGTGCTTGCATAGAGAGGTGCATGAGACCAGTGATGTGCGATGAAGGATGTCCATGTAGTGAAATCATATTATCACTTGCCAAATACATACCCTCCTTATTTGCTTTACTCTTATTGTGTCTGACATGAATCACCTCTCAAAAAGAACCTACATGCTTCAATCAACTGCATAATGTAGTTTGCAACTGAGAGATTGTATGGGAGAACGGAAACGATATCCCATTGGCCATCTGACATCATGCCTGTAGAGATGCATGTGGGTGTCCACTACTATAGCATTGTAGAAAAATAACATGCTGTGATTTGAAGATCAACACCAAGCACATGCCATCATGGGTCGCCAGCTGGTATGCATCCCGCAGAAGATAGATCTACCTATACTGCCTATACTTGGGAAAAGCATTTCAACAATAAAGTAGCAACATAAGATAACAATGTTATGGAGAGTTGAAAAAGACCATAACACGAATTTAATGGGACCAGGCTGGATGGTCTGCATGCTGCCCTGCCAGCCTACTTATGGCCGGACATCACATCAGCCAACTTTATGGAAAGCATAATGTTGGCAACACAACAATTGCATGGTGAAATTTACTCAGTGGTGGGTCTAGGACAATAGAAATCTAAAGGGGCGTGTTAATATGTAGGATATCAGTGATACATGTGCAGGCACTTTTGTCAAAAACCTTGAGACCATCTTTGACTCTCAATATCATTCTCTGTCCAGATCAATTCCTTGATCAAGTCAACACACTTGCAACTCCACATCCCAACGGAAACCCTCACTCTCTTGGAGGGAAACCACAAGATGGAACTCATCCAGGCAATGATACAGCACACGTTTGGCTACTGCAATAGTCTATTGGTAAGCCTCCTGAAAGACCAGCTAAATCATATCCGAATTAGATCTGCAACCAAAAGAAGACTGCATGTACACTGAGCAAAGAAAAAGTGTGGTTGCAGACTCCCTTTGGGGCAAGTTGCAGTATCTGTCCAAAACTATGTATGTGACTAGAGGGACATGGCTTGCGGGATCACCCATTGGTGCATATCTGTTGGCACATGTTTTGCGATACATATAGCTATTCCCTTACATTCTTGTGTATCTGCTTCTTAAGGCTAGTGTCATTGTGCTCTGTTAAAAAGGATGTGTATTTACTTCTCTTGAGAGAACAAAATGGGGATACCATATGTATTTGTTTTTGCATTTATTATGTTTATTATGTTTATATAGCGCTTTACTCCAAAACACTGCACATTTTAACAATAGGATACATATCACATTAACATTATAACATTATAACAGTAGAAGCAATTTACAATTATGAATCAGTTAAAAAAAAGAGCAAATAAACTGAAGGGAAGAGGGAAAGTAGTGCAGTAGAACTGAGAGGGAGAAGGAGGGGTGGGGAGGAGAAGGAGGAAGGAAACGGATGGGATGAAAGGGTGAGAATGGTGTGGAAGGGGGAGGGGAGGGAGATGATCATGGTGAAATAAAAATGGAGGGAGGGGGAGAAAGAAGGGGGAAGGGTTTCAGGGTGGGGAATGGAGAAGGAGAGAATTAAGGGATTTGCGGAATGAGGAAAAGGTAGGAATAGAGCGGATTGAGAGAGGTAAGGAGTTCCAGTGCAGGGGGCTAGGAGCTGGAAGGAGTGGAAACGGGAGGTGGCACAAGGGGATGGAGGAACGGTGAGAAGGAAGTGGTCAGCAGAGCGAAGGGAGTGGGGGGAGCAAGACCATGGAGAGATTTAAAGACTAAGCAGAGAACATTAAATTTAAATTGGGAGTGAAAGGGAAGCCAGCCAAGGGAGGAAAGGGAAGCAGAGATGGAGTCATAGGAGGTGAGGAGACAGAGGGTACGGACGGCAGAGTGGTAGATAGATTTGCGGGGGGCGAGATGAGAAGTAGGAACTCGAAAGAATAAGGAGGAGCAGTAGAAGAGGCGAGAGAAGATAAGGGAGGAGGTTAAAAGTTTAGTAGCATGAAAGTGAGAGAGGGGCGGACTTTGCAAATATTAAAGAGGTGGTAGCGACAGGCACGAGAGGTGAGAGAGATATGATGGGAAAAAGTGAGAGAAGAGTCAAAGTAAATTCCTAAGTTGCAAGCATGGACAGAGATAGGGAGATTAGAAGGAGGAAAGTGAATAAAAAGAGGAGGAGAGGGAGGGGGAAGAGAGTTGGAGGTGAAGAAAACTACTTCCGTTTTATCAGTGTTGAGGGAAAGAAAGCGGGAAGACATCCAGTTTTTAATGGCAGTAAAAAAGGAAGAGAGTTTAAGGTGGAGGTCAGTAGAGAAGGAAGAGAAGGAGAGGAAGAGCTGAGTATTATCAGCATAGAAATGGTGAGAAATGCCAAATGAGGAGATAACGGGGGCAAGGAGGGAGGTGTAGAGTGAGAAAAGGAAAGGGCCAAGCACCGAACTTTGGGGTACTCTGTATTACAGAGGCTGGGTAGGAGAGGAGTGGCCTCCCTAGCAAACAGTAAAAGAGCTGGAGGAGAGGTAAGAAGATAGCCAGTTAAGAACAGAGCCTTTGAATCCAAAGGAAGAAAGAGTGTTGGGAAGAAGGGGGTGATCGACAGTGTCGAAGGCAGCAGAGACGTCAAGAAGAAGAAGGACAGAGGATTGCTTAGAGTTCCGAGCGTATATGTGTATCAATATAGACTATACCACTGTAAATCCTGTTTGTAGCCCACCCAGTTTATTGTCATCGTTTCATAGCAATAATTGATATGTACCTCTTTATTTTCTTCCATTTTGCTGGTTGTTGTAGGTTCATTGAGAAGCGTGGCTCTAGGGTCATTGGCAAGGGTGTACCATGCAATTTGGCACATGTGCGAGTGGGCAAGATCGTTTGCTCGTGGAACCAATGCACATAACAGCTTCACTGACTTCCTGTGAAAGCCTACATGGAATTTAAAATCGTGCGTATTGCTTATCGGGTATTCTACAATACCAGGGCAGATTAACTACAAGTTATACTGGACTACTATCACCCACTAGGTGCCCACTAGGTGCCTTCGCTCAGCCTCACAAAACGTAATAAAAAATGCGACGCTACCATAAATCCCGGGTGGGTGTTCCTTCTCGGTTCTCCCCCCCACTCTGTGGAATGCTCTTCCCCCTTTTTTGCATGAAATTAATGACCATCTTCAATTTCACAGGGCACTAAAAATGCACCTTTTCTAGTCGTGTCTCCTCAGTTCACCGGCCAGTCCTCTGTTAGTGCCTAGATGGCCTCGGGCCTTAGTTTTCACTCTACAAATGTTTTACCATACCATACCTATGCTGGTGATACCCAACTCATCAGTTTTAATGGGGAGGGGGTGACGTTGCATCTCAGTTTCAGTGCTATGTCTGCTGATTCCCTCTATCAGAAAGATTACTCTCTCATACTCATATCAGGTCAAACAGAGGTATTGTTTCCACCGGTCGTCCCTGCCTCTGAGGTTCATAATTTTGGCCTCCCTCTTTGTGCCCTGTTACCCAGACTATCATTGTAACGTGCCTTTACATTTAACGACAAAGTCATTTCTTCCACAGATTGCCAAAGTCCCCTCCTTTTGTTGATTTTATTTGCATCTTAACCAAGCAACATATTTTCTCTAGGTGCTAGAAAACATGCTTCTTCTGATCTTATTCAATTTCGTCTTGATTACTGTAACTTTCTTCATTTTGGTCTTTGGTCTCTTGGCCTCTTATCTAAGACCTCTCGAGATTCTTAAGAAGCCGTACGCCATATTTATGTGCTCCTATACCACCTTTGTTGACCTTTGTTAAGCCAAATTCACTGGCTAACTATTTTACAATGTGTGCAATTTAAAATGGAATGCATTGTTTTTCGTTGACTAGCTTAATGAAGAATTATCCATTACACTCTTGCCAGATCACTCTGTTCTGTTTCTTTGAGACCTCTGCCAGCTGCCAGTCACTCGAATCCACCTTTCACACCTATGTGGTTGCTCGATTTAGGCACCTGCCACTGCTCTTTGGAATCCTTTTGCTATTGACCTTTTCACCTGTTAGTCCTTATTTGTTTTCAGATGTCAAGTGAAAACCTGCCTCTTTCGGAAAGTCTTCAAGTGTTGAATGTTCTCCATTACGCTTACTTTTCAGCTATCAGTGATATACCTGCAACAATATTGTCATCTGTGCTGCAAGAAAATGCACAATGAAAGAAGGTGGTCCTGTAACAGATTAATCACAAATTAAACATGTTGCTATGTCTGAGGACATAGAGATCGGTGGATAACGCTAATCTGATTAGCCATCAAATGAGCAAGCATCACCCGTAAAAGGAAAAATAGGTTATCTTTGTCATTATCAAGCGATTGGACCTGGATATAGACTCTGCAAATGCTGATGCTGTGAAAGGTTTGGCAGAAAGTGACACCCGACATTCCAATCAACAAGAGAGAAGAAAAGATAGCAGGACTATGTTTCAATATTTCCAATCTAGGAGACCTGCAAAGATGATCAACCTGAAATAACATTGAAAAAACAGTGATTGCCCACACACAGAGCAGACTTTAATACCATCTGAACAATCTAGAAACACAAGGCATCTTGATCCAGGTTCAAGCACTAAACCTTCAACATCCATATTTGGAGACACTTTCAAATCAACCACAAATATTGTACTGTGGCTACCTGTACTCTATGTAACAGGAAAGTGAGCCATGAAAAACAGGCAAGGTGATTCGGTACAACTTTGCTTAAGTGCCATCTTGAACATTGTCATCCAATGGCTCTATCTAACCAGCAAACAGCATGAATGGTTGTGGGCAGACAATTGTGGTTGAAAATTAGAAAAGTGATGACAGTACTTCTAGAAGAGCTGTATCTTCAGAAAGTAGTTGAACGTCATCACTTCGCCAGCAAACTATAAGTGATATGTTAGAAAAGAGAAGAGACAATGCCAAACTCCAGAAATCATCCCGCTTATAGGAGAATGCATAGCCAAAGACATAAAGCCATTGAGAGCTATTGAAATCGGTGGTTTCAAAGACCTTATTAATTATTTTGTGCCATGCTTAAGTTTAATATGCCAAGTGAGATTCATTTCAGCAGTTGATGTTCTACAACCGTACAAAACCTAGTACATTCTGCCATGAGGGTCAGTGAAAGCCTTACTGTCCATTTAACAACTAATATAAACATTAGCTGATGGTGATAGACCAATAAGTAAGTAGAGCAGTTCCCAGGTGTCGCTGCAGCCTGAAGATGAATAAATTGCCTGTTCTAAGGGCTTGTCTCAAATGTCCTCCTCCACCAGCAGCACAGGCAGTTGTTATCAGAAGTAGTGGGAGCATCACAGAAAATATCAGGCCATTTTCACCATTCTGTGAAGGCACGAGCAGCATGGGTAAATATTCAGGCTAGTAACAACTTACCATTTCGAGAACCTATGCAAGACGCACAAGGTGCAACTCCACATTTTCACATGTTTCCAAAAATGTTAAAGCAAAAAATGGCAGTGATGAAGAACACCTTGCAGCATGTAGAGGCAGTGGTGTTAAGCTTAATTCATCACAGTGGTTGATGTTAGAGCTCCTAAAACAAATTCTAAGACCACTTGCAGGGGGGGTGCCCCACTAAGTGAAGAGAAACCACAAATACAACTGTTAAAGCAAAAATTGAGACAAAGTGTGTGAAGGGGGATTAAACATGAGTGCAATCAACAGACTTCTCACCTTCATAGTCCATCAGCAGTCTCCCATTTGGTGCAGAGTCGTCAACTGAGGGACAATGGTCCTTTTCTTACTCTCACTGCATCACCAGGAAGTTAGAGTGGTGCAGATGGGATTAGTAGAGTGTGGGGAAGGAGTAGATGAACTCTGATGCCATGCTGGGCAAGTTTTTCCCAACTGTGGGAGAAGCAAGAAGCAGGCCCGGGGAACTGAGCATTGGCAGGAGATGGTTCGTAATAGCAAAGTGGAGTGAAGGGTGGTATCACTGGTGTTGTAGATGCACCTACCACCCTAGCACCTTTCTGATGATGGCATTACTAGGGCATTTTAGGATGTGCTTAGCATACGATGGCAGGACGTGAATATACAAAGATGCACTTGCAAATGGCGTTTATACCAGACACTAGCGGGCATACAATGTGATTACTGGGACATTTGAGGCTTCACAAGGTATGAATGAGTTCATAATCTGGGCATGGATGATTTTGACTGTACCAGGCATTTGAATCATTATCTGGCATTAGACGGAATTAATGGAGGATTTAAGGCTGCACTTGGCCTACAATCACATCATTTGAGCTTGTGACACTGTTGCTTACACATGGTGATTATATCACGTGCATGGGGTGTTAACAAGCATACACAATGGCACATCTGAGTCTGCACCATACATATGATTCCACCACGTGGACTACAATTTGATGTCAGCTATAGCCCCACATTACATATGTTGGCTATACCTGGAATGTGAGGCTATATGTGATATAAAAATGGCAGTAATCACATACAGGAGACTCCACTTTAAATATCACGGGAAGGACACCTGGACATGTTAAGCTTTCCCCTGCATATGGTAGTGTACCAGGCAGAGGAGAAATGTACAATATAAAATGGCATTGCCAGAAAAATGTAAGCTATGTGTGGCAGACAACAGCATCACTCGGATATGTGAAGAAGTATGGTCACTATAGCAAACATATGAGAAATTAACTGAATTTAGAAGGCATTATTGGAAGATATGAGAGTTGAATGGCAATACACACAAACAAAAACCAGGGGTAGAGATAATTTATTGCAACAGTCAGTTTCTGTACCGTCTGAAGGTGGAGTTTGGAGGGGGGTCAAAATGGATATTAAGACATAGGGCATCATTCCGAGTTGGGCGCAAAGGGATTACCGGCACCGGTAAGGACACTGGTGCCGGTAAACCCTTTGCGCCCTATTCCGAGGTCCCTTAGCGGGTCCCTCCTTTAACTCCTGGTCTGATCTTGCGTTATGGATGGGACCCGTTAAGGGACTTCGGAGCTAATAACGGTACCGCAAATTGCGGTACCGTTATTAGCTAGTTCCCCATTCCCATTGGGCCCTATGGGGGCTGAAATGGGAATGGGGAATGTTTTTTTCAATGGGGATTAAACAATCCCTCCAAGGTCGGAATGGACTGGTAAGTCCCCATTGAACCAACCCGGAGGCGGTACCGGTATGGGAGGCAGCCATGGAGCTAATTGCTCCATGGCTACCACCATACTCGGAATGAGGCCCATACTCATTCCCTTATAGTTGCTGCCAAAACTGGTAGTTGCAGATATTCTGTTCTTCACGGACCTGTGCAATTTCTTTAGAAAACACTGTTATCCTCCAGTCTGTCCCTACATCTGATCCTTACTTTAGCATTCCTTCCTGCACAGCCTGCGTTTTCTTTTGGGATCTAGCCCAATGGAAATGCTGTTGCTCTTCCCAATGTCTGGGATCCAGTCACGCAGATCTTCTAGATGCCTGTTGATCATCAAGTTGATCATGCAGACCTGTAATTATTCTGGCAGCTTCACATCATGTGTGTCCTTCCACTACCACACCTAAAGAAGAGATGCATTACAGGGAGGAATGTGTGTGCAGATCCTAATAGGAGGACATAACTGACAGCTCTACTGGCTGATATGCAAGTCTGTAGGAACTCTCAGATGGCCAGCCTCTTTGATGCAGAATATTCATTTGACCAGTTCAGCTGAGTGTGGGGTGGGTCGGGTAATCTTCTGGAAATTCCTGTAAGAAATGGCAGTACCACACACGTTCATATAATCAGCAAAAGTGCATTTGCAGCATCAAGAAGAAGAGCTGTAAGAAGGCGAGGTGTCCGGTGCTGTTGAGAAAAACTGTGGCATGCGACTGAGATGCTCAATCTACCTGCATTTGTTTACCTTTTATAGAGGCCCCAAATAAAAAAAGAATCAGTGTGACCTCAGATTATACCATTTTTAGCATATAACCTTTTAGCCCAATTAAGGTGGCTGTTTATGAAGATGATATAAGGCCCAATTGCACCATTATTCATTAGCAAAATATGGGTAATTAGCCCTATCACCGGTGCTAACATAATTAGTCATACCTAGTTAAAGCATTATTGCATGACAGCAGTGAAGGCCATCTTTGCACGATGATAAATGTTCAAAATACTGTTACCACCAGAAAAAAATAAATTTACTGCAGCAGACTTTCAGAAAATATGTGGTGGCCATTTTGGAAATCTCAATCCACCCGTAATCAATGTATTCTTTAAGGCATCCAAGAAAGATTTAGAGTTAAGGGGCCATGGTTGGGGGGCAGGATCAGATGGATGATAGTGAAAAATAAAGTGTGGTAAGCAGGTACTCACCATCTTGACAGATGAAGCAATGAAGGTGGGCCTCTGCCTGTTCAGAACCCTCAGCATTCAAACAGGTGTTGTAAATACACTCCAGATATCATCAAAAATTGCAGACACGCTGACAGCTGCCTCTTCTCAATTCCCCATCATTGAACAAATCCAGAAGTGGTGTAATGACCCAAGGGGGTGGGTCAGGTCCCTCTTTGCACAACACCAGAGAGAGACCTGCTGGCCTGTAGAACATCAAGAGCCAGTGCTTTGATGGTGCATCACCTACTTCAATCATTGAGCACAGACACAACTCATACATTCTGTGACAAGTCTCATGGTATCGTCTCTGTGAGGAGGATACCCTTTCCATGAGGCCAGGGAGGTGAGGCCACTACCCCATAGTCCCCCTGGGGTTGGTATTCAGTGGGTGGATTTCATGGGGAGGGATTCCCCCACTGGGAGACAGGGAGGACATCAGGCGCCAACGTGCCACAACATACATTCACCCACCCTTCTTTCCTCATCTCCTTTGCCTTCCCCTGATCATAAAGGTTCCTCTATGTATATCTGTTATAGGAGTGATATTAGGAAGAGTAGGGCTGACTTGATGTAGCTTAAAGATGGCAGGGGGACTAACGTTGTTGTCAGTCCCTCCTCGGAGGCGCCGCAAGCGGAGGTCCTTGCCTGCACCAGGAAGAGCTGAGACCACTGCTGCTGACTGGGACTAAATTGGGAGAGTTCTGGAGTACCTACCTGCTTTGCCGAAGTGCAGTTAAAAACCATGTATGAAGGCGTCTAGGACCCGCATTTAAGAAACCAATATGAATGGGTCTCGATCCCAGACTGGTGAAGCCAATACGAAGGGGTATGGGACCCACATTTAAGAATCCTGAATAAAGGGGTCTGGGACCAACAGTTAAGAAGCCTAAGAAGGGGTCTAGGGCCCACATTTACATGCAAGTATACCAGGGCTGCCTAGTGATCAATCAAAAAGAAGCACAAAAGGGTCTGGGTCACACACATCAGAAAGACTGCCCCTGGCAGGAGAGTATACCAGAGCTGTCCAGTGAACTACCAAGAGAAGCCTAAGAAAGACCTGGGGAAGGGGGAGATTTCCCCCAACACAGTGAATTATCAAAGGAAGCCTGAGAAAAGCCTGGGTATAGGAGACATTTCCCCAACCATAGTGATCACTAACAGGAGCCTCAGAAAGTCCTGGGGAAGGGTGACACTAAAGTAGGGAGAGATTCCCCTACATTGCAGACCATACCATCCTTAGGAAGGGAACCATTCTTCTGGACCCTGGAGAGACAAATCCATTTTAGGTTGTTGATATATGTGAGGGTTAGAAGTAGGATTGTGACACAGGACGGTGAACATTTTAGTTTCAGACATTCTGACATTTCCTTAGTTTTATTTGAGGCAGGTAAACCCCTCTTAGAGTTAGGGATAGATAGGTTTCTTTCTTTCTATTGGTGCAACATAAAGTCTTTGCCCAAAAGCATGCCTCCTGTGTGTCAGTCTTCCAGTCCCTCATAACACATGCCAACACAGACATTACTATTTGGAAGATTAAAGTTTTTTTCAAATCTGGGACTAGAAGTCCCAGAAATATAAAACAAAACCATAACTGGACTGGAATCTGGTAATGATTATAGTTTAAAAGGGAAATATGTGATTAGTAATGGGCAATTAACAACAAAACACATGACTATAAAAGAAACTGAAAATCATGGTTGAATGGTTGAGAACTTAATCAACTTGCCATCATATTTAATTTTGTCATGAACATTGATTTATTCATTTTCCATGTTTTAAATGTTTTGTAGCGAATTTATAAGCATATTACACATATGCATTATCCTTTCATGAACCTAAATATTTGTACACAAATGTGTAGATTACATTATTCATGGTAACATCAATGAGAGCACAACAGAAAAATACATGCACAAAAATGCCAATTCAACATTTAGACATAACCAAACGTATGTACACAAATATACACAATTCTTTCAAATAAATATACAAAAAGTTCTGGTATTGTGGATATGTTGTATTTATTTATGTATACCTGTATTACATTTATAAAAACTCAGTATACAGAAGTGTATACATACAATAAAATCAAAATAACATACCTTTCTTTAGTAGATTCTTTCCTGAATCACTATTTTAAAACAATAAAATTACTTATTTTTGTCATTTATCATATTGGCTATAGCTTTCCATAAATTCATTAATGCAATCGTAAATGATGCATATCTTCCAGCTAAGCAACAAAGCCAGACATCATCTGGAGCGATATGCTTATAATTATGGACGAATTTTCTGAAATATAATGCTCTTAACTCGACCAACTATTAAGTTCATGGAAGTCTCAATTTTACATGTTATACCACACATTCTGCAGAAACTATCCTTTTCTTCAAATGTTATTCGAGGACCGATTGCGGCCATACATGGAAGCAGCTTTTGGATCCAAGGGCAGAGACATTTTATTAGGTAACCCTGTGGACTTTCTTTCCAGTATGTGTATTGAATTCATTTTAGTGTATGATTGTACTGAGTCAGCTTTGAGATGTTATTACAACTGTCCCAGTGGCTTTTTCAACGGTGTCTAAGTAAAGCAAAGTCAACAGCCCAATCAATCCTCCACTCTATCATTTGAAAAAATGATATCACACGTTCCTTTAGTTAATTATGGGTAACTAGAGGGACAGCACGAACTTGTGGGAGGACTATGAGTTAGTTAGAATTGAAACAAAAGGGGTGGCGTCCTACCACATTCTGTCAATTATTTACTAACATTTATGTCAATAATGCTTATTTATTCATGTTTTGAGCTTCACAGGGACTTTAGAAGAGCCCCGGACTAATTGAGTTCCTTTGTATGTTCCCTCTCTAGGGAGACCCTGTCTTGGCCCAAGATGAAGGCTAATTGACCAACCCGCTGAAACTTCAAAGGATGCTAGATCTAGAGTGTTATAGCAGTCTCCCGTTAATACCAATTGTAGTTGATTCAACTCTAGACGTAGACCGATGACTAGGTCACCCTCCCACCTGGAAATCTTGACCATGTAGTGGTAAAAAAGAAAGAGCATAACCTCCAGCACCTTTTGTAACTAACAAAAAAATGTGTGAACTTTATGTTCTGAATGGAACAATGTATATATTTCTTGTTAGAAAACACACAGGGTTTTTCAAGATCTGTGATATCTTTTCATTTATTTATGCACCGTTAAAGGTTTGAGAAAAAAAGTGTATAATAGAAAAATACTCCACATGATAGAAAAAAAGCAAAAAAAATGTTTTGAAAACAGAAAAAGAAAATACAGACTCACTAGCTAAATAATAAAAGCTGTGTGAACTCAACTAGTTTTCATGCTCTTCTACTTTTCAAGTTTATAAAAGGGAAGCACTGTGAAGCTAAAAACATGAAACAATAAGCATTATTTACAGAAATATTGGTAAATAATTGACTGTATCTGGTAGGACGCCACCCCTTTTGTTTCAATCCTTTAGTTAATCAAGCAACAAATTATTCTTGTGACTCGGTTCATTGTGTATAATATCATGTGTGTCAATTTTACATATTTTCTGTATTTTTAGGAATAAAATGCATCTCCTTATGTTAAGTAAGGTATTCAAAGCGATAAGGCGAAGTTCCAAATGGATATTATAGTTAGTTACGTAATGAAGAAGCCCCACTTATTGTTTTAAAGGATCTCACTGTCTTCTTCAGGACATCATTTGTACCAATTGTCCCTATTGTCAAACTAAAAATCAGAGTATGTATTCATGGAAATTATACTGCGTGAACATGACTGGGAAGCTCTGTACACAATGTAAATATGCAGGGGGCAACAGGTAGATTACAGGGGTAGCAGATAATCTAGAATGGAAAGGGGCAGCGGGGCAAGGGTGAACAACAGAAGGGGAGTAATACGGTTCTGTGGAGTGATCAGTGATTGGCAAAATGTACTTTGAAGAGTAGAGTCGTTGGGTCCTTCCTGAAGTGAAGGACAGAGAAAGTGATACATGCATTGATAACATGTTACAGAGAAAGGGTGCATATATGGACAAGGCATGTTTCCCGTTTTGCGGCCTCTTCATTGTTTCCTGCCTGGCAATAGTTTTGATTCTGGTGGTGCACTGGCCTTCAAAAATTGTGGGTTTCTCAGCCAAATAGAGTGGTAGTTTGGTTGAGTATGGTTTGAATGCGAGGTGCATTTGAAGGGTTAGCCAGTGTAGCACCTTGTGGATAAGGATGATGTGGTTAGATTTTCCTCGTTCTTTGATGAGGTGTGCTACAGCATGTAGATTGGCTTTCAGAGTCGGCCATGGCTGACATCTGCAAGTAAGGTGTTGCCACCATGCACATGGGAGATGACCAGGGCTGGAACAACTTGTCTGGAATTCACAGACGTGTTGAAAGATTTCACTTTGAGAGAACAAGATGGTACGATGCGGCTTGGGCCTTCCTGGCAATATGTTTTTTGTATCAAAGTTCATTGTAAAGCCAAGATAATTTTCTCTGGGTGAGTTTTGCGACATGAATACATACAGCTTCAGATCAGTCAGTCACCTTTGGACTTGGTCATGCTTGGTGGAGTTTCCTAGGAGAATTAATTTAGTCTACGTAGATTTGAGCTCCATGAGACACATGCCATAAAGGCTTGGATAAGGGATCAATGGGTGTCAATAATTCCATTGCTCTTTTTTACAAAGCTGTGTCTCATTTGAGTATTGGTTTTCCTTGATGTCAGACTTCCCCCAGAGCTTTCTTGCAGAGATTGAAAGTGGCACGTGACTGGATGGAGTCCTTGTGAAATGTAGCAGGTTATTGAGCAGTGCTGTGTTCTGTGGGGGCCCAACTGGACACATTGGTTTCTCTTGGACAGTACTGATGCATGTTGCGGGGATGTTGAGAAAAGCTTCATGGTCAACAATGAAGACAGCAGACTGGTTGAAGAGGGATGAGTAAGAGTGATGTATCTAGTCTATGATTGAATTGCAGTGCATGCAGCTCTCTTTGACTTTTATGTTAAGAGGGGTTGTTAAATGCTCCCCCAGGCATACTGTGAATGGCTGGAGCATGTCAACTCTCAAACTTGACAACCTGGGCAATTAGTACTCCTTATGGTAAACAGGATGCATTACATGACAGCGTTTTCAAGTGAAATCGGTGCACATATTAAATTATATCTCAAGATAAACACTGGATCAGTTACATTTCAGTGGTATGGGATATTTTTTAATGCATACATTAGAGGTATCTGCCTTAGTACAGTTAAGGGTTTTTTTAAGGTTTATTAGAAGGGAATTGCATATAGCTGTGTCTACAATTTAAGGGTTGAAAAATTATTATGATGTAACAGGTGACCAGTCTAAAGACATTGGTACTTTGTCAGGCCCTTGATGGTCAGAAAATATGGAGAGAGTGAAGATCTTAGTAGATTAATTCACTCAGATAGGGTAAATATTTGTACACTATCAATACATAATGAACAGGGTACTCCTACCCCGACTTTCCAGTCTATTTACAGTGTCTTCTTGCACTTCATTCAAATATTATATTCAAATTCTGATGTTATTAATGAAGGGCTTTGCAAGCTATTGCTCAATTACTGTTTCAAATGCTAAATACAGTTGTAAGTGACAAATTAGATGTGCCCTTTACTGAGCAGCAGTTATTTGCTATTGATGAATTGCTGACAGCCAAAGCTCAGGCCTTCATATAAGCATTGTGTTGTGTTGCTTTTCCTAAGCTTTCAGTGTTATGCGAGGAAGATTGAACGCTGTGTTGTCCGCCCCCATCAATGAGAGGCAATCTCTCTACTGTTGAGACCTGGAAGGGAACCATATATCTGTGTGTCAAATCGACTGCATTCTTTATTAAATGTCAACACTAAACTCCTTGCAAAGGCACTGAATTATTTTTTGATACCACATGTGACAATGCTTATTCAACCAGCCCGACCTGGATATCTACCTGGAAAGTCTACTGCCCTTAATATATTACTGTTTCTCAACACCTGATGCAGACTAACCCTGAGATGCAGGGTGTAATTACCACTCTTGACATTGAAAGGTCTTTCAATTCTGTTCATTAGAAATGTGTGTTTGAATTGATGGAGAAAATGGGACTACGGCACTGCATGCAAGACTACATACAAGTGCACTACTCCTCACCTCTTGCAAGAGTGTGTGTAAACTCTGCTTTTATCAAAAATCGTCTGGCTGTTGAGTGGCAGGGGTTACTGTTCTCAGCCGTCTTTCCCATCTCAATAGAACCATTCTCTCATCATGGTGCAACACAGTAGCAAGGTCTGGTTGTGAGAGGCCAGAGAACCATTGTATTATTATAGGAGGATGATGGTTTATCAGATGTCAAGGACTCTGACTTTAACCTTCCCATACTGATGAAGGTGGTGGGGTAGTTTGGTACATCTTCGGGACTGATCATAAATAAATCAATGTTGGATCATTCTCCACAATGCTTACTTGGTTAAGCTTGAATCCAAAGCTAGGTATTGGAAAAGTCTGCCGATATCAGTACATGCTAGTGCCTCAATAGTTAAGATGGTGGTTGTTATTGAGTTATTTTCAAAGTATCTCTGTTTGGCCCGGCAGCCAATACTTTGATAATGTTTGGACCTCCAAATTGCATGGGATAACAAGCAGTCCAGGGTTAGTTGAGAGGTGTTGAAATGACCCTTTGGTAATTCTGCCATAATCCCCCTGGAGTCCCATGAGCTCCAATAATGGGGACTTACATTGCCATACCACCACTTGTAATCCTAAGGTAAATCCACGGGACCAAGCAATGGTAAACATTTTGTTTGGTGGTATTTCAGCAGATTTTCCACAAAAATAATACCAAACATGTAATGAAGCCGATTGAAACCATTTAGAGGTGATAAGCAATTTCTAAGCAGCTGCTATTGTTCCCGACCCACCTAAAACAAGCAGAACATACCATGAATAACCTGACCAAAACACCTTTCAGTAAACCAAGACAGTTTCTGCCTGCTGGTCTTTCTATTTCATGGGGGGGGCATTAATTCGACTAAAGTCAGCTGAGGATTATCAGTTTGTACGTGGTTTGAAAGACTTTTTTTAAGTCTTCATTTTGGTTGTGCTCTTTTGGTCGACCAGTGTTTTTCTATTAGGGGGATGGGGCTTCCTCCCTTTCCTGCCTCCCTACTGCAGCGCTTCCCTACTTCCCTAGCCACATATACACATATGTATGTATATGTGTATGAAATTGGTTGATTCTATCAAAAATGCACGACCAAAAGGAAGACTTAGAAAATAAAGTCTTTTAAACAATGGGATGCCCTTTGAACCAGTGGGACAAAGGGCTCCACACATGCTCATCAATTTCAATTATATTAGTTGTGAAAGTATAGTATAGCCTTATACCTTGAAGGAGGGGTAGTTATCATGGGATAATGACCCGCTTTGGCTAGGGTCATGAGTTGGATAAGGGTCATTATCCCTCTTCCCCCGACCCCCCGAGGTCTTTAAGTCTATTAGCACATGTTGGTACTAGTAATACATGTTTTGGAGTTTTCGTGGTCATGTTAAAATAGTGCTTCAAGAGTGTAAAAAAGTAAATAGGCAAACTGAATTAGTAAATATGGTTTTATTTTGTAGCATTTAAATAATCACAAATTAAGCATTGTAAATGCAACTTGGTTGATCTCGAACAGATTTGACATAAAAATGCATTAGATGTCATGTAAAAGTAAAACGTTTTCTCTAAAAGAAAGTGAAAGCATTTTCCAAAGTTTGCATGTTAAATGTATGTAGCAGCTAAAAGAAGCTCCTCCGAGAGAGGAATGGTCTTGTTTAAACAAAATCTTTCCTGAAAACTGCATTGCTGTTTCCCGATATGCTTGTGAAGACAGATGTTCAGAATGCAGTCAATACCAATAGTTATTGACTGCACTATGAAACATTCGGATTGGCTGAGAGGAGGTCAATATAGATTTCCATCTGCCAATCATCTTTTTTAACCAAGCCATTCATGCCACAGCGCCACCCAATAATGGCAGCAAAATGAATGAGGTTTAACGATGCAAGTGACTGTTTTAGCACTTGCATTCTTATAAACAAGTATAAAAAGAATGCTTGATGGAGGCTACCAATCAAAGATACTTAGTAATGATAGCCACTTAAGTCACTATAGCTTCTATTGTTCTTAAATTCATGAATAGTATTGACCGTATGTCAAATCTTATTTGCAGGGTTAAGAAATACAAATGCTCAACACGTTTCCGATCTAAACTCTCAATGCTGTTATTTCCTGTTCCCCTGGCTTAGACACATCCTCCTGATTAGGCTTGGGTGATCAGATTTGACTGAATCTCGAATAGCCTGAATGTTTCACTGTATTAGGGATTTGCAGGATTCGCTGGATTTTTAAGACCGATTTGGTCTAAACTAATGACAGCTTCATGCTGATGACATGCTGCTGTAAACAGTGGCTTTCCAGCCATCACATGTCCAAAGCAAATGAAATATAACCTTACTGTCAAAGGTCAGATCATTTCCAAAGATATAAGAGTGTCTAATTGATTTATGGTTTGGACATGTCTGGGTCCATAATATACCTTTAGCAGAGCAAAAGTAATCTTAAAAAAACTCTTTGTTCAGAGAGATTTTTTTTCCGCAAGGTCAGTGTCCCTGGCATTGCAATCTGCTCACCAAATGGCATTAATTTAAGCAATATACGACGGATGAACGTCTGCATCCTTTATGCTTGACATGCGACTGACTCTTCCTCAAGCCTACTGGCCTTTCCAGGCTTATCGAATTGCTGCTGTGGGCTTTCCCTACGATAAAAAAATTAACCTGAGTGGTCCTCTTGGACGCAAACTCAGAGGAATGATACTTAATGCACAAGTAATGCATATCACAATATCTGTCACAATCCCAACCACTCTCCTGTGTGCAACACGCTCCTTGATTTGCAAACCTTCTCTGGCCTCCTTATCAGGTGTTCACTTGGCCACCAACTATTGGACGTGAAAGCAGTGCCAGAGATGTCTGGTAGGAGTCTTACTTCTGCCCATTGGACTTCTAGTCCCAATGCTAACTCCTGTTTCACTGCCCAACTACCTGGTCGCTACTGTCCTTGTGTGCACTCTGATAGGAACTCTAGCTTGATTGCAGTCAAATTCCCTTCATGGATCTTAATCACTGCACGAATTGCATAGACACAGGAACATTTGAAGTTGATTGCTGCTTGAAACTCCTAATTCACTTGCAATAGATACAAGTATTGTCATCTCAGCACACACGCTACCAGCACCATGAATATGTTTATAGACGGTAAAGGATATTCTTGCTTTCATCATAAGAAATGAAGCATGCATGAATAATCTTGAATATAGTGGAGAATCCAACAGCACTAGGGCAAAAGAACATTACCTTAGACATGCCACTACCCTTGCAGAGATTAAAGCATGAATTATTTAAGACATCAAAGGGATTCCGTATGACACCTTATGGTTCGGCACAGGACAAGCGCCTCCCTCGTGCCTTGCACCGATGCATTCAATGCAGGGTCTATCTGGTTGATTTGGCCTTCACGTTCCTATCATCTTCGCACTAACGCAGATGCAGCCATGCAGCGACAAGAAGTCTGCACCACACCCTTCTCGTCACATGAGTGACCCCCAAAATGATCAGCATAGGACACATTCAAAGCTTGCACCCTTACTTTAATGTAGCCAGTCTCTCACCTACAAGCCCTAGAAAAGCAACAGTAATGCGAGCCCACAGGTGTGATACAAATGTCCATTAACATAGCATAAAAAGCACTACTAATTCCGGTGCATTCTTCAGTTAAGATCATCTTTTATTGTAAATATGTAAAAGCAGACACAAAGTAGTCGCTAGAATAGTACCCAGAATAAGGTCATAAGTTAGCAATCAGCTCTGCAATGTGATTGGATAATTATTCATTTAAGTTCATGCAGAGGCGTTGCTAGGGGGCGGGGCTTAGGGGTCTATAGCCCCAGGTCTTTTGGTTGTAGCCCCGGATAGAAGCTCATGTGCTACAACCAAAAGGCTAGCTAGCCCCCAGCCCCGACAGAGCCTACATTAGCGTAGCCCCGGGTCTTTTCCAGACCTAGCAACACCCCTGAGTTCATGTAATGTTGCGGTACAAATATGAATTAATCTTAGTCCCACCACAACACCAAACCACAACTGTCTCTGCACTAACCACTGACAACAGATCAATTATTTATTTATTTGGTGCTTTATAATGTGGCGCATACGTCCACAATATTTGTAATACAGAAAAACAACAAGTCAATATGAATAAAAATGCGAGAAGTGGCATTTCCTTTCTTCACAATTTCCAAATTCATTATATAAAAATTCAAGGCAAGAGAAACCGCTCTACTTTCGTGTTCGACCTTAACAAACCTCATGATTTTTTATTTTTTTTAAAACAACTGTCACTTTTTCTGATTTAAGAAGGGTCGCAGAAGTTGAAACACAAAAAGTGTATTTTGGCATACTTACTGTAGCTTATTAATTTCCTGATTCGCGAGCTCTTTAAACGAGAACCTTCACACAGCCTCAAAGAACATGTTTATGTTAAATGCTATGCTTGGCAGACGTTTTGATAGAAAACCTGGTTCATAACAGGGAGGGATGGTGCAGTATTTTCACTAGTTCTGTAATTATTGCCATTAATAATGATGTTGGCTCAAAAAAGCTCGAGTCTGAACTCTTTACTTTGTAATATTGAAGTGAGTTTTTCGGTCTGTGAATCGCCTATTACCTGTGATTTCCCTCATGCGCCACTCTCCCTGCGCGCAGATGCTCCGGCCATATCCTGTTTCCTGTGTGAGCATCCTGCTTTATTCCCACCTCAAATGAAGTGTTGCCAGGGCCAGCTCCTGTTTCATTGGTGTGCTAAAAGACGGCTCCTCGCCAAGGCACTTCCTGTGCGTGTCGAGGCCCGCGCCAGCTTCCACCTGCAACTTCTTAAAGGGACTGGAAACAGTAGAGCTGCTTGAAGGCAAGGCAAGCTACTGGCAGTAGCTAGTAAAAACTTCCTGCGGCTAAAAATATTTTGCTATTATTTTATTTCTCCAGCATTGGCAAGTCAGCACCCTGGTCTTGAACAACGGGAGACTCAAAAGCAAAATGGAAAAAAGATGTTATTTTAAAAGGATTCTGAGAAAAAAATACCCTGTGTTGCCTTAGGCTCTACAATCATCACGAACTGAATTGAAACAGGTGTGTCCAGTAGCAGCTGATCC
Organism: Ambystoma mexicanum; assembly: GCF_040938575.1. Lineage (NCBI taxonomy): Eukaryota > Metazoa > Chordata > Amphibia > Caudata > Ambystomatidae > Ambystoma > Ambystoma mexicanum. The sequence goes on along the minus strand of NC_090928.1, from coordinate 1,031,994,096 downwards.
AGGAGTGCCCTAACCTAACTGTAATCACACTACTAGGAGCTGGCATAAGCCATTGCCATGATAATGAGTCGTCTTCGTTACACTGCTCTACCCTGCATTTTGTCAGCGCTTCTGTTGACGTGCTCAAATGGAAAACAGTAAACTATGTTGGGAACTGATTTTCTTCGTGGCAGATACTGCAATGAAAAACATGTGACCTCCCTGTCCATGAGTTAAATGGGTGCTTCTGATGAAGTTTTGCAATCCTTCCCTTTTCATGCATCTGACTGTCGATACACGTTTACCTTGCCTCGAAGTAAATGTCTGGTGGCGTTACTAAATTACTGCTGCACCACGATTACCTTTCCAGCCATCTGCGATCTCGCCAGCAAAGCCAGTATGCACTCAGCCAGGACCTTGAAACACTCAACACAGCCTTTAAGTGTGCCACTGTGCCACAGCTACAAAACATGTAAACAATACCTGCAATATAGCTTTGTAGACTGAGGGAGGGGTCATTATCACGGGATAATGACCCACATTCCCACCGGCCATAAGTTGGAGAGTGGCCCATTATCCCAAGTCATAATGAATACTACCGAGGACTACATAGTGGTGCTAGCAAATAATGTTTTGGAATTTTTATTGTGAAGTATAAACGTCAGTTTAATAATGAGAAAGTAAGTAAATGTTTTTTTATTTAACAAGGTTGTCTTTGTAAGTTAACAATTTCAAAAGCAAACTTTTGTTAAACTGCAGAGGGTTTAAGATGAGCATGCAAGGGGGTTGTGTGAAAGTAAACAATTTCTCTATAAGAAACTGAAAGCATTTCCCCATGTTTTAGGGATGTTAAATATGATGTTTCAGTGAAATGAGGTCCTCCTAGAGAGAAAGGGCCTGATTCAGAGTGTTTTCCAATGGATCATTATAAAAACGCTTCTGTGAACTACACCAAAAGTGTCTTGTTGAAAGACATCTGATCTTGCCTGAAAATTGCATTATTGTTTCCCTGTCTGCCTTTGAACTCATAATGTTCTGAATGCTGTCAAAGGCAGCAGTTATTGAATGCTCTGTGAAAATTCTGATTGGCGTAGAGGAGATCAATAATGATCGCCATGTGCTAATATAGCCTAATAGACCACAGGAGGGATCCTTGTCATGGGATCATGACCCACCGTCCAATTATGACCGGAGGCAAAGCCGAGGACCATTCCAAGCAACCATGACCCCTCCTGAGGTCTATAAGACTACTAGCGCATAGTGGCAGTAGCAATACATGTTTTGGAGTGTTGGCGGTGAAGTAGATTTTTTATTTTAATCACGAGAAAGTAAATCGACAAATTGCATTTTTTAATATTTAAAAAACAAGGTTGTATTCATACGTTAAGCATTTCAAATGCAACCTTGGTTAAACTGGAGAGCATTTAACTGTGGGGAGCATTCAAAGGGCCCAAACTGAAGTCCCTTTCACATGAAAAGCAGGACTTTTCAACACTGCCACAAAAACGGCTTTGCAGTTTAAATGTGAGAATGTACCACTGCTAACAGAAAAATGTCGGGGAAAAGACATGGTGCATGTTGACAAAAAGTAATGTATATTATGTTTCACATGCAAAATACCAGCAGACATTTCAAAGGAAAAGCCACTTTGTTTTCATGAAAAAGTGTCTCTAAGCCAGAGGCAAACCCCTTTACTAGCTGTGGGACACTTCACAAAGAAATCCCCCACTACCAGTCTAGATTTTACATTCCCCAGCTAATTACAAACTGCAATAAAGTATCCTGCTAAAGGTGTGGAAACCCCAGTGTTCCCCAGACTTGCTAGATCTAAAGGCAGTTACTACAGGATCATTTTCCTTGGCTGGAGCAAGACCAAATTGTGTGAAAACAGGGGATACAAGGAAGGAGGCTGAAACTCCAACTTCAAAGAGAATGATAAAAACTCTGGTTACAGGCGAGCCCAGTGAGACCACATGGCCTGGAGGCAAGAGAATTGCCATTTGTCCTACATAAAGATTTACTATTAATTTAAAAGGACTATTTTCTTCATTATAACCAGTCAGAAATATTTTGCGGCAAAACAGACCACTTTGTTAAGCCACAACGCTCCCCATAACCAACACAATCAAGGCAAGCAAACCTATGAGCACTAAATAATTTCTACTTTAGTAATACAAACAATTAAGTTAAATCACATCAGCAATGACCCGTGTTTGGTTTTGTTTCTTCCCTTTCTGGAATCTTAACACCATCAATATTCTAATTTATAAAAAATACAATACTATTTTCAAATCACAGTATTACTCAAGTACAAAATATACCCCCTGATGAACCGTTGCGAGACAGACGGGGAAACACGTGTCGGGGTCAAAGGTAAAACAAAAGGGGCACAGGCAATAGGACATTGAATGCAGTTAATTCAATTGTCTACAGCAAAAAACTATTTTAGTTGGATGAAGGCAATTCAACAGAACATGCAAGTTGAATTAAGGCAATTCAACAAAAAATGTAAAAATAAACGCTGAGGTGAACAAGCAACTGAGTATTGAGTTATTATTTGTGAAACCAAGAATTACCATTAAAAGGATATGCATGCGCGAAACAAGCAGACTCTAATTTCATATTTCATATTTTCAGAATCCTGGTCAGTCTCAGGATAAAGAGTCCACAACTTCCTTCATGCACAAGATCAAACACATTCAAAAATACCAACAAAGGAGAAGCGCCACTAGCTGCTTAGGCTGAAACTCTAATCACACAATTTTTTTAGGCCTTTTTCCCAGCAGCCAAGGTGCATTTTCTTCATTTATGTTCCATTTATTAGGTAATTTCCAAGGCAATTTTTGATAATCCATCCACCTACGAGTCAGGGAACCATAATGGCGTGTTAAACTAGGTTTCTGGCTGATCTGAAAATGTTCCAACTGTGAGAGTTGGTGAATGGGTGGAGGATAACATTAGGAATTTAGGTCATAAATTACATATTCATAACTGATATGCTTTTTTACGGAAACAGCAGAAAATTGCCACATGGCCATGCAAATTGGTGTAGACCTGGCTGTCAACTTATTTAATTCCCCATGATTAGCTAAATCAGAAAATATGTATATTATGGCAGTTATTAGCAACATTTTGCCAATTAACTAGTTTTTGCCAAAAAGGTTAACATGAGAACAAATGGGTCTTGTAAATTAAGCTGCCATTTGTCTGCTCCAGACTCTTAAACCAATCCGTAGAGATGGGCTGGTTTGGGGAGGAGAGAGAAGGGTAACTGTCCAATCCTATTGTGGGACTTCTTGCAGGGCACTCCACCAAGATTGTAAAATTGGTGGTGTCATTGCTGCTATATAAGGGGGACGGCATTAGGAGGAAGGGACAGAGCTGTGCTGATGAAACCTAACAGCTGACAGCTGCAAGGAAACAACAGAGGAGATTGCTGAGAGTGCATATGGGTAGAGCTGTATATTTCTAGGAAGGCCTAAGAGCTCTATGGTGGAAAGCGGGAGGCCATTCTTGAGAGTGGACCCCTGCCCTATCTTTCCAGAGGGTCCTGACATGCAGCTGGCTGTCCTGAACCTTAAACAGAGGCTTTCTATGTAAGTAGAACAGAGCCCTGGGAAACCAAAAGGTGGGGAGTCTGCTTGCATTAAATCCCTTTCCCTTTATAGTGGGTTTGGGCAAAACAATGTAGATCCTTAGCATACTTAACTAAAAAGATTAATGTAATTAATTCCCCATTTGCTGGAACACTACAGGGTGATTTTTGTTAAAATTCAAAATTAATAAATTTAACTTTGCGGCAACCTCGACTTCTTTAAGGAAGAGGGGTGTCTTTGTTAATAAATCAGTCAAATTTTTTGTCCAACTTCCCCCTAACAACGGCCTCTCAGTGGACGGTGTCCGAAATCCAAATTTCCCAAATCATTCCAATTTTTCTGTCCGACTGCCCCAACACAGACTAAAGTAGGGGGGATCTGAAAAACAAACCGCTAAATCACCCTGGGTTTATTTTAAAACCAAAAGTGTGGGTGAAATCATAATTGCCAAATGTATTTGTACCAATCTTGAAATCCTACTTAAAAGCCAGCCGGAAAATCAAAATTGCACATCACTACATTTATAAGTGTTTTGGTTATTGATCAGTTTACTTATTTCTTGGAGTGAAATTTGTAGAAAGTAAAGAACTGTGATTTGTGTTTTTTTAACTAATTTGTGTAATTGATTTGAGTAACGAGAACTTAATGATGAGCCACAAAGAAACTGGCATGTGTAGTTCATTGCGATTTCTATCACTTTTAATTTAAATAAATACAAATATATTTTCTGTACACAGGCCTGGTTTTTGGCTCATTGGTAGCTCAGGGGGAAAGATCCAAGGGACATGATATGTGTCTGAAGTAGGGCTGACAAAAAAGTTTACATTAAACAATTTGTTGCACCACACCTTGAGTGGGGAGGGGAGGTTTCTCAATAAACCGTTACATAACATGAGTATGCATGATGGGTCATATAAAAGCAAACAGGATTCTCTATAAGAAAGTGAAAGTATTTTTCCATGTTTTAGCTTTCTCTTTGGTGTGTTAAATAGGATGTTTCAGTAAAAACAGTTCATCCTAGAGAGAAAGTGTCTTGTTGAATGACATCTTGCTTGGAAATGTCATTGTTATTTCCCTGTCTATTTTTGAAGTCTGAATGCGGTCAATACCAGTGATGACTGACTACTCTCTGTAAATTCTGATTGGAAGTGAGGAGGTCAATAATTATCTCCATGTATATAACACATGGAAATCGTTATTGACCTCCACTCAGCCAATCAGAATGGTTCCATGTCATTTCCACAAAGTAAATTACTTTGTGGTAATTTACTTGGTGGAAATTACTTCCGAAGTTTTCATCGAAAATGTATTTTATTGGGGGTCCACCACCAACCCCCTTTTCCCCTTCACTATAACACTTACCACAAATCCCTGCCCACCCCACTTTTACCCCTTAACCCAGCAAAAAATACATTTCGACAAAAACTGTAGATGAAACTTCCACTAAGTAAATTACCATGTGATACCACAATTAATTTACTTATTGCTTGCTTTACTCACTATTAAAGCACAATTTTTTATTTCAGCACAAAAACTCAAAAACATGTATTCCTCCTACCAACACGTCTTAATAGCCTTATAGACTTTGGGAGGGGTCTCTCAGGGTCAGTTGTTTTTCAAAGAAACGAGCTGTGTGTAGATATCTGTGTTCGGCTGGGGCCTCCCTTTGGAACAGCCTCCCTGCCACCTTGAAACTTGAGGAGAACCATCTCCGGTTCCGGAAGCACGTTAACACCTTCCTTTTCAGCTCTGCCTTTTCCCTTTTTCTGCCCTACGGATCTGTTGCTCTTTCTCGGCACTGTGCACCTGGCCACCCTCTGTCCTTCGGGCCCAGGTACCTGCTCACCCTACCACCGTCCTGCACTGGCTCCAGGCCACCACTTGCACTGGGGCCTGTATCTGTTCCCATACAGTTCCCCACCCACTTTTCTTCTGCAATTATCAGATATACCCTATATGACCCTATATGACTAACCTAGCACTTGCCACTTGCTGGCTGCACTACTACTGTTTATTGCCTTTATATATTTATTTAACTTATTCATATTTTTTCTGTTCTCTCCTCTGTTCCTCACTTTCCACTTCTCCCCCCTTCCATGCACTTTCACCCTTTTCCCTTTCCCATGCACGTGCGCCTTTCCTAATGTCACTGGGCCTAGTAAGATCGCTTTTTTTTTGTTCTCCCTTGTTCCCCTCCCTTTGCCTGGTCGCACTCTGAAACACATGTGTATGAGTGCGATATAAATAAAATATAATTTCATTTATCGCTTGGGATAATGACCCTTCTCCAATTTATGGACCTCCACTTTGCCTTGGGCCAAAAGTTGGTGGCGGGTCATTATCCCACTATAGCGACACCTCCCTCAGTTTATAAGGCTATAACATACACCTAAGTGTGAGCAAATGAGATTGCAAACAATGATTAGAAAAGGAAAATCGCATTGCACCATGGTGTTGTTGAAGGGAAATGCCATGAATGATAAGCACATTGGCACGACCAACATTTGCCCTGGAGCAAGTTCAGCACAAACAGAAACGTTAGCTCCAGTTCCAAATTTAGTTTTTTAAAAAGAACTTTTATGGCAGGATAAGCCTCTTCCATTTTCAGTCAACACATTCGAAATGATTTAGTACACAAGAAAAATGTGATTTCCTTTATCCGTTCATGAATCTTTGAAAAGTGTTTTTGACGTGCATAGCCACTTTTCAATGCCTCTGCATTGGAGTTCCGAGTCCTATGCACTTGCATGTAGACACTGTGGTTCATTGTTTCATCACTGTGCGGGTTCACTCATTCATAGCCATATGCCAAGCAAATCACGCAAGACCAGCACATTTCATGTGGCACGCACCTCAACCTCTGATTTTCTGGGTCGCAGATTCAAATCATGAACGTTTTCACTATAATCTGAGGTCACCTGGGTTTGCCAAGAGTTTGCCACTTTCAAAGTTGCTCTCATGTCTGCTGTGGGAAAATTGAATGAGGACTATTTCAGAACTAGTTCCTCCAGCTAACTGGACTTCACTGTTCAGAATTTAGAGCGGTCACAGCATTCCCCAATGTTAATAGCAAAATAACTCCATGATTCGGGCTGATGCCAAACCAGAACTCAGCCAGGTCGCTGGGAACTCTTTTCATTAGGCATGCAATACATCCGCTTTTAATGCAATCAGCACCAAAGCCATTGAAATGAGAAGTGAATGTCAAGTGGTAAATGGATTGAGTCTACCCCTAGCGACGCCTCCGGCTATTAGCCAGGCTGTTAGTGCAGATCCATGCAGCCAAGCTAAATATTAATATGGGCTTCGCCTGTCAACAAGCAAAAATGCATCAGATATAAGAAAACACTATATCTGTATTTTATTTTCCAGAGTGAAAACACAGACGAAAAATAACCAGATGGAGATACTTCAAACCATCAAAAACACAACCCATGTACACCATCAGCGAAATGACTTGAGTAATACAATGCAATCCAAAGCTCCAATTCAGTAAAATATTCAAAGAGCAAGTGCTCCAAAATCGAATGTATTTATCAACATATTCTTATGATACGTTATAGTCGAACTATTCATTTAAACAATAGATTGTCTAACAGTAAATGTTGAGCCTGGGGGTTAGATCCAGACAAATGCCTCACTGAGCGGTACGCTTTCTGGATTCAATACACATATTAATGAAAACACTGCTGAAAAAAGTAAGGGTTTGTGCTTTTTGAAGTGGACAAGTATGGAAATAGTGCATACATGTACTGGAATGAAGTGTCCAACTTGACTCCATGGGGAAACACCATCAGAACAGCAGACAGCTGGTCAATAATCCAATTTGAGGCTTATGAAGGTTTATGAAGATGAATGTTCACAGGTTCTAACATTACATGTCGAAATAATCATTGTATATTTATAGTACTCTTTCTTTCACTTACTGTAGCAGTGTGTAACCCATGACCATCCATGGGCTCACTTTCAACAATGTCCTTCTACTATTGTAAGCATCTTCTAATGTACTCTCTCTTTTACTTGGGATAACTGTAGAAATGAACCAAACACCAGGAATGTCTGTATTTCTGCCCTCTATATGCTTGTGGTAGAAGCACAGAGCAACCCTGCCAAGGTTCTCTATATGGTAGCTATGGACGAGCAACCAAGGCTTAAGCTCTCAGGAGATGATGCAGGCAGGTTCATATGTAAAGTGAATCCCCAAGCCCCCACAAAGAAATGTCCACACACTATGTTAGGTGATAACACAGCTTCTTTATATAAGGTTCAGAGAAATATACACATATAAATAACACTCTTTGTACTTTGGCAAAACAACCTTAATACTGGCAACAATATATATACACACGTACACTGTGTGGTAACAGACTATACTTAGATTCATTACAAATGCACCAACTGCTGACAGTTTTAAAAAAGCATGAGAATTGGTAAGCAAGGTTTAATTTCATAGATCACTGTAGAAAGGCAGGTTAGTTTAGGAACATTGGCAGTGTACTTTGTTTAGTCTTAAATAGTGATACTGTGTGAGGATCCTAACCACCTGGGCAACCTTAAAGGGAAGGGTTAGTTTGTACTTTAGTTAGTTTGTACTTTATCTTGTATATTACGCCCAGTCCAAATAAGTTCAATAATGCTCTGATTTTCTTCTACAGGTCCCACCACCCCAAAATACCTGAGATGCCAAATAAGGACAGGATCTAAGATGAATCTGGGACCCCTGTATGATTCCTGATGCTCTTCCTCATCACAGTACCTTTGGTGCCTTAGCAGACGAAGTGATGGAGTTTCTTGGCTTTACTCAATGGGACCACTTGAGGATGCACCCCCTTTGGAAGAGTCACTAGGATGTTGTGGACAAGAGAAAAGAAGGAACCAAGAAGTGTCGGAAAGGCATCACTTTCAGTCTTTGCAGTGGTCCCCATTGGTGGGTTGTTACTGTGGATGTCCCACAAAGGTAAAACTTGCTGTGGACCTCGACAAGGCCTGGCTGAAGATGATTAGGCCTTGGGGGACCTTGGATGACTCCTGGTGTCAACGGGTGCAGTGGCAGAAGTAGGTGTCGGGTTTCAGAATTTCATGGTTTACTGACTTTCGGTTCTTCGGTGCTGCAGCCACAGCATGGACCTCTGGATGGCTTTGGCAACCTGGACTCGACCGCTGGACAGTAATGAGAACCCTCACCAAGTCTGGACCCTTGGGACATCTTTGATTTTTGGTGGTGGGAAAACCACCTGTGGACCTTCTGCTGCACAAAGCGACCCTGGATCTTCTCAGGCAGGAAAAAGTGGTCAGATGTTGTGTCAGAGATGTCCCTTGAAGGATTCAAATAGAACTTTCGCAGCTCCGTGTTTCAAGCAGCACAATGCCAGTTTAGCCCTTCTTCTGGGCGGTACGCAGCAATCTGGCTTCCAGCAGCCACAAACGCTCCTCTGGACCCTGGGCAAGACAACTGAACTTATGATCAAGATGTCTAGGTACTCCTCTTCTGAGCTCACGAAGACCCCTTCACCGGACAGCAGACACATAGGACTGGCTTCCAGGGAACTTTGGAAGAAGAGCAGCAGGTGCATGATGATCCTTCGTAGCTTGGGAAGGGTTGCCTATCTAGGTCCTCTCTTGATTTTGTCCTTCCGTCAGCTCAGCAGTCTTCGGATTCCTTGAAGAAATGCAGCTGCAGACTCCTTCCTCTGACTGGACCCAGGATTCAAGTTTCAGGTTTCAGCTTCAGAGCATATTGGCGAGTGAGGGGTCCGTAGTTGTA